>NC_141368.1:19204838-19856266 GCF_963921425.1 Dryas octopetala | reverse complement strand
TTGTCACCGAAGTTTATACAACCGTTCGACAGATAGCCACCGAATGAAAAACGTATAGTTTTTTTAATAGTTTCATTCGGTAGGCAATTGTCGAACCATATTGGGATATTCGGTACTTATCCACTGAATATATATGATTTATTCGGTGGTTTCCCGTCGAATACTGGGACACAACTACTTTTTTTTCCCGAATGGCCAACGTATAATTGTTTCATTCGGTAGTTAATTGTCGAACTTTGTTTGTATATTCGGTACTTAGCCACCGAATATATGTGATATTTTCGGTGGTTTCCCGTCGAATACTGGGACAAAAACAAATTTTTTTTTTTTTTTTTGCTGAATAGTTGAAGGAAGATGCAAGTGGGTGCTTCCACCGAACTCAGTATAGTTGAAGGAAGATGCAATTTTGACTACACCAATGAATTCACAACAGCGGAGGTAAACATTGTTTGTATGGCCGGGAATTATGATTTATGCATACCTAAATTTGAACTGTAAATAATATATATAATTGTCATGTGTAGGTGTTTCAAAGTAAGGATTCAATGGTTAGTTGGATTTGTGTACAAGAAAAAAGGAACAACATGGTAATTGTCATTAGAAGGTCTGATGCAGGCGGAGTTCGTGGTAAGAGAGCTTGGATCAAATTTGCTTATGAGAGAAATGGTCAATATGAGCCAAATAGATCAAGAAAGTCAACAAAGTCAGATTCAGGCGACCAAACATCCGATGCTGCTAGCCGTAAGCAACCGATTTCTGATGACTCTAAGGACACCCGTTCGAAGAAATGTGGATGTCCATTCTCGTTGAAGGCGGTGAACACTGGATGTGGTGATCAATGGAAGTTGGAGGTTGCATGTGGAGTGCATAACCATGTAGTTTCAGAGTATATTGAAGGGCATTCATTCGCAGGCAGATTAACTGAAGAAGAGAATTCATTGTTAGTGGTTTTGTCCAAGACTTTGGTGAAACCGAAAGATATATTGAAGACCATAAAAAATAAGAATCCATAGAATACATCAATAATCAAAACAGTATACAATGCCAGGCAAAAACATAGGGTCATCGAGAGGGCCCGTAGATCAGAGATGCAAGTATTGCTAACTAAGCTGAGAGAACATAATTATGTTGAGTGGCATAGAAGTTCTGGTAATGTTGTGACTGACCTGTTGTGGACTCATCTTGAGAGTGTTGATATATTACGTGCATTTCCGCATGTACTGATAATGGATTGCACTTATAAGACTAATAGGTACCGTTGGCCACTTTTTGAGATTGTGGGTGTGACTTCCATTAGCATGACATTCTCTGTTGCATTCGCTTATATATGTTCTGAGAATGAGGATAATTATACATGGGCTTTGGGTAGAGTACGGTCTTTATTGAATGATGACTGTCTTCCTAACGTGATTGTCACAAATCGGGAACTAGCACTCATGTCTGCAATCCCTAAAGTGTTTCCTAGTGCCAGACATTTATTGTGTAGATGGCACATTAGCAAAAATGTGTTGAAAAATTGCAGGAAGTTGTTTGGTACGGTTGACCATTGGGAGAAGTTTAATGGTGCCTGGAATTGTTTGGTTGGATCGGAGAGCGAGGATGAGTATGTGAGTCGTTTGCGTGACATGGAAACCAACTTTTGTTCATATGCGGGAGCTATTGAGTACATTAAGGATAGTTGGTTGATACCTTATAAGGAGAGGTTTGTGGCTGCATGGACAGATGCTTGTCGGCACCTTGGTAACACCACTTCGAACATGTAGTCTATTTTTGTTATCATTAACTTGTTATATGCTTAGACACACATACTAACTTCTTGTTACGAATAGGGCTGAAAGTGCACATTCAAGGCTAAAGAAGGAACTTGGCACTAGTCAGCTTAGTTTTGAGTTATCATGGCAGCATATTCATACATTGATAGGGTTGCAGCATACACACATTAAGGCATCATTTGAGAAAAGCCGTTGTTTTATCCAGCATAGTGTCAGGAAACATGAAGAGATGAAGGAATTGTTAGGCTATGTATCAGATACAGCATTGAATATAATTGGTTGTGAGATAAGGAGGTACCTTCACTAACTAACCTTCATTCTACGCATTAAACACTTATTTAATTCGTACCAATAATTTATTCATTTCTTTCATATTGTACAGGGCTAAATGGATTGGAGGTGCCTTACCATGTGATTGCACCATTCGTCGGACACACGAGTTGCCATGTGAACATGAGATTTTGTCGTATAGACGACGTAACCGGCCTATTCCACTTGACTCCCTTCATCCTTATTGGAGAAAGTTGGATTACAATAGGGAACCGAAGGTCACAAAACTCTCAGATCCTCCAGTTAATGCCACAGTAGATAAACTAATAAAATGGATGGAAGAGCAAGATACAGACACCCAGAAGCACATAAGTTTGAAGTTAGAAGAGATCATGAATCCAAGTTCCACTACTCTTAAGAGAACCACAAGTGAAGACCAAGACTAGGGGCTGCCCAAGTAAAGCTGAAACCTCTACTAGGCATTTGCCATCCGCATTTGAGTACGTACTTTCCGGTTGTGACAGTCATTCACCCTCACCGTCCATTGGCAACGTTGGCTATAGCTCGCCAAAGAAGAAACTAAAAAAACGGGCCAACAAAGTGAAGACGAGTTCGCTCATTCCATTTGCTCAGCCACATCGGTATATAGACTAGTTTCAACCCATCATGAGACCGTACATTTCTGGTGTAACCAACGTCTTACCAGATGGTAATTGTGGATATAGAGTTGTAGCTGCAGCTATGGGCTTTGGAGTGGATGCTTGGCGAAAGGTACGCATAGACTTATCTAGGACACTGCTACATACACCGGTTTTGTTTGAGTCAGTTTTCCATGTGCGCGAGCGAGTTATGGAGTTTCAGAGGGTACTTGATTATTTTGATGACACCCCTGCACCCAGAGATCATTGGATGACCATGCCCGAGATGGGATATATTATCGCCACATGTTATAGTGTAACCGTAATCCATTTATGTAGATCGTTATGCCTTACGTGTCTCCCACTATATGCACACTCAGAAGCACATCAGGACGTTGAGCTCCGTGAGATTTGTATTGGTTTTGTCAACCGTGATCATTTTGTACAGGTACGGCTATAGATTGTGTAATTGTAAATTTATAGTAGAAAAATTGTCATTATTAAGTTATTCACTTAATTAATATGCATAGGTACACTTGTCCCCTGGCCATCCTATGCCACCTATTTTAGATGATTGGCATAAACATGCCGACGCGTATGCCGCACGTGGTTGGTACATTGGATATCAAAATCGCCTTGAGGAGTTCAAGCGAATTAATGGTGACGTGCCTACGCTGGAAATTGTGTCTCTTGATAATGATTGAATTTCAACTTAATTAAACCTAGTGATTTGTTTTTAACATTTATGGCGTACGTACCATGTATGTGGGATGATACTAACCTTTATTAGATCTTGACTCATGCATAATATTATCATAATATGTGGTTATGAAGTTTTTGTCCCTTTCAATCATAATATGTGGTGCTCCAATATTTGTTCTGATTGTTTTTATACAATTTCAAAGTTACTAAATTAAGATGCTCCAATCTTAGCCAAAATAAAAAAACATAGGGTCCTAATTACAAATAACCCTCATAATTAGTCATTAATTTTTGGCCCTTGTGTTCATTATAATACATGCTACCTACGAATTATCATGCCACTATTTTCTTACATTTACCTAAAATCAACTTGTCCATAATCCATGTCTGCCAACCAATTATAATTCATGTCCATAAAATGATAGCCATATCAAAAAAACTTTTGAACATGAAAGCGAGTGATCACTGCCGAGTGCGGCGCTGGTATGTCATTGTGTTGCTCAAGTGTGTGCCCTCCAAGATATGTTGTAGACTGTCAATCGCCCTGTAAAGGTGAGAGGGACGCCTTGTTGCCCCATCCTCGCCCAATGCCACAATAGGGCGAGTGATATGCAACATACGGTCAACACAGTCCTATAAGTAACAAAATCATATATAAGCAACAATTTATATACCATGCCAAAATATAAGCCAATTTGAGCCTAAATAAACAATTTTCGCCAGCAATTTCAAATTTAAGCCTTTTGATCCATACCTTGCCAAATCTTGGTGCCACGGTCCTGTGGAGGTCAAATGCAGTCCTAAGTGCCAGATTTTGGATGTACGGATGAGATACATAATGGAACAACTGGAGGTAGCCGTCAACGGTGTCGGATGGAGCCTTCACTGCTACACTACGACTATCTTCAGACAATAAGTGGTCCAGCCACCTCTCCTACATACTATCAAAGTACTCGTAAAAGGATTGTACGATTGTGCATAAGCACCTCGTCCACCACGCTGAGGAGCACGTGGTGCAGGGGGGATCGTTTGTACCCGTCCAAATTGCCTCAAGACTCTCTCGGGATAATACGGCTCCACAATGTCGAAACACTTGATCAATCCTGTGTAGAATGCCACATCTAGTAATTGATGTTGTTGTCTACTGGATTTTTAGGGTTCCCATATAACCTGAAGAAAGAAAAAAAACAAAAAAAGTTAGTATCAAATAATTCATCCAAGAGCAACGAATGCAAAATTAAGTCTAATTTTTCATTATCACTATAAATATATACCTCATCCGCCTTCAAAACGTCAAGTCGTTGTCTCAGTTTCTGCACATCTTCACAAGTTCTCCCGGTATCCCTCCTCAGAGTCCATCGGAGCGCACGGGGGCTACTCTCTAAGTAATTAATATCATAGCCCAGACTAACAATATGGTGCATATGCTCATACACCCATGCCTCAAACAAGGTCATATATACACACATTTGCTTAACCTTAGACCCAAAAGCAACACCTAACTGCCGATATAGGAAAGATAAGGCCCCTGCACCCCATGCATAATGCCTAGTGGTGTCGAGATTAGTAAGTAATCTTAGATACTGGACTTGTACCCTTGTGCCAATCTTATCGGCAAAAAGGGTACATCCCAATAAGAACAATAAATAGGCTCTAGCAGCACACGTCACTAGCTCATCATCATCTATATCATACACATGGCCAAAACTCGACCGTAACCACTCGAGACGCACATACTCACCAGAATAGTCATCCAACTCCGATGTGACATCTGCCTCACTCACCCCTAAGTATGTTCTCAATAACAAATTTGATGCAATATGATCATGAGGGGGTGTAGAAAGTGATAAACCCACAACCAGAATTCCCAAAATGTTTGACACATCTAGTGTGATGGTCATCTTACCGAATGGCATATGGAAAGTATTAGTCTCAGACTGCCACCTCTCAACAAAGGCTGAGACCACTACCTTATCAACAGTACAGTACGAGCATGACACCAGTGGTCCGAGCCCAGATCTAATCACATACCCCTTCACATTGTTATTATCATTTCTACTCCACAAGTCCCATGTGCGCAGCTTTGTTGTTTTGGACATGCATCTTAGGGGCTCACGTTCCTATTTTCAAAAACAAGCCACAAGTCAATTACAATATTGCAAACTATATAGTTATAAAATTTTAAATTATATAAGTCATTATGTATAATCTCTAATACCTCATTTTTCCAAATGGAGGCAGCAATGTGACTGTTGAAGCTCCTAAGCAATGACATATCAGTGGGACCTCCAGGGAAAGGCCCATCTGGATCATTGTTGTCATCTTCTATTACAGTCTCTTTCGGCTGGACATCATCCCCCCTCTCTTGGTAAATAGTTTTGCCCGTTTTCCTACGCCTCTTTGAAGCTGAAGGACGTGTTCGATCTTCATTTGCAGCACCACCTCTAGAAGATCTACCTCTACAAGTTTCGCCTCGAGAAGATTTACCTCTAGATGCCCCTCTCTTATCCATACCTATATTCAAAAATTGAAATCATGTTTAGAATACAGAGAATATAAGTTATCATGAAATATAGAATAAGAGAAAAGTGTATGTAAAAATATTTTATATTCATGTCATTCGGCAGATGTCTACCGAAAATTTCAGATCCATTCGGTAGATGTCCACCGAAATATTAAGATCCATTCGACAGACACCCACCGAACATTTAACAAAGTTTCGACAGATGCCCGTCGAATGGAACCAACAACAGTTAAATCAATATATTCATTCGACAGAGACCCACCGAATGACATTTGATATTTCGGAGGATATCTACCGAATGAATGTAAATAATTCAGAACTTAACTACCAAATTCAGAAGCTGAAGGACGTGTTCGATCTTCATTTGCAGCACCACATCTAGAAGATCTACCTCTACAAGTTTCGCCTCGAGAAGATTTACCTCTAGATGCCCTTCTCTTATCCATACCTATATTCAAAAATTGAAATCATGTTTAGAATACAGAGAATATAAGTTATCATGAAATATAGAATAAGAGAAAAGTGTATGTAAAAATATTTTATATTCATGTCATTCGGCAGTGTCTACCGAAAATTTTAGATCCATTCGGTAGATGTCCACCAAAATATTAAGATCCATTCGACAGACACCCACCGAACATATATCAAAGTTTCGACAGATGCCCGTCGAATGGAACCAACAACAGTTAAATCAATATATTCATTCGACAGAGACCCACCGAATGACATTTGATATTTCGGAGGATATCTACCGAATGAATGTAAATAATTCGGAACTCAACTACCGAATGAATTTGTAAACACATTTCCACCAAATTCTATTCAGAAGTATACTGTCGAATATTTTGAAGTAATTCGACAGTATACTTCCGAACAAGTTAAGAAATTTCGGCACACCAGTACCGAATGAAATTTGAAATCAGATCCTAATTTGCAGACACCCACTTTCAAAATCTCATTCTAATTTCTCTAAAATATCAAATATCTGTGTAATTGGAAGACCAAATATATATATTAATGCATTACACAACCCTAAACCCGAAAATTTCAGTGTTGACAAAGAGTGACACCGAGAGTGAGTAAGGGAGAGTAAGAGAGAGAAAGCAACCACCTGAAATTGCAGAGGAGGAATCAGCGGTGGAGGGAAGGACCGGCGACGGCGGGGAGGACCGGCGACTGGTGGTGTGTAGGCGGGGGTCGGGTCTGCGGGTAGGCCAGGGGGTGGGGTCTGCGGGTAGACCAGGAGTGGGGTATACTAATGGTGTGTTTGTTTGGGTGGGGTAGGTGGGTTTAGATAGTAAAAATGATGTATTTTGTGAAATTAAAGGTATTTCTGTCATTTTAGGGTGGTTAACTCAGTAGAAATTAAAAAAATTTTAAGTGTAGATGGTGAACTAAGCAAGGGTTGTCAACTCAGCACAAAAGGGTGGTGTGCATGCCCCCCCTCTACATACTCTTTCATCTGGGAGCAAGAAGACTCAGAAAGCAAAGTAACATAATATACTTGGAGAGCATGGACAAAAAAACAACAGAAGCAAATATTTTAATAAATTAAACAAGCTCACTCAAATAGAATCAGACAGACAACCACCTACCCAGAGCTCACTCAATCGCTTACTGGGGTTTACAAATGAGAATATTTTACTTTTTTTTTTTTATTGTTAAACAAAGTCAAAACATCAAACCATAAAAATTTTCACAATGAATAAACAAAACCCATAAAATAAACCTGTAACACTGAACTGCCATTACCTTATTTTTTCCGATCCCTCCCAACCCAACTTGCTTCATTGAATCCCTACTTTGAATTGAAGTTGGAGGTTGTTCCTTGCTTGCAAATCCCATCTCAAAATAAATTTTGAGCATTACTGAAACAAATGAAGGAGAATTAATACTTCTGCTTGATTAAAAGCCTGAAAGGGAAAAAGAAAAAAAAAAAAAAAAAAAAAAAAAAAAAGAAGATTGATCGGGATTGAAACATCACCTTTTAGTCGAGGACCAAGACGTTGTGTGTCTGAGTCGGATAGGGAAAGGTGAGATGACACTTAACAAAGAGAAGTTGGAGATTGGGATCGATGGTGATTTTGGTTTAAAGGGTATGTTTTTTGAGGGGAGAGAGAGGTGGTCTGAGTCTCTGAGAGATGAGGAGGTGGTGATCGAGGGTTTGGGTTTTGGTACTTCTAGCAAGGGTTCATAATGCCATTAGATTTGTGAATTCATTTTCTTTTTTCTGTATAAAAAAAGGAAAATTATTTCAAATATATTTTTTCACATAGAGGAAGCCTATCATGGCATAGGGAGAAAAGTGGTCAGAAGCCTTCTTAATTTTGTCTGTCCGAATTGTACTATAAAGTGATCACACTTTCAAACAAGCAATTGATCGTGAGCGTGCCAAAACAGGAAATGACTCGTCCTTTTATCTGAGAAATAAAAAATGAGAAACCAATTCCATTAAAAGTCAAAGAGATGCCTTCATAAAGTGTTTAACAAATGATATGATTTATGGCAAAAAAAAAAAAAAAACAAATGATATGATTTAATTTTGTAGCAGCAGCTCAAGGACTTTAAAAGGCATGGTAATTTCGTGGCAAAAAAAAAAGTAGTAAACTATTATTAACCCCTATTTGGGGTACGATTAATACATAGCCTATATAAAAGTATTTGTCAGCCCCCTAAATTCATTTTATTTAATGCTTCTGCCCCCTATTCAATTCAAAATTCAAGGTATTTGGATATCAAATCTCTATATTATTCTTGTGCATGTCTTGGGACACACAAACCTATCCATATTCACCTTCAGCATTAATCACACTCTCTCTCTCTTCCCGTCACTGTCACCAGCGTGTGCTTCGCCGTCCGACAACAGTTGCCGGCGAGAACAGTCCCAACACGCTCACCTCTCCTCCTTCTTCCTCTCCCTGCCCTCCACTCTCCGCGAAATCAAATGTCGATGCCGGATCGGGTCTAGGCAAACCCGACCTCCCTCGCCGACAAGGTACCGGACTGCTATGGATGGCTTCCTCTTGTCATCCCAAGTCTGCTGGTGCATTTTTCCTTGAAACTGAGGTTTTGGGTGGGTTGGTTTGGGTCTGTCGCCGAAATGGGTCGTGGTGGCCCGACTGGTAAATGAGTCTGGAAGAGTTGTTCAAGGGCTATGTGGTTTCGCCAAGATCGGGCACTCTAGTGAAGCTTCTTGGCTGTGAGGATGCAAGTGTGTGAGTGTTTTTCTTTTGTCTAAAATTACCTTGGTTGTTATCTGCTTGATTAGCCTGGAGGGACTTTGTTTCAATTGGCTTACTTATTTGCCTTCTTAACAATTTTTGTCTCTTAGCTTTGGAATTATGTGGATTTACATTTGTGCGGAAATGGAATTGTCACACTTGGTAATGCATTTTGCTTAATATTTTCATAGGTGGTGTTGTGGGAGAAATTTGGCATATGGGTTAATGGATTGTTGTTTCTTTCAGCATTTCAAGAATAGTTTCAGTTCATGAAACACGTGGCAGTACTATGAGTTTTAAATTCATTTGCCTTTTTGTTGATCTCTGATTATATGCTTTAATTTAGATGAATTAAGCTTAGGAATTGTATTGAGATTAAATAGTTTTAGTTCGTGAAACAGTTTCAGTTCATGAAACACGTGGCAGTACTGTGAGTTATGAATTTTGAATGAAATTGTGGTCTTGAAATATGATGAATCAAATTTGCAGGTGGAAACAGATCTAGGCAACCACCAGAGGCAGTGACGGCTGTTGTGTACTAGGCGCGTGTGAGGTGGTCAGGGATTCGAGATCTGGACAGTGACGACATTGTCTAGGGTTTGAGTTTGAGATCAGAGATATTGGCGATGACGACATAGCCTAAGGTTTGAGTTTCAGTGAATTCAGTGAAACTAAATTCAGTTTCAGTGAACTGAATTTATTTTCAATGAATTTACTGAATTTCAGTTTGAGGCTTTTTGTTTCAATGAATGTTTTGTTTTGGTTTTAGTTATATTTGCTTTTTTTTTTTTTTCATTGAAACGATGTAATTTAATCTTAGTGTCGGTTCTGTTTTGGTTTTAGTTACAATTTTTTTTTTTTGCATTGTAATGGTGTAGTTATTATTTTATTGGTCAAGTAATAATGTAATTTTTTTAGTCAAGGTGTAATTGTTTTTTTAGTCAAGGTGTAACTGTTATTTTTAGTGAAGTTGTAACTGTTTTTTTAGTGAAGGTGTAACTGTTATTTTTTTTTTGTTGGGCCCGCAAGCTGTCAGCGCGTCAGTTCGTACGTCAGTGCAAGCATCAGTCTATACACGTGTGTCAGCGCACATGTCAATACATGAGTCAAAAGGGTAAAAAAGTTATTATAAGTTTTAGGGGGTTTTGAGAGAGTTTCTAGAGGGGTGGAGATTTAGGAAAACTTTTAGAGTGATTAGGGGGTTTAAAATTACAGACTAAAAAAAATGACATTCTAATTTTTTCTATGTGAAATACTAAGGGCTGTTTGGTCCATACATTTTACATGTGTTTGGTAATGGTGAGAAGTAAACTAGGAATTATCTATTTATTTATATTTCGAGGAAATTATAGATTTATTCCACTTATTTTATAGCTAATTCAATTTTGATTCACGATACTTTTTAAGTTCTGTTTTAGTCCACTAATTATTTCACTTGTTCAATAAAGGTCTTTTCTGTCTATTTGTAGTGGATGGACGTTTATGTGAGGGGCAAAGTTGTCCTTTCACCCTATCTATAAAGGAAATTACATATTTGGTCCACTTATTTTATAGCTAGTTCAATTTTGGTCAACAATTTTTTTTTAAGTTTTTTTTTTGTCCACTAATTGTTCAACTTGTTCAATATATAAAAACATTTTCCGTCTATTTGGAGTGGATGAATGTTTATGTGAGGGGCAAAACTGCCCTGCCACCCTATCAGTACCTTCCCCATTTCCCAACCATGAACAAAAACCCTCTCCCGCCACTCTTCTACCCATTCCCACCAACCCCCTTATAAATTCCTTCAAAACCTAAGTTTTTTTTGGGTATATAACACATCAAATAAGCATTTGTAGGGGTGGGCATTAAAACCGAGAAAACCGAAACCGTCTCATTCCATGTCATTCCGTCCCGAAACGATTTTTTTTCCCAATTTTTGGTATGATACCGAACTGATCCCAAATGGAATGGGATCAGTTCCGACATTTGAAACCTGATTTGTACTGAACTGAACCAAATTGTATTTAATTTAATTTTTTTTATATACTTTGACTACGTGATGGCTTATTATAGGCTGTTGGGCAAGCCTATACTTCTAGTAAAGACTTGACTACACGAGTGATGGGTTAAAAGAGATACCCAAGAGCTACACTCAAATAAGCATTTGCTACCCACCTCAAATAGGCACTGGTGCAACTCTTGGGTTGTGAGATGGGTAGCAAAATGCCTATTTGAGGTAGTGGATTTGTATATTTTAGATGGGTATCAACTAATGGGTTATATACCCAAAAAAACTTAGGTTTTGAGGGAGTGTGTAAGGGGGTTGGCGGAAATAGGTAGGGTAGATGGCAGGAGAGGGTTTATGTTCATGGTTGGGAGATGGGGAAAGTACTGATGGGGTGAGAGAGCAATTTTTCCCCTCACATAAACGTCCATCCAGTCCAAATAGACAAAAAGGATAATTATTGAACAAGTAGAATAATTAGTGGACCAAAACATAACTTAAAAAAAAATCGTAGACAAAATTGAACTATTTGTAAAATAAGTTGACCGAATCTTTAATTTCCTCTATAGACAGGGTGAAAGGGAAGTTTTGTCCCTTACATAAACGTCCATTCACTCCAAATAGACAGAAAAGATCTTTATTGAACAAGTGGAACAATTAGTTGATCAAAACAGAACTTAAAAAAAATCATTGATCACCAAAATTGAACTAGCTATAAAATAAGTAAACTAAATCTGTACTTTCCTCTTATATTCCCATGTTTGGTTTGTGTAGGAATAGAAATAATCAATCATACACTCATCTATTATATATATAATGTAAAGAATTTGTTTTGGAAAAAATTGGTATTATCAAATATTAAAATGGGTATAATTGTCTAAAAAAAGTGTAATAAATGTTTTAAATGTTTTCCCAACGGGAGGGAAAACAAAACCCAAGTTGAGAGGAGAGATTTATTTTTCCCCCTTTTGGTGCATCAAATTCTCATGGGTCAGGAAACCATTTCTCAAGCCTGCACTTACCAAACATGAGAAAGAAATTATTTTCTCATTTCCATCCTTCTAAAACTTGAACGAAACAAACCGTAAAAGGTGAGTTCATGTACTATACATGTAAGGCTGTCTATGCATTAGTAATGCAAGGATGGAACTCATCTTTGACCAGCAGCTTTGCTAATTAATTTTAGCATTTTCACCGAAATTGCTAATTGATTTTGTGATCAAAATAAAGAATTAATATACAAGTCCGCTTGGTCTTCTGGAGAGATAAGAAATTAAGAACTGATAGGAGGCTGGTTAATTCTTACTTCATGATCACTATATAATAGCACGTTTTGTAGTAAAGAAATTAACATATAATAGAAAGAAACTATTTCTCACAACTAGAGAGAGATGTGCAGACTGTGACCCTCTACCATTGAGTATATATGTGATCACTATACCACAGTGGCCACTATAGAGAAAATTCAAAAGTTAGTTGTTTTATTCTTGGGACAAGCAATTCAACTTGATCATGACAAAGCAAGAAAAGAATTGTCCTTAAAAGTACATTTTTAGTACATGTACTTTAACGAAATTTTTACTTTGATCCCTGTTCTTTTAATTTTGATAATTTTAATCTCGTACTTTTATTATGTTTGCAATTAACTCAAAACTATTAACTCCATAAGAAACACTAACACTACTAGCTAGTGGCTGGCTAAAAACAGATAGAACACTCTTTCCTACTCCAGGCAAGTAGTACAATACGGATACAGACTATAACTCTAGCCTACTGCTCCATACAGAGTACGGATTCAGGGATTTCAAACACTCTAATGGACTATAACGAGCTGAGTAGTGTAGTACTAAAGCCCTGAGTGACTCTTGGCTTATCTGCTTATTTTTTAGACGTGACAGCGCATATGAATAAGTATTTTAGACATTTGATAATTAATACGGTCTAAAAAAATAATTTAAATAAAATATAATTAAGAAAAAAATAATTAAGAAAGAAAGAAAATACAAAAGCTTAAATAATTAAGAAAAGAAAGACATGCATGTGTCCAAATGTAATTGGGCAACGTCACCCAGTTAAAAGAGTTTCACTCATAGGTCATTTAAAATGTCTAAAATATCCCTGTTACATCATATTTCCACTAACAATTTAAACCTAATTAATGATTTGGACTCAATTGCAAACTTAATGAAAGTACTAAATTGAAATTTTCAAAATTGAAAGAACAGGACCAAAGTGAAATTTTTGTTAAAGTACAGGGACCAAAAGTGCACTTTAACCTCTTTTTTTTTTGTTGTCGGAAGAATAGAAAAAAAAAAAAAGAATTGTCTTCTGGCCTGACAAAGAAAAAACCAAAATCGCCCTTAATTGTTTCTCCACAACCTCGATTTACCCTCCTAAAAAATCAACTAGTTTGTTCTCCCAGTTTTTGTAATAATCAAACAATAAATTGCAATAAAATAGAAAAAAAAAATTAATGCACCAAATCCATCCTTTAATCACTTACTTTGTTACCCATGTCCAACCAACTTGTATATAAACCATGAGAAATTATTTTGTGTAACCGATACACCGTTGTGTGGTATAACTCAATCCAACGTGTCATAATATGAGTGAATGTTATTAATGTTATACACTATTAATATAAATATACCGTCCAATAATACTTTTACACGTTGGATTGCTTATACTACGTAACGGTGTATCAGATACACCTAATAATTTTTCATAAACCATGTACCAAAAAGTCTCTCACTCAAGACTTGGCTGTGAACTAGTCAACAAGTCTTGGACTGAAAGTCTACTATTTCGCAATTATTAAGCTTTATCTCTAAAATAAGGGGTTTGTTTTTTAAAACCCAGATCTAGAACAATTAGATCAACCCGGCCCGATTGCAAAAAACTAGTACCAAGCCTGTCCTTTGGCAACGGTTGTGGGAGGCAGCGAGAGAGAGGATGCTGGGGGAGGGAGGGCGGCGGTCGGAGCTGAGGGATTGGGTTTCGGGGCTAAGAGAAAGAGGAGAGGCAAAGAGATGAGAGAGAAAGTGAGGCAGAGAGAGGATGCGCGGAAAAAGGAGAGAGAAACTGAGGGAGGAGGCAGTAGGCAGCAATTGGGGCTAAGGGATTGGGTTTTGGGGCTGAGAGAAAGAGGAGAGGCATAGAGAGATGATAGAGAAAGTGAGGCAGATAGAGGATGTGGGGAGAGAGCAGAGAGAAACTGAAAGGGAGAGAGAGAGAGAGAGAGAGAGAGAGAGAGAAGAGGGGGTTTGGGAGAAGAAATTGATTGACAGTGGCAATCATTGTTATTGTGGGATAGTAACTATTTAAATTGCAAAAATACTCTATTAACTGTTTGGCAGTGGTAATCATTGTTACTGTTTGGCGACAGTGGCAATCATTGCCACTGTGCGACAACAGCAATTCGCTTAGTTTTTTTAAAAAAAAATTCCATGAAAAAAAACATAACGTGGACTTATTTGTAAAAAGATGTGGACTTTATTTGTACAAAGTTGACCTATTTCTCATTCCAATTTTTTAGGTGAGTTTTTTTTTTTTTTAATAAAGGGGTCTAAAATGGATTTTTTAGTAATTTACTTCTAAAATAAGGCATTTAAATGAAAGATGAAAAATTGAGATAGAGGAGTGAAGGACGCTTATCTCCATGTCTGTATTGCGGGCAAAGTTGCACAAATTGATTTAATTGACCAATTTCACCATGTCCACGCGGCTAGGCAACCAAAATACATGGTATTCAGGCGACATAAACATAAAAGGAGGTGGGGTGATCAAAAAATAAAAATAGAGGGAAGAGGTCACCCGAGTAAGGTAATGTGTATATAAAATGGAGTGTGGTTTGGTGGATAGAAATAATGGGAAAAGGCAATCTCGGGCAAGGTAAAGGATCCTTTGAGTGTGGAAAATGATGGAGAGTGAAGGTTTGATCACTTTACTGGAGTGGCATCAATCTAATAACATTATTAGGTTGATTGATGAATAACTAATCCAACTTATATACTTTTAATTAAACATGCAATAATCCAACTTAATTCTTTAATTAAAGTAACTAAACTTAATTAATTATAGTCTCAATTAAATAATTATATTCTCTAGTTTAATTAAGTAATTGATTAATAGAAAAAAAAATATATAAAAGAGCTTGGTATGACGGTTAAAAAATGAATATACATTGAAGAACTAATTTTTGTCATTAAGCAGTGGAGAAAATGACATACAAACTACATCAAAAAAAATTTTAGGTTTTTTTTTTCTTGAGTAAAATTTTTTGAAGGTAAAATGTTTTCCATATATTTCATGAGGGATACAAATGTCTTCTAGAAAAAGGAAAAGTTTAGACAGTAACTAAATTTATTGAATTTATTGAAGAAGTGTGAGCATCTAATCTAAAATCAAATGATAATAGATGGAGATCGAGTTCGTGATATTATGTATTGTGAGGCTAAGTTTTACATTAATCCCCATGTGAGATACTCTCAACATGCTTCTTCACATGTGATATAACTGAGCCAATCTCATAAATAATTTATATTGAATAACATAAATATGAGTGTGGTCGTTGGACCTAATTATATACTATAAGACTTAAACTTTACATTCTTGATGTTTAATACTCTCAACACTTATATGTCTTTCTTTCTATATAAAATCTCAAATCATACAACAATATACCATTGCCATAATTATGTTTTACCTGTCTATCGATGGTAACTCCTCTCGTTGAGATAAAAAGATCTTCCCTCAATGTACTTTTACTTTTGATCTTCTTCTAATAAAATATCCCTCGTACCGTCGAGGTTCTCTAACAAAAAAAATTATTTTGTTTTACCACTTTGTTTATATACTAGTCGATTTGATTAACTCATTCTCAACTCAAACTAAATTACATTTCGATTTTCCAAAAAGTAGTCAATAGCCTCAATTATAGTACCAATAATCTTATAACATGTGTCATTACCTTGCAAAATAATAATAATTACTGAATTATGATATAAGCTTATTTAAAAGGAATGACACATATTGTAAGATTAAGATTATTAGTACTGAGGATGAGAAAGTCCTCAAAACTGAGGACCCAGTATTTCTACCCAATAATCAAAGAGTAAAATTTCTTTTTTTAGGGGTATGGTAATTTTAACACCAAACCAAAAACAATTCGTTCAAATTTCGACAATTTCGCCCGAAATTTCGGCGGTGAGGCAAAGACCAAAGGCAGAGAGGGGAAGAAGAGGCGAGTTGGCCTCGTCACCGGCCATCGCTGGTGAAACAACCCTCGCTTCCCTTCTCAAGCTTCAAGCCTAAACCTTACCAAGTTCTAACCAGCCCAAGTCCTAACGAACAAAAGCCATACAACACACGGTACAAACAATCATCTATCCAATTTCACTCACGACGCTCTTTGAAATCCTCCAACTTTCAACTACTTTCAAAATATCTTCCTTCAGATCTATTTTTCAATCCCCTCAAAATTGTAAATCGACCTCTGAAGAACAATTTATACTCCACAACCAAAACCTCACTCCACAAACTGTAAATCGCTCGCCACTTCCCGTGCAGAGCGGATCGATGCACGGGCAGGCAGGTATGCTCGCCACTTCTCGTGCAGAGCGAATCTATACACGAGCAGGCAGGAATGCTCGCCACTTCTCGTGCAGAGCGAATCTATACACGAGCAGGCAGGAATGCTCGCCACTTCTCGTGCAGAGCGAATCAATGCACGAGCAGGCAGGATGCTCGCCACTTCTCGTGCAGAGCGAATCTATACACGAGCAGGCAGGAATGCTCGCCACTTCTCGTGCAGAGCGAATCAATGCACAAGCAGGCAGGAACCATCTCATAACCTTAATCACAAAATTCTCAGAACCATCTCATAACCATCCTTGTTTCACAATGTATAAATGCCCCATGTATTTCTCCTCAGATTCATCTCTACATATGCATCATCATTAACACTTGTTGTCAGACAATTTATTCTTTAAACATTTACTCTCAGTTTACCCCGAGTTATGCCGAATCAAGGAATCCCTTCCGAAATTTATTCTTGCTCATGACCTTTCACTTGTTTGTTACTCAAATCATACCAAATGCTTCCTCAAAAGTAACTTGATTATTCTATAAGATAATTACCTAATCATTTTCATTAATCCTCGACAATAAGTGTTTCTTCTCTAATCCAGCAAGTATTCTCGGGCAATCCTATAATTCCTAAATAATTCCCTAGCCTCAAATCCTCATCAATTTATTCTCATAATCCAAATCCTACACTTAGCCTTCCTAACATAAAGCAACAAACACACAAAACAGATCATTCAATAACAATACTCTACTTTAAAAACCGATAAATTTCACTCACAATTTATCTACGTAAAAGACAGAAATATCCTTCACGGTGCCATTGCTCGGATACCAAATCCGGCAGCATAACGGCATCGTGAATGAGATTTCCCGAGCCCATGTACTTGTTAAGACCAGACAACCAACATTTAAATATTCAGAGTTCACAACTTCCGTTCAACGACCGAAATGGACGGTAACCACCACGCACGGTGGCTGCCCAGCCCTAATAACACACAAACACTCACCAATATGCAAACAAACCCTAGAACTGACCTTTAGATGTCCTGGGGAGGCTGATTGATAAGGAAAATCACCCGGCCCGCCGCCACAAGTGGCGGAGCCGACGGTGGCAGCGGTGGCACAAACTTAAAAATACCCAAATTGAACTCCAAACAATCCTAATCATATAATTGAACCTTTAATTGCACAAAAACAACACGAATTTGAGTCCAATTTCAAGATATCCAAAAATAACATAAACCCTAAAATCGAATTTCTAAAATCTCAAAATTGAACGTCAACACCTTAGGGGAAAGATTACCCGTACCTCGAAGATCATTTCTGACAACTGGACCGACGGCCAAATCTCGCCGGAAATGGCCGAAATCGGCGGCGGAAGCCGGCGGCTGGCTTGGCTTCCCGAGCTCATTGCTCCGTCGTGGAGCCTCGTATGGACGAACGGAGACCATGGTTGAACTCACCATGACGAGGGCAACAAAGCCCAGTAGGTCCGGCCATCCAATTTCTGCCGGAACAGTGAAATCGCGGTGGTGCAGCCGCAACCCTTGTGGCGTCGAATCGTCGTCGTGGAGCGTCACCGTCGTGAGGGAAAGTCATGGGCAGACTCGCCGTAGCCTGGGGAAGAGAACCCAGGTGGTCCGGCGCCGCAACTTCGTCGAAAAACACAGATCGCCGGCGGGGTGGCTCGACCCTGTTTTGTGTCGTTTCTCCGTCGTGGGTGATCGGCCGGTGGAATGGAGTCCATAAGGAGAGAGAGGGAAGGGAGGCGATGGCGGCAGGCCAAAACCCGAGCCCAGCCGCCGTCGGACGCGCCGTCACGCGCCGGTGACAGGCGCGGCGAGGGTGAGGGGCGAGAGAGACTGGCACGGGGCGAGAGAGAGGAGGGAGAGTGCGGGGAGAGAGATGTAAATAATGAGAGAGAGAATATTCTAGAGAGAGAGAAACTTCTAGAAAATTTTAAATTTTTTTTTTTAAACCCAATTTGTCCATTTTACGAAATTGCCCCTCGCTTCAAACGCTCATATCTTTCAAACCGTAACTCCGATTGACGCGTGCCGCGCGTCTAGGAACTCGTGGACTCGAGACCTTTTCAACGTGCCCAAAGTCAAAGACGAAAGTCCATTATTTTTAAAAGTCAACTTTGGGTCGGGTCGTTACAACCTTCCCCCCTTACAAAAATTTCGTCCTCGAAATTTAGCATATATCGTAACAGACAAGTGATGCCCAAACTCGTACCTCCTATCGACCTCGCTGATCCCTCTATTGACCACGTGCCAACGTGATTTGTTTAAATCTCACCATGCTTCCGCTGCGCCACTCTGATTGACCCTTTGATCTCTTATTAATAAACTTACTCAACCTTCCCACTTTTCTAAACTTGTTGAGGAGTAGAGAGACGATGACAGTGCATGGAACATTTCTCAAACTTTCTCAAATATTTTCATGGCTCAAATAAAATACATTTCTGAAATCACTTAAAAATCATTTTCTTTTTCAAACTGGCTTTCACAAACATTTTCTGAACTGATTTTCTCAAACTTTCTGTAACATCACCATTCCTCACCCGGGCAGTGTGGGATCACTCACTTCTCCTCACCTGGTAGCTCGCCACTGCCTCGCGCAGCCGCCCACTCAGGGTCTTGGTCCCTGGGTCTTGCAATCCACACACTTCTGGCCGGGTCTAGCTCTGATACCAATTGAAACAACCCTCGCTTCCCTTCTCAAGCTTCAAGCCTAAACCTTACCAAGTTCTAACCAGCCCAAGTCCTAACGAACAAAAGCCATACAACACACGGTACAAACAATCATCTATCCAATTTCACTCACGACGCTCTTTGAAATCCTCCAACTTTCAACTACTTTCAAAATATCTTCCTTCAGATCTATTTTTCAATCCCCTCAAAATTGTAAATCGACCTCTGAAGAACAATTTATACTCCACAACCAAAACTTCACTCCACAAACTGTAAATCGCTCGCCACTTCCCGTGCAGAGCGGATCGATGCACGGGCAGGCAGGTATGCTCGCCACTTCTCGTGCAGAGCGAATCTATACACGAGCAGGCAGGAATGCTCGCCACTTCTCGTGCAGAGCGAATCTATACACGAGCAGGCAGGAATGCTCGCCACTTCTCGTGCAGAGCGAATCAATGCACGAGCAGGCAGGATGCTCGCCACTTCTCGTGCAGAGCGAATCTATACACGAGCAGGCAGGAATGCTCGCCACTTCTCGTGCAGAGCGAATCAATGCACAAGCAGGCAGGAACCATCTCATAACCTTAATCACAAAATTCTCAGAACCATCTCATAACCATCCTTGTTTCACAATGTATAAATGCCCCATGTATTTCTCCTCAGATTCATCTCTACATATGCATCATCATTAACACTTGTTGTCAGACAATTTATTCTTTAAACATTTACTCTCAGTTTACCCCGAGTTATGCCGAATCAAGGAATCCCTTCCGAAATTTATTCTTGCTCATGACCTTTCACTTGTTTGTTACTCAAATCATACCAAATGCTTCCTCAAAAGTAACTTGATTATTCTATAAGATAATTACCTAATCATTTTCATTAATCCTCGACAATAAGTGTTTCTTCTCTAATCCAGCAATTATTCTCGGGCAATCCTATAATTCCTAAATAATTCCCTAGCCTCAAATCCTCATCAATTTATTCTCATAATCCAAATCCTACACTTAGCCTTCCTAACATAAAGCAACAAACACACAAAACAGATCATTCAATAACAATACTCTACTTTAAAAACCGATAAATTTCACTCACAATTTATCTACGTAAAAGACAGAAATATCCTTCACGGTGCCATTGCTCGGATACCAAATCCGGCAGCATAACGGCATCGTGAATGAGATTTCCCGAGCCCATGTACCTGTTAAGACCAGACAACCAACATTTAAATATTCAGAGTTCACAACTTCCGTTCAACGACCGAAATGGACGGTAACCACCACGCACGATGGCTGCCCAGCCCTAACAACACACAAACACTCACCAATATGCAAACAAACCCTAGAACTGACCTTTAGATGTTCTGGGGAGGCTGATTGACAAGGAAAATCACCCGGCCCGCCGCCACAAGTGGCGGAGCCGACGGTGGCAGCGGTGGCACAAACTTAAAAATACCCAAATTGAACTCCAAACAATCCTAATCATATAATTGAACCTTTAATTGCACAAAAACAACACGAATTTGAGTCCAATTTCAAGATATCCAAAAATAACATAAACCCTAAAATCGAATTTCTAAAATCTCAAAATTGAACGTCAACACCTTAGAGGAAAGATTACCCGTACCTCGAAGATCATTTTTGACAACTGGACCGACGGCCAAATCTCGTCGGAAATGGCCGAAATCGGCGGCGGAAGCCGGCGGCTGGCTTGGCTTCCCAAGCTCATTGCTCCGTCGTGGAGCCTCGTATGGACGAACGGAGACCATGGTTTAACTCACCATGACGAGGGCAACAAAGCCCAGTAGGTCCGGCCATCCAATTTCTGCCGGAACAGTGGAATCGCGGTGGTGCAGCCGCAACCCTTGTGGCGTCGAATCGTCGTCGTGGAGCGTCACCGTCGTGAGGGAAAGTCATGGGCAGACTCGCCGTGGCCTGGGGAAGAGAACCCAGGTGGTCCGGCGCCGCAACTTCGTCGAAAAACACAGATCGCCGGCGGGGTGGCTCGACCCTGTTTTGTGTCGTTTCTCCGTCGTGGGTGATCGGCCGGTGGAATGGAGTCCATAAGGAGAGAGAGGGAAGGGAGGCGATGGCGGCAGGCCAAAACCCGAGCCCAGCCGCCGTCGGACGCGCCGTCACGCGCCGGTGACAGGCGCGGCGAGGGTGAGGGGCGAGAGAGACTGGCACGGGGCGAGAGAGAGGAGGGAGAGTGCGGGGAGAGAGATGTAAATAATGAGAGAGAGAATATTCTAGAGAGAGAGAGAAACTTCTAGAAAATTTTAAATTTTTTTTTTAAACCCAATTTGTCCATTTTACGAAATTGCCCCTCGCTTCAAACGCTCATATCTTTCAAACCGTAACTCCGATTGACGCGTGCCGCGTGTCTAGCAACTCGTGGACTCGAGACCTTTTCAACGTGCCCAAAGTCAAAGACGAAAGTCCATTATTTTTAAAAGTCAACTTTGGGTCGGGTCGTTACAGCTGGAGGCAAAAAATCAGAGAAAGAGTCAGAGGGTGATTGGGGAGGGAGGAGAGAGAAGAGAAAGAAGAGATCTGGGAGATAGAAGAGATCAGGGAGGGAGAGGAGAAAGAGAGGGAGATCGGAGAAGGAAGAAGGAAGAAGAGAATGATGAAGGAGGAAGATGGAGGAGAGAGAAGAGATGCGTAGTGGGAGTTTGGGACTAAGAGAGAGATCGAAATGAGAGGGAAGAAGAAGTCACGGGAGGAAAAGGAAGGAAAGAAAAAAAAAATGTTTGGGGCCTTTGAGCAATTGGAAAGAAAAAAAAAGGGTTTGGGGTTTTGTTTGGCTCTTTTGGGGTTTCATTTATTTGTTTTCAAACCCTAAACCCTAATACATTTCTATATAAAAAATAATAAAAATACCCTAAAGGGCCTAAACCTTACTATCTTATAGGATATTCTAAAGAATATAGAATATAAATTATAGAATATATAGGGTTTAATGTATAGATTATAGAGTATAAAAAATATACTAATTTACTTTATTCAATATAGTAATTTTATTTAACAATATTTGCTTCCAGCGTGCATTATATTTATCTTATATCACATGAAACCTACTATATAATTTAATTTCTTTAATGTTTTTCATCAATGTAGTAGATAATATGTTAAATAAACATATGGTAAAGTTTCATTCAAAATTTTCGTATTTTGATAATAATTTTCGTGATTTATGTCTAATTTTATCAAATTTAAAATTCATCAAAATTTTCAATTCTTGCCAAAATCCAAATTTTACTCACTTCCAATAATGCACATGAATTATATGCATGGAGTTAAATTTCGTTTTTGCGGGGTATGGAAATTTTAACACGAGTTCGTCACTTTTTCGTCAATATTTCGCCGAAATTTTGCTCACAGAGAAGGAGGATGAGAAAGGGAGGGAGATTTGGGCGTGTGACCGGACCACCGTTCCTTCCAGATCTGGGCGGCCAAGAAAGGGAAGGAGATCGGGGAGGGAGAGGAGAAGGAGGATGAGATCGGGGAAGAGAAGGAGGATGAGATCAGGGGAGGGAGAGAGAGCAGAGAGCAGAGAGAAATGAGAGGGAAGAACTTCTTGGCAAGAACATGAAATTTCTGATCTGTGTTGGATGCTGGCTACAACTGGCTGCAAGCTTGGGACTGGGAGATAGATGAATGAAAGGGAAGAAGAAAGTGAAGTGGAAGCCATAAAGGAAAGGAAAAAAAGAGAAAATGAAAGAAAAGAAAAAAAAAGAAAAGAAGAAAGTCATGACATGACATGACTCACGGGAAGAAGTAGAACACGGGAAGGAAAGAAAAAAAAAAAGAGAAAATGAAAGAAAAAAAAAAGAGAAAAGGAAAGAAAAGAAAAAAAAAAGAAAAAAGAAAAAAAAAAGGGTTTGAGGTCTTTGGGCAATTGGAAAGAAAAAAAAGAGTTTGGGGTTTCATTTGATTCTTTTGGAATTTCGTTTAGTTATCTTCAAACCCTAAATCATAATACATTTCTATATAAAAAATACTCTAAAAGACATAAATCCTAATATCCTATACCATATCCTAAATAATATAGAGTATATAAGGTTTAATGTAATATCAGGGCATATAAAGTATAGAGTTTAATGTATAAATTATAGAGTATAAAAAATATACTAATTTTATTTATTCATTATATTAATTTTATTTAATAGTATTTGCTTCCAGTGCACATTATATTTATCACATATTTCATGAAACCTACCATATAATTTGGTTTTTTTCAATGTTTTTTTATCAATATAGTAGATAATATGTTAAATAAACATATGGTAACGTTTCATTCAAAATTTCTGTATTTTGATAGCAATTTCTGTTATTTCCGTCTAATTTTTGTCGAAATTTAAAAATCTTCAAAATTTTCATTGAAATTTTATCAAAACTTTTTCAAAACCCGAAATTTTATTCCTTGTTATACGGGCCACACCAGCAGCAGAGTACAATAAGTTAATAACTAGACTACTCATCTTTTCTGACCAAAACAAGACTATTCATCTTTGGCTGTGTCGTGTGATCCACCTACCAACCTACCCAATTTAAAGTCAACCGACAATTGTGATACATATGTTGAACTAATATTCATTATTCAATAAGTCCTTTGAAATTAATTATTGCATGATATATTTTGTTTTTTTTGGTGACATATTGCATGATTTTTCACTCAATGAAGAAGGGACCTCCCATAATCCTGATTACAAAAGCAATTACTATTGGTCTGGTCTCACACAAAGACTCACACTCAATTCGAAATTGAGTATTGCTGAAGCAACAAGAGTAGCTATATATATCAGTCTATCAGGAATTTTCTTTTGGTGTGAGCAGCAAGTCATAAGGAGAAATATCAGAAAGTGAGGAAAAAAAACAAGGGTTCAAAGTTTAAACACTACTCGTCAAATAATTTTTTAATCGTTATTTATATATAAACCGATAGTGCTTGATTGAAATATATTAAAGTTAAAATATTAAAATGTGAATCGATTCAAAATTCAAGTATCAATTATACGATGAGTCCTAAATAGGTTAATAAATTCAATTTTCAGCTCATATATAATCTTTCATCTTTTTTATATAAAAATGCTTTCTTTTATAAAATCACATTACCTAACTCCATAAAGTAATTTAAGATAGACAATTAAATTATGGTTACTACAGTTTATAGTTTTTTGTTATATTTAATTTGCAAACACATATTTGTGATATATGATAATTAATTATATAAGTATCAACTATATGGTCTAAATATCTTTAAGATTTATATTGGAAGAGTACTTTGGAAATAACTATATTAGGACTTATCTTTGATGAAAAAAAAAATTAATGGATTATAAATGAAAGCACGAAAGCATCTAATATCATATCAAACTTTTCACCATGCTGTTGTCCGCTTTACAATTTTAAATTTTAAATTATATATCTATAGACTTTAGTGCTGTTTTTTGTATTCACCTTTAGACAATTTGGACATGGACATGATATGCTTTAGCCGTGTGGACCCACTTCATTACAAAAGCAATCGCTAAAGACTCCATCGCATCCACGAAATTGAGCTATAATCTTAAAACACGCTTCTGTGGTTCACCAACTTCATTGAAACCATATCGACCCTTTGCTAAGAATCGAAGAGAACAATGGCTCTGGTTGGAGAGGCTCTGCTCACTGCTTCCATCCAGGTGTTGTGTGACAGGATTGCCTCACGCGACTTCATCGACTTGTTTCGGAGGAAGAAGCTCGACGATTCACTCCTGAAGAAACTGGATATCACACTGCTTGGCCTTTCTGCAGTGCTCAATGATGCAGAGGAGAAGCAAATTGTCAACCCTGCTGTGAGAAAGTGGCTTGATGAGGTCAAACATACTGTCTTAGATGCAGAGGACTTGCTGGATGAGATCAACTCTGAAGCTGAATATGATCAAACCCACAATTTAACCCAGGTGTTGAACTTCCTCTCTACTTCCTATTTTAATCCTTATTGTCAAAGCATGAATGCTAAAATAAGAGAGTCGTTTGAAAAATTAGAACACCTTGCAAAACAGAAAGACATCCTTGGCCTGGGAGTAGTTGTTGGAGGTAAGGTTTCACAAGGAACTCCAACAACTTCCTTGGTCGATGAATCTTCTGTATATGGTAGGGATGGAGATAAAAAAGAGTTAGAAAGACTGTTGTTTTCTGATCATGCAAGCCGCTGTGATGTATCTGTCATTGCCATAGTTGGTATGGGCGGGGTTGGTAAGACAACCCTTGCTCGACTTCTTTACAACGGTGACAAGGTGAAAGAATATTTTACTCTTAAATCTTGGGCTTGTGTTTCTGAAGATTATGATGCTATGAGGGTAACTAAAACCCTTATTGAGTCGATCACTAGAAAGCCTTGTGATATTACAAACTGGGATTTTCTTCAAGGTGAACTAACAGAACAAGTTAGGGGAAAAAAATTTTTATTTGTATTGGATGACCTTTGGAATGAGAATTCTATTGACTGGAAGTGCCTCCAGGCACCTTTTGCTTTTGAGGCAAGGGGAAGCAAGGTCATTGTAACAACACGGAATGAAAAAGTTGCATCAATCATGAATAATGTTCATATACAGTACTTGGAACCGTTGTCACTTGAAGATTGCTGGTTGTTACTTGCGAAACAGGCATTTGCAAATGAAAACCCCAGTGCACATCCCCACTTGCAAGAAATTGGCAAACAAATTGCACGTAAGTGTAATGGTTTGCCTCTGGCTGCAGAAGCACTTGGGGGTTTGTTACGTTGCAACAAAGATTATGGGGAATGGAATAGCATATTGAAAAGCAATATTTGGCAGCTATCGTACGATGATAAAAGTTATATTCTCCCCGCTCTAGGATTGAGCTACCATTATCTCCCGGCCCATTTAAAACAATGTTTTGTTTATTGTTCAATTTTTCCGAAGGACTATGAATTCAAGAAGGAAGACGTAGTTTTACTTTGGATAGCAGAAGGTTTGATTCCAGAAATTGATAATGGCACTAGAATGGAAGAGGTGGCTAAGAGATACTTTGATCAGATAGTGTCACGATCACTATTTAAAAAGTCAAAAGAATCAAGTTTCACAATGCATGATCTCATTAATGACTTGGCTGTATTCATTGCTAAGGGATTTTGTTTTAGAATAGAAGGGAAGGAATCAAATGAAGTTCCCAAAACAAGTCGTCATTTATCATATGTTCAAGAACAATTTGATACCGAGTCAAAATTTGAGCCATTAAACAGGGTTAAGTGTTTGCGGACCTTCCTACCCTTAAATTTGGATACATCTTGGCAACAATTTTATGTAAGCAAAAGAGTTTCACATGATTTCGTGCTAACACAAAGATGTCTGCGAGTGCTGTCATTATCAAACTATATCAATATCACTGAGTTACCTAATTCTATTGGTAATCTCATTCACTTGCGCTACTTGGATCTTTCCTCTACTGCAATCAAAAGGTTACCTGATATAGTGTGTTCTCTATGCAATTTGCAAACAATACTATTGTCAAATTGTTTCTCTCTCAATGAATTGCCTGGAGATATGAGTAAATTAATTAATTTACGTCATCTTGATCTTCGTGGAACTAACATAAAAGAGATGCCATTGCAAATGGGTAGACTAAAAAGTTTGAGAACGTTGACTACATTTGTTGTTGGCAATTCAATTGGATCAAACCTTACAGAATTGAGGGAGTTACGGTATCTTCGGGGAAGCCTTTCTATTCTAAAGCTGCAAAATGTAGTTGATGTTATGGATGCCTCGCATGCCAATTTGAAGGAAAAGAATGATCTCAAGGAGTTAACGTTGGAATGGGGTAAGGATACTGATGATTCTAAAAAGGAGAGAGATGTACTTGAGAAGCTACGTCCTCCCATAAATTTGGAGAAACTGACCATAAAATTTTATGGTGGAACCAGCTTCCCAAATTGGGTGGGTGACTCTTCCTTCTCTGACATAAAAGTCATGCATCTCAATGGTTTCAACTATTGTTTATCTTTGCCACCACTTGGGCAACTACCTGCTGTCAAAAAGCTCACTATCGTTGCGATGAAATCTGTTAGGAAGATCGGTCCTGAGTTCTATGGCAATGGGTTTCAGCCGTTTCAATCTCTGGAGAAGCTCACGTTTCAAGGTATGCTTGAATGGGAGGAATGGCAGGCAAGTGGAGGTGAATATCCAGATTTTCCTCGTCTCCAGGAGCTGAATTTATATAATTGTCCGAAGCTGAGAGGAAACTTGCCTAATCATCTTCCTTACTTGCAAAAACTTTCAGTGATCAATTGTGTGGTTCTATACGAAAGGGCCACTACAACCCTTAACATGGACTACTTACAACAATATTCTTTTGAAGAATTGAGGTTGGTTGGATGCCCGCATCTGTTATCATTACTAGGTCCGAGAACAGAGTACATGTCATCTCTTGGGAACCTTGGGATTGGAAATTTTGGTGATATAGAGTGCTTGCCCAAGCAACTGGTGCATAGCAGCAACTGTGTTGTACGCTTGACTCTCAATAATTGTCCATCCCTGTTGTCGTTCCCTAGAGATGGTCTACCTACTACGTTGGAATATCTTCGTATAGAAAATTGTAGGAGATTAGAATTCCTACCTCATGAGATGATGGCCAAATTGACATCACTTGGGGAATTGTGGATACTTGATAGCTGTGATTCACTGAGGTCCTACCCGTTGGGCATTTTTCCCAAACTTAGCACTCTTTTAATAAGGGGCTGTATGAATCTGGAATCCCTTTCCATTGAAGGAGTTGATGAAAATCTCAGGCACTTGCAAATCAGGGAGTGTCCAAATCTGGTCTCTTTTCCCCACGGAGGATTGCCCACTCCCAACCTGAGAGCATTTATAGTCACTGGATGCCAGAATTTGAAGTCATTGCCCGAACGAATTCACACCCTCACCGCCCTTCAATATTTGGACATACAGAATCTTCCAAATGTGTCAATTTCCGAAGGGGGTTTGCCTCCCAACCTACGTTCATTTTCAATATTTGCAGATTGTGACAGACTGAGGCCTTCAGCGGAGTGGGGTTTGCAAGGACTTGTCTCCCTTCAATCACTCTATATTCAAGGAACTGAGCATCTGTTGGAGACGTTGCTCAAGGAACAGCTGCTCCCTACCACTCTCAACACTCTCTCGATCTCTGACGTAAGCCTGAAATCTTTGAACGGAAAGGGACTTCAACACCTCACTTCTCTTCAAAGCCTACAATTCCATAACTGTCCGAATCTCGAATCCCTGCCAGGAGAGGGTTTGCTGGCGTCTATTTCTTTTCTCGGAATCTCCAGATGTTCAACTCTGAAAAAAAGATACTGTAAAAATAAGACAGGAGAAGATTGGGCCAAGATAGCTCGCATTCCTTGCATAAAGATAGATGAGGAAGTGATCATATGAGCTCTCACAAAAAGTTATGGTTTTCATTTCACTCTCAACTCTAAAACCAGAGTCAGGTATGTACCTACCACTGCTTGTTTTTTATCTATTAATTTTATTTCGCTGCATACAATTTATACCCCTGTATATTGTTTGAAGACAAAATTTACGCTTATATCATATTATTCACTATTTCTTATCAATATTAGCATTATTGATAATTATTTCTGAATTTTTCTTTTGTAATTATTTCTTATCAATATTTACATGCATCTACAGAAACTTCCTTGGAAACCAAATGACTGCGACAAGGAAATCTTAATCTAATTTTAATACTTTTTCGATAATATAATCACAAAGCTTAAACAAAACAAATTAAGTTGAAAATTGAACTGTGGCCTCCCAAAATCACCAAAGTGCTTAACTTAAGCTGGTGATATGCATTTTGAATTTTTCCTAACCTGTAGATAACAAGTTAATTTGTGAAGAAGTAATTTATTTATAATTAGAGAGCTTTGTGGTTGTTGCTTTCATGATCATTTAACAGTTTGCTAATTTTGCTCTCAACTTTTCAGTTGCTAATACTTTCTGTCAGATTAAGTAAGAGAAGGGGTGATCATGTAGTGCTGTAAACATACCCAAAGGCTCAAGAAGAGGCCAAAAACATCCAAAGAAGCTTACTTGTAAGTCCTTTTGGAGTTCTTATTATATTTGAGGTTAATGGCTAATATATTTGAAAGAAATTGGGTTTTGATTTCCTCATTTGGTTTAATTTTAGCCTTACTGATTTTGATTATTTTCTTTTTCTCTTCTTTGCTCAGTCCTGGTGGATGGCTTACAGATATGTGCGTGCCAAGAGAGATGTGAAGTTAGGAAGAAGAAAGGTACTAATTGGATTGGACTTTGTCTAATTTGCGGCATCCTGCTCTTTACTTTTGGTAAGTTCTGATTGTATCAAGTTATTTCTCATTGGGGTTGGTCCTTTATTGGCATCAAAGACGATGCTGATCACAACTTAAATCCTTTTTAAGTCTGAAATGCTAAATTGGTGGTCGTTTTGCAGGACAACATGCCTTCTCTTGCACAGCTTTTCATTTGCATGGATTCTTTACATGTCATAGCCAGAGGAGGGTTTACCGCTGTACATAGCTTTTTGTTTGTCTACAAAAACAATTGTCACAAGTGTGTTTTTTATTTCTCATTATGAAGCAGCAGATTATATGTACTGGGAAAAAATTATACTAGTAAGGCATCTAAGTACAACATGTGTGTGTTGAAGATGTGAAAAGTAGAGTGGCACCAATTGGCCTCCTGCAATATAATTGCATAACCTGTAACTGCTTTGTTCTGCAGTCAAAAATTGCAGGTATATCTTTACAGCCCTTCAAACTATCATATTGCAGTAAAAAATTTGGATCTTACTAAAATTTCAAAAAACTAAGTACAACACATCCAAGATCACTAACAAAGAGATGGAAAAAAAATAAATACCAGGATAGATCTAGATCATAACAAAGGCCCAAAGAGAATAAGAAAACTAGAATTATTTGTGCTTTTTGGAAAAATCAATAGAGGGCTGCAACTTCCATTAGGAGATTTAGCTCTGGAATATGTGAAGCAAAGACATTTTCCATCTACCAAGAAAATTCACTAAATTAATCATGTTTGAACAACATGAAAAATGTTTTCATACAGTTACTAGACCTTGTCTTCTTCCTTCTTAAACTTAAAAATGAGTTATGGAGAGCATAGGAGATATAAGAAACCAACCAGAGCATATTCAAATATTATCTTAATAGCATTTGGAAACGAACCAACCAAAGCCCACAAGACCCAAAACACAGCGTTACAAGATAATTGAAATTGCTTGAACCCATAATTAACAAAATACGATTAAACAAGGTGACTCTAGTCATTGGCAATCAAACATATCAAATTGAAAATGCACAAGTCATAATTTTACAAGAAACCACACATTTCATAAATTTCAACATGCATTACTAGAGACGATCTTAGTTCCTCAATTTCCACCATAGATTTCAATGGCTTTGACATCAGGCTTTTTGACCTCCGCTTTAGGAACTGTCACACACAGAACCCCATTCTCCATAGAAGCCTTAATCTGATCGACCTTTGCATTCTCAGGAAGCCTAAACCTCCTCGAGAACTTGCCGCTGCTCCGCTCGACCCGATGCCACTTGTCGTTCTTGTCCTCCTTCTCTACGTTCCTCTCTCCACTGATCTGAAGCACCCTGTCGTCTTCAATCTCTACCTTCACCTCTTCTTTCTTCAGCCCCGGAAGGTCTGCCTTGAACACATGGGCTTCTGGGGTCTCCTTCCAGTCCACCCTCGTGTTCACAAAACCTGAATTTTCCCGAGAAAATTCGGGGAAAGCAGACAGTGATGAGGAAGGGAATGGGAAATCCTTGAATGGGTCCCAGCGATCGAGAGAGAAGGGGTCGAAGATGCTGCTGCGTCGAAAGTTGGGAATGATCGACATTATGAAAACTTTGGGATTGTTTGGATGGTGAGAAAGTAAGTTTGAGTATGTAGTTGTTGCAGAGTCTCTGCTTCGCTTCACAAGTTGGGAAAGGGAGGGTTGGTTCGTATTTATAAGGAACCCAGGAATGTTCTAGTATCGACTAAATGATAAGAACAAATGAACAATACTTGGGAAATAGAATTTTCTAGTAAATACTGGGCCTTGAAAAGGTTGCGTTTTTTCTCGCGAACTTTCTCGAACTAATGATGAATACTAAATAATTTAAAAAATTCAGTTTTCAGCTATATATAATCTTTTATCTTTCTTATATAAAAGGGAGGTGATTTTTGCACTCCTCTTTTCTCCGTTTGCACTCCATTTTTTTTTAATGTATTTTGTATATTTTTATTATATATTTTTCTAAGTCTACCCAAGGAGTGTAATTTCGATTTCGAGAAAATTTTCGATGGAAATTTCGACGAAAATTTTCGCGAAAATTTTGATTAAAACTTTAATTTCGATAAAATTAGACAAAAACGACGAAAATTACTATCAAAATACGGAAATTTTAAATGAAACTTGATCATATGTTTATTTAACATATTATCTATTACATAGATAAAAAATATTGAAGAAACCAAATTATATAGTAGGTTTCATATGATATAAGGTGAATATAATGCGCGCTGGATGCAAATACTATTAGAAAAATGGGTCACTGATTAATAATTATATAAATAACACATCATACCCTAAACCCTAAACTATATACCCTCTATATACCATATATCATGTAAGGCTATAACCCTCCATATACCCTATACCATGTAAGGCTATACCCTCTATATACCCTATACTGTATATTATTAAATTTACTCAACTCTACCTCCTAAACCATAAACCATCAACAATAAACCACTCCCTAAACCCTAAATTATATTAAACTTATATACTTACAAACTTATATAAAATTATAAACTTAAATACTCCATAGTGATATTTAGTTTATAAACTTATATAAAATTACTAAACCCATATTATAGTTTTTCTAAAAAAAAAACCATATTATAGTTTATATTGTTTTAAACTTTTAATTAGGTTTTATTACATTTTTAATACCCTAATGTCTGACAAAAAACCATATTTAAATATGTAATGTATATAGTTTTAGTACAAAGTTTTTAATTAAACTAGTTAATACCCATAAATTATGTAATTATGTTTTTTTTGGTACAAAAATTATATAATTATGTTTATATAGTTGTTTAGTTTATATATATTTTTTATTATTAAATTTTTTATACTCGATATTCCTAAAACTCTAGAACTCTAAAAAATTATAAAACCTATTAGGCTATTACTTCCACCAATTTGTAATACACTAATACTAATACAGTAATACTCAATATGCTAATGGCCAAAAAAAAAAAAAGTAATACACGCACCCACTTAAAGGCTTACAGCTAAAGCCTTTCCCAAAATAAAAAAGCTAAAGCAGTAAAGCACTAAAGCCTTTTTTTTTTGGCCAAAAAGCACTAAAGCCTTTGAATAAGTGAATAACCACTTAACCCTAGTATGCTAGTCATAAGTTCATAACTCATACTTGTGCCGCCGCTCCTCTCTCTCTCTCTCTCTCTCTCTCTCTCTCTCTCTCTCTCTTTCTCTCCCTCCCTCTTCCTCATCTTTGTTTCTCAGTTCTCTCTCTCCCCTCTCTCTCTCTTGCATCTCCGTCACCTCACTCTCTTTCGCCGTCAATCTCAGTTCTGGGGTCACGAGGGGAAGCCGACCGGGATGGAGGGGCTAGGAAATGCAGAGAAGTCGCCGGAGGAGGGCTGAAAAATGTAGAAAAGTCACCGGGGGGGCTGGGAAGTGTAGATAAATCACTGGGGAGGGTTTGGAAATGTTGAAAATGGATGGATTCGAAATTTCGCCAAAATTTCACAAAAATACACGTGTGGCAGCTTCGAAATTTCGGTCGAAATTTAAGCGAAATTTAGAAAATTTTGCCAAAAAATTATCGAAAATTAATGGGTATGTTATAAAATTTCGGGGCTCCCCAAAAACGAAAATTTCGCCGAAATTTCGCCGAAATTTTCGAAATTTCATTCCTTGAGTCTACCCTTTATGGTTGTTGAATTTTTATTTTAATTATCTTTCAGTAATGATTATTTTTTCCTAAATTCTCTCATCGTTATTAAAAAAATAAAAATAAGTAATTTTCTCTCCCCCTCATTGTATCTTCTTCATATTGCATCTCTTTGTCCTCTAAGCCTTTTTTTTTTCTTTTTCTTTTGTGAACCAGTGTTGTTCGTGCTTTCAATTATCATTCTATATTTTCATTAGGAAAATATTTAGCCTGTCATATTTTTTTTTCGTTTTCTTTATGAGGGTCATGATTTATGTGAACCAGTCTTGTACGTGCTTTCAATCATCATTCTATACTTTCATTAGGAAAATATTTAGCCTATCATATATATTTTTTTTTCATTTTCTTCATAAAGGTCATGATTTATGTATCTTCTTCTTCTTTTGATAGTGAGTTTTGTGTTATGAAATTAATTGAGGTTTTCAATTAGTTCACTCCCTCATTTTTAGGACTTTTGACACTGTCAAGAAAAATGTTCCCATAGCAACCACTACTAATTTGTAGCATATTTGATTTTAAAAAAAATGAATGTCACATGCTAGCTTAATAAGAAAAGAGAGCTAGATGTACTATATATCAAGAAGATGAATAGAAGTGTAGAGAATTACATAAGTTTCTTACTTTTTAAAAGAGAGTTATAGAAATAGATATATTATTATGACAATTTAAAAAAATTAAATGTGTAGGATTTAATGTTACATAGGTAATATTCTATAATTAAAAGCTAAAGGATATATGTGGAAAATAAATAATAAAAATATATACAAACATTTAAAAAAATAAGAAGGATTGCAAATGGAGAAAAGAGGAGTGCGAAAATCTCCTCTCATATAAAAAATGCTTATTTCTTTCATAAAATCATATTACCTAACTCCATATATAATGTAATTTAAGATAAAGAGATTTAGAGTCTAATTCATTTTATGAATCTTTCTTAGACTAAGATTGGTAGTAATTTAGAGTTTTTACCCAAAGTCCAATTTATTTTTTATGGCTCTAATTTCATTTTTTTGCAAATTTATAATTTATATTTAGTATTACAAAAATATATATATAATAAATCATTATAATAAGATTGTATACATAATAATATATGATAAGATTCTAAATTTTAACTTAATTACTAAATTATATTTATAATTTTAAATATATACAAATATAAAATAACTTAACCGTTATCTAACTTCCACATCTCCAATAAATCTAATTTATAAATAAATGTATTACACAAAGAAACAAAATGTATAAATAAATTTATACAACCGCTTTGACCAATGAGCGAGGTCGGTCCAATATTGACATCTTTGTTTGCTTAAAGTTCGTGTAGTACACATATCATAATCATTTTCTCCATATGCAGAGGGATGTCATTGTTATATAATCACGATTTTATCAATTCCTTTCATTGAAACCTTGTCATTTCAATAATTGTGAAGAACGATCAGAGCCGTTCATTTTCTATGTTCATACTCAAAGATCATCTCTACAAAAAATCAGCCAAATCGGAATTCAACTAGTCGTTGAATTATCATTATAAAACTCACGATCGTTCTTTAATTTGACCACCGTTACCTAATTTCTACATCTTCAATTGAGCTAAATTTTTGCAGGGATGATTTTTGAGTAGGGAACTGAAAAATGAACGGTTACGATCATTGTAAACACGATCAAGATATGCCCATCTACATATAAATGAACGGTTTCAACACTTGATGAGTATAATTCTATTAATTCTTTCGTTGAAACCTTGTCGTTTCAATAATTGTGAAGACCAAAATGTGATTTCAACGATCAGAGCCGTTCATTTTCTATCTTCATACTCAAAGATCATCCCTGCAAAAAATCAGCCAAATCGGAATTCAGTTAGTTGTTGAATTTTCATTATAAACTCATGATCGTTCTTTAATTTGACCACCGTTGCCTAATTTCTACATCTTCAATTGAGCTAAATTTTTGCAGGAATGATCTTTGAGTAGGGAACTAAAAAATGAACGGTTACGATCGTTATAAACACGATCAAAATATGCCCATCTACATATAAATGAACGGTTTCAACACTTGATAAGTATAATTCTATTAATTCTTTCGTTGAAACCTTGTCGTTTCAATAATTGTGAAGACCACAATGTGATTTCAACGATCATAGTCATTCATTTTCTTTGTTTATACTCAAAGATCATCTCTGCAAAAAATCAGTCAAATCGGAATTCAGCTAGTTGTTGAATTATCATTATTAAACCCACGATCGTTCATTAATTTAAGCACCGTTACCTAACTTCTACATCTTCAATTGAGCTAAATTTTTATAAGGATGATCATTGAGTAGGAAACTAAAAAATGAACTGTTCAGATCGTTAAAAATATAATCGCATCGTATTCTTATACCTAAATATAAATGCACATAAAAAATGAACTAGACTTTGGGCGAGAAATCGAGATTCGTCTCCTAAAGTGACTTTGAGCGACGAATATATAGATTCGCCTCCCAAAGTGACTTTGGGCGAGGAATATATAGATTCGTCTCCCAAAGTCACTTTGGGCGAGGAATATATGAATTCCTCTCCCAAAGTGACTTTAGGCGAGGAATATATAGATTCGTCGCCCAAGGTCACTTTAGGCGAGGAATAATTTCGTCGCCCAAAGTATGGCCCTAATGAATATCATATTTTGCAAATTTATAATTTATATTTAGTATTTAAATATATATATAATAAGATTGTATACTTAACAAGATACAATAGGATTCTAAATTTTAACTTAATTACTAAATTATATTTATAATTTTAAATATATACAAATATAAAATAATTTCACGGTTACCTAACTTCTACATCTCCGATTAAGCTAAATTTTTGCAGGGATGATCTTTGAGTAGGGAAATAAAAAATGAACGGTTCGGATCGTTGGAAACACGATCAATATATGCCCATCTACAGATGTTCTTTAACTCTGAAAAAAAGATACTGTGAAAAAGACAGGAGAAGACTGGGGCAAGATAGCTCGCATTCCTTGCATACGGATAGATGAGGAAGTGATCATATGAGCTCTCACAAAAAGTTATGGTTTTCATTTCACTCTCAACTCTAAAACCAGAGTCAGGTATGTACCTACCACTGCTTGTTTTTTATCTATTAATTTTATTTCGCTGCATACAATTTATACCCCTGTATATTGTTTGAAGACAAAATTTACGCTTATATCATATTATTCACTATTTCTTATCAATATTAGCATTATTGATAATTATTTCTGAATTTTTCTTTTGTAATTATTTCTTATCAATATTTACATGCATCTACAGAAACTTCCTTGGAAACCAAATGACTGCGACATAAAGGAAATCTTAATCTAATTTTAATACTTTTTCGATAATATAATCACAAAGCTTAAACAAAACAAATTAAGTTGAAAATTGAACTGTGGCCTCCCAAAATCACCAAAGTGCTTAACTTAAGCTGGTGATATGCATTTTGAATTTTTCCTAACCTGTAGATAACAAGTTAATTTGTGAAAAAGTAATTTATTTATAATTAGAGAGCTTTGTGGTTGCTGCTTTCATGATCATTTAACAGTTTGCTAATTTTGCTCTCAACTTTTCAGTTGCTAATACTTGCTGTCAGATTAAGTAAGAGAAGGGGTGATCATGTAGTGCTGTAAACATACCCAAAGGCTCAAGAAGAGGCCAAAAACATCCAAAGAAGCTTACTAGCTTGTAAGTCCTCTTGGAGTTCTTATTATAATTTGAGGTTAATGGCTAATATATTTGAAAGAAATTGGGTTTTGATTTCCTCATTTGGTTTAATTTTAGCTTCACTGATTTTGATTATTTTCTTTTTCTCTTCTTTGCTCAGTCCTGGTGGATGGCCTACAGATATGTGCATGCCAAGAGAGATGTGAAGTTAGGAAGAAGAAAGGTACTAATTAAGAAGGTACTAATTGGATTGGACTTTGTCTGATTTGCGGCATCATGTTCTTTACTTTTGGTAAGTTCTGATTGCATCAAGTTATTTCTCATTGGGGTTGGTCCTTTATTGGCATCAAAGACGATGCTGATCACAACTTAAATCCTTTTTAAGTCTGAAATGCTAAATTGGTGGTCTTTTTGCAGGACAACATGCCTTCTCTTGCACAGCTTTTCATTTGCATGGATTCTTTACATGTCATAGCCAGAGGAGGGTTTACCGCTGTAAATAGCTTTTTGTTTGTCTGCAAAAACAATTGTCACAAAGTGTGTTTTTTATTTCTCATTATGAAGCAGCAGATTATATCTACTGGGAAAAAATTATACTAGTAAGGCATCTAAGTACAACATGTGTGTGTTGAAGATGTGAAATGTAGAGTGGCACCAATTGGCCTCCTGCGGTATAATTGCAGTCAAAAATTGCAGGTCACTAACAAAGAGAAGGACAAAATTTGGATCTTACTAAAATTTCAAAAAACTAATTACAACACATCCAATATCACTAACAAAGAGATAGAAAAAATAAAATAAATACCAGGATAGATCTAGATCATAACAAAGGCCCAAAGAGAATAAGAAAACTAGAATTATTTGTGCTTTTTGGAAAAATCCATAGAGGGCTGCACATTCCACGGGTAGGAGATTTAGCTCTGAAATATGTGAAGCAAAGACATTTTCCATCTACCAAGAAAATTCACTAAATTAATCATGTTTGAACAACATGAAAAATGTTTTCATACAGTTACGGAGAGCATAGGAGATATAAGAAACAATAGAGCTAAGCACATGCTTTAACTTACAAGCTCACAACTTTCTCACATGGCCCATTACAATTCTGCCCTCATTTCGATCAGACTAGAATACAGTAGTTATTTCCATTATTCATTGTAAAACTGAAACGAAACAAATGAAATCAAAATTGAAGGAAGAGAAGGAAAAAAAACAAAAAAAAACAGAGCAAATCCAAATATTATCTTAATGGCATTTGGAAACGAACCAACCAAAGCCCACAAGACCCAAAACACAGCGTTACAAGATAATTGAAATTGCTTGAACCCATAATTAACAAAATACGATTAAACAAGGTGACTCTAGTCATTGGCAATCAAACATATCAAATTGAAAATGCACAAGTCATAATTTTACAAGAAACCACACATTTCATAAATTTCAACATGCATTACTAGAGACGATCTTAGTTCCCTCAATTTCCACCAGATATTTCAATGGCTTTGACATCAGGCTTCTTGACTTCGGCTTTAGGAACTGTCACACTCAGAACCCCATTCTCCATAGAAGCCTTAATCTGATCGACCTCTGCATTCTCAGGAAGCCTAAACCTCCTCGAGAACTTGCCGCTGCTCCGCTCGACCCGATGCCACTTGTCGTTCTTGTCCTCCTTCTCTACGTTCCTCTCTCCACTGATCCGAAGCACCCTGTCGTCTTCAATCTCTACCTTCACCTCTTCTTTCTTCAGCCCCGGAAGGTCTGCCTTGAACACATGGGCTTCTGGGGTCTCCTTCCAGTCCACCCTCGTGTTCACAAAACCTGAATTTTCCCGAGAAAATTCGGGTAAAGCAGACAGTGATGAGGAAGGGAATGGGAAATCTTTGAATGGGTCCCAGCGATCGAGAGAGAAGGGGTCGAAGATGCTGCTGCGTCGAAAGTTGGGAATGATCGACATTATGAAAACTTTGGGATTGTTTGGATGGTGAGAAAGTAAGTTTGAGTATGTAGTTGTTGCAGAGTCTCTGCTTCGCTTCACATGTTGGGAAAGGGAGGGTTGGTTCGTATTTATAAGGAACCCAGGAATTTTCTAGTATCGACTAAATGATAAATAGAATTTTCTACTAAGTACTGGGCCTTTAAAAGGTTGCGTTATTTCTCGCGAACTTTCTCGAACTCTTTAGTCCAAGCGCGGAAATATTGGGTTTATTTTTATATTTATTTTTTGGTCGAAATAAGAATTGCATTAATAAAGCTCAAAAGGCATTGAGTATACAAAGTATGAGCCCACAAGTCCAAAACATAAAAAATAATTAATAAATGGCCCAAACAAAAAAGCCCATCTAAACAGAAGACCAAATCCTAGGCAAAGAAGGTGGGTCAGGAGAGCCACTCCGCCAATGGTTGGAAGCCGAGAACCACCGTGAGGTGAAAGTGAGCAGAACCCACAAAATCCCCAATATCTCATTGTGTCAACACCGAGCAAGAACCACAGTCACCAAAAGAGCCAGAAAGACTCCAAAAAATAAAGAGTAACCGTAACCGAGGAAGATGAAGGTGTGAACACCTGAGCCGAAGAACAATCTTCTAGTGATATGGCGACAACCACGATCCAACCATCATTGCTGAAAGACGAAAATGATAGGCCGGGAGGCGGGAACAGGCAAAGGCAGCGAATGTCCGATGCTTGGCGATGGGAAATTGAGAACGAAAGCAAAGGGAGTAGAGATCTCCAGATCTGAGCATATAACTCAAGCAAAAATCACCACAAAAAGGGTGAAGCAAACTCCACAAAAGGGTAGATATCATAAAGAGAGATGAAAACTTCAAAACATTGAGTTTGTTGTACACGTACATACGATTGATAGTTCAACTGTTCAAGTACAACTACTACAATAATATAAATAGACATCGGTCAATAGACAACGGTTCGTGTTTTGTCCGTTATCTTAATTTATTATACAACGGTTTTGTAAAAACCTTTATATGAACATATAATATCCAATGGTATTCGGTCTTGAGATTTTTCTTAAATTATTACACAATAGTTTTAGACAAAACTGTTGTATTGGGTAAGTTATAAGAAAATAAAGAATTTGCGGGTCTTTGTATTTGGCCAAAAGCGGAGGCGCGCTAATGAACAGTCCTCGCGCTTTAAGTCTAATTTGGTCAAAGCCCTCTGAGACTTCACCTACTTTCAGATACTCATCCCCCATTCGATCTCCATCTTTGCCGTCCTCAACTCCTCATCGCGCGGAAGTCTCTCACAGCTCGATCTCTTTCCTTCCGCACTATCCAAATTTTCTCCCTCTCTCTCTCTTCCTCTCTCTACGTCTATCAGTGTCTTTCTCGCTCTCTCTCCATTTCTGCTACTGACCGTTCTCGGCTAGATTTGGGAGCCCACCAGTAAAGCTTATACAAGGTTTCACTCTAACTCTAAAGCCCATCCTTATCTAATTATGATTTTAATGTTGGTTAGATTTTCTTGATATAGGATTTAGGGTTTCATACAAGGAAGCTCCTCTGAGATATAAGCCACCCATCGATCTGCTCTTTCTTCTTATTTCCTTATTATTGAAGCTCGACCCTCACCCTCAGTTCTCACCCTCTCTTTCTCGCCGCCCTCTCTCTTGTCGCATCCTCTCCTTCTCGCCACAGAGTCACCGTCACGTCCTTTATTCCCTCACTTGGCAGCACCGTTCACTCCTGCGAGCATCTCACCTTCTCTCTATCACTTTTGCGCTCAGCCCTCTGTCTAATCGAGTTTCTGTCACTCTCGATCTACTCTCTCTCTCTCTCTCTCTCTCTCTCTCTCTCTCTCTCTCTCTCTCTCGATCTGCTCTCTCTCTTCCTCTCAAACCCTCTCGATATGCTCGCGATTCTCAAACCCTCTCGATCTGCTCACGATTTGGGGTTTTCGTTGAGTGGGTTTGGGGTTTTCTATGACATTCTTACTGTTTCAAGGTTAGGTTCTTTTTCTTTTTTTGAGTTTCTGGATCTTTTATTCTTTAGATGTTTTTTATTTTCGTTTTCTAGGGCTTTTGATTTTCATTTTTAGGGCTAAGTTGTGATTTTGTTGATTGTTTCTTATAAACACCAGAATCTTTGGGCACTTATTATTCATGTATTTTAAATAATTAAACTTTGGGTATTTACAAACCAATATAATTAAAATCTTTTATTCTGGTAGCCAAAAAAAGATTGCAATAAAATCTTTTAATTATTCTGGTGTAGGTGTTTATTCTAATCCTTCAATTAAATAATTATATTCTCCAATTTAATTAAGTAATTGATAAATAGAAAAAAAATAAAATATAAAAGAGCTTGGTGTGACTGTTAAAAAAGGAATATTATTACATTGAAGAACTAATTTTTGTCATTCAGAAGTGGAGAAAATGACATACAAACTACATCCAAAACTTTTTAAGGTTTGTTTTTTTCTTGATTAAAATTTTTAAGAGGTAAAATGTTTTCAATATATATAGTATATCCCAATTCATACAACAATATACCATTGACATAATTATGTTTTACCAGTTTATCGATAGTAACTCCTCTTTGGCCAATAACTAGACTAGACTACTCATCTTTGGCCGTGTCGTGGGATCCACCCACCAACCTACCCAATTTAAAGCACTAATATTTAATATGTGCTTTGAAAATAATTATTGCAGCAAGAGTAGCTATATATATCAGTCTATCAGGAGTGTGAAAGCACGAAAGCATCTAATATCATATCATACAATAATCAATAATGGACCAAACTTTTCATCATGCTGTTGTCCGCTTTACAATTTTAATTAGATATCTTTAGACTTTAGTGCTGCATTTTGTATTCACCTTTAGACAATTTGGACATGATATGCTTAGCCGTGTGGACCCACTTCACTACAAAAACAATCGCTAAAGAGTAAGACTCAATCGCTTCCACGAAATTGAGCTATTATATTAAAACACTTCTGTGGTTCAATCACCAACTTCATTGAAACCATATCGACCCTTTGCTAAGAATCGAAGAGAAAAATGGCTCTGGTTGGAGAGGCTCTGCTCACTGCTTCCATCCAGGTGTTGTGTGACAGGATTGCCTCACGCGACTTCATCGACTTGTTTCGGAGGAAGAAGCTCGACGATTCACTCCTGAAGAAACTGGATATCACACTGCTTGGCCTTTCTGCAGTGCTCAATGATGCAGAGGAGAAGCAAATTGTCAACCCTGCTGTGAGAAAGTGGCTTGATGAGGTCAAACATACTGTCTTAGATGCAGAGGACTTGCTGGATGAGATCAACTCTGAAGCTGAATATGATCAAACCCACAATTTAACCAAGGTGTTGAACTTCCTCTCTACTTCCTATTTTAATCCTTATTGTCAAAGCATGAATGCTAATATAAGAGAGTTGTTTGAAAAATTAGAACACCTTGCAAAACAGAAAGACATCCTTGGCCTGGGAGTAGTTGTTGGAGGTAAGGTTTCACAAGGAACTCCAACAACTTCCTTGGTCGATGAATCTTCTATATATGGTAGGGATGGAGATAAAAAAGAGTTAGAAAGACTGTTGTTTTCTGATCATGCAAGCACCTGTGATGTATCTGTCATTGCCATAGTTGGTATGGGCGGGGTTGGTAAGACAACCCTTGCTCGACTTCTTTATAATGATGACAAGGTGAAAGAGTATTTTACTCTTAAATCTTGGGCTTGTGTTTCTGAAGATTATGATGCTATTAGGGTAACTAAAACCCTTCTAGAGTCGATCACTAGAAAGCCTTGTGATATTACAGACTGGGATTTTCTTCAAGGTGAACTAAAAGAACAAGTTAGGGGCAAAAAAATTTTATTTGTATTGGATGACCTTTGGAATGAGAATTCTATTGACTGGAAGTGCCTCCAGGCACCTTTAGCTTTTGGGGCAAGGGGAAGCAAGGTCATTGTAACTACACGGAATGAAAAAGTTGCATCAATCATGAATAATGTTCATATACAGTACTTGGAACCGTTGTCACTTGAAGATTGCTGGTTGTTACTTGCGAAACAGGCATTTGCAAATGAAAACCCCAGTGCACATCCCCACTTGCAAGAAATTGGCAAACAAATTGCACGTAAGTGTAATGGTTTGCCTCTGGCTGCAGAAGCACTTGGGGGTTTGTTACGTTGCAACAAAGATTATGGGGAATGGAATAGCATATTGAATAGCAATATTTGGCAGCTATCGTACGATGATAAAAGTTATATTCTCCCCGCTCTAGGATTGAGCTACCATTATCTCCCGGCCCATTTAAAACAATGTTTTGTTTATTGTTCAATTTTTCCGAAGGACTATGAATTCAAGAAGGAAGACGTAGTTTTACTTTGGATGGCAGAAGGTTTGATTCCAGAAATTGATAATGGCACTAGAATGGAAGAGGTGGCTAAGAGATACTTTGATCAGATACTATCACGATCACTATTTAAAAAGTCAAAAAAATCAAGTTTCACAATGCATGATCTCATTAATGACTTGGCTGTATTCATGGCTAAGGGATTTTGTTTTAGAATAGAAGGGAAGGAATCAAATGAAGTTCCCAAAACAAGTCGTCATTTATCATATGTTCAAGAACAATTTGATACCGCTTCAAAATTTGAGCAATTATACAGGCTTAAGTGTTTGCGGACCTTCCTACCCATTTATTTGGATACATGTTGGCAAAATTTCGTAAGCAAAAGAGTTTCACATGATTTCTTGCCAACACAAAGACGTCTGCGAGTGCTGTCATTATCAAACTATACCAATATCACTGAGTTACCTAATTCTATTGGTAATCTCATTCATTTGCGCTATTTAGATCTTTCCTCTACTCCAATAAAAAAGTTACCTGATATAGTGTGTTCTCTATGCAATTTACAGACAATACTATTGTCAAATTGTTTCTCTCTCATTGAACTGCCTAGAGATATGAGGAAATTGATTAACTTGCGTCATCTTGATATTCGTGAAACTAAAATAGACCAGATGCCATTAGAAATGGGTAGACTAAAAAGTTTAAGAACATTGACTACATTTGTTGTTGGCAATTCAACTGGATCAAGTCTTACATAATTGAGGAAGTTACGGTATCTTCAGGGACGCCTTTCTATTCTAAAGCTGCAAAATGTAGTTGATGCTATGGATGCCTTGCAGGCCAATTTGAATGAAAAGAAAGATCTCAAGGAGATAGTGTTGGAATGGGGTGCAGATACCAATGATCCCCAAAATGAGAGAGATGTACTTGAGAGGCTCCAGCCTCCCATAAATTTGGAAAAGTTGACCATAAAATTTTATGGTGGAACTTGCTTCCCAAATTGGTTGGGAGACTCTTCCTATTCTCAAATACAATTCATGTGTCTCAGTGAATGTAGTTATTGTTTGTCCTTGCCACCACTTGGGAAGCTACCCGCTCTCAAAGAGCTTTCTATAAAAAGGATGAAATTTCTTACGACTATCGGTGCTGAGTTCTATGGCAATGGGTCTTCTCTAATATTTCAGCCGTTTCAATCTCTGGAGAAGCTAGAGTTTGAGGAGATGCTTGAATGGGAGGAATGGCAGCCAAGTGGAGGTGAATATCCAGATTTTCCTCGTCTCCAGGAGCTAAAATTAAAGAAGTGTCCGAAGCTGAGAGGAAACTTGCCTAATCATCTTCCTTGCTTGAAAAAACTTTCAGTGGAGGAGTGTGTGGTTCTATACGAAAGGGCCACTACAACCCTTAACATGGACTACTTACAACAATGTTCTTTTGAAGAATTGAGCTTGGTTGGATGCCCGCATCTGTTATCATTACTAGGTCAGAGAACAAAGTACATGTCATCTCTTGGGAACCTTAACATTGGAAATTTTGTTGATATAGAGTGCTTGCCCAAGCAACTGGTGCATAGCAGCAATTGTCTTCAAGATTTGACGCTCTATGATTGTCCATCCCTGTTGTCGTTCCCTAGAGATGGTCTACCTACTACGTTGAAATCACTTTCTATATTAAAATGTAGGAGATTAGAATTCCTACCTCATGAGATGATGGCCAAATTGACATCGCTTCAGACTTTGTGGATAGAGAATAGCTGTGATTCACTGAGGTCCTTCCCGTTGGGCATTTGTCCCAAACTTAAGGAACTTTGGATCTCGGGCTGTGTGAATTTGGAATCCCTTTCCATTGAAGGAGTTGATGAAAATCTCAACACCTTGGAAATCTGGGAGTGTCCAAATCTGGTCTCTTTTCCCCACGGAGGATTGCCCACTCCAAACCTGATTCGATTTTCAGTCCGTAGATGCGAGAATTTGAAGTCATTGCCCGAACGAATTCACACCCTCACCGCCCTTCAATATTTGTACATATGGAATCTTCCAAATGTTGTGTCAATTGCAGAAGGGGGTTTGCCTCCCAACCTACGTTTACTTAATATCTCCGGAACTGACCATCTGTTGGAGACGTTGCTCAAGGAACAGCTGCTCCCTACCACTCTCAACACTCTCTCGATCTCTGAGCTAAGCCTGAAATCTTTGAACGGAAAGGGACTTCAACACCTCACTTCTCTTCAAAGGCTACAAATTGATGACTGTCCGAGTCTCGAATCCCTGCCAGGAGAAGCACTTCAACACCTCACTTCTCTTCAAAGGCTAGAAATCTATGACTGTCCGAGTCTCGAATCTCTGCCAGGAGAGGGTTTGCCGGCGTCTCTTTCTATTCTGATAATCTACGGATGTTCTTCAACTCTGAAAAAAAGATACTGTGAAAATAAGACAGGAGAAGATTGGGCCAAGATAGCTCGCATTCCTTGCATAAAGATAGATGAGGAGGTGATCATATGAGCACTCACAAAACCAGAGTCAGGTATGTACCTACCACCCCACCGCTTGTTTTTTATCCGTTAAATCAGAGCATCGGCTTATTGTTTTCTGAGCTTTTGGGCTTCACTTCTGTAGAGAGCTTTTGGACAATTGATGGCCTTTGAATGGTGCTCTGACATGAATATGGTCTTTGAAAGGAGAGAATTGACCCAAGATAGCTCACATCCCCTGCATTGGCATTGATAGACCTTTAATTTCATGGGCCAAGACAAATAGACCATCCTTGCCCTTACAATCTAATTTTCATTAGACAAATAGACCATCCTTGCCTTTAATTTCAGGTACCTCTTCTATTGTTAATGCTGCATTGCTGCTAATTAGTTACTTTGCTCCAGAAGTTTCAGTAGACAAATATATCTTTTGAATTCTTCCCTTACTCTATATTTATCACTCTCCAACAGTTGTGCTGTTTACACCTGTAACAATTTTTGCTTGTAATTCCTCCTTCGTTACTTGATGTATATATATGTGTGTGTGAAAATACTTGTAATGAGATATCCTATGCATGGAAAAGGAAAACTTAATATTGTAATTTAAAATAAGGTTAAACAGAACCAAGTTAAAAAACTGAACTGTGTGCTTGTGTTCTTGGCCACCCACAATCACCAAAATGCTTAACTGAAGCTGGTGATCAGTGTTTTGAATTTTTCTAACCTGTATATAACTAGTTAATTTTTGAAAAAATGATTTTAAGAAAAATATCAAAAATCAGTTGCAACCCCTTCGGATCTGATCAGTTACAACCCGCTCAGTTACAGCTCACAACCCTTCTTATTCCTTACGAAAAAAAGATTAATTTTGTTTACATATTGTTACTTTTTTCTCTTTATAGTTTTTGTTTGTCACCTTATTTCTCACTGGCATTGAAGAGGATGCTGATCACAACATGCCTTCTCTTGCAGAGCTTTTCATTTGCAAGCTAGAATTCTTTACATGTCATTGCCAGAGGAGGGTTTACCACTGTACATAGCTTTTTGAAACAATTGTCGCAAGGAGGAGAAAGGGAAATTAAGGTAGAACTAAATTGACACATTCATACATATTGACAATTTTGGATGTATTACAGCATTATAAGTACCAAATGTCCATTCATATTTAGGGAGTCTTCAATTCTTCGTCAAATATTTCGCAATTAGGCCAGCCTATATTTGTCTCCTATCTGTTTTAGACAGTTTGCTATGTAGTTGAAAAGCATAGACTCGTTTTGGATGAAATTGAACTTTTCAAATTGACTGATAGTGGATGCATGCCTCCTTATTATATTGTTTTTGATCAGAAAGGAAAGTTTTTTGTTTATGCTGCAATTTGTGGTTTAGTTGCCTTTTAGTGTTCAACTGATGCACTATTCAAGTATTCATCTAATTTTCTGCAGCATTCTATATTATCCATTCCTTTTTTGTTTGGATCATTGGACAGTGTTCTGTTTAAACAGAAAGAGAAAAAAAAAAAATTTACATCTTGAAGTTTAAACTTCAATAACCGAAAACAAAACAGAGACACATATTGGGTTGCCCAAGTTATATGTTCAAATAAATCTAAGGTCCATTGATTTTAGGTACTAAATTATAATGTTTTTTCATTTCAACTACTAAAACATTTATGTCATTTCAGTTTAGGTACTAAATTTCAGTTTAGGTACCAACTTTAAAAAACATAGTTATATCGAACTGTGACTGTCTAACAGTCATAACTTTTTTATTGATTTATTGTTTTTTCAATATTTGCAAGGCTTAAACTTTAATATTTAGTCTTTGGGTTATAAGATTTCATCCCCCAAACCTAAATCAAAAGTATGAAATCCTAAAAATTTTGATTTTTTATAAATTTTAAATAGTCACAACTGTGACTGTTCGACAATTACAACTGTAACTGTTCGACAGTCACAACTGTATGACAAACTGATTTGTGACCTAATCCAAAATGTTTTACTCTAGGTTAGTACCTAAACTAAAAAAAATTAGTGTCTTACTGCTTTATTAAAAAACTATTGATATTTGGTATTTAATCCTAATTTTCTAATAAATCTATGTAATGAATTACTTTGATTTCCACGAAATATGCAACCAAGCTATTCAGAGAGTTTTATTTCCATGAAAAAATGCGAAAAGGAAAGGGAAAAAAAAATGGAAGAAGGGATGAGTGTGTAGGTATGACATTGTTATCTTCAAGTTGGTGCACAAACACAACAGTTGATGAGTGTAATTAAAGTGAAATTTAGTTGAACATTGTAGATGAGCTTTAATCTGTATTTATTTTTTCATTTCTCTTTCATCATCAATATTTCTAAATAACTGAAAGAAGGGATTATTATTTCCTATATTGAGAGAGAGAGAGAGAGAGAGAGAGAGAGAGAGAGAGAGAGTATTGATAATATAAAGAACAGGCTCAGGTTGTCAAACTTGCATGCACAATGAAATGAATAAGCTCATATATTTTATGGTTCCAATTTCAGTCTAAACTCAAGGAATTCTAGATGTGTGCTCAAACACCTATGCAGAAAATTTGATGCTTCATTTTATATAAGCTTTAACACTTGATAAATTACTACGCATCCTTTGTTACCATTACCTTGACTTTTATCTCTTTTATGGACTTTCATATCAATTAATTGTTAAAGCTTTTATATAAGTCCCTTTAATTGTTTCATTTATGTCTTCTTTTACAACCTAGGACTTGTTAATGGGAATTAATTTGAAGAAATTGCAACAATTTGGTTTCATTAATTAAATCTATTCAAATAAGTTTGCTTGTTTTCTAAGATCAATCTATCAATTCTAATTTCGTCAACTTTGATTTTAGGAGTATCTTGATATAGAAGGAAAGAACTCCAGTTTACATCCACACTGAGTATCTTTGGGAAGAAACAGGCATTTTCACAATTTGATGTGGCACACAAGTGTCAGAAAACACATGAAGGTTCTCTATGCATAATTTCTTAACGACTCTGAAATTTTTCCTTTAGCGAGAATTGCAGTTGCCAGTTACTATTGTTATATTAGATTTTGCTCATGAAATTCTTTGAATTCTTTGTTGTGTTTCATAGGCAGATATCAATGTTTGGGACCTCTAAACGTGCTACTACTTGCAAATATTACACTTTGAGGCTAGAACAATACATTATTTGAGGTGCTAGTTCTGAAATCGTGATATACAGTCTTTTTAAATTTTAAAAAGATTTTGAGTAATACTTTTGAGTACCTTATTTAATGAACTTTATGTCATGCATTAGGTCTAACAAGAAGGAAGCTCCAAATTTTCTTGCCATATGTCCATATGAGGTTTTTGCAAAGAAATGCAGGTTTTATGTCAGCAAAAACCAATTTAGATTGTATCAGCTTATTGGATATCTTTGTTCACTTGAGAACCAACTTAAATACGAGCTTGAAGACTTCTTTGTATTGTTCTATGTACTTCCAAGTTGTTTATTAATGACAGTTTCTATGTTTTTCTGGACATCATGTTCAAGGGCTTGTACTTTAATCGTAATATAACAGGAACCATGTAAATGCATAGTGCATTCGTAATTCTACCTGTTAGAACTGATTCTAGACATCTGGTTACACCTTGCATCAAATAACAAAGTCAAGGTCTGAGTGGATTCTTTTCCATTTCAAGTGGACTTTTGTTTTTGTCTTTCTTCGTTGATGTAAGCATGTTGCCAATATGTTGAACCATGTAGTCTTTTATTCTGTTCTGCCATTTTTTTTTATTTTTACTTTTAATTATTTATCTTTATTTTTTCATTATGTGATTGACTATGCGATTGACATCCAAGAGGACTTTGATCACAACTTATGCCTTTTCTAAAATCTCAAATTGTTAATTAGTAGTCTTTTTACAGGACAACATGTCTTCTCTCAGAGATCTTTTCATTTGCAAACTTATGATCAAACTTGTGCACAAAGTGATACAATTGTCCATGCAAAATAAAGAAAATATGAACGTTAAAGATATAATCAAATTCAATGTGAACTTCATCGACTAAACTAACTTGAAAGAAATGGAAATGAGAATTATATTAATACGTGAATAAGAATAATCAACGTGGCATAAAAAATGAAGAACAAAACCAAATCAATACCATAAATCTGTCAGTTTCAAAATTACTGATTAATTATGTGTCTCATCTGTGCTTCTAAAGCTGCTGTACCATTGGCCATCATCAGATTACAAATATAGTTGTTGGGGTCTTCTAATCAGTTTTATAAAAGAAGAAACGTTTGTTTCAGTTAAAAGATTGGTCAGGTTTCCCAGTTCAGGGACAGAAAGAACAAGAGAAAAGAGGCCATTTGCTTTGCTATGCTTATCATCAGTGGATTATTCGGCACGTGTATTACTAGTTAGCACCCTAGCTAACAAAAGCAGAATGACAAGCAAAAATAGCAGTAAACGCAAACTTGTTCCTCCAAGAGAGAATAAAAAAACATAAGAATAATGTCCATCAATGCTTTTTTGTATTCACCTTTAGACAATTTGGACATGGACGTGATATGCTTTAGCCGTGTGGACCCACTTCATTACAAAAGCAATCGCTAAAGACTCCATCGCATCCACGAAATTGAGCTATAATCTTAAAACACGCTTCTGTGGTTCACCAACTTCATTGAAACCATATCGACCCTTTGCTAAGAATCGAAGAGAACAATGGCTCTGGTTGGAGAGGCTCTGCTCACTGCTTCCATCCAGGTGTTGTGTGACAGGATTGCCTCACGCGACTTCATCGACTTGTTTCGGAGGAAGAAGCTCGACGATTCACTCCTGAAGAAACTGGATATCACACTGCTTGGCCTTTCTGCAGTGCTCAATGATTGTGATAGACTGAGGCCTTCAGCGGAGTGGGGTTTGCAAGGACTTGTCTCCCTTCAAAGACTCAAGATTCAAGGAACTGACCATCTGTTGGAGACGTTGCTCAAGGAACAGCTGCTCCCTACCACTCTCAACACTCTTCTGATCTCTAAACAGAGTCTGAAATCTTTGAACGGAAAGGGACTTCAACACCTCACTTCTCTTCAAAGCCTACAAATTGATCGCTGTCCGAATCTCGAACGCCTGCCAGGAGAAGCACTTCAACACCTCACTTCTCTTCAAACCCTAGAAATCCAAGACTGTCCGAGTCTCGAATCCCTGCCAGGAGAGGGTTTGCCGGCGTCTCTTTCTTTTCTGAGAATCTATGGCTGTTCTTCAACTCTGAAAAAAAGATACTGTGAAAATAAGACAGGAGAAGATTGGGCCAAGATAGCTCGCATTCCTTGCATAAAGATAGATGAGGAAGTGATCATATGAGCACTCACAAAACCAAAGTCAGGTATGTACCTACCACCCCACCGCTTGTTTTTTATCTGTTAAATCAGAGCATCGGCTTATTGTTTTCTGAGCTTTTGGGCTTCACTTCTGTAGAGAGCTTTTGGACAATGGATGGCCTTTGAATGGTGCTCTGACATGAATATGGTCTTTGAAAGGAGAGAATTCACCCAAGATTGCTCACATCCCCTGCATTGGCATTGATGGACCTTTAATTTCATGGGCCATGACAAATAGACCATCCTTGCCCTTACAATATCTAATTTTCATTCAGGTACCTCTTCTATTGTTAATGCTGCTAATTAGTTACTTTGCTCCAGAAGTTTCAGTAGACAAATATATCTTTTGAATTCTTTCCTTACTCTATATTTATCACTCTCCAACAGTTGTGCTGTTTATTCCTGTAACAATTTTTGCTTGTAATTCCTCCTTCGTTACTTGATGTATATATATGTGTGTGTGAAAATACTTGTAATGAGATATCCTATGCATGGAAAACGAAAACTTAATATTGTAACTTTCAATAATATAATTTTAAATAAGGTTAAACAGAACCAAGTTAAAAAACTGAACTGTGTGCTTGTGTTCTTGGCCACCCACAATCACCAAAATGCTTAACTGAAGCTGGTGATCAGTGTTTTGAATTTTTCTAACCTGTATATAACTAGTTAATTTTTGAAAAAATTAATTTATTTATCATTAAACAGCTCTGTGGTTCCTTTTGTGATGCTTATTATTTGAAGCTATTGGCTAATATATTTGAAAGAATTTGGATTTCTTAATTTTAACTACTCTGATACTGATGTTTTTCTTTTTCTATTTTTGCTTGGGTTGTACTTGGTCAGTCATGGTGCCAACTGATATGTGCAAAGAGAGATGAAGTTAGGAAGAAGGTACTTGGATTGGATTTGTCTGATTTGTGGCATCCATTTCTTTAATTTTTTTTTTTGTTTTTTGTTTTTGGCTAGCATTCAAATTTTTATATTTGGTTAATAGCATTCTTCTTTGAATGATGCAGAGACCACGAGAATTGAAGGCCATGGGAAGAATGGAAAGTGACTCCGAATGGAAGATATAATTCATACAGAATTTTGCAGAAGCAAAAGACAGTTTCTCTAGGAAAATGATTTTAAGAAAAATATCAAAAATCAGTTGTACAACCTAGGACTTGTTAATGGGAATTAATTTGCAGAAGTTGCAACAATTTGGTTTCATTAATTAAATCTATTCAAATAAGTTTGCTTGTTTTCTAAGATCAATCTATCAATTCTAATTTTGTCAACTTTGATTTTAGGAGTATCTTGATATAGAAGGAAAGAACTCCAGTTTACATCCACACTGAGTATCTTTGGGAAGAAACAGGCATTTTCACAATTTGATGTGGCACACAAGTGTCAGAAAACACATGAAGGTTCTCTATGCATAATTTCTTAACGACTCTGAAATTTTTCCTTTAGCGAGAATTGCAGTTGCCAGTTACTATTGTTATATAAGATTTTGCTCATGAAATTCTTTGAATTCTTTGTTGTGTTTCATAGGCAGATATCAATGTTTGGGACCTCTAAACGTGCTACTAGTTGCAAATATTACACTTTGAGGCTAGAACAGTACATTATTTGAGGTGCTAGTTCTGAAATCATGATATACAGTCTTTTAAAATTTTAAAAAGACTTTGAGTAATACTTTTGAGTACCTTATTTAGTGAACTTTATGTCATGCATTAGGTCTAACAAGAAGGAAGCTCCAAATTTTCTTGCCATATGTCCATATGAGGTTTTTGCAAAGAAATGCAGGTTTCATGTCAGCAAAAACCAATTTAGATTGTATCAGCTTATTGGATATCTTTGTTCACTTGAGAACCAACTTAAATAGGAGCTTGAAGACTTCTTTGTATTGTTCTATGTACTTCAACACCTCACTTCTCTTCAAAGCCTAAAATTGATCGCTATCCGAATCTCGAACTCCTGCCAGGAGAAGCACTTCAACACCTCACTTCTCTTCAAAGGCTAGAAATCTATGACTGTCCGAGTCTCGAATCCCTGCCAGGAGAGGGTTTGCCGGCGTCTCTTTCTTTTCTGAGAATCTACAGATGTTCTTTAACTCTGAAAAAAAGATACTGTGAAAAAGACAGGAGAAGACTGGGGCAAGATAGCTCGCATTCCTTGCATACGGATAGATGAGGAAGTGATCATATGAGCTCTCACAAAAAGTTATGGTTTTCATTTCACTCTCAACTCTAAAACTAGAGTCAGGTATGTACCTACCACCGCTTGTAAAATTTACGCTTGTATCATATTATGCATTATTTCTTATCAATATTAGCATTATTGATAATTATTTCCGAGTCTTTCTTTTGTAATTATTTCTTATCAATATTTACATGCATCTGCAGAAACTTCCTTGGAAACCAAATGACTGCGACATAAAGGAAATCTTAATCTAATTTTAATAATTTTTCGATAATATAATCACAAAGCTTAAACAAAACAAATTAAGTTGAAAAATTGAACTGTGGCCTCCCAAAATCACCAAAGTGCTTAACTTAAGCTGGTGATATGTATTTTGAATTTTTCCTAACCTGTAGATAACAAGTTAATTTGTGAAAAAGTAATTTATTTATAATTAGAGAGCTTTGTGGTTGCTGCTTTCATGATCATTTAACAGTTTGCTCATTTTGCTCTCAACTTTTCAGTTGCTAATACTTGCTGTCAGATTAAGGGAAGGGGTGATCATGCAGTGTTGTAAACATACCCAAAGGCTCAAGAAGAGGGCCAAAAACATCCAAAGAAGCTTACTTGTAAGTCCTTTTGGAGTTCTTATTACATTTGAGGTTAATGGCTAATATATTTGAAAGAAATTGGGTTTTGATTTCCTCATTTGGTTTAATTTTTAGCCTTACTGATTTTGATTATTTTCTTTTTCTCTTCTTTGCTCAGTCCTGGTGGATGGCTTACAGATATGTGCCAAGAGAGATGTGAAGTTAGGAAGAAGAAAGGTACTAATTATGAAGGTACTTGGATTGGACTTTGTCTGATTTGCGGCATCCTTTTCTTTACTTTTGGTAAGTTCTGATTGTATCAAGTTATTTCTCATTGGGGTTGGTCCTTTATTGGCATCAAAGACGATGCTGATCACAACTTAAATCCTTTTTAAGTCTGAAATGCTAAATTGGTGGTCGTTTTGCAGGACAACATGCCTTCTCTTGCACAGCTTTTCATTTGCATGGATTCTTTACATGTCATAGCCAGAGGAGGGTTTACCGCTGTACATAGCTTTTTGTTTGTCTACAAAAACAATTGTCACAAGTGTGTTTTTTATTTCTCATTATGAAGCAGCAGATTATATGTACTGGGAAAAAATTATACTAGTAAGGCATCTAAGTACAACATGTGTGTGTTGAAGATGTGAAAAGTAGAGTGGCACCAATTGGCCTCCTGCAATATAATTGCATAACCTGTAACTGCTTTGTTCTGCAGTCAAAAATTGCAGGTATATCTTTACAGCCCTTCAAACTATCATATTGCAGTAAAAAATTTGGATCTTACTAAAATTTCAAAAAACTAAGTACAACACATCCAATATCACTAACAAAGAGATAGAAAAAAAAATTAAAAAAATACCAGGATAGATCTGGATCATAACAAAGGCCCAAAGAGAATAAGAAAACTAGAATTATTTGTGCTTTTTGGAAAAATCCATACAGGGCTGCACATTCCATGGGTAGGAGATTTAGCTCTGAAATATGTGAAGCAAAGACATTTTCCATCTACCAAGAAAATTCACTAAATTAATCATGTTTGAACAACATGAAAAATGTTTTCATACAGTCACTAGACCTTGTCTTCTTCCTTCTTAAACTTAAAAATGAGTTGCGGAGAGCATAGGAGATATAAGAAACAATAGAGCTAAGCACATGCTTTAACTTACAAGCTCACAACTTTCTCACATGGCCCATTACAATTCTGTCCTCATTTCGATCAGACTAGAATACAGTAGTTATTTCCATTATTCATTGAAAAACTGAAACGAAACAAATGAAATCAAAATTGAAGGAAAAGAAGGAAAAAAAAAAAAAACAGAGCAAATCCAAATATTATCTTAATGGCATTTGGAAACGAACCAACCAAAGCCCACAAGACCTAAAACACAGCGTTACAAGATACTTGAAATTGCTTGAACCCATAATTAACAAAATACGATTAAACAAGGTGACTCTGGTCATTGGCAATCAAACATATCAAATTGAAAATGCACAATTCATAATTTTACAAGAAACCACACATTTCATAAATTTGAACATGCATTACTAGAGACGATCTTAGTTCCTCAATTTCCGCCAGAGATTTCAATGGCTTTGACATCAGGCTTTTTGACCTCCGCTTTAGGAACTGTCACACTCAGAACCCCATTCTCCATAGAAGCCTTAATCTGATCGACCTTTGCATTCTCAGGAAGACTAAACCTCCTCGAGAACTTGCCGCTGCTCCGCTCGACCCGATGCCACTTGTCGTTCTTGTCCTCCTTCTCTACGTTCCTCTCTCCACTGATCTGAAGCACCCTGTCGTCTTCAATCTCTACCTTCACTTCTTCTTTCTTCAGCCCCGGAAGGTCTGCCTTGAACACATGGGCTTCTGGTGTCTCCTTCCAGTCCACCCTCGTGTTCACAAAACCTGAATTTTCCCGAGAAAATTCGGGGAAAGCAGACAGTGATGAGGAAGGGAATGGGAAATCCTTGAATGGGTCCCAGCGATCGAGAGAGAAGGGGTCGAAGATGCTGCTGCGTCGAAAGTTGGGAATGATCGACATTATGAAAACTTTGGGATTGTTTGGATGGTGAGAAAGTAAGTTTGAGTATGTAGTTGTTGCAGAGTCTCTGCTTCGCTTCACATGTTGGGAAAGGGAGGGTTGGTTCGTATTTATAAGGAACCCAGGAATTTTCTAGTATCGACTAAATGATAAATGGAATTTTCTAGTAAGTACTGGGCCTCGAAAAGGTTGCGTTATTTCTCGCGAACTTTCTCGAACTAATGCGATGAATACTAAATAATTAAAAAAAATTCAGTTTTCAGCCATATATAATCTTTTATCTTTCTTATTTAAAAAATGCTTATTTCTTTCATAAAATCATATTACCTAACTCCATATATAATGTAATTTAAGATATGTAGACAATTAAATTATGGTTACTACAGTTTATTGTTTTTTGTTATATTATATATTTGTCATATGTTATAATTAGTTATATAAGTATCAACTTTATGGTCTAAATATCTTTCAAGATTTATATTGGAAGATAGAGTACTTTGGAAATAACTATATTAGGATTTCTAATTGATGAAAAAGATGAATGAATGATGAATGCTCAGCATGAAAGCATCTAATCTCATATATAGTGGATATACAGATATGTGGCTACAGAATAATCGATCGACAAAACGTTTCGTTATGGACCATGGTGTTTTCCACCTTTTACAATTTTCATCATAATCTTTAGACTTTATCTCCTTTAGACAACTTGGACATGAATAATGATATATATGCTTAGCCGTGACGACCCACTGCATTACAAAAGCAATCGCTATAAATCTTAAAACATGTCATTGAAATCATATCGATTATCGACCCTTTGCAAAGAATCCAAGATAAAAATGGCTCTGGTTGGTGTTGTGTGACAGGATTGCTTCACCCAACTTCATCGACTTGTTTCGGAGGAAGAAGCTAGCTCGATGATTCACTCCTGATGAAACTGAAGATGACACTGTTGGTCCTTTCTGTAGTGTTCAATGATGCAGAGGAGAAGCAAATTGTGAAGCCTGCTGTGAGAGAGTGGCTTGATGAGCTCAAAAAATGCTGTCTTAGATGCAGAGGACTTGGTGGATGAGATCAACACTGAGGCTTTGAGATCGATGCAAGGTGGAAGCTGAATATGATCAAACCCACAAATTCACCAAGGTGTGGAACTTCCTCTCTACATGTCATCTCTTGTTGATATAGAGTGCATAGCAGCAATTGTCCATCCCTAGAGATGGTCTACCTACTACGTTGAAATAGATTACAAATTGATCATATGAGCACTTTGCAAAAAGTTCCGGTTTCATTTCACCCTCAAGTCTCCAATCAATGTCAGGTGTGTGAATTTAATCCAATTTAATCCAGTAGCTACCTTTTTCCCTTCAAAATACTCATATATTTTGAAAATATATTTTGCTGCATATTTTAAAACCAATTTATATCCCCTGTATATTGTTTGAAGACAGAATTTATGCTTATATCCTATCATTCACTATTTCTTATTAATATTAGCATTATTGATAATTATTTCCGAGTCTGTTGTAAAACCTGTCACATGCATCTGCAGAAACTTCCTTGGAAACCAAATGAGTGCGACATAAAGGAAATCTTAATCTAATTTTAATATTTCTTTCGATATATAATCACAAAGCTTAAACAAACCAAAGTTGAAAAATTGAACTATGTGCTTGTGTTCTCTTCAGTTCTTGGCCTCCCAAAATCCACCGAAGTGCTTAACTTAAACTGGTGATGTGTGTTTTGAATTTTTTCGAACCTGCATATAACAAGTTAATTTGTGAAAAAGTAATTTATGTATCATTAAAGAGCTTTGTGGTTGCTGCTTTCATGATCATCTAATACTTTGCTAATTTTGCTAGCTCTCAACTTTTTAGTTGCTCATATTTTCTGTCAGATTATGAAAAGGGGTCATGAAGTGTTGTAACCATACCCAAAGGCTCAAGAAGAGAGCCACAATCATCCAAAGAAGCTTAAGCTTGTAAGTCCTTTTGGAGTTCTTATTATAATTTGAGGTTATTGGCTAAAATATTTGAAAGAAATTGGGTTTTGATTTCCTCATTTGGGTTTAATTTAGCTTCACTGATAGTGATTATTTTCTCTTTTTTCTTCTTTAATCAGTTCTGGTGGGTGCCTTACAGATATGTGCCAAGAGAGATGTGAAGTTAGGAAGAAGAAAGGTACTAATTAAGAAGGTACTTGGATTGGACTTTGTCTGATTTGCAGCATCCTTTTCTTTAAATTATTTTGGCTATAAGCATTCACATTTTCTTGCAGAGACTAGGAGGATTGAAGGCCATGGGGAGCATGGAAAGCAACCCAGAATGATTCGAATTTGAGTTTGCTGAAGCAGGACAGTTTTCTCTGTGATCTCTATGGAAGAAGATAATGAAATGATTCGAATTTCTTTTAATAAATGATTTTAAGCAAAATATTGAAGTTCAGTTACAACCCCCTTTTGTCCTGCTCCCATTACAGTAAGTAGCCAAAATATTCAGTCACACCTTCTAATAATTAGCTTTTGAACATAAGTGAGCTGCTTCCTACCACTCTCAACTCTCTTGAAATCTCTGCACAGAAATTGATATCTCTAATGGAAAGGGACTTCAACATCTCACTTATATATGTTCAAAAGCTAAATATTAGAAGCTGTGACAGTCGCGATTTCCTGCCAGGAGTGGGACTTCAATCCACTCATTTCTCTTCAAAGGCTAGAAATTGATGAGTGTCTGAATCTGGAATTCCTGCCAGGAGAGGGTTCGCCAGCATCTCTTTCTTTTCTGAGAATCTACAAATGTTTTTCCTTGAAGAAAATATATTTTGAAAATAAAACGGGACAAGATTGGGACAAGATAGCTGGCATTCCTTGCATGAAGATAGATAAGAAAGTGATTATATGAGCTCTCACAAAAAGTTCCGGTTTTCATTTCACTCTCAACTCCCTAATCAGGATCAGGTACCCTTACATATGAGCTTGTTTTTTATTTTTATATTTTTTATCTGTTAAATGAGAACTATATGGGAAATAGGTAGTCTAGTCCAATATGGTGGATTTAATGTAGCTACTTTTTTCCGGCAAAATACTTGTATATTTTGAAAATATATTTCGGTGCTTTTCCAAAAATTTACAAGTATGTAGCACTTCTCTTCAAAAGCTAGAAATTTATGTGATGCATTATAACTGGTTTCATGTTCCCTCCTCATATTTAATGGAAAGTGTTCCACTTAAAACAGAAAGATGGGAAATGTAAGCCACCCTATAACTGCCTCCTATCTGTTTTAGACAGGATTTAATAGTCGAAAAGCATAGACTCATTAGCTGAAAATTGAAATTTAAACTTCAAAAATTGATTTCAAATCTTCTTGAAGTTTAGACTTCAAATATTGAAAACAAAACAAACACATCATGGATTGGCCAAGTTGCTCAAATAGGTCTATGTCATTAACTACAACTGAACCACTACTCAATTATTTGATGGTTCCAATTTCAGCCTAATCTCAAGGAACTAGATGTGCGCCTATGCAAAAACTTTGATACTTCATTTTAAGTTTTAACTCACTTGGTAACTGATAATTGAATACATATTCTTTGGTGCCATCACCTTGACTTTATCTCTTTTATGTAGTTTGCATATCAATTATCTAGGTCCCTTTTAATTGTCCACTTTCTGTGTTCATGTACAATCTTGGACTTGATACTGGGAATTAAGTTTAAGAAGCTGCAACAATTTCTTTTCATTAAAGCTATTGAAGTCACTTTGTTTTTTCCCTAAGGTCAATATATCAATTCTAATTTCTTCATCTTTGCATTTAGGATATCTTGTTGAGCTGAGATACATTTAATAGCATTGAGAAGAAACAGGCTTTTCACAATTTGTGAATTTCTAGTGTAAGAAAACACACGAAGGTAAAGCTCTATGTATAATTTCTGAAGGACTCTGAAATTTTTGATTTAGAAAAATTACTGTTGCAATTTATTATATTTCTATAAGATTTTGGCCATTCTTTGATTCCTTTCTTGTTTTATGGGCAGATATCAATGTTGGGGGCCTCTATACCTAATTCTATTGGATATCAATTGCTATATTTTCCATACCCGCAATGGTGTCAAGCATCTCCATACAGTAAGTGCTTTCACGTCTTCATTACTATTCATGCTTGCTTTTGTTTCACAACATCATCTGCATATGCAATTCAATTTAATGATCTGTTTTATCTCCTTTCAAGTCAGACATCTTAATATCTTAGCTTAATTTTCTTCATAGTATTGGGGCTGAAATTGTGGATGCTTCTACACACTATCTATATTGTCACCTAGCCTGTTATGCTACTCTCTGAAAAGATCAAGGAACTCAGTGTACTACTAACAATCTGCTCTCCTACTATTCCGCATATATAATTTCCTTGTTCCAAAACATCATACAAGTCAGACAGAAAAGTGTTACTGGTTTAAATACAAGTCAGATCTGAAACAGAGTTTTGTAAAGGGTAATTTACTTATGCAGATACAGATGCATAAGGGATGATTAGATGGTGACGAAATAATTGATGATTTGTAAATAGACCAGTGTTCTTAGAATTTTTAAACATGTAGTGATGTTATGCCATAGCATAGGTCAATTTTGGTTGAAGAAACAAATATAGGCTGTTTGTTTGGTATGAGTATAACTAGGATCATCCTGATCATAACATATAGGATTTCAACGATTCGAATTGTCTATTTTTTCGGTCTCCATTAAGGGATCATCCTTACAAAAAAATTAGATAAATCGGAAACCATTTACTAGATTAGATTAAATGGTTAACATTTTAAGTGTTTATTTTGTTGATCATTTAACTTTTGTAGGTAAATGATTTCTGATTTACTTAATTTTTTGCAAGAATAATCTTTTAATAGAGATCTAAAAAATAGACGGTTTGGATCGTTGAAATCTTATCTGGAGTAGGTCCTATTAAAAACTTGTGTCAAAAATAAAATGTCACGAATCCATCCCCTTTTTTCTATTTAATCATTGTACAAAGCCTATTACAATTAGATATGGGTCTAAACTGTGTACCTAGTTGAATTTCATATGTCTATTATGTCATGTTTTCTTGTGTTGGGATTATGATTATGACTATGATGATCTACCTGGGTTGACAAACTATAAATGTTTTTTTTTTTTTTCTTACATTTATAATTATGAAAGTTATATGGATTCTTGTGGGCAGATCTTGCAGATGCAGATACAAAGCCAAAGCTTCCTTTGCCTATGCAAATACAACTCCGCATGTTGTGCTTTTCTACTTCTTCCAGCCCAGCCCACCACCCTCGACCCTCCCTCCCTCCCTCCCTCCCTCCCTCTTAAGAAATATTGTTTTTTTTTTTTTTTTTTCCCTTTTTTGGTTCGGTATATGCTAATTTGTTGATTTGGTGTTTGCTGAAATTGATTGGTAATTATAAACAAAGTGATGAAATTTGTTGAAATTGATTTGATTTTTTTATTATGAAAAACCCAAAGTGTTCCCTAAAGTCTAAACCATCCTAATCAAGAAAGCAAATTGAAACATGATACTGGAAATTAAGACTTTAAAGTCTGTACCATGAAGGCTTGTGAATTTATTAGGCTAAAACATTAGGCAAAAAGTCACAAAAAGTCACTCCAGTCCCCTTCGTTTTAATTTGCACGTTTGTGTTACTGTATTTTAATTAATATTACAATCAAGTTCAATTTGTACAATGTTCATTTTTTGCCCATTTTTTTTTTTTTTTTGCCTAATAAATTCACAAGCCTTCATGGTACAGACTTTAAAGTCTTAATTTCCAGTATCTTGTTTCAATTTGCTTTCTTGATTTGGATGGTTTAGACTTTAGGGAACACTTTGGAGTTTTTCATACACTCGAGTCAAAGTCTTTGTCTCGTATCTTCAAAGTTACTCATCCATTTCAACAGAAAAGAGTAAGAGCAGGGTACTTGGACAGAAAATGGGCTGCCCACCAACTGTTTCTAGTAAGAGTTTTTGTGGCCATAAAATGAGCGTGTGCCTTAATGAACTAATCCAAATTAATTTTGCGGCTCTCCTCCCGCTTTTGTAGGAGTTTTTTTCAACCTAACTTCACGTTAGGGTTTCCTGGCTCCTTGTGCCAGTTTTTGTTCCCTCCGGCGGCGGCTTTTCAGTGTTAAGTTCCGAACCCAACCTGTTCTTGGTCATCGGGGAGATCAGTGCCATGGATTCCATTGAGTCTGCCTTCTCCAAACGTTTAACTCTGGTTGAAGGGGAAGAGGAGGAGATTCCGATTCGCAAGCTGGGGGCGGAAGTTAACAAAGAGGTTCTCCGGAAGAGCTTGGTGGCGAAGGTCCTAACACCCAAGAGCTTCAATCGGCCTGCCTTCAAAAACACGATGCTGAAACTCTGGGACACTACGAGGAATGTTTCCGCAAAAGACCTTGGACCAAACCTGTTTCTCTTCACCTTTTCTTCCGAGGGGGATAAGCAACGGGTCATTAATCAAGCCCCTTGGACTTTTGACAAAGCTTTGGTTGTTTTGGAGGAACCTAATGGTACAGTTGCCCCGAATGCTATGGCTTTGATACATGTCGATTTCTGGGTTCAAGCACACAATGTTCCACTATTATATATGACGGAGGAAGTGGGGATGCTGATCGGGAATGGCCTGGGGACGTGTCTGGAAGTTGGGGGAGGATATGAGCACCACTTGGTAGGGCAGTTTCTTCGTATTCGGGTGCGACTCGACACCACGAAACCACTACCTCGGATTAAAAGACTAACTCTGGAAGATGGGGAAAGGGTTGAAATACAACTGCTCTACGAACGGCTTCCAATCTTCTGTTATGTTTGTGGAAGGATTGGACACAATTTCAAACAGTGTGATTGTACCACGGATTCTGACCGTGCCGACCCCGGAAAGCAATGGGGGAGTTGGCTGAAAGCGGAACCAGCATTTACAAAGTATCGCCCTGTTGAGGCCAGCGGGCAGGAGGCTGAGGACGAAAGAGAAGAACACACGGTCCAATTGATTGGCAACCAGGGATCCATTATACCAGCTTTTAAAGTGACACAACAAACACGTGTGTCTCGGGAGGAGCTTGCTGCTATTGGGGAACAAAGGAGACAGCAGGAAGAGGCTGCACGGCTGAAACGGATAGACGCTTTTAAGAAAACTGAGGGAAAGCAAATGCGACATGAGGAGGAGGACGTAAGAGGTCCGATGGTCGATGTAGACCTTATTGGGGCACCACCAGGGGGAAAACGAACGGAGAGAGAGGGTGGCTCTTCTACGTCGTTGGGCACGGAGTTGTTGTTAACTCAAATTGAGACCTCTGAGAGCTTAACCCAGAGTGTGGAAAAAGATATTTTCAACCTTGCACCCCTAATCACCTCTAAGGAACCGCAACAAGCCTTGGCGACACGGAACTCGCCCTCCCAGGTACAAGTTCAGGACCTGGGGAATCTTATGCGTGACACTTTGCATGGGGCGACTCCTCGGAAGCAACATTCTAAGGCCAAACCTGGGCCCCGACAAAGAAAAGACAAGAATGATTCCAGTCCAGCTTCTATGGATTATGAGGCGGCTAGTGTCTTGGGGGGTAAAAGGAAAGATATGCATGGGGAAAGAGACATGATGGTGGGGTCACATAAGAAGGGTCGCTCTCTCCAACCGTCTGTTGATACCGGAATTATAGCAGGCTCGCCTTGGAGCAAAGTGGTGGGGCCGGGACAGCCGGCCCACCACAAGCAATGAAACTCTTAAGCTGGAATGTTCGAGGTCTCCGGCATCCTCGAACATTCGCCTCTCTCAAGCACGTCTTGAGAGTTAATATGCCGGACGTCATTTTTTTAATGGAGACAAAAATGACGGAGTTACAAATGGAAAAGCTTCCAATTTTTTTGGGACTGAAAGGTGCTATGCGTGTGGGACGACGGGGGCTGGGTGGTGGTCTAATTATGTTGTGGCGGCATGGCTGGCATCTTAACCTCATGTCTTATTCCGTGGGTCATATTGACATGTTTATTGAACAACCATCTGGCTCCACTTTTCGTCTCACTGGCTTTTATGGGAACCCGGTGACTAATCATAGACATCATTCGTGGGAGTTGCTGAGACGACTGCATGGGATGAGGACGGGTCCTTGGATGGTTTTTGGGGATTTTAATGAAATTGTGACTGACTCAGAAAAAATTGGTGGCTTGGTGAGACCCCCAGGGCAAATGGGGGCCTTCCGGGATGTGCTCCTAGAGTGTGGTTTATCAGAGGTCAGTGTTTCTGGCGATTTATTCACTTGGGAGCGATATCAGAATGGGGAACTTTGTCTTCGGGAACGCCTTGATCGCTGTGTGGTTAACTCCAGTTTCCGGAATTATTTTGAGTATATTATGGAGCATCATCTTCAGATTCCTGGTTCCGATCATCTACCTATTCTTGTTGAGGTGCAATCACAGTGCACTTCGACTAGGGGGCTTCCTCCCCGACGCTTCCATTTTGAGCAGCGGTGGTGTTTAGAGGAGGGCTGTGAAGAGGTCATCCGTGATGCCTGGAATTTCTCTCTCCCACGCAGCAGCTCGGTGCCACAAGGCCTGCATCACTGTGCGTTACAACTTAAAAAATGGAGCTCGAGGCTCTATGGGGGGCGACGGATACAAATTAAAAGGCTACAACTTGAGCTTGAACAACTAAAGAAATTCCCTCAACCCAACCAAGATCCTTCTCGCAAAAAGGAGATCACACGAGAACTTGAATCTCTAATTGAAACCGATGAAATTTATTGGAAGCAACGGTCGCGCATTAAATGGCTACAGGAGGGGGATAGGAATTCACGGTTTTTCCATGAATCAGCAAAAGAGCGGGGGCAGCGAAATTATATTGCAGGTTTGTATAATAATCAACAGGTGTGGGTCACCGACAATGCTCAGCTGGGGGCTCTTTTCTGTGATTTCTTTACTGATTTATTCACCAGTACCGGTGGGGTGGATATGGACAGAATTCTTTCTTTAGTGGAGCCCAAAGTGACGACTGAACAAAATAACAATCTTATCCGGGCGTTCACTCGTGTGGAAATTGAAGCTGCATTTGAAGCAAATGTACCCCACCAAAGCCCCGGGTTTTGACGGGATGCCTGCGATTTTTTATCAAAAATACTGGTCAATTGTAGGTGATGAGGTTGCGGACTTCTGTCTCAAAATTCTAAATGGGCACGAGAGTGTCCGCAGTGTCAACCACACTCTCTTGGCCCTTATCCCGAAGGTGGCTCTTCCTCAAAATGTGGGTGATTTTCGGCCTATCAGCCTATGCACCGTTCTTTATAAGTTGGTCGCCAAGACTCTTGCCAATAGACTGAAGCAGATCCTCCCCCAACTCATTTCAGAAAACCAAAGTGCTTTTGTCCCAGGGCGCCTGATTCTGGATAATATTCTTGTGGCTTTTGAGACGACCCATGCAATTAAGACCTTGCCTGCGGATGGCACCCCGAAAATGGCCCTAAAGCTGGATATGGCTAAGGCGTATGATCGTGTGGAATGGGAATTCTTACGGGCGCTAATGGAAAAACTGGGTTTTCATGAAAAATGGATCTCTCTGATTATGGATTGCTTGACAACGGTGAGTTTCTCAGTCCTTTGGCGGGGTGCCCCGCTGGGGAATATTTTACCTCAAAGGGGGCTACGGCAGGGATGCCCTCTATCCCCATATCTCTTCCTCTTGTGCGCTGAAGGCTTTACCACCCTGCTTAATAATGCAGACCGCCAGGGAGTGATAAAAGGAGTGAAAGTTGTCCCCAATGCCCCAGAACTGACACATTTATTCTATGCAGATGATAGCTTACTCTTTCTTGAGGCCACACCAGGAAGTGCCTGGGCGATAAAATCCATGCTCAATATCTATGCCGAAGTGTCTGGCCAATTGGTGAATTTCTCTAAATTAGCGGTGTGTTTCAGCAAAAATACTGACCATTTAATTTCCACTATTATCTCTCAGGTTCTGGGGGTGCCGAAAGTGGAATGTCATGGAAAATATCTTGGCCTCCCCAGTGTGGCGGGGCGAGAGCGAAAGATCATTTTCCAATCAGTAAAGGAGCGTATCTGGAGGAAATTAAGTGGCTGGAAAGAAAAGTTTCTCTCTAAGGCGGGGAAGGAAGTTTTACTGAAGGCAGTGGTTCAGGCTATTCCTACCTATTATATGAGTGTTTTTCGCATGCCCAAGGGTGTCTGTAAGGAGATTCGTGCGATGTTCTTTCGGTTTTGGTGGAGTAGTGGTGTAAAGGGGAATGGTATACATTGGCTACGATGGGAGAAATTGTGCACCTCCAAATTGGATGGGGGTTTGGGCTTCCGAAACTTTGAGTATTTTAATAAAGCCCTCATTGCCAAGCAGGGCTGGCGTCTCGTGCACTCCCCTGATTCTCTGGCCAGCCGGGTTTTGAGAAGCAGATATTTCCCTCACGGCTCTTTTATGAATGCCACCATTGGCCAGCGACCCTCACTTATTTGGAGGTCTCTCATTTGGGCCCGTGGTCTGTTAAAGGATGGCATCAGGTGGCGTGTTGGTAATGGGTGCAACATCAAGGTATATCATGACAAATGGCTTCCAACACCTGTCACTCTTTCGGTGCAATCTCCACGGCTCCTTCCCACTGACTGTTTGGTCAACGACCTCATCACTCCGTCAGGTGTCTGGAACAGTGAGATGCTTTACAACTATTTTTCGATGGAGGAAGCCGACATAATTGCTAGTATTCCCCTTGGCAGTTTGCATCACCCTGACCGACAAATCTGGCATTATACTAAAAATGGGCTTTACAGCGTTAAGAGTGGGTACTGGCTTGCCATGAATTCGGCGACCATTTCGACCCTCCCCAGCTGCTCCTCTCATCGGCCCAATCAGCAACTCTGGCGCACTTTATGGAATTTGAGAATCCCGGGCAAGATCAAACTCTTCCTCTGGCGCTGCTGCCAAGAAATCCTTCCATGTAATGTCAATCTCTTCAATCGCAAGATCATTCCTCGGCCTGTCTGTCCTCGGTGTTGGAAAAAACCAGAGACGGTCCTTCATGCTGTTTCCTTCCATGTAATGTCAATCTCTTCAATCGCAAGATCATTCCTCGGCCTGTCTGTCCTCGGTGTTGGAAAAAACCAGAGACGGTCCTTCATGCTGTTTGGGGATGCAGTGCTGCAAAAAATGTTTGGCACTGCTCTGTTCTTGGTGAGCTGGTGCGCTGGTACAGGGAGGGAACCTTCACTGATTTTTTCCACTCAATTCTACTTGTTCTCTCCAAAGCCGAGCAGGAGGAATTTGCGTTTATCTGTTGGGGCGTTTGGAATATGAGGAATGATTTTGTGCATACTGGCGTGGTTGGAGATGGATTGCATCAGTATACCCGCATGATTACTTTTGCTACTGAATACAAAGAGGCTTGGCTTCGCCTCCAACCGAGCCCCATGATGAACAGACCTGTGGAAAAATGGCAGAAGCCTGCGGAGGGTGTTTTTAAGATCAATGTGGATGCAGGTGTTTCTACACGAACTCGGGTGTGTGGTCTGGGGGTGGTGGTTCGGGACAGCTGTGGGGAGGCCCTTCTCGCTGCTTCCAAGCATATCCCTGGCACCCATTCGCCAAGCGAAGCTGAACTCATGGCGGCTATCATGGGGCTGCAACTTGCTTCAGATCTTGGTCTTCACCATATTGTTTTGGAAATGGATACACTGGATGCAGTGAACTGCATCAATGAACCTTCTAGCTGCCTGGCAACTGATGGGGTCCTTGTTGAGGATGTCAAACTCCTTTTAATGGGCTTCGCATCGACAACCTGTTGCCACTGCCGACGAACCAGCAACAATGCAGCACATCACCTTGCCAAGTATGCTGTCTCTCATGTTGGCTCTCTTATTAGTCTTAATAACTGGCCAAATTGGCTTGCTGTAATTCTGCATAATGATGCAACTTGAATAAAAATTACAGCCTTCTTCTCTCAAAAAAAAAAAAAAAATGAGCGTGTGCCTTGGGTTATTTTATGCAATAATTGACAACAAAATGAAATCATCCAGCTCATGTTGCACTAGCACATTTTCGTGCACATGCGTTGACTAAAATTCATTTTTCTGTATTGCTGAGTGAAAATTGAAAATATTTATGATTAAATTTGTTTGTATATAGTGTTGAAGCTGTTTTGGATTGTAAGTGAATTTATGTTACTTAAAAATTAAATTTATAGTTTTAAATAAGTTAATCTTATCTGAAAATTAAATTTATGATCGTGGATAGATTGATGTTATCTTAAAATTAAATTTATGAAATTAGGTATTTTTAGTTAATTTTTTAAACTATAAATACCTTAAATTTAATGGACTTTACTAAAAAAAAAAAAAATGTTGTAATTGTAGTAGAAAAGAATTTCCAATTGAACCTGCAGCCGGCAGATGAAGGCGTTGATCGAGTCGGAGAAGGCAGGTTGGTTGGAACTGAACGACTATATATACAAATGAATTCACGACCGATAAGTACCAATTGAATCTTATGCGAAATGTAAATTGTCTAAGGTGGAATCTATATATATAGTATGAATTCTTTAGTACAGATGAATTGATTAGTTTGGGTCCGCAAAACAATAACCCTATCCAGATATTTCAAAACAAAACTCATTAATTCTCAAATGGCAATTTCAGTGTCGTCTCTTTCACTACTCATCTCCATTAACATCATGATGATGATGACACTGATCTCGCTCCCTCTCCCATCCACCGCCATCTCCTCCTGCAACGGCACATGCAAAACCATAGACGACTGCTCCGGCCAGCTCATCTGCATCAGCGGCAAGTGCGACGACGACCCCGACGTCGGGACCCACATATGCGGCGACAGCGGAGGGAACACCACCGTCATCTCCTCCTGCAACGGCCCATGCAAAACCCTGGACTACTGCTCCGGCCAGCTCATCTGCGTCAACGGTAAGTGCAACGACGACCCCAACGTCGGGACCCACATATGCAACGCCAGGTAATTAAATTAAGGGGCGGGCCCACCACCCTTTTTGCTGAGTTGACCATTTACAAGTTTAAATTTTTTATATTCTGCTAAGTTAACTACCCTAATATGATAGAAATATCCCAAATTTCACAAAAAATATCATTTTTACCATCTAAACCCACCTACCCACCCAAACAAACACACCACCAGCATTCCCCACCCCTGGCCTTCCTTGTACATTCTATATCACACTCTCTTTCATGTCTGATTTTTGTTTGCCGATTTGGGGTTTGGGAATGGTGGACAGAAGATTACAAGAATATTGCATTCTCATATTTTGTATACACATTTTTGGGAATAGTGGGTGGATTTAATACCCTTGAGCTTATTATAATCTGTCCATCTTTAAGGTATTCTTTGCTTATAATAATCTGCTAAATGTGATGTTTGATTGTGCTCCTCCTTTTCATTTATCAGAAATTGTTGTAGTTATGTTAGTGAGTACAAATTATAGTTAGGCATCAACTTTCTTTCTTTCTTCTTCTTAATTTCTATGTCTCTATAGTTAATAGTTGTCCTGCTACATCACTCTTTCATATCCCATCTTGTCATTCTGTACCAGCCAAGACAGTTTGGTACCAGGCAAATCTATCAGTGCAAACCAGACCTTGACTTCTTCCACTGGAACCTTTTCATTAGGCTTCTTCAGTCCTCAAAACTCTACCAAACACTTCCTTGGTTTATGGTACAATACAATCCCAAACACTGCAATTGTATGGGTTGCTAACAGAGACTTCCCACTTGATTCTCCCGGTGTTTTTATGCTCAGCCATGATGGAAATTTGGTGGTGTTGGATGGGGCAGAACAAGTACTTATATGGTCAACTAATGTATCAGTTGATGCTTCTTCAGCGAATGCCACAACTGGTTTACTAATGGATACCGGAAACCTTGTTCTGAGATTAAGAGGAGACACTTTGTGGCAGAGCTTCGATCATCCCTTTGATACACTTTTGCCTGGCATGAAGCTTAGCTTGAACAAAAGGACTGGCCAGCAAAGGCGTCTTACATCTTGGGCAGCACTTGATGATCCACAACCCGGAGAGTTCACCTTTGGCATTGATCCTAAGGTATGGGGACAGGCTTTTATCTGGAAGGAAAATGCTCAATATTGGAGAAGTCCTCCGTACATTGGCAACGAAACAAACACAGCCTTTGATGTTGATGGGAAAAATGCTTCATCTTCAAATGAAACCACCTATTTCTCTCCTTACATCATTGATGCTTCTGATGAGGTTTATCTTACTTATGGTGTCTCAGATAGCTCAGCAAAATTAAGGGTCATGTTGAATCAAACTGGGCAGATTGAGCTGCTGGTGTGGCAGAATTCCAGTAAAACATGGATCGTATGGTGGAGGAAGCCAGTTGATAAATGTGATTTTTATGCTCCATGCGGTCCATATGGTGCCTGTCATGAAAATAAAACCCTTGCATCACCATGCCAGTGTTTGACAGGTTTTAGACCCAAATTTAAAGAACAGTGGGATATGGGAAATTGGTCCAGTGGCTGTGTTACGGAAGAGGCATTGAAATGTGATAACGGATCAGAAGGGAAATTTTCGATGTTTGAAAGTTTGAAATTACCGGATCATTCTATTCTGTTAGACAGTAAGAGTAGAAGTGAGTGTGAATCTGAATGCAGTCAGAACTGTTCTTGCACAGCTTATGCTTATGTAAATGCGACGGAAGGAAATAGTACTGGTAGATGCTTGACATGGTTGGGTGACTTAATGGATCTTGTACAGAATCAAACTCTCGGGCAAGACATTTATATTCGTGTTGGTAATTCCAACCAAGGTATGTTTGGTTTCTTTTTTGGCCGGTAGGTAGGCTTGGTTTCTTTAATTTGCTAATAGTAGTTGAGATTAGACTCATTAGTTTCACATGATTAATAAACCAACCAAAACTTTTTAAGCTGGCCAGAAAATGACCATTACTTGGAGCCATCACTATTATTATTGGTCAACGAGATTTTTTTCTTTTCTTTGCAGGTGGCAAGGGTCATGCATGGAAGCGGTCACTTGTAATTACAATAGTCACAGCAGCAGTCGGATTGCTTACAATAATATTAGGTTATTTCATGTGGAAGAAATTTTTTGGAAAAGAAAGGTACTGCTACCACTCTGTCTCTCTTCCACATGTGCAGGCACACAGATTCTAGTATTCCAAACAAAAGACACTAACAATAATACTGAAACAGGGAGCCTAGGAGGAAGTATTGGGAGACTATTATTTCTGGAGGTGGAAAGAATGATACAGAACTACCACTCATTGGTTTAAGGAGTATATTAGCTGCTACAAACAACTTCTCTGAAGCTAATAAACTGGGAGAGGGAGGATTTGGCCCTGTTTATAAGGTGACACTTCCACAGTTCTGATCTCCAAATGCAAGTGTATCGGTTTTCATTTTATACTTTTTTTTTAATAATTTATTTAATTAATTTTGATTGGTAAGGTGGTAGTTCTCTTTGTGTTGGGTACGTTTTTCTTCCTTTACAGGGGATTTTGCTTGAAAATCAAGAAGTAGCCATAAAAAGGCTGTCAAAGAAGTCTGGGCAAGGACATCTGGAGTTCATGAATGAGTTAAAGCTCATTGCCAAGCTCCAACATACCAATCTTGTTAGGCTTTTGGGTTGCTGCATTGAAGAGGAGGAAATGATATTGATCTATGAGTACATGCCCAACCGAAGTTTGGACAAATTTTTGTTTGGTATGTGCTTATCACTTCTAAGATTAACTCTTTAAATTTCTGGGACATCGAATTTGATTACCTCTGTGAAAGATCTTTTTCATTGTGTAGAAAAGCTGAGTAATGCAATTTAACAATATTGTAACAACCTTTAAAACAAAAGGAAAATCACTTTGCTCATTGTTCTTCATAGTTGATCTTAACAGATGCATCTGAAAAAGCAAAATTGGATTGGGATACACGCTTCCGAATTATAGAAGGTACTGCTCAAGGATTACTTTATATCCACAAGTACTCTAGATTGAAAATTATCCACAGGGACCTAAAAACAAGTAATATTCTGTTGGATGGAACTATGAACCCTAAGATTTCAGACTTTGGAATGGCAAGGATTTTCGGGATAAATCAAACGGAAGCAGATACCAACAGAGTCGTTGGGACATAGTAAGTGTATACTAGGCTAGCTTATGCTTTCATTCTTGCAAGTAAACCTTATATTAGCACTCACTTCTCTACATTAATTCGTGTAGCGGCTACATGTCACCCGAGTATGCACTCTATGGTCAATTTTCTGAAAAATTGGATGTATTTAGCTTCGGAGTGTTGTTGTTGGAGATTGTAAGTGGAAAGAAGAATGCTTCTTTTTATCGTTTGAAAGATTCACCGACTCTTGCTGGATGGGTAAGTAAATTATTTGCTTTTATGTTTTTGGACTGAAATTAGAAAACCTAGTTTATTCCTTTTTGTCCTAAAAGAAACCTTGAAAATTGCAAATAACTATAAGTAGGGACGGGGTTATTGGTTGGCTAGACCAGGGCTACACCTAAAAAAAAAACAAAAAGAAAGTTCTAAACAAATTTTGTAGCCCACAAGTCTCAGTCCGGTCTCGAACCGACTCCAATGTAGAAACCTAGCCTTGCCACAGACTATAACCCTCAAATAGAGGATGGGTTTATAAGCTTCAAATAGACTATAAGCTCATGCATGATTGATGGGTTTATCTGTTGAATCTTAGGCATGGGAATTATGGCAAGAAGATAGGGGAATGGAGGTGATTGATGAGTCAGTAAGGGAGACATGCCGGCCTCATGAAGCTTTAAGGTGTATCCATATAGGGTTTTTGTGTGTTCAAGAAGCTCCAGCTGATCGACCTACAATGTCATCCGTAATTCATATGCTGCAGAGCAATGAAGCTACATCACTTCCACCTCTTAAAGAACCTGCTTTTTCAACAAACTACAAGAATGTTGATAGGAATTCTAGTGCTGCTGGTTCTTCTCAAACAAGTACAATATATTCCAACAATACAATCACCATGAGTATCCCAGAAGGCCGATAGAGGTGCAATTTTGTTTCCTTTCGTCAAAGCATTGTGAGCATTGTGACAAGTATTGACAATCAACAGTGCAAGAATTTGACAATGTACATGTAGATTGGCGAATTAACCTCCTTCAAAATACTCCTTGGGCTTCACAAATTTTGTCAAGATATCCTAGCTAACGGGCCTTAATTGGGCTTCACAATTTTATTGGTCCATGTTGAAGCTCATCTGACTTCAGTGCTAGAGCACTTGATCTCATTCTGACGGTAAAAGTTGAATGCTTATAATGTCTATCAGGTAAATTATATATTCTTCGATCTCTACAAATTGTAGAGCTGGCAATGAATATGAACAGAATTGTATAATCTAAAAAAACCAAAGGAGTATGTTCAAATATATAGTTGAATTGAAAGTACATTTCATGCAATTCCAGAATGTCCCTTGTTAAAAAGCTGTTCGACCTTACTACTTTCTATCTGAGGCTCAGAAAAATATCTTAAAGTCAGTAAGATGTCTGATTTTTTATTTATTTATAAAAAAAGAAGAAGAAAATGGTAATGTGGCCCAACCAAGGCTACATACTGCATAAACAATGTTCACAAATGGCATTGTTATGTGGTCCAATCAACATATCCATCATATTGGGAAATTGAACTAAATAACCCAGTTTCCAGCCCAAATTGTTATGGGAAAATATGTCAAAGGGTACCGCTATTCAGACCCAATTTTTTTATCAGTACCCCCAACATTTTAATTAAAATATAATTTCCTACTTTATCTTAATACAGATCGACTAAAAATGATATATTAGTTAATAAACAAACCTTATATTTATTTAATATTTTAAGATTTATTCAAACTAATTAAAAAACCTAAAAAACAAAGGAAAGTAGTCACAACCCATTGTCCCATCCCCACCAGCAGCAATCTAGCCCTGCCACCACCCCTTTCTCCTCCCCCTAGGCCGGCGGCTCTCTCTCTCTCTCTCTCTCTCTCTCTCTCTCTCTCTCTCTCGCTCCCTCACTTTCTTCCTTTCATGATTTGCAGACCATTGAAGCAAGGGAGTTGGTAGCCTTTCCGGCGTGCCTTCAAATCGGAGCGGGTAATCCCAAGGCCAATTGCTTTTCCAAGACACCACCAACTCCTCCAACAACGCCTTCAAACCAAGTTACATTTTGGTTTCATTTGAATGGAAGAATAAGATTTAATTTGATGTCTAATAATACAAGACTTAGGTGAGTTGAGGTACTTTCTTGGTATTGAAGTAGCCAGATCTGATAGTGGCATCTTCATCTCTCAGAGAAAGTTTGTTTTAGACCTTGAAGAAAGAGGTATGTTGGGATGCAGACCAGTAGACACTCCTATGGAAGCTAATCATACTATATATACCATTTTAGATACAAGATGTTGCCATATTTTTTAGGCTTTTTATTATATAATTTTCAAACAACAAATTGGTCCTTAAAGTGCATTTTCAATCAATTTCATCTCTCATCTTTGTCATCGAACATCAATTTAGTCTATACACACTTTTTCGTTAAAAATAGCTCAGGATACGAAAAAATTCCCTGAAAATTCCTATGGACTTGTCTTGACTATTATTTTTATATGGGGTCAAATTATCAAATTGATTTTTTAGAAAATTCAAAAGTCCCAAACTAATTCCCTGAATTTTCTATAAAATACTAAACGTTAATTTGATAATTTGACCCCATATAAAAATAGTAATAGTCAAGATGAGTCTATAGGAATTTTTGGAGAATTTTTTCATATTTTGAGCTATATTTGACGAATTTTCAAAGTGTGTCAAAAGACCAAATTGATGTTCGGTGGCAAAGATGAGGGATGACATTGAGTGAAAATACATTTTAGGGACTAAATTGATGTTTTGGTGAAAGTTGAGGGACTATTTATGATAAAAAGCCTATTTATTAATTCAATTTAGGTCCAGTTTGAAAAGAAATTGGTCATAGTCTTAAATTATAGAAGCATCAATTTGCCCCATAAATCTGCCTGAAATTAGAAGCATTGGTATGTCCTAGAAATCTACCTCAATTTAACTTGCAAAGGCCAACATTTTGTTTAAAATTAGAAGCATCAATTTCATTTCATATATTTCCTTCCATAAAGTCCATTCATTCAATAAATTCCTTACTCTTCATTTTCCACTGAAAATCTACAAAACCATATCACATCCCATATTCTAAACTCTTTGACAAACTCACAACCTATTACTCAAATCTATAGCATACAAAAATCTCATATGCATACCAAAATCCCTCACTCTAACTCAGAACCCAGTACACAAACATATATAATACATAAACTCAAGTGAACAGCAGGCAAGCCCAAAGCATTTTCTCTCTTTTTTTACTTCTCCAAGATATTAATCATTTTCAATAATCCAGGGATTATTTGCCTTCCATAATCGCAGAGTTCGAGGTTATACCAAAGCGAGTAACCGAACTCTCCATTAATTAGCAACACAGGTAGACAAAATTTAAAATCCAAACCCAAAATTTCTATCAAATAAACCCAAAAAAAAAAAAAAAAAAAAAAAAAAAAAAACAACAACAACCCACTGCATACCTCTGTTAAGTAACATCTATCAAACCTCCTTCTTAGGTTTGCATCGGTCTAGGATGTCCTCTGAACAACCACTCTTCCACAATAGCAGCGGGGGCAGCACATGAGCCTCCTCCATTTCATACATCTTCGTTAGTCAATGAGTTCTGAACCAAAACTCTAAGGTAATTTCAGCCCTATTTATGTGATATTTGATTAATGATTCAGCTATTTATGTTTATAGAAGGAAATTAGATGGGTTTGGAGGGAAAGATGTCTCCAATGGCAGGAACCACGTAGATTAGGGGTAAAGGTTGGCGCCATGTTTAGGTTTGTGAAACAATGGTATTCGAATATATTGCTCTGTATGTCTACAACTCTGGAAGATACAGGAATATAAAGAACAGACATATGCTACCTATGGTATGAAAGTCTAGATCCTAAGATACAACAATTGACAATATAAAGCCTAAATTACAGTAGTTGACTATCTAGATAAGGTAAGAATAATTGCACAGCTATTCCATATCTTAACACGCCCCTTCAAGTTGGAGAGTGTATATTGTAGACTCCCAACTTGCCCAAGAGTGAACCAAAGGATGCTTTCCCTAGAGGCTTAGTGAAAATATCTGCAACTTGTAGAGTCGTAGGCACGTAAGTAGTAGACACTAAGCCGGACTGAATAATTTATGATAATTAAGAAATTTGGAAATGGGGTAACGAGAACCTATACCTTTTGCAGCAAGAGGATTCGAAGTAGACGATGGACTGGAAGTAGCATGGTAACAATGAAAGTCACGGAGCAAAACAGAAGGTTGTGGGATTCGTTCCAAGTGACGCAAAGGAGGGAACGAGAGAGGGTGAGGTAGGTGGCAACGAGCTTGGTTGTGGACCGGGGCTGGACGGTGTGCTTGGACTATGTGGTGGGTTGGGGCTGATTTCAGGTGTGGAGGTGACTGAATCAAGTTGAGGCAAAGGTAGAAGTGGAGCTGTGGGAAGTTGAATGGTAGGAGCAGTAGCGAAAGGAAAAATATCCTCATGAAAGACAACATCGCGGCTGCTAAAGAATTTGTTAGTGCCTAAATCATAAACTCGATAAGCCTTTTGACCAAAAGGGTAGCCCACGAAAACACATTTGCGTGCCCTTTGATCAATTTTATGTGCAAGATTAATATTAGTGGCATAACAGAGACAACCAAAAACACGAAGATGTGTATAAATGGGTGGATGATGAAACAAAAGTTCATATGGAGATTTACCAGATAAAATTTGTGTGGGAAGGTGATTAATTAAGTAGGTAGCATTGAGAACGCATTCACCCCAAAAAACAAGATGGAGATGCGCATGAAAGCGAAGGGCTCGTGCTATTTCCAAAAGATGGCGGTGTTTGCGTTCGACGACCCCATTTTGTTGAGGCGTAGAAACAAATGAGTGTTGATAGAGGACGCCAAGCTCTGCAAAAAAAGGTCGTAGAAGAAAACTCTCCACCATTGTCGACACGTATTGATTTAATTGGACAATTAAATTGAGTAGAGACGAAGGCAAAAAAGGACTTAAGTAAACCTTGAGTATCAGATTTGTAACACATCAAATAAACCCAAGTGCAACGGGTGTAATCATCAACAATAGTTAAAAAGTATCATGCACCAGAGTGAGAAGCGACTTTGTGTGGGCCCCAAATATCACAATGAATTAGATCAAATGGTGTAGTACTAGTAATGGAACTCAAATTAAATGGAAGCCTGGTCTGTTTGGCCAATGGACAAAAATCACATAATTTATGAGAAAAAGAAATATCTGGAAATGTTTTAGCTAAAAGTTTAAGACGGGCATCAGAAGGGTGTCCAAGCCGCATATGCCAAAGATTGGGTGGAGTGGACACATGGTGTGAGGCTAGTGAGGGTGGTGTCGGATGGAAGTAATAGAGGCCACCATGTTGCCTACCCAGTCCAATCGTCTTCTTTGTGTCCAAGTCCTGCAGAAGGCAATATTGAGGAAAGAAAACAACACAACAGTTAAGTGCTTTTGTGAGTTTGCTAGCAGACATCAAATTAATATTGAAAGAGGGAACGCAAAGCACATCGGTAAGTTTTAAATGAGGATCAAAAGCAACTGTGCATGTTGAGTGAATAGAAGCTTTAGAGCCAGTGGGTAATCCTACAGGCGGCATGGAGGAAGGAGATGATATATTGGACAAAAAATTGTGGAATTGGTTATGTGGTCAGTAGCACCACTGTCTATTACCCAAGCATTTGACAAATTAGATTGACGTTGAAAAAATAGACAAGTAGGAAAAGACAAACCTGCAAAATTTACTTGAGGTTGTGATACACCTTTGTTGCCTACAGCACCCATTATTTGATTGCATTGATCTAATGTGAGGTGAGGTGCAATGGACTGAAAAGGATGAGTCGTGGACTGAGGGGCAATGGTTTGGACATTGTGAGTAGTGGGTGACTTCTTATTGTTACCTTGGTATGGACGACTTGCTGCGTCAGATTTTGTATTGGAGTTGTCCACTTCTTTGTTGTGCAATTTATGCCCTGGAGGAAACCCTTTGATAAAATAACAAGTATCAATGTTATGATTATTTCCATTGTAGTGGCTGCAATGGCGGGGTTCCCTTTGATTTCCTTAAGAAAAAGAACGAGATTGGGAATTTTGTCCAGGAGAACGAAATTGAGAACTATGTCTATTGCCAAAGGAAGTCCCTTTATTGTTGTGGACAGTTAACATGGCCATGCTCTCTGAGTTAGCATGAGTAGCAGTAAGCTCCCGTTGCTTTTCTTCCTGTGAAAGGAGAAAATATGCCTTTTGAATAGTTGGTAAAGGCTGCATCAGAAGGATCTGACCCCGGATTGCCGCATAAGACTCGTTCAATCCCATCAAAAATTGCATTAATTTCTGGCATTCTTCACGCTCGGTCAATGATTTCAACGTACCACAAGAGCAAGGATCAATATCATTATAGGAACTCAATTCATCCCAATAGCCTTTAAGCTTAGTATAATACGTTGCAAGGGACATCTGATCTTGCATATGTGTAGCGATGCTCCGTTCAATCTGAAAAATTCTAGGAGCATTGCTCTGTGAAAAGCGTTCTTAAAGATCAATCCATACCTCATTGGCTGTTTCTGCGTAAGTAACGCTGTTGGCAAGATCAGAGTCAAGTGAATTAAGAATCCAAGAGAGGATCATGTCATTGCACCTCTGCCATTGCTGGTACTCAGTGGGTTTTGTGATTGGCGATGGCTTTCTAATCGTTCCATCAATAAAGCTCGTCTTGTTCTTTGCACTGAGGGCAATTTGCATAGAGCGACTCCAAGTGCCATAGTTGTCGCCAATCAGGGGCTTGGAAACCAAGACCATGCTGGGATGATCTGAATGGTGTACATAATAAGAGCTGGTTGGGTTGTTTATGTCTTCAACGCCCTTAGATGAACGTTCACCGTCATTCGGAGCCATCAGACTCTAAGGAGAGTTATACTGTGACAAAGAATGAGGAACAATGTGGATCAGAATGCTCTGATACCATATGAAACAATGGTATTCGAATATATTGCTCTGTATGTCTACAACTCTGGAAGATACATGAATATATATAAAGAATAGACATATGCTACCTATGGTATGAAAGTCTAGATCCTAAGATACAACAATATATTGACAATATAAAGCCTAAATTACAGTAGTTATATCTAGATAAGGTAAGAATAATTGCACAGCTATTCCATATCTTAACAGGGTTAATAGAGGTTTGTACCTAAAAAGACAGAAAAGCTCTTAAAATTGACAAACAATTGAACAGAAGCTAACAAGGTTTGACATAGAAATTTTTTTCAAATTAAGGTGTTACATCGAGTCAAAAAATTTATTAAATAGTAAAGTGAAAAACAGTCAAATTTCAAGTGGGTAAATTGATTAAAAAAAAAAAAAAACCTTAACTAAATGGGTTGATGCTTTAAATACTGCACTCTATTTGATAAATAGATTACGTACAAAATTCTTAATTTTGCAACACCGTAGAACATCTTTTTAATAGACCACCATAATATAAAATGTTACATGTGTTTGGGGGTGTATGCTTTTTGTATCTACGTCCCTACAATGATCATAAATTTAATTTTCATTCTTAAAAAGTGTGTTATTTTGGCCCAGTACTTCATTTGTTTGTTTGGATTGGTGAGCTCCCCTCTTGGCTTGAGGCTCACCTTCAAGCAGACTTATCTTTGTAATATATCTCTTTTTTTTTTTTTTTTTTAGCTTAATGATATTTTCTTTAGCTCTCAAAAACAAAAAAGAGAGGGAGTCAAGAGACATAAATATTTCCTTTTTTGTTTTTTATTTACTTTGTCCTTATCATATCCTGTTAAACTTTTTAGGCAGCTATTGATCTCGGCAGCCTTGGAACTTGGAAGTGTTCAAAGTGAGCACATTATTTTTTAACCCATGGTATATAGCTAGGTTAAGATAGGAAAATGATGATGCCACATTGACGTGTAAATAAAAGCCAGATTGATTACTAATCTAATTGGGAATAGTCAAAGAAATTTGTAGTTCTCGATCAAAATTGTTCCTCTTATCATGGAATTAAATTTCAATAATTTCCTCAATTTTCAATTTTTTGAGGTTTCAAAATATTATCAAAATTTTATTAAAAGTTTCATGTTTTAGTTTAAATTTTCAACGAAATTTTAATTCTTTCAAAATTTCCTTCGAAATTTTTATATTTTTAAATCTTGAAATCCGAAATTTACTTTCTTACCTCTTTATAAATTAATGTAAATATATATTAAATATTGTCATGGAAACATATGTAGCATTTTTATTTTATTTTATAAAAATAGATATTATTGTATACAGAATGACTAGTATGAGAGATCGACTTATTATGAGAGATTGTGAGTGACTGTTTTATAAGAGCCCTTACATTAATCTAATGGCACATAATTAACCTTACTCATATCCATTTTATTACATAATAACCTGTTTTAAATTATTAACCCTTAAAAAAAAAAACAAAAACAAAAACAAAAATCACCCAATTTTTATTCCTCATCTTGTTTTTGAATCCATTTGCCCATGAGTTCACTTTATAAACCACAAAGTTAAAATTTAACATAAAGTCGATAAATCATATATCATCTGATTAATCTAAGAGCTCTTATAAAATTCTCCCTCATAGTGTCTCATAATTAGTCCCTCATATTGGCCAAACTCCTACTATATAATTAATAAAAAGTGAATTACTTCGGTCATATCTTCATTTATGATATATTCATATATTTGTTCTTTTATCAGATTTTATCTATATCTATCGTTTAGTAAGATGTTAGGTATGAGAGGCCAAAAAAAAAAGATGTAAGGTATGTGCATTAAGCAAGAATTAGCACTACAACAAAAAACTCTTTCCATGACGTTTGAAAAACGTCATGGAAGGGTTTTCATGGCGTTTTTCAAGTGCCGCAAACCACGTCCTAGATATTGGTGCCATGGAAAGGGTGGCCCTACTATGGCACCTAGAAAACGCCATTTTAAACAGTTTCCATAACGTTGAAAATTTGTTATCCTTCTACACTTTTTATGACATTTGATTTGTGTCATGTAAAGTCTTTCTATGGCGTTAATGAATTGTCATTGAAAATGGTTAACTTTAGATGACTTTCAGTACATGTCATTTAAAGAGTTTACATGGCATGGCTTAAACGCCATTGAAAGGGTACAATTATATAACGTTTGATCAGAGTCATGCAAAACATTTCCATGGCGTTATCACAATGTCATTTAAAATGGCTAACTTTAGATGACTTTCAGTAGTCGTCATCTAATTGTGTTTACATGGCATGATTCAAACTCCATTGAAAGGGTTGGGCCTACTACGACACTTGAAAAATGCCATGTTAAAGTGTTTCAATGATGTGTTTTAAACGTCATGAAAAGCCTTTCTATGGCATTGTTTACATTGCCATGAAAAGTTTAATTGAAAGATGACCTAGATTATCTAATGTATGGCCTGTTTGAAATGCCATTGCTTTTGGTGACTTTACAGGGTTGCCATGGAATATTGGGTGTATTTGAAAAAAATAATGATAATACTAATCAGTTTTTATCAAATACATGTATTATGGCAATCTAATGCTAAACCAATAAGAATGACAACGCCAAATTAGAATTCACATTAAAGGCAACCAAATTGTTCAAGGTTTTCTACCATTACAACAAAAGGATAATTATATAGTAATGAAATCCTAATACATATAATGAAATGTCGTTTAATAATATAGACATTGTTTCTAGCTAATACATACACCACTAAAAACTTAAAATACTGTTTCAAAAAGCACATATATATAACCTCAAAAGCCAACCTATTAGTAGTAATTTGAGTGAGGATGATTCTGTCCAAAAAGTAGCACTACTTGTAAAGGTCATTCCTAATTCCATTCTTTGCTTCTTGATCTACAGTGACAATGATAACAACAAGTGTGAGCAGATAGGCTTTTGGATAAAAAAATCATGCACATCAAATCATCAGCCATATGTATGTATGAAAAGCTAAATCCCCAGTTGATACAAACTCTGATTAAACTCAAGGCAAAGCTTTAATTAATCAAAGCTAACAAATTATACAAGGATGTTGCAGAGGACAAAAATGATGAGGTTGGAGTTTGCCAGTGAAACAGATAAATTTGGGACTTCCCAGGCTTAGAGTCCATTCTCAATTCTCAACTAACCACTAGAGATGAGCACTTTGAGATGAGGCAGCGCACATCTAAATTCTCAACTCTCAAACAGAAAAATTTAGGACTTCCCAAGCCTACTTTCTATTCTCAATTCTCAAGCACAGATAAATTTGGGACTTAAGGCTCAACCCTTTTGCAGCTAATACACTAGTGATGGGCAAACTTGGAGATGAAGACCAAAGTAGTCCAAGTCCTACTAAACATTACAATTTTTTCCCTGAAAACAATAATGTGTGTGTGTGTGTGTGTGTAGGGAATGTGCATAATTATGATTTGAGCAAAACCAAACCAGACCAGACCAGACCAGACCCATCTCAAATAATAAAACTTGTATTGGTCAGAAATTAATAGTCTCTTTCGATCCTTAATTCATTAGAAAACAGACACACCAAAAAAAGCCATAAACTGTTCAGCTATTGATTCAAACACCACAATTCAGATTTCTAATTTGAGTTATGTTTCGTTTTCGTAACTCAGATGTTCAAAAAGGACAATCAGAATGTATTTCTAACAAATATTTCCAGTTACTCCTAAGCTTTATCTGACTTGTAAAGGAAATCCTAAGCTTAATTGAGTTTTTTAACAGGTACCCTCTATATTTTGATGCATAGGGAATCACCAAATTGAAGGTATTCATGTAATCAATGTATTAGGCATAAATTCAATTTAAACACATAACTATATATGTTATTTCAACGGGGTCCATGAACTTTCAAATATTTCAAATATACACCTGATTTATTATGTAAATTGAAAAATGAAATTTCGTCCATCAATTTATTGAGAGATCAGTTAAATGTCAGCTTGGCTTTTGCTAACGAGGATTAATTGGCGGCGTGGCACCAACTCAGCATACATTTCCCGCCAAATGAGCAACACATGTCCACTTGACACGGGCTCACACAGCCATCACCTCTTTCCCGCTCGTCGAACGCTCTCCTGACCATTTAGTCTCCAAAAAACATCACGTTTTCCCCCAAATTCGAATATAAATCTCTCACTTGTGTTCAACGAGCAAGAAAGAGATGATGAGTTTGTGGACCCGTGTCAGGGGTTAGGTGGACCTGTGGTGCTCATTTGGCGGGAAATGAGCGACACGAGTCCACCTAACCCCTGACACGGGCCCACAAACTCTCACTCTCTCTATTATTATTAAATTGTGGGCCCGTGTCACTCATTCGGCTGAAAATGTTTGCTGAGATAGCGCCACGTCGTCAAGTAATCCCGGTCAGCAAAAGCCAAGCTGTCATTTAACTGATCTCTCAACGAATCAATGGACAGAAATTCATTTTTCAATTTAGATAATAGATCGGGTGTATATTTGAAATATTTTAAAGTTATGGACCCCGTTGAAATAGCTTATATAGTTATGTGTCTAAATTAAATTTATGCCAATGTATTAATTTGTTATTTTTTGCAAGCAAGCAAGAATTGTCAAGAAATTGAGGAAATCCAATAACATACATCAATAGACAGATTTTTTTTTTTTTTCTGCACTATTATGTCCACATGAATATATATGCTTCCCTAGCACCTTGTACAAAATGAAATATTTGGTCATGATCAAGATGCATGCTTTTCCTGATCATAAAGTCCCAGGATGATCTTAAACTCTTATGGCCATTCTATTTCTCCTATCCAGACAAGATAACATTCAGTTAATGTTTTGTCATAACAGGGATATACATTTTCTAGTTGGGTTTATTTTCATAGAGCATATGAGACATTCTAAATGACTGAAAATTAAATAACCTCACCTAAAAATTAGAGGTTTTATTTAATAATATAGAGAGTAGCCTGCAACTGCCTCATAGTCACAGAAAGCACAGATTTTTCTCCTCTACTTTTGTTTTTTGTTTTCTTCCTTTTTACTATATAATTGGACAAAGGAATTTTCTCCAAATTTGTTCACAAATAGTACAATATCTATCAATTGCAAGTATCACTATATAATCTTCCAAAAAGATTAACTTTATCTTTGTCTTTTGAAACAGGAAGCTGAATTTTAGAGAAAGTTGATGACCACACCCTCAAACCTTTTCCACTAGTTAGTGTCCTTAGAAACTACTTCTAGATCTAAAATCACATCGTTCATATTGTACCTTAACAGCAAGAAAATTAAAGATTGACAATATAGAAAGTCAGAACTGGACCAAAGTCTTTGGATATTACCTCTAACATCAATCAATTCTAATATACTTGTGTGGCCAAGCAACAGTGCTTCCCAAAGCATCATCAAGTATGAAAAATTCACGTGAACTCCTGAACATAGCACTTGAGGAAAATGTCTTGCACCCAAACTTTATAGCAATCTGGTCCAAGGACAACATGATATATAAGTGTTGTTAGATCTATAGATTCAATCTTTGCTCTTGCCACTTCTTGGCTTGTTCCATCCCAATTTAACAGTGTGCACTTTGCCTTAACAAGGTTTCCACTAGACAGGTTCACATTAGGAGGGACTTAGGTACTACATTCTGGAGACTAAAATAAAACCAATAAAAATACTCAAATGTCAGTTTCCAAGGTCAACATGTTAGTTGATACAGTTTTCCACACTATGCTTTGGAAAATGGGCAATAGAACGTAGAAGAAGATGTCTTTGTTTTTCTATTATAATTCCATTTGAAAAGGAGACTGCAGAAAGCAAGTAAAATTCACTATTATATGCTTTCCAAAGTGTGAATCTCAGTCAATGCATTTACATTTCGAAAAGGAAAGAATCAATAAAGAAAAATATAACCCACATGTTTGCATTGCAATTCTCATTTAATACAAACCAAAATTCAATAATCTTGAAATTTCTGACATGGCTAGCTTGCTTGTTTGTTTGTTCAGATTTTGAATTGATTAATTAACTTAAACAACATATATCATTATAAAAAGACTTTTAATCATTTTACCCACCTGAACACTGATCATTGAGAAAAGGTTGTTGTACCTCGAGTAGTACTCGAGTGCTACTCGAGAAACTACATATAAGTTGTGTAATTCTGCCATCCTACTCGAGGGGACCTCGAGTATTCAAAACTCATATATATCACTATGAATAAAACTATTTGAATCATTTTAACTCACCGTTTTGACATATAATATATCTTTCTAATAAATGTGATATTTATCTATATATGGGTCTCACCTTTGTTAAAAAGATATTACAAAAAATGTTCGATGAGACGCTCTAAATAACTAAACTTGATTTTTACCTTTGGAGTTGGATCTGAGGATTTTGCCACTTCCTCACCAATTTTGCCTTGCTTCTATAAAAATAAAGAAACAATTGAGATGCTTCAAGCTGTAATAGTAATAGAATTGAGAAAAACCACTAGAGTATCTGTCAAAACTAACCATGTACGATGCATGATCTACCTATAGGTAGCATGAAAGCCAATAAACATTATACAGTCCATAAACAACCGACTTTATTAACTTAGGGAAAATGGGAGTGGTGGAAATTGAATCTGCTCTGTACAATTAAATTTTCCAATAAAGGAGGGCTGTACACAAAAACAGCTTATTTCAGCTTTCACTGGTACCCTTCCATAACTGAGAGTCTGAAACAGGATTTCAGTTGCCTAAGGCAGACATCAATGCATGTCCACTAGGTAAAAAGTAAAAACAGTCAATGTAAATTGCACACCTTCAAGAAAAAGAACTTCAAATTATGAGAAACCAAGTAAAAGCAGCAAGCAGTCCTGGTTGGTGATAGTCACAGTAAACAAAAATGAAATTGGATATTGGACAACCATACTAGTAGTAGTAGTACTCATGAAAAAAAAATGACAATCAAGGAAATGTCTTGGAGATGGATTTGCAAGTCCAATATTTGCATTTACCCTTCAACTTAATCTTCTCATTCATAACAACAATGTCTGAATAAATTTAAGGGAAGAAACAATAACTAATTTTACAAGCTGATATCTCACCACATAATTCAATGAATTGGCACCATTTGAGCCAATAATACCTGTTACTATAGTGACATCAAACTGATTAGGTTGAAGAGTTGCTGCACCAACAGTATCAATAGAAGTAGTTATGAAGATTAACACTCATTAATGTTCAGTTTGGACTTTTTTTAAACTAAGAACAGAGGATTCACACACACTAAAAGTAACTTCCAGACTTTGACTACAACCAGGGCAAAACATATTTAGACTTTGGTAAATTTTTCATGAATGATTGCATGTGACAAGAATGGATCATATACACTAATTGAAGAAATAAAGGAGAATTCAAATAGCTTTTGGGATGGCATTAATGCCTACTTCCACTTTTTAGCTTCCACTTAGGACAGTATACACTAATCTTACTTTATATTACTACTCAAAGCCATTATCAATCATTAGCACTTGAAAAATACATATAACAACAAGGTGCCATTTATAGCAAAAAAAAAAAAATTGGGTCACAGTGGTAACATGTCATAGCTGATCATCTGAAACAACCAGATGAAGCTGCAGTTACCAAACAACCATCACATTGGTTATTAACTACTAATATGGTAACTGTATTAAAATTCTATAACCAAATTCTACCTTGGAAGCAACCAATACTCATTATACAGCAGCCTTTCCATTTTATAATTCATATTCCTGATACTTTTCACCCTTGAGACCCTCTCACAGACTCTCTTAGTTACAAGCCTACTGCATTTTCTACGTCAGACAAACCACAAACCCCAAAATCAAGGATATCTACATCAACTAGATGCTGACACAAACTGAATACCCATACTTGATGCTGATCAACTTATGTAAATCTACAAAGGTATACTACCTTTCTGGGCAATAGTAAGTTCTAAAAGAAGTTAGATGCTTTCTCTTGCACAACTATTCCCTATAGATACATAAACAAGTAACAAATAGAATCCTCTGTAATTCATATCTACTACTAGAAAATATTGACATAAATAGTCAATTTTTCATTTTTTTTCTTTTCCATTATCCACAACTATTTTACAAGAAACTTAAGTTTGTTGCTTGTACCTACCATATAGTCACTGGGGCATGGTCAATTAAAAATCAATAGGTACCATGAAAATCAATCAACATTATACAGTCAATTAAAAATGGGACTGGTGAAAATTGAATCTCTCCTGTTACTTCATATTATGCATTGGAAAACAACTTAGGGAAACTTCTAGTTTTTCACTCTTTTATGTACCAAGAACCCTCTGTATTGATACACTGCAATAAAGGTTTAAAAACTAAATAGATTCTTTTAGTTTTTACAGAAATCCAACACCATTGAACCCTCTGTATTGAAATTAATTATGGATTCTGCAAGTCAGAATTCTCATGTCTATTAGCAACTATGAAAGCCCAACACCATTGAAATTTAACGTCTATCAAATTTGTTTATTCTCAAACATTTAGAAATCAGAAAACGCATAGTTGTGCTTGAAATCAGAAATGGTGTTAAAAGAAGAAGCTTGAGTAGCAAAGAAACCCAAAAACAAATGAAAAAAGAAGTGGTGAAGATTGAATAGACAAAAGGCAATGAACAGCACACAACATAAATTAAGTACATAAAAGTCAGAATCAAAACAATACAGCGAAAAAAAACAATGAGCAAGGAGTAGAGTTACAAGAGTTTCTTTTTTTGAATAAAAAAAGTCTGGCAGCTTAGGGCCTGTTTGGTATTCTATTCAAAAACTATTTTTTGTTTTCAAAAATAAAAAAACAAGTTTTAGTCAAGAAAGAAAACGTGTTTGGTAGACCATTTTTAAAAACAGTTTTTAGAAAAAAAATTCAAAAACATGCCTCTTTTTAAAAATGATAAAACATTGTTTTTTTTTTTTTACACTTCCTTTTTTCTTAGATGTCATCATTTTTTAAATTTAAAAATTATTTTCAAATTTCATACCAAACACGTTTTCAAATTTTAAAAATTGATTTTGAAAACTCACATTTTTAAAAAAAATCTTAATTTTTGAAAAAAAAATTTGAGTTGGATACCAAACGAGGCCTTAGCTTCAGTTTGGTTCGATAAACTAACTATTCCGACTTGCCCACCTTCTCAGAGTGCAAGCCACAAAACTCCTCCCAGTTAAAAGGCCTAACCTTGACTTACGACGTCGTCGTAGATCGTCCCGCATTGCTGCTGGACGCAATATCAGGAAATGCTGGTGGTGGATGGTATTTGATGATGGCATCATCTTACAATCAGAAATCAAACGCGTTCAGAAAAAAAAAAAAAAAAACAAAACAAACAAATTTCAGGGATTCCAACACCATTCACCATTCACGGGTTTTGAAGCTTACCGTGAGAGTTTCAGAGAAACAGTGAGAGGATGGATATATGTTGGTGAAGATGAAATTGTCTGAGAAAAACCTTGGCTCCTCTTCATTCTCTACAGGGTTCCAACCTTTTCTTCAATATAGGCGACAACAAGCGGGGCAGAGATGGAAGCAGGGACGGACACAGGAATTTAGAATGGGATGGGCTAAACTTTAAGGTTACTGAAATTTCGGCAGCATACCATTTGTTTTTATGACACTTGTCAAATTCAAATAACTTGTTAAAACACTTTATTGATCTAAAATGCAATTTATTCAAAGAAAACTCGAAGTGAATTTCATTAATAACCAACAAAAAATATACCTACTTAAGTTGTGCCCTACGATTCTTCACAACATAAAAATTATCAATGACAAAATCATAACTAATACTATCAACAAGATTTTTTTCAATGTGGATAACTATATAATAAGTAATAAACTCATCACATATCTTGTTTCAAAGTCGATTTTTAATAAATTTTATGAATGAGAATGTTGCTCAATTGTTGTTGTCGAAACATGAAGAATCAACACAAGACAAATCAATCTCTCTCGATCAACCATTATGATTTTCTTGTTCCAATAAGTTCATGACATAATTCATAAACGGAGGAAAACACATTATGAAATTGTAAATAATGTGCAAAATATTAGAATTGTCTATTATGTGTGATCAATTAAAAAACTAATGGCTATTTAGTAAAATAAATTAACAAATTAACAACATATAAACAATTAAAAATATTAATAGTTCTATAACATATTACAACAAACTCAAACATCCCCTAATTTAAAATTTTAGAACTTTTAATTGAAATTGAAAGCCCTAAATTAAAACCATAAATCAAAAAGCTAATTTTAAATTTAGAGATTCAAAAGGAGTTATTAGGCTATTATTATAGTTGAGTGGCAACAATTGAGTATTGAGTTATTAGGCTAATATTACTACAAGCTTTTTTTTTTTTTTGGTTTTGCCAAAAAATGGGGTGGGCTGTACCTTGAAGAGGTCTGTCTCTGGATGGAAGAGATCGAACACGGGAATAAGAAGCAAGCTCGCAAAGAAGATGGATGTTGAGATTCAGACATAAACGGTGAGAGGATGGATGTGGTAACCAGACAGAGAGAGTGCGAAAACTTTTGGTCAAGCCCTGTTGGAGGCAAATATGTTGCTGAAATTTTTTTTAATTCGCCAAATTTTTCATGGCGTTGAAAGAGTATCCTAAAATTAGGTAACCATGGCGGTGTTCTTTTTGCCATTAATTTTATGACGTTTCTACATTTTTTTAGTCAAAGTATCCATGACGTTGAAAAAATGCCATCTCATTTTTTAATTTTTTTGGCACATTATCAACGCCATTGTTTCATTATTCAATGACATTTTTGTTTGATTGTCATGATTCAAAACAAAAGGCCATAATAGTGCCTTTTCATGACATTGATTTTTAAAACGCCATTAATCAAATGTCATGAAAAGTCAAATTTGTTGTAGTGATATAGCAGTTTCCTATCCAAAAATAAAAAATAAAATAGCAGCTTCCCTTATTGATCGAAGTGCTGATGGCACATTGAAGTGTAAATACAAGCCAGAATACTAATATTTAGTAGTTCTCGATCAATTTTGTTCCCCTTATATGGATGTAAATAGGAAAATGCTTCAGTCTTATCTTCATTCATGATATATATTAATTCGTTCTTATATCATTTCAATTCTTATATCAGATTTTATCTATATCTATTGCTTATTAGGATGTTACGTATGCATTAGAAGCAACAATTAGCAGCTTCCCAACTTGTACCCAAAAAGAAAAAAAAAAAAATTAGCAGCTTCCCTTATTGAGCTTTAGAGTTTGTCTTAGCAACAAGTATATATATATATATGATCCTGCAGTTATTTTCAACCCGACTGTATTTGTCTTTGTCTTGATCACACACACTTCATGATGCTCTCAAAAAATTCTCTCACTCTTTTCGTTTATGCCTTTCTGTTTCTCAGTTTTAGGCATGCAAGTGGTGCAGATGATGTTCCGTTTGGAAGTAACTACAGGGTCACATATAGTCCAGATCATACGCAACTTCTTAAAGGAGATAAAGAAATTATGATTTCACTAGATCAACATTCAGGTTCATCTTTGTGTATATGCCCGTATGCCCCATGCAAAAATGGATCACATATAGTCAAAATCTGAAAAATAAGTTTTTGTTTTTGCATGAATTTTGTGTTTCAACTTTAATATTATAGAAATTTCTAACCTTTTTTTTTTCCAAAAACAAATTTTGCAGGCACTGGGTTTGTATCCTACAATAGATATGGTTCTGGATTCTTTGGTATTAGATTGAAGCTCCCCACTAAGGATACCACTAGTATCGTCACAACCTTCTATGTAAGAGTTCCATTTTGTCTTGTTATCAATATTTTTATTTATTTTTCATAAATCTTTCTCAAGTCCGGATGTCTGAAAGCTATTAACTTCCAGATTCACGATCAATCGATCTGCTAATTCCTCATCGATTGGAAATTTACTATTTTAACTATATATCAAGCATGGTTGCTTCAACATATCGATCGCCAACCAATTTTTAATATTTTTTTATTCATTTTTCTATCTCATTTCTTGTAATTTTGCTTATTTTAAGGTGTAAATCTTCGTTTAAAACTTAGATTTTATGTTTTAATTCATGAATTTTTTTTGAAACTCAAAACATGAGAGGTAAAACTTAAATTCTTTGTGACCGATAAGTACTCCGGGTCGATCAGAAGAGACAAAAATTATACTGGCTAATTGATTGGGGTTGCATCCATAGCCAAAACCGGATATTCTAAACATTCGGATACAAACTAGAGTGGCTGTATTTTTCATAATCATCTTTACCTTATCTTTCTCAGTATCTATATTAATTGCATGAGATCGAGAATATTAACTTGTGCTTATTTTGGCAGTTAATTTCGCAACCTAATGATGATAATCAACGACATGAGGTTGATTTTGAGTTTTTAGGTAGCGATGGATCACAGCCTTATGTCTTAAGCACGAACGTGATTTCAAATGGCGTCGCACATAGAGAGCAATCATTTTTTCTGTGGTTCGATCCCACTGCAGATTTCCATTTTTACCAAGTTCTGTGGAATCAACATCAACTAGTGTAAGTATAAATTTAAATTTAAAATTTAATGCCTTTTTAATTTCTATTTTTTTTTTTCATTTATGGATTCAATGTATGATAGTTTTTTGCTTAATCGTAGAAAAGTCCAAATGATGAGAGGGGTACCTCTTCAAAAATTAAAAAATAACAACTTAGTCCATGTACTTTTAAGTATTCGGATGCAATTTGTCTCAAGCATTCGAACACCCTTACAAATGTTGGAATGCTCTATGTCATTGTTGATCAGCAACATATATCCTAAAATATAATAAGGGCTTGTTTGGTTCACAGAATTAAGGGTCTAATTGACTAACAATTAAACCAACGTTGTATTCTTAAAATAGAGTTTAAAATAAGTTTTAGGCCTGAGGTTTTTATTCATTGTATAGTCTAGAAGGAGATTTTTTCAACATTTTAGTATTAGTTTTTTTTTTGTTTAATATGTGATGTTATTCATCTTTACATTTTATTTTCAGGTTATTTGTGAATGGCACCCCCATAAGAGTGTTTAAGAATGACCGAAGCGTTGGAGAGATTTTCCTAACAAAGCCCATGGAGGTACAAGGTACCATATGGTATGCATCATGGGCAGGTGGAGGGAAACTGCCTAACTGGAGCCAAGCACCTTTCCAAGCTTACTATCAAGGATTTGGAATTGATGGTTGTTCCTCAAATATCACCAATCCAAAATGCTATGGTTCCAACTATTGGTGGAATGCAAAAAAGTATTGGGCATTAGATCAAAATCAACAAAAGGCATATGAAGATGTTAGAAGGAAGTACATAAAATTTGACTACTGTAACACCGTTCGTCCTCCCCCAGAATGCAAGATCAACCAATAGATGTTGGGATTATAGTTGCTAGCTAAATATTGCTTTCAAATAAATCCTTATGATAATAACTAATTGCAATTATAAATAAAGTTTGCATATATTATTTTATTTTTACTCCATTTCTTCTTCTAAGGATACTATTGACATTATGATGTACTTACATAATGTAAGAGTTTTCACTAAAGAATTCCTTAAATAAATTTATTTGAAGGATATATTGTGGGCCTCATTCTGCATTCTAAATCAATAATTTGAACCGTTTATTTTTTAAGTCTTCGGTTAATTAAGTAGCATCTTTCTACAAAATTTGATAAAGACATTAATGGTGCGTTTGGATGAAGTAATTTGAAACTACTAAGGAATTCACAAATGACGGAATTAAAAATGACGTGATTTAAAATTCTAGAATTTGTAAATTCTCTTGTTTGGATAAATGTAATTATAATGGAATTTAAATACGAAATTTATAGTAGTTTTATAAAAGAGTGATGGTGATGGTGGCAACAATAAAAATGATGTTTGTGGTAAGTTGATGATGGTAGTAGGGGTGATGGCCCACGGGCGAGGAGAGAAATGGTGATGGCAAAAATTGGGGTATTGGAGGTGGTGGCAACGGCGACATTGGCGGTGAAGGTGGTGGCGACGGCAACGGCAATAATGATGGTGATGGCACTGGTGATGGAGGCGGCGGCGGCGGTGTCAGTGTCGGTGATGGCGGTGTCAGTGGTGGTGACAGTGGCAGCGATGGTAGTGGTAATAGTGGCGGCTGTGGTGGTGTTGGTGGTGGTGGCAGCGGGTAGTGGTAGTGATGGTGGCAGTGGCAGTGTCGGTGGTGGTGGTGGTAACGGTGGCGACGGTGGTGGTCGTAGTGGTGGTGGCAAAGATGGCGGCGGTGGTGGTCGTAGTGGTGGCAAAGGTGGTGGTGGTGGCAGCGGAGGTGGTGTCGGTGGTTGCAGTGGTGATGGTGGCGGCAGAGGTGGCGGTGGCAGTGGTGGTGGTGGTAGCGGCGACATGGTGGTAGTGGTGGTGGTATTGTAATTAATTTGGCAAGGTGATGGGTGGACACGACTTTTTTTATTTATAAAAATTGGAATTTTGAAAATGACACCAATTTAGGTGGAATTTAAATTTGAAATTTACAGCCTTCAAATCCCAAGTTTTTTTCCATATAGAATTTACGAAATTCTATATTTATGGACCCAAACAAGGAAATTAGAGCATGTAATTTCATAAATGCTGAGTTTTGTTTAAATTCCAAGTTTTTTTTCTCCATCCAAACACACTATAAAACATTTAATTGTAATCAAATAATCAAGTAAATAAAATATTTTTGATAAATTCTTAAAATCATGATCACCATTTAAGCAAATAGACGAATGTTTTCAAATTTATTTACTTTTTTTGTAAATATGATCATTAAATGGACATTTAAAAATTAAATAATTCAGATAATTGAAGTACAATGCAGAATTGTAGAGTGAGTTCTATTATATGTCTATTAAATAAGTTTATTTAAGAAATTCTTAATAAAAGTTTCATATATAACTTAATTGTCGTAAGTAATAGATGTATTTTTTCTTATTCCAAGTGCTTTTTTTATTACAAGAAATTAGTAACAAGAGCAATCCAAGGGGCAATTTTACTAAGCTTCAGAGAAAAAAGGTTTGGGGGAGAAGAAAGAAACAGATAAATAAATAAAAAATAAACAATAATAATTTTTGTAGAAACCGAAAGTGGTTTTTCATCCATCTTATGCACAAAAGCTTTTTTTTTTTTTTTTTGGTTAACTGTTATGCACAAAAGCTTGTAACAGGGAACAAATAAGTAGTTTCTGTAGACCATTCATAATGTGTGTCAATGGGGACAACCTCAGCATGAATGTGTGTCAATGGGGACAACCTCAGCATCTTTAGTACGTGCTGTGCTATTTAGTGTGTCAATGCCAAAAATATAGAACATCCATAATTTGTGCCAAAATTTGATAATGTCAAAGATTATGATGAAGCAAATGATTTTACTAAAATTTGACATTGACACCCTGAGCATTAAAAGTTAGTATATATATTTAGGAATCTCAACAGAAGAAATGACTTGTGGCATAAATCATTGGAGTAAATGTATAAAATTATGATACATTTAAAGCTAAATTTTTCTGTAGTTTGCAAAATATTGCAATTTCAGTATATATTTGTAATTTCATCAATTTTATTGTTGAAAGTAATATTTCGAGTAAACTACAAGTAATACACTGAAACTTCAAACAAACTACAAGCACCAAAGTGGGACTTTGAGTAAACTATATACGAATATCAAAAGCAAAATTTGGGAACATCCAAAAAACCCAAATTGCCTTCACTTTAACGGTAAAGTTGACAGAGTTACAAATGTGTACTAAAATTATAACATTTTATAAACTACCAAGTCAAAATAAAAAAAATTAAAACTACAAATACCAAAATAGAATTTTGAGCAAATTGTGGGAACCAAAAACAAAATTTGATCTACATTTGATATTCTGGTGTGGCAGAATTTATTGGTAGACCCAACCGAATCAATGTTGGATAATTAATGCTCTTGGATAGCAAACATTGAGAATATTACTTTGGGGTTGATTAGTAGCAACAGCACCAGTGTTTTTAAAGGCGAGCTTCAGGCGCGCCTCAAGGCGCGAGTCATGGCGAGACGGCGGCCGATTGCGCACGACGTCGCCGGACTGTGTAAAACGACTGAAAGGCGACGGAAAGGCGTTGAAGGCGTACGCCTCGCGACGGCAAGGCGTTGAAGGCGTTGAAGGCGTACGCAACCAAAGCGCCGCAAAACCCATGCCGCCAAAATTCAACCCATCGCAGGTGGTGGACGTCGACGTCTGAGTCAGCAGAGGCGACGTCGGCGCTGCCAGTTCGCTCACCCCCCAAGATCGGTCCGCGCAGTCTCCCCCCCAAGAAGATCGGAGAAGACATCCCAAAGAGACCGTAAAGGATTGGAAGTGCCTGGCCTCCTGGTTCCACGCGTGAAGAGGAGGGGGTTGGGTTAGGCTTGGGTGAGGGTGAGGGTGAAGGGGTGATGGGGTGGGGTGGGGGTGGACTGCTGGGTTGGGGACCTTGGGGTGGGGGATGCTCAGGGTGGGGGGGAAGGGAGGTAGAAGAATTATAGAAGGTGGAATTTATGGAAACTATCTACATTCCAATTTCTTGATTGGTTTTGACCTTGAAAAATTGCAGGTCTCCTTCAAGCAAACTGAATGCGCCAAGAGTACCAGTACTAGTACTAGTACAGCTGATATTGCCACTACTCCATTTTCCTATTTCTTCACCTACTTTTTAAATATTCTTTTAATTGCAAATTTGTGCTACTAGAAAATTAGTTAAAAGAATATATGTGAGCATTAATGGAGGTGACCATGAAAATCCATGTATATATGACTACTTGACTTACTCCTCCTCACTAATTTTTTAAAATATTAATTTTTTTATGTTCTATATATAGACTTATATATATATACTTACCTATTTACCTATTTATATATATGTTTACCTATATATATACTTATATTCTATATATATACTTGTAGCATGGGTTTGGTCTTATATTGTATATATATACTTATATATATATTATCTATTTATATATGTTTATATATATATTTATAATTTTTTTATTATAAAAAATATATCCCAAAAAACTTACGCCTTAACGCGTTGAGGCTTACGCCTCGCCTTCTACGACTAAAACGCCTCGCGTCATGTTTTTACGTCTGAAAACACTGAACAGCACCCCCATACAGTAAGTTAGTTGTTTGTTGTCTGGATGGAGAGTTACGACAACAGAGTGTCCCATCACCTGAGCCCTCACTTCTCCTGCATTGTCTTTATCATTTTCAATTTGGTACTGAAGACTAGGACGGAGTATTTTCAATTCTTCATGATGATAGCGGAATCACAATTTGAGAATAACTTACCTATTTCTGTGAGAGAGAAATAGGACTAAATCTTCTATGGGGCATGGCCCGGCACCTCTCACATGAGGTGGGATCATGAGGTGAGATTCACATAGTTGTGGATCCCACCTCATGTGAGAGGTGCCGTACTGGGGCATGCCCCATTAAAGAGTCTCTAAAGAAATAGAGAGAAGAGAGAGACAGAGAGAGATATATAGGGAGAGAGGATAACTACTGATAAAACCAAAACCAGGTTGCAGATAAATCATTCTCTCAGAATTTTATGCTTGGGGTAAAAAGTTCAAAACACAGTTTAAAAGCTATATGCTTGGGATAAATCATTCCGTTAAAATAGCTGACGTGGCACCTATATGGTATGAGTAGGACCCTTTTTTAGCTATGTAAGATCCATGTGGACAAAAAAATAATAAAAAATAATTTTTAAACTAAAAAATAATAAGATCCATGTCAATTTTTTATAATTTGTTTTGTCCACATGGATCTTACATAACTAGAAAAGGGTATCACTCATGCCATATAAGCGCCACGTTAGCTTTTTTAACAGAAAAATTGACAGAGTTAACGGCATAGGGTCTTTTGCAATAACTGTGTGAAGTTCAGGTGGCAAACTGAGAGAATTTAAGTTTCAAGGGGTAAAGTGAAAAAAAGTGTATCTTACAAGGGATAATGGTATGAATAAACCTTTTTTTTTTTTTGTACGGAACACAGCTGGTTTTCCTTGATTTGAGGTGCTACGTGCTACCTTCCTAAAAAGCTTTTTCTTTTTTGGCCAAAAGCTAAAAGCTTGTTTATGAAAGTTTATTTTGCATATATATAGAAACAATATAGTAATATACAATATAGAAAATTAGGATTAAATACCAAATATCAATAGTTTTTCAATAAAGCAGCAAGCCACTAATTTTTTTTAGTTTAGGTACTAACCTAGAGTAAGACATTTTGGATTAGGTCACAAATCAGTTTGTTATATAGTTGTGACTGTCGAACAGTCACAGTTGTGATTAAACTGTGACTGTTTCAAATTTATAAACATTTTAAATTTTTAAGAGTTTAATACTTTTGATTTAGGAATGGGGGATGAAGTCATATAACTCAAAGACTAAACATTAAAGTTTAAGCCTTGCAAATATTGAAAAAACAACAAATCAATAAAAAAGTTATGACTGTTAGACAGTCACAGCTCGATATAACCATGTTTTTTAAAATTGGTACCTAAACTGAAATTTAGTACCTAAAGTAAAATGACATAAATGTTTTGGTAGTTAAAATGAAAAAACATTATAATTTGGTACCTAAAATCAACGGACCTTATACAATACATGTTAAATTATTTTTACTTTTTTAAAATATCAAAGTTTTTTTTAATTTTTTTTTAGAAATATTTTCGTCTATATGGCATAATTGGCATTAATAGGTCTTTTATATAAGTTAAAACTTGGCCCACTCCTGCCACGTAAATACTATGTAAATAATTTTAACAGATTTTTTAATAGAGTTGATGGAAATGTGCTAAGTGAAATACGAAGAAAAGTCCAACGGGACAGAGAGTAGGAATATGAAATTTTAGGGTTGATGTGAGATAGGAGCAAAGTTTAATAAAGCATTGATATAATTGAACCTGTTTTAATAACTAAAGAATTGTCAAACATTTTAATTCCTTATAAGTTATAACTAAAGAGGAGTCAAACATTTTATCAACATAAAAAAAAGAGTCAAATAAACCTTCTAAAAAAATAACTGTCAAAGAAATGCATAAGAGTAAGGAAAGGGAAAACTTAGACCAATAATGGATTTGAAGTCTCTTTCGTATTTTTTTTATACCTATTCCAATTTTATTTTAGCAAATTATATTTAATCAATAAAATATTTCAATATTACATATTAGTCAATGTAAATTTTCTTTTTTAATAAAGGTCAATGAGTTTTGAAATTATATCTCTTTGTGACTCAATTCATTTGATGATATAATGTACTTTAGTGCATTGGAAAATACCAATTTGCCCATCCCTTTTTTTCATTACTTTATAAGCGTACAATTATAACGTTACAATTAATTTAGTTTAGGGTTTAAAATGGCTTGCAGGGTATGAATAAGTGCATTCAAGGACGGATCATCAAAGTGGGCTAGAGCATGTCCAGACCACCCTAAAATTTTTTTTTTTAAATAGCTATGTATGTATTAAAGCCCAGCCCACCCAAGTTAAAAAAAGACAAAACATCACCCACTCACCCAGCACTCGCAGCAAGCACATTTTCATTTCAGCAGACAGGAAAGAGCAAACATGTTCTACTTCTCTTCTCTTGTCTCTACCCCCCCAATGGCCCCGATCCCTCTCAGTGCTCCCTTCATTCCCCCCCTATGCTCCTTCTCTCTCTCTTCCTTCTCTTGTTCCGGTCACCTTCTTCGGTGACTGGCAGTGTTTCTGGTGGCCAATGGCCATGAAACCGGTCTCATTTTCTTCCACTCTTCCTCCTCTCTCTTTACAGCGAAGTTACAGCGCCGCACCACCGAGATTAGTTCCCTCTTGTCACAGCAAGCACAACGGTGGGGTTGGATCCTCCAACTGACCACCGTGAACGTAGAATCGAAGCCGAGTGCTTCCGCGGCTTCCCACCGCTGTGAGTTTTCTGGATGATCGAAGGGGAAGGGGAGAGAGAGAGAGAGAGGAGGAAGATAGGAAGAAAATGGACCGGTTTCATGGCCATTGGCCGCAGGAAACACAAGGTGACTGGTGCAGGGAGAAGGAAGAGAGAGATCGGGTGGGAAAGAGAAAGATCGGGCGGGAAAGAGAGAGAGAAGGGAGAGGGTGGGGGAATGAAGGGATTTTTTTTTTTTTTTTTTAATAAAAGTTAATAGCATTAACATAGTAACTCACTATTAAGAGGAAGGCCATGTGTCAAACAAATACACAGGTGACAAAGAGAACACATGGAATTTGGTAATAGCAGATTTGGACCCTGTTAATTTATTCAGTGCATCATGTGTTTTCCTCCCTTATTGATGACATCCCACTTTGTGGTTGGTTGATTTACATGTATTAGAAACATGGCACATTTATTCATTTATAGATGTATTCTACACCTCAGTTATTTATATGAGAATTTGTCATTTATTCATTTATGGATTCACTTTATACTTTATTTATTTACGGCAAGTAAGAAATTAACATGTCATCTTCCACATTAGTTAAAATCAATAAATTAAAATATAAAGTGGTGCCACTAATATTATTGTTAATTGAAACTAACCGTAGACTTAGAGTTCAAAATTAATCAAATTAAACTAAAACTATACAATTCTTAAAACACTTCAAACCACGCGCGCGGTTAAGCCAAATTAAGTGGCATAAATTTCATGAAAGATTTCAAGCAGGGGCACAAAATGGTGCAACTAACCACTCAGAATTCAGAAACCCAATTAGGTAGAAAACATATCAATATTACATTACAAACATTTTATTAATTAATCAACCGCAAAAACTGAAAAGGGCAAAGTCGTCATTTCAATGCTTCTTGATGAACTCTTTGATCCCTGCAATAAGCCTCTGAGTCTCGGCCGCTGTTTCTGGGTCCATGTCCACTGCAATCTTGTTAAGATAGAAGCTGTGAGTCATTCCCTTGCTGACAAAAATTTCGACATCCTTGTTGGCCTTCTTCATGGCCTCAAAGTACTCCATTTCAGTGTCTATGATCAAGTCCTTTTCGGCAATGCAAAGAAGGAACGGTGGCAAGTTGAGGCTGTTCAAAGGTGGTGCCGCGAGGCCCATTGGACAGGTTATGGGGTGGTCCTTGGTGGACCCAACTGGCAGTGCAAGGCCCAAGAACTTGTCCACCATGTCCAGAGTAAGGAACGGTGACTGAGGCTGCTCCAACTCAGACTTGCTCCTCTCCGATCGAACGAAGCCCGGGTGGATCGGAATCCCGCCGGCGAGTCTCAAGGGACTCAAGTCCACGTCCCCAGCTCTTGCAGCCACATGATGGACTATGTTCCCTCCTGAGCTGTCTCCAATAAGGAAAACACGGTTAAAGTCGCCATGGCTCTGAAGCCATGACTCATTACGCTCTCCTTTGGCTACAGACTGTAGCCAAAGGAGAGCGGAGTAACCATCGTCTATTGCCGCCGGGAGACGATGCTCCGGCGCTAGACGTTGGTACACAGAGACACAGATGGCATTGGTGGAGCGTGCAAGCTTGGTGTATATGTTGTAGTACATGAACCAGTCAGCTTGGCTGATGCAGAAGCCACCACCATGGAAATGAAGTATGATGGGTAGTTTGCTTTCTTTGTCCTCCGGCTTTATAATTTCCGGAAGGTATATTCGGACGCGGGGGATGGAGGTTTCTTCGACGAGCACATCTTTTGTAGCAATTCCGTCGATGAAGTCCTCGTGGGGAGGAACTGGCTCGGTCATGAACTGGACCTCCTTAGGTCCAGTCCATGTGCGGTTGACCGAGCCATCGCTGTAGACTCTTAGCCATCCGGAAACCTCCTGGACAAGCTTTTTCTCGCTTATCATGGGGATGGACTAGTTGTGTTCCTCGTGTTTTTTACTCAATTTCACAAAGAGTTGGGAGTGTGTGAGGTTGAGTGGAGCGTTTGGCCTAGCTTACCCACTTATATAGGCACTTAGCAAAGCTGAAAAATCAGATTTTATTTTGATGATATTTATTGATGACGTACGTAGGTGATAAGTTAATTTATTGAATTTTGTCATAATTTTCATTAAAAGAAATTGTGGCATAATTATATATAACAATCAGAATAACATTTAATGCAATAAATAGACTTGATTTACCATTTTTTTTTTTTTTGAGAAAGGATTTACCACATATTAGGATTATTAATGTGCTACAAAAATTTAAATGATCAGCTAATGTGATAGACAAATATGTCAATTGCTGATTTATGTGACACTTTAACATTTAAGTTTGCTATCTCAAAATTTTTCATTCTAACCCATTTTTCAAACTTTCTCAAAATCTTTCAAACTTTAACATCCATTCTTTAAATATGTTATTTTATTTATTTATTTATATCGGTGATTCTGGACTCACACTTGGGTCAATCATTTGTTTCTGGTCCTGGTCCATACATAATCATATACAAAAATTCAGAATTCTTTACAGGAATCCGAAATATTATATAAAAATTATTTATCCATACAAAAACTTCTTATATAATTAAGATTGACATAAGGAATTACTATATATGCTCTCATCCGATCAAGTGTGGATGTGTCCATATTATTTATAGTTGTTATTATTTTTCTAAAATAAAAAGATATAATAAAGTTAAGAAAAAAGTGTATATCGACCTTTTGAAAATAGGTATATTCCAATCGATATGTTAATTAAAGATAGTAAGGTAAATTTATTATGAAGATTATATGGGAAGATTTTGAGATAGCATTTGAATGGTCAGATTTTATGTGGCACATTTGTTTAACTTTGTCTACAAGAGTTGAAGCTTCCTACCAATTGTTGGGTGTGAATAGCCAGGTTTTCACCAAAAAAGGTAAAAAGAACAAACAGCAGGTTTTCACCCAAAAAAGGGAAATAGAAAAACAGCAAGTTTTCATTTTACTCGTTGAAGAAAAACCAAACCAAAGTGCTATAATTCAATCTTTTCGGTACACATTTGACAGAATGCCTCACCAACCACATTCAATGTGCCCATATGGCATATATTAGACCATTGCTAAAAAAGTTGAAGGAGAAAATGGTCCATTCATTAAACAAATAACGTACCATCCAGACTTTTCCAGATTTTCCGTGAGTTGATGACGTGTGGTGGTACTAGTAGCCACGAAATGTGTCCATCTTCATCAGATGCACAGGGCTATGACAGTCAAGAATATTACACCGATAGTGGGCTGCTGCTTCTGTAACTCTGTTGGAGGTGGACCTTTCGTGCTTGTATTGTTGGCTTTCACAGTTTCACCAGCTCCACATAAGGCCTTCAAATTATCTTCCGCAACTTTACAGTCTTTACCTTTAGACGGAGAAATTCAATTTGTTTTTTTTTTTTTTTTTATAAAATTAATAGGGAAAAAAGGAAGACAATCTTGAAAAAAGAAGAGCAAATGACAACCGTGCATCACTTAGAATCAGTTTGGTACACAAACTTTTTTTTTTAATTTTATAGTTCGCAAATTTTCATTTGTGCATTATTTAAGTTCATTATGTTAATTTTATCAACTTTTGCATTAATTTTAGGAGTTAATTATACTTACATCTCTTGAGGTTTATCGTCTTTTCAAATACACTCCCTGGAGTTTCAAAAATTACATATACACCCCCTGAGGTTTCAAAACTATTGCATATAACCCCCTACAAGAGAAAAAAATAAATAAACAAAAAATATATATTTGTATTGAGATTGGACCTTATACCTTGAGTAATCTTATTAGGTCATTTAACCTCTTAGCATGCCTTTGCATAATTTCTCATCATTTTTCGTCTCACGTACTATAGAGGATTATATGCAACAGTTTTGAAACCTCAACGGGTGTATGTGTAATTGTTGAAACCCAGGGGGTGTATATGAAAAGACGATAAACATCAGGGGGTGTAAGTGTAATTAACTTTTAATTTTAGTCACGTATAAAAAATATGAGCCATTTTTAAAAGGTAAAAATGGTAATTCACCCATTCTTTCTTTTTCCAATGTAATATATGAGACTAAAATTGACAAAAAAAAAATATGAAATTGACGAAATAGACTAAAGTAATACACATGTGAACGTTCGTGACTATAGAATTCAAAAATCAAGTTTGTGGACGAAAGTGATATTCAAGATAAAGTCCAAATACGTACTATTGCATGTGCGCTATAATTCTCTCAAAAAAGAACGTATGGAGAATTCAAATTGTATTTTTCATTAGTATAAGGTCTCTATTTATAGGCTCTCTAATGATAAAGGATAGACTCCCACAGTCGAACAGTGTCTGTCTGAGCAATCGATTATAGAAATTATGGATTATGAAGCTCATTCTAGATCTAACTCTAACAATTACATACATAACAGAACTATCACGAAATCCACCAAATTAGGCACAAAAAATACATACATAATCTGCTTTCTATAAGACAATCAATTGCAAACCTAACAAAAAAATTTGAAATTGAGCTCTAAATCTAGAAATTATACCAAAATAAAAAAATTAAAACCTCGCTGAAGACAAAGATCAAGCCCTCACTGAATCTAGAATTCCGATTGCTTTCCGAGAAATAATAGGCTGATCTATCGAGTATTACAATACACCGTACATAATGAATATTTAAATTAACTAAATTAATAGGCTGATCTATCGAGTATTATGTAATTTCTGATAATATGCAATTGACTATTAATGAATACAGTAATAAGTTGCGGCAACAGATGAGAGTGACAATAGCAGGATAAAATCACATGTCTATAGAAGGATAAAATTCCTTTGCCTGTCACTGTATTATTCGAGTGGTCTCATGACTAACGAATACGTTTATTCATTGATAATGATTTTTTTTTTTTTTTTTTTGTTTTCTGGTAGCTAGTGAATATCAATTGGGTGGAACAGTAGTTATTTTTATTTTTTTATTTTTTTTTTGTGCAAGAGGGCTAAAGGAAAAACGTAAACAAGTATAGCTTTAAGACAGGCAGTACCAAAAGCAAAGAGAACACCCGGAAGGGGGAATCAAACGAGGAACAGTAGATTTTTTCAATAGTCGTAGGGACAATTTTTCCTCTTGGATAAAATATCCACGTTCTATGAGATAAGATTATAAAGTCAATCCGCTTTACAAGACAGTAGGCAAACTCTTGCATATCCCTTTCCAATATAAAGTGGACAAGTAGAGTTAGTAAATTTGTTCAACAAATGAAAAATAAGATTTAGAATGAGTTCAAAATTAAAGAGATATTTTTCTATTAGGTAAATGTATATGAAAAGGAAAACAAAGACAATTTTTTTTTTTTTTGACTATTACTAGTTAGTAAAAAAATAATTTTTTTTACCTATTTTATCTATCTTTCACTACTATTACTAATGAAAAATATTTTTTTGACTATTACTAAATATTAATATTTTTTTTCTATTACTAATTAGCAAATACATATTTTTTACCTATTTTTCACTATTACTATTTGTTTTTCACTAGTGTGCCTACTATCACTAATTAGCAAAGAAATATTTTTTTAATTGGATAGAGACGTGGATCATCTCCACAGTATGATCCACAGCACTTGTCACCATCTTTCCTAATTCTTTTGACTAAGGTGAGAAACTTTCACCGAAATTACTAGTGACATAAAAAATTATAGAAAAAAGTGCATTGGTGGTATAGATGGTCAAGTCACAAGTGTTGAAAGCAGCCGTGGGTACCACAGACACGCATATGAATTTCCATTGCATTGTTTGGAAGCTTCAAAAAAACTTTCACAATACTTGCAACTCAAAATTATGCAGCCTTAATTCAACAAGATTTCAGACCCAAAAAAACAAAATTCAACAAGCTTCACTGTCGGGCTTTTCTCTAAGTCTTATAGAGAGTAGACTTGACCACTACAAAAGACTAAAGAGATGGTGGTGAAGTTATTATTAGAATCTGGAGTGTTATTTTCAGGTTGGAAAAGTATAATATTTTTTAATGGTTTATAAGGATTTGAGTTATTGTTCTCATGATCAATTAGTTTTGCAATAGATGTCTAAATTCTTTTATGGTTTCAGAGCAGGTTCACCCACATATGTTAAGCTAATTAGTCATACGTGCTCCAAGTCACTTGGCTAAAGAGTGTGGCACCCCGGAATTTTAATGACTCTGATTAAGGGTGCCACTTGGCTAATTAGTTGTTCTTAGTATTAATTTTCACATTTTGAAACTAAATGTGGGTTTACTCCACAAGCTTGAATTTATCTATATGATTATTGGTTCATCAAGCTACTTATCTATGCTTGCTTACAGACGTTCACAAACTTGGGTTTCATAAAAATGTATTTCGTAACCTATAATTTTGATTACGCTAATGCTACTTGTGGATCGATTTTATTAACATAATCGATTCTAAAACTCATGCATGGCTGCTGCGCCCTTGGTGATCCTAAAAGGTTTCAAAGCAAGATAAGAATCTAACATTAACTTAAATTGAGGATTCCAAGTTAAAGGAACTATCACACTTGCATAGTCCTCACTTCCAAATTAGTTTGGTTGGTTCGAAAAGACCATGGCTTTAACTTGTATTTCCAGATTTTGACCATGTTGATACCTTAGCCTTATTTGTTTTAAACTAATTTCATGCTTGACTCAACTTGTTGAACTCAATAGGAAAGGAAGACCAAGAGACTAAGGGTTTAATCCTTAGAACCCTTTGTTGACTAGCCTTAGTAAATAGGACTAGAGACCTAGGGTTACTTGGAGAAGAGGAAAGGAGAGTGATCATGATAAGAGGTGATGATGCACATGGTTAAGTGTGGTTATGGTTTTGTAAAGAAAAGAGAATATAAATGATGGTGTTTAATTAGCAAGGCTGGGAAGGAAGTAATGGACTTGGATTGACTAATGGGCTAAAAACCTAGTCCATTAGGCTAATCACTCATTTAGATAGGCCTTAGAAGATTGGCCAGTCACTTAGAGCCCTCTTGGGAAACTAAAAACCTTGACAAGTCATCCTCAAAGCCCCTTTTCCATGCAAAAACTGAACATGAAGAGGTGACTCTTCAATTTCGCCTCCAACAACCATATTCGATCTTTAAAAACCAACCTCCATTCAGACAACCATTCCCATATTTACTCAGAGTTTAACGAAAAGAGAGAGATAGAAAGAGAGGGAACTTGAAAAAGATTCAAGAAAAGAAAACCAAGGTTGCTAGAGAAAGAGAAAGAGTGCAGCATGCACTACCCTTCGAAGAGAGAGACTTGGTAAGAACTCCCAACTATCCTCTGAACTCTTAGAATTTTGATTTTTGGATTTTGAATATGATTTTTTGGTTAGGGTTAAGTACATTCCGAGAAATTCAAAGATTTTTATGTTTTGATCCTTGTTTGGCTATTTTCTATTTCTGACCTCACTGGCTTGATTTCGAAATCTGAATTATTCTACAAAGAATTTGAATGAACCATTATAGAATATAAAAATAGACATCCTAATCTTTCTCTGGGTAGATTTTACAAAATGCATAAGAATACTGCTCGTTTTCTACATATTTTCAATAGAAAGGCCTTAAGTTTTTATGCACGAATTTTGATACACTTTGAATTTTAATTTTAAATTGTTACAGTAGTTTTTAAATGTGATTTCAAAACTGTTGCAATTGGTTTCATTCGATTTGGATAACTATACACAAAAGTGGGATTTTTGGATCATAAGAACAGTGCTCGATCTGCACATTTTTAGCTTCTGGTGTGAGATTTGACTCTTCGAAAACCCTACTTGCATAACTTCAAAGTCTTTGAAAAGTTTTACACATAAGTGTCAATATTTCTACTAGTTACTTGTGAAAAATATTGTTCAAATGATTTTTGAGTGATTTTATAAAATTCACTGAGCAAGCTGTTGATTGTTTTCTTAGAACAAAATAAAAACATATCTCATTTTAAGTATAATCGTAAGTGCACGAATCGCATCAGTAGCAAAGCATGCAAGCACGAGGTCGATCCCACAAGAATGGTTAATACATAATAAATCGATTCAATTAATCAATAGAATAACTAAACATGGGGGTTTAGGAAAGATGGAACTCACGCACACCACACCACACCACACCACACACACGCATCCATTACCCTATCTTGCAATGTTAAACTTTCAGCCATCAAATCAAATATGCATACCCTAACCATCCAAGGCTAATGACAAATCAATTCAAACACAATCTATCAAAATTTGACTGCAAAAAGGTTTGATTAGTTACTTTCTCGCAATTGTTCTCCTAAGGCATAAATTAAGAGCTTCATAGGCCTCCCCTAATCAGTTAACTTACATGTTCCATAGTACTAAACTAAGGCAGTTGTTACCCATGCAAAAGTCATTAAGATCTATACGAACGTCAAACATGCACAACATACAAACTTTAAGTATTTCCTTGTAGAGGTCCTACAAAACCATTACCAATAATAATCTCTTATTCCCTTATTACTTGTGATTTAGTGTCTTTGATTATTCCACATCTAAACCTAACAAATAAACTAGATGCAATTATCCTAAGGTGATCAGTCAAAGGACGCAAACAAATAGTGAACGGATTCAAATAGATAATAAGAATTTGATACATGCAAACATCAAATTAATTCATCAAGAGACGGATAAACGATTTGTTAAAGCATGATATATTCAATAATAAGCCTACAACTAACATCCAAGATAGAATAATAAACTACATAATTAAAATAGAAAATAAAATCTGAATAACATAAATAAATTCTCAATCCATAATTAAAATAAAATCAGAGATGCAAAACTAAAAGAAACTAAGAATTCCAAAAGAAAAATCATAGAACATCAGTGAAAGGGGCTGCGGTAAGAAGAGGATAAGATAAGACCTCACACAAGCAGGTGGACTCACGGCTAGGGTGAGCTAGGGCTTGTGGCAAGGGGTTCCCTCTTTCTCTTGCTTGTCACGCCAACCTCCTTCTCTTTCTCTAACTTTCGACCTCTCTCTCTGAAATTCTGAATGTAAAAATATGTGAACCCTGAATTATAAGAGAATATGATATATATATATAGTGGTGAGGGAGAAATTTTTGTGAGGCAAGGCTTAGAAGTGTGCAGCATAGGCTAGGGTTTCTCCTTGATGGGCTGCACGGCATGGCTTGGTCTTTGGGCTTAAGTGACTTGCGCATGGCCCTTAGGGTTTCACTTACACATGTGTGCATGGGTGCCAAATGGTTTTGGCGTGATGGGCTTCTTGGGCTGCTAGGGTTGGTACATGCATGCATGTGCTACCACATTGCATTCGACATTCACATAGGCCCATGACCCATTTGACTTCATGACATGTCATAGTTGACCCTTGACCATTGACTTTGACTTCCAATTTCGCCCCTCATTTCCCTTTGGATTCGAATTCATTTCTTCCCTCCATTTGATTCCATGGATGTCCACCACCTTCTAAAAGCTTCTGGAACCTTGACTTGATAGAATTGACTTTGACCAACCTTTCCTAGTCCAACTAGGATTCCTTATAGATGTAGGATTCCTTATCCATTTTGACTTCTCGTAATGACCATATTGTCTCTAGAGTCTCCTAGTCCCATTAGGACTTCTTTCCCTAGTAGGGTTAGGTTTCCTAGTTCAACCAGAAATTCTTGCTCCAATTAGTATTTCTTATTTCTAGCTCCACAATGATGGGTCTGGGCTTGATGTTTCCTCTTGTGACTAGGAATCTTCATTTGACTAGGATTTTTGCTCTTTTCCTGGTTTGACTAGGAATTGACCCATTTTCCTAGTTTGACCAGGAAATATCCCAAAACGGCTCTATTTGCTCATTTTCCTATTTATGCTTCATTTGACCTGAAAACACAAAAACAAGACAACAAACACAAAATATCGAGTTCTAACACTCTAGGTTAAAGAATTATTATCATAAAGTGATGCAAAATACACACTCATCACACCCCCAAACTTAGATTTTGCTAGTCCTTGAGCAAAAAAAATAAAAAAAAGACTCAAAACTGACTCTAACATCCCAACAATTGAATCCATGCGCATAACCATTAATCAGTAAGGCATATAGATTGCATTATCCAGATTCTAATAGCATTTCAAATAACATAACTCATTCTTCTATTGTCATATAGGTCATCCTTGACACAAATCCAAGTGTTAGATAACACCGAATCAATATATACACAATAGATTCAACTTCAATTCTCGCTATGACATACTCTCAATGATAAAACACTCAAGAATTGGGTTGATATGTTCACTCAAAGATATATGTGAGAGGAGATATGTAAAAAAAACAATTAGCTCACATATGTACATGAAATAACGGCACATTTAGAAAGAAATACTGATCTCATAGAAACGAATCAAAATGCTTGAAATAGAATCAATGACCATAGGCTCTCTTCTCAAATATACTCCACATAAGTATATTACATGTTTCTTGAGATCAGCTAGGGCTTTAATAGGGTTATAATGAAGGCTTAGGCTATGATAGGATATTGAAATGAAAGGAAAACACAAAGGGCTAAATACTATTGAATTGCAAGAACAATAGAACATTCTGAGGCATACCTTGCTTCTTTGCATTGCATAGCTCAATTTGAACTCTTTTTGCTCACTTCTTCTTTTGAAAACCGTGCCTTTTTTTTTTTTTTTTTTTTTTTTTTTTTTTCTTTCTTTGGGCACGACATACATATTTTTTCAGCATTTTTATATAAGCTATGCATTTTCACTTCTTTTCCACCTCAATCAACATGTAAACACATTGCAATACCATAGATAGGGTAGAACGGGTAAAAGGGGTATAGCACCCCCAAACTTAGGGTTTGGTGTGGGTTAACAAAGAATACGGCTTAAAAGACTCAAAATGGGTAACTAAGGATAAAACAAGTAATGGGTAGGCTTTTTAGGCTATGGGGTACACAAATAAGGCCTAAATTCATTTCTCAAGAGTCATGCAAATACAACATGCTTTGTGTACACAAGAAAATAGTACAAGCTCATTGATTCATGATTATGCAAATTCCAAGCAAATGACCAAATGAAAGATAATGAGATCAACACAACGACTCATATGACAAAAATAGAATTAGAGTGGCGCGCAACACTCACGAATTTAAGAACAAGACTTAAAAGCTCACTTAGGTCATGCAAGTCTATTCTATCATGTATATAAATCATTAGTAATGCAAATCACCACCTAAATTCATATCAACAACGCCAAATGACATAGAATTGTAAGATATGTTACAGAACACCATTAGAAAGAAAGAACACAAAATATACACACAAACTAAATATGCTCATAACAATCACACACAATCAAATCAATTAGTTGGGGACTCAAAACTACCCAAAACAAACAAAAAGACTCAAAAACTTTGTTTTTAAAACAATGTCGCACACTTCTAAAAATTCAAATCCATCACTAAGGTGGATGAAATTTATAAAAAAAGTGCCTTTTGATGTGGGTTTGACACCCTAAGTTCAAAAACAAAAGAAATTTTTTTTCCTAACCTAAAAACACCAAATAAACAAAATTTTTTTTTCTCTAACCTAAAAACACAAACAAATGGCAAATGCCTTTCCCCCCAAATTTAAATGATACATTGCCCTCAATGTATAAGAAATAAATGCATGAATGCTCAAAATAAGTAAAAAGGGAAATTGCAACTATCAAAAACACACAACTAAAATGAAAGAAATTGTTTACTTGCGCACAAAAGTGTGGACACTCCAAGGGTAGGCGCAACCTCCTTGGTCTTCAATGGCTTCTTCTGGATTCCTAAAAATAAAAACTTGGGTTGCCTCCCAATTAGCGCTTGATTTTCTGTCTTCAGCCTGACATTGCCACTCTTCTACTTGAATTGCGCCCTTTCTTGTTCTTTTTCCCATGTGTCACGCCTCAAAATCCGGGTACGTAACAGAGGCACCTATCTTGAAAATACAAGAGACTACAACAACCAATTCCCCGGTGTTATAATCCCAAATATTCACAAAATAAGTTAAGCCTTTTGGTTTAGTAAAATGGAGAGTACTTGAGTTTGCAGCGAAAAAATATAGGAATAATTTTCATAATTAAACCAACCCTCGGAACTGCTATTATTTAGAGTAACTTCAAAGAAACTGTTCATATAGACTCGATAATTCAAAAGTAGACAACCCAAGGACTCAGTGTATATACAGGATATGACCAAAGATATATAAAGATAGTAAAAGGTCACCAAGGACCTGCCCAAGGAAATATACTGACTAAACAGGAACACAGGAGTTGACAAGCTCGAGACAGCACCACCACCCCCTCAATCGAGGCCGTCAAAGTCCACACGCGTAGCACCTAAGAGGGAGAAAAACAACAATGTAGGGGTGAGCATCACATACGTTCATTGCTCCCTTTCAAGGAACTCCCTGCTAGGTTTGAAAAATAGTTTGAGATAATTTAAAATCAAATACACAACCCAAACCAGTTGTCAAGCTTTGTAAAACTAGTAGCATGCTCATGCAGTTTTCAAAATACAGTTTTCCGGGCCCAAGTTCAGAATCATACATGTTGACTAGCCGTTAGGGCTAATTACCCTCTCATAAAAACATAACAAAGTCTTGCAGTCATTTGACTGGGACAAGGTAGCGAAAGTGGCCATTTCATGGTTATACCACCTAGACTAGCCTCCCAAGAAGGACAATCGACTAGTTCGTCCGTACAACCTCTCATGAGGTTTTGGGGATCGAAACCCAGGGTCTACCGTAAGGGACCTTTCACTCTCAAGTCAAACACAATAACAATCTCATGAGAACATGCATAACAGTCATCATTCCCATCATCATAAAACCAAACAGATATGCCAATCAAAACATGCATCTTTATCACCCAGTATTTATTATATAGTACATGCAGGAAATCCACTAGTCAGAGTGTGTTGTCCCCCTACCTAGCGTCCAAAGCTTTTGCCTGTTCTCGAGTACAAATCACAATTTGCCACGTCGCAACGATCTCTTTTAGGTAATTGGAGTTCCTAGTTTGACAACAACTGATGTTAAAAATGGTCTTCACGTAAATCGATGACCTTGTCTGTTAAGACCAAGTATAATTCAGAGGTTTGGCACTAGCGTAACTGCTAGGCTTCTCTGAATTCTTAATCCGACATAACCTTGCACCCCGAGGCAAACAGTCATGTAAGACCATGTGGTTTCTATATCTATTTTAATTTATTATCAAAGAGGTTGATCATATATGAACCTACAACGTGACCAGGTCAGTGCATGGGGAAACTGAGGGAGCTCTGGCTCAGTATCCAACGCTTGTACGCTCATGGACTGACCTTAGTCATCACGTTATTTGGTTATCATTGATAAGGCCTCAATATTTATTAAGTTCATTTGATAACAATAGTTAAATAGCGTTCCGTCTATAACCACAACTTAAATAACAGCAGATTAAATAGGCTGGGTTAAGGGTATACATGTTGAAGACTTCCCACGGGCAGAGTCTCGGTACTACTAGACTTGCTAAGTAACAAGATTAAAATAGCCTAATTAACAAGAGATTAATTTAACAAAATTTTTGCAGAAGTTCGACAGAGATCAAGAAATTACCTATGGAGCTCAAAAATGATTTTTTTAAAACTTTACCAAAACCTAGCTGTTTATGGATAAACCCACACCGATCCAACAGCCAATCAGGGCTGGACACGTGGCTGGTCAGACCTGACTTCAGTGTTTGACTTCTCAGTGGTCAGACTTTGACCTCCACATCATCACAGCTCGGCGCTTCCTCTGCCAGCTCAGATCGGGTCTCTATGCCGAGTCCTCCATGCCCGGTCCGAGCCGAACCGATGATCTTCCAAGGGATTGAGTGTTCATCTTTCCACGGTCATCCAGGTTCGGCTCGGCTCGGCTCGGAAGGAATCTCGCTTCAAGTTCTAAGCGTCAACCAGTTATGGCCTTGAAGGACCCCTATCTACTGGATCGGTTCGGTCAGGAATCCCGTGTCCGATCCGATCACACATGGGCTTCATGTATACACATAGGAACATGTGTTCGGGTCAGCTCGGCTCCCCGCCGCCATTCCAAGGAAGATCACGTTGGGATGAACCGCCACACTTAAATGCACCTGACAAAGGTCTTCTGACAAAAGAGACAATCCAGCCTATGTTCATGACTACTGAGGCAGTTCACCTGAATCTTCCATACTTGCATTCAATGCAGCATTGAATGCAAAGGAGGTGGGTAGCTGTGCATGCCACTGTTCACGACCGAACGCGTGGATCTTTCTCAACCAGCCAGTCACATGCAGGTAACTTATTCATCACAATCTCCTTTGCCTATATATATCAACTCATATGTGCAAAATGGGGATCCATCTAGCTATCAGCCTCTCACCAGACAAACACTTACAAAAAATCCCCATTCACCCAAAAGCATACCCAACTTGCTGAGAATAAACCCAGAACATTTGCCTTGTTCTTCCTATCCTCCCAAGTTCATCCTTTGTTCTTCCTCACCTACCACAAAACACACATCACTGACTTCATCATCGGAGCGTGTTTGGCTGGTACCACACCGGTCCATCTCCTTTGATCTTGTTTCTCTTACAGGAAGATCTCACATCATCATCCAGCAAGACTTCGAATCAGCCAGGTCACCATCTCTAAGTTGTTGCATCTCTTTTACGGAAATTTGCATCAACAGATTGGCGCCGTCTGTGGGAAGATCGTCTTCAGCCGTTGTGTTCATCACCACAAGTGCTAAGTTCTTCCTCCAAACAAGTCATCATGGCTACCATCTTTCGTGACAGCAGTTCTTTTCAGGAGCATCTCAGAATGATGAAACATCAGCCTGAGACACCTGAGAAGACGAGGGGAGCACAACTCCCCAGGACACCAAAGTCCAAAGGCCCCTCAAAAATCAGGGCTGCGCACAAACTCCTTAAGGAGAACCAACGGCATCTGGCTGCTGAGAATGCACTTCTCAATCTCCACTTCTTTCTCGGCCAGCTTGGTCCGAAGACTGGTCGACCGATCGTGCTCCACCTTGATCTCCCGCTCGGCCTCGGCCAGCTTTTCCCTCAGCTCGCCGTTCCTCTCCCGAAGCCTCCTCATCTTTGCCTCGGCATCGACGGCGGCTTGGGCTGCCTCGAATTGCCTAAGGACGAGCTGAAAAACATAGACAAAAGTTAGTCCGAGCCGAGAATAAAAAAAAATATATATATGAAGGCCGAAGTCAAATATACTTACCACCATGGCTTGGTGAGAGGCGTTCAGGGCCTTGCTGCCGAAGCTCGGCGTCTCCTGACCGACCCAGAGTCCCTCCACAATCTTCGGCGTCACCACGCGCTTAAAGCCCATGACGAACGGCTCGATCGAGGGATCGACCTCCACCGTCTTCAGGGGGGCCGAGCCAGAGGCTTCGGCATTCCCACCGCTGGGTTCAGCCCGGGTCCTCTTCTCCGGACGAGCTTCAGTCGCTGGGCCCTTCCTCTTCTCCCCTTGCCGAGCCGACCTCGTCACGGAGGGCCCAGGTTGGGCTGCCGTGGCGGCGGGCGCTGGCACTGGGGTCGGCTCGGCAGGTACCCGACCTGCAGCCTTCCTCTGGGCACTCCTCTCCGCCCTCCTCCTCAACCGGGCCTTCAGGTCGGCAGAACTCATCCCTTTCTCCGTCCTCGGATTCCACCTGGGTACAAACCAGGAGATTCCGCTCGACCTGATCTGGGTCTCCCCGAGCAGGAACTTTGTGGACAGGTACTCTGCTGGTGAGTCCCTGATCGCGGCGATCTGGTCCTTGAGCTCGCCTCGGAGTTTGTACTTGCCCTAGCTAACTGCAAAGATGAAACAGAAAGGAGTTAGCATCAAGCAAAAGTAATTATAACAAGTTACATCACAAGTTGCCCTCGGATCAGCCCCAGACTTCCAATGCCCACCTGGAATCCTAAACCCCGAGCCGGAGTGGGGCTGTTCGGATCGGCGAATTCCCAATCCCCAGAAACAAAGAAGTATCTCATCTTCCAAGTCTTCTGGGAAGAGAGATTTCCTGAGAACGGCCCCGAGTAGGCCTGCAGGTTGTAGAAGCCGAGCTCGGTCTGCTTCGACCTCAGCGCATAGAAGCAAAACAGGATATCCTTGTCTGGCACACACTTGTGCACCTTGTGCCACAAGATGTGCATGGACAAGATTATCCTATACACGTTGGGGTTGAGCTGGTGTGGCGCCGCGCCGATCATCGCCAGCCAGTCCTGTAGGAATGGATGCAGAGGAAGCCGAACCCCGTTCTCAAACATTTCTGGATACATGGTCACCCATCCCTTTGGGGGTCGGCTCGGTTTTTCTCCTTCGATCGGCAGTCTCATTAGCACAGCCTCGGGGATAGTGTACCGAGCCCTCAGATCCTGGAGATGAAACTCAGTCATCTCGTTTGGAATCTGGTCGGCCTTCCACGCCAACTCCTCATAGAAGTCCGGATCGATCGGACTCCCCATCACCGAGCCGAGCCGATCCGAAGTCGATGCCTCGTGACCCCTGTTCCTTTCCTCGGAACACTTGAGCTCGGCTCGGCCTGATCATCCTCCTCATCGCCCCGAGGTTGGCGTACTTCACCTGGGTTCTGATCCAAGGTCGAGAGGACCTCGTTCAGCTCCTCGGACAGACTATCCCAGTCTGCCTCACCCCCTGGTGGGCTTCGGCTTAGCTCAGCCTCGCTGTCACCTTCAAAGGCGCACCCCGAGCCGAGCCGACCACTCGAGTCGGTTTCAGACATCACAAACGCCCTTTTTATCTCTTTCTCTTGCTTTTTGGATCGAAAAGTGTCTTTTTCAAGAACACTCAAGAACAAAACCCAGAAACCCGAGAAAAAGCAGAAAACTCAAAATGGACAGAATCACTTACTGGTTTTGTCCGGCCAAATCTCTCCACCCCCTACACACTCGGAATCACCCCACCTGTGACCAGACTTGGTCGTAATCGGAGTCGGGCCACCACACAGTCGGCGGAGAGAAGACGAAACTCGCGGGAGAGAGAGAGGCTTGCGGGGAGAGAGAAAGCTTCAGAAAACTGAAAATGGAAAATGAAAGGGAAGAGAGAGAAACACCCCTTTTATATCCCCATGCAAACTGATCTCAGCCATCCAAAAATGGCGCTTCAGATCCCAGATCTTGCCACCTGTCAACATTCAAAATACCCATAAATGATGTGACCCTTACGTTCCCCCATGCAGACACCAAACGTCTCTTCACAAACACAAGTCATCATTTGTTCGGATCTTCGGGAACATGGACCTGTCGGGTTCGGCTCGGATCAAGCAACATGTCATCTTTGGGAAAACCATTACACTTCAACTTCCAATCCACCACTGTCCGTTCGGATCGGAAGCTGGGGGACTCCTGTTTATGGATAAACCCACACCGATCCAACAGCCAATCAGGGCTGGACACGTGGCTGGTCAGACCTGACTTTAGTGTTTGACTTCTCAGTGGTCAGACTTTGACCTCCACATCATCACAGCTCGGCGCTTCCTCTGCCAGCTCAGATCGGGTCTCCATGCCGAGTCCTCCATGCCCGGTCCGAGCCAAACCGATGATCTTCCAAGGGATTGAGTGTTCATCTTTCCACGGTCATCCCGGTTCGGCTCGGCTCGGCTCGGAAGGAATCTCGCTTCAAGTTCTAAGCGTCAACCAGTTATGGCCTTGAAGGACCCCTATCTACTGGATCGGTTCGGTCAGGAATCCCGTGTCCGATCCGATCACACATGGGCTTCATGTATACACATAGAAACATATGTTCGGGTCGGCTCGGCTCCCCGCCGCCATTCCAAGGAAGATCACGTTGGGATGAACCGCCACACTTAAATGCACCTGACAAAGGTCTTCTGACAAAAGAGACAATCCAGCCTATGTTCATGACTACTGAGGCAGTTCACCTGAATCTTCCATACTTGCATTCAATGCAGCATTGAATGCAAAGGAGGTGGATAGCTGTGCATGCCACTGTTCACGACCGAACGCGTGGATCTTTCTCAACCAGCCAGTCACATGCAGGTAACTTACTCATCACAATCTCCTTTGCCTATATATATCAACTCATATGTGCAAAATGGGGATCCATCTAGCTATCAGCCTCTCACCAGACAAACACTTACAAAAAATCCTCATTCACCCAAGAGCATACCCAACTTGCTGAGAATAAACCCAGAACATTTGCCTTGTTCTTCCTATCCTCCCAAGTTCATCCTTTGTTCTTCCTCACCTACCACAAAACACACATCACTGACTTCATCATCGGAGCGTGTTTGGCTGGTACCACACCGGTCCATCTCCTTTGATCTTGTTTCTCTTACAGGAAGATCTCACATCATCATCCAGCAAGACTTCGGATCAGCCAGGTCACCATCTCTAAGTTGTTGCATCTCTCTTACGGAAATTTGCATCAACACTAGCCTTCACCTACTAGAATTGAAAAGCTCGTCGCCACGGTCGCGTAGGTGAAATAGAATCGTCGATCGGAGCTCCAAAACTCAAGATAAACTGAAAACAAGATTGAAGAAGAGAGAGAAAAGAGGAGAGAGAAGAGAGAAGCTCTCTCTTGGGAAGCGTGCGCTGAGAAGGGATGAAGAAACAGCTGAGGTGCGACATTATTTATAGAGGAGAAAAAGTGAGTAAACTCGATTGACTCAAGTCAACCGTCACAACTTGGACCAATGAGAAAGTGACACGTGGCGCGTGCCCTGACACTTGGCTGCACATGCAGCCATTAGATCTTGCTGCCATGCAGCGATGGACGCTCCAGGTCGTGCCATATGGCGCGATCTGGTGATTTTCCTATTTTTCTGAACTTAAAAAAATAATTAAAAATAGCTTTAGACTCAAAAAAAATACCCCGAAAAATACTACGGACTCGTATCGACTAGTACTAATTAACTATGAGGTCAAATTACCAATTTGCCCTTAGAAAAATTTCAGAAATTTCAAGCTCCACAAATTAAGATAAAATGCTTTAAAGAAAAAGAAAATTTGGGAAATTCATAAAATAATCTCCCGAACTCGGAATAATACGAGACTTGCACCGTTAGGTTTGTGAGTAAAAGTACTACCTTTTAAAGATCTAGCTTGGGTCAAAACCCTAGTCAAAGTTGGTCAAACAATTAAAGCTCAAGGTGGAAAAATTAGATTTTTCGACAAATAAATTCTATAAAAATTTTAGAAAATAAGGAAAAATCCCAAAATAAATTTGGAAATTTTCGGGTCTCAAACCATTGCTAATCTCGACATCCCCCAAGAACGGTTTGAAGAGATTCTCTATCCCCTCTTTTTCATCTCCATAATAGGTGATCTCCTCGCTTTGCGGAGACTCAGAAGTGAGTTGGTACACCTCTTGCTTGGTGTTGTGGCAGATCTTCATTAAGCACTCCATTGCCTTGTACTCCATGTTAGAGGTGCACAAGAATAGCCTCTCAAGAAGGACGGACACGTCACCAGGAAGTCCCGAAATATCTAGCACTATAAAATCAGAGGGAATTAGTAAATTACGACATCTAACCAAAGCGTCAACAAGCATACCGAGGGCTTTTTCTACCGAAAAGTTGGCGAAGCAAATGTTAGACTCAAACGGGTGCAAATCGGCTTCCACAAACCCAAGCTTCTTGAACACCACTAACGGCATAACATTGATAGCTGAGCCATTGTCAATTAAGGCTCTCTCAATCTGATATTCCCCTATGCTGCAAGGTATGACCAATGTGCCCGGATCTCTCTTCTTTATCGGATGAGTCATAAAGACATAACCACAAATCTCCCTAGAAACGTTGTGACTATGCCCTTACTCCTCAACCTTATTCTCAATTGACTTCAATTCCCTCATGGTTTCTGGAAAGTTGGTGACATCGATGTCCACAATGAGGGGAATCACACGTGTATCCACGTATTCTTCAGTCATGATCGTATCCTCCTCTTTCTCACTATCCATGATCTTAATCACCTCCTTAGTCTTGATTACTCTCACCCTTTTTCTTGGAGTTATCTTTAGAATGGCATTCACATGCTCCTCATTCTTCGGGTTGACGACGGGCTAACAAGGTAGCTATCCTTTTTCTCTTTGACTCAAAGTAGTAGCAATCTGACCCACTTCACTTTCTAAGTTTGCAATAGCCTTCGAGTTAGATTGCATTTGTTGCTCGGTTCAGTTCATGAAGGCATTGGTGCTTTGAGCAATCTGAGCAATCTTCTCCTCCAAGCTAGACCTCTCGGCATTAGGGTGCACATAGGGCTTGTTGTTGCTCCCACTAGCTTGTTGTCGATTATTGTTGCTCTACCTAAAATTGGGATTGTTCTTCCATCCAGGGTTGTAAGTGTTGGAATAAGGATCGTACGACACCTTAGGATAATTCCCAACTTGATTCACTTGCACCACGTCATTCCCTTGTGTTTGCACACCCATCAACTTCTCTTGAGCCAATGACAGCTTCTGCACCATAGTCTTGATTTTAGCAATATGTCCCTCCATGGTGTTAGGCGCGTCCACTACCTCTTATAATCCTCTCTTTGATCCTCCTCTTGAATAATTAGAATCTCATTGTTGAGAATTCAAAGAAAGTGACTCAAACAACTTAGTAGCCTTATCTTCAGTCGACATGAATGCACCACCACATGCCAAATCCACCTTAGCTTGATCCCTCTCCAAACATCCTTAATAAAAACAACAAATCACATACCAAGGGGATAAGTTGTGGTGCGAGCAGCTAGTAAGCAACTCATTGAATCTATCCCAAGTCTCATGGAATGGCTCATCAGCTTTCTGCACAAATCTAAGTATCTCGTTCCTAATCGAATTGGTCTTGGAATAGAATAAAACTTGTTCAAGAACTTGTTCGGAAGATCTTCCCAAGTCGAAACGGAACCACTAGGCAGCGAATACAACCATCTTTTTGTCTTGTCTTTGAGCGCAAACGGGAACATCCTCGAAGGATACTGATTGGCGTTGAAACCACTCAATTGTGTGGCTTCACATACCCAAAAAATTCCTTTAGGAAGTGGATCAGATCTTCTCCATTAAGACCATGATAACTTGGCAACAAGTGGATTTGGCCACTCTTGATCTCGAAATCGGTAGCTATTGTTGCATAACGGATGCAAGACGGTTGTGTGGGCAGCGAGGGTGCTGAAAAGTAACTCAAGGGCTGCGGCGCATTCTCATTTGCTTCAGCCATTTCGACGCTCCTAATATCCTCACTACTCGAATCAGATGCACTAGGTAGAGGGCTGATGTGTAAAGTTCCTAAAGCTTCGTCTTTGAGCCTTTCTAACCTCGCAATAACTTCAGGGTTCATAAAATAACACCTAATCAAGAGCAAACACAAAATCAATAGAAAAAATGCTTATAAAGGCATGACATTTATTAAAAACTAAAAACTAACTAGAAAGAATGCTTATAAAGGCATGACATTTATTAAAAACTAAAAACTAACTAAAAATAAAATTAACTAATATAACCTAATTCTAATGACTAATTAAATCAATTCATTGATATTAGACACCATTCCCCGACAACGACGCCAAAAACTTGTTGATTGTTTTCTTAGAACAAAATAAAAACTCATTCTAAGTATACTCGCAAGTGCACGAATCGTATCAGTAGCAAAGCATGCAAGCACGAGGTCGATCCTACAAGGAATGGTTAATACACAACAAATCAATTCAATTAATCAAAAGAATAACTAAACAGGGGGTTTAGGAGAGATGGAACTCACACACACCACACCACACACACGCACCCATTACCCTATCTTGCAATGTTAAGCTTTCAACCATCAAATCAAATATGCATACCCTAACCATCCAACGCTAATGACAAATCAATTCAAACACAATATATCAAAGTTTGACTGCTAAAAAGGTTTGATTAGTTACTTTCTCGCAATTGTTCTCCTAAGGCATAAATTAAGAGCTTCTTAGACCTCCCCTAATCAGTTAACTTACATGTTCCCTAGTTCTAAGCTAAGGCAGCTGTTACCCATGCAAGAGTCATTAAGATCTATGAGAACATTAAACATGTTCAACATACAAACTTTGATTATTTCCCTGTAGAGGTCCTACAAAACTATTACCAAGAATAATCTCGTATTCCCTTGTTACTTGTGATTTAAGGTCTTTGATTATTCCACATCTAAACCTAACAAATAAACTAGATGCAATGATCCTAAGGTGACCAGTCAAAGGATGCAAACAAATAGTGAACGGATTCAAATAGCTAATGAGAATTTGATAAATGCAAACATCAAATTAATTCATCAAGAGACGGATAAACGATTTGTAAAGCATGTCATATTCAATAGCCTACAACTAACATGCAAGGTAGAATAATAAACTATATAATTAAAATAGAAAATAAAATCTAAATAACATAAATAAATTCTCAATCCATAATTAAAATAAAATCAGAGATGCAAAACTAAAAGAAACTAAGAATTCCCAAAGAAAAATCAAAGAACATAATGGAGGGGGCTGCAGCAAGAAGAGGAGAAGAGGAGACCTCACACAAGCAGGTGGACTCACGGCTAGCGTAAGCTAGGGCTTGCGGGAAGGGGTTCCCTCTCTCAGTACTTGTTACGCCAACCTCCTTCTCTCTCTCTAACTTTCGGCATCTCTCTCTCTCAAATTCTGAATATAAAAATATGTGAACCCTGAATTATGAAAGAATAGGATGTATATATAGAGGTGAGGAAGAAATCCTTGTGAGGCAAGGCTTAGTAGTGTGTGGAATAGGCTAGGGTTTCTCTTTGATGGGCTGCACGGCATGGCTTGGTCTTTGGGCTTAAGTGACTTGCGCATGGCCCTTAGGGTTTCACTTACACATGTGCGCATGGGCTGCCACATGGTCTTGGCGTGATGGCTTTCTTCGGCTGCTAGGGTTGGTGTATGCATGCATGGGCTGCTACCTTGCATTCGACATTCACATAGGCCCATGACCCATTTGACTTCATGACATGTCATAGTTGACCCTTGACAATTGACTTTGACTTCCAATTTCGTCCCTCATTTCCCTTTGGATTCAAATTCATTTCTTCCCTCCATTTGATTCTATGGATGTCCACCACCTTCTAGAAGCTTCTGGAACCTTGACTTGATAGAGTTAACTTTAACTAACCTTTCCTAGTCCAACTAGGATTCCTTGTAAATGTAGGATTCCATATTTGGACTTCTTTCCCTATTAGGGTTAGGTTTCCTAGTTCAACCAGCAATTCCTGCTCCAATTAGGATTTTTCATTTCTGGCTCGAAAATGATGGTTCTGGGCTTGATGTTTTCTCTTGTGACTAGGAATCTTCATTTGACTAGGATTTCTACTCTTTTCCTGGTTTGACCAAGAATTGACCCATTTTCCTAGTTTGACCAGGAAATGTCCCAAAACGGCTCCATTTGCTCTTTTTTCCTATTTATGTTTCATTTGACCTGAAAACACAAAAACAAGACAACAAATACAAAATATCGAGTTCTAACACTCTAGGTTAAAGAATTAGTATCATAAAGTGATGCAAAATGTACACTCATCACAAACACTGCTCTTTTGACCATTTTGAGAAATCTATAGAGTACCGAACTGCAATATTTTATTTTAGGACTTTTTGGCCTATACTCTTAGATTGAGCGAGTCACAAATCACCCCTGGAAATTTTCTAGAAACAGGAGGAAGTTCTTTTATGGTTAAATCAAATTTTGGGTTGTCAAACCCCTTGATCTTCAATTAAAACCTTGGAAATGGTTTCTGAGGCATACCTCTTTTGTTCTCTTGATTTTTGTTTTAGTTTTAAACTTTGAAAAATGTTTGATTATATGATTTGAATTTTTTTTGAATTCAAAAAGTGGTTGTTTATGGATTTAAGGTCTCAGATGCAACTTAACTTAATCACTAAGCCATTAAAACCTAGGGAACCTCAAGTTTGAAATTATGAATGCAAATTCTGATTTCATTGTGTTTTGAAATAGGAAATCAACCTACTTGAAGGTGCAGCAAAAGCAGAGACTATTCTCGAGGTAGGGGGAGCTAGTCCACTTAAACCCTATGACTTTTTTTATACATATAAGTATATATGTATATGTGTTTGTGCTTGTTTTTCTGGTGCCATGTGTTCTTTATGCAGAAAAATATAATGTGATGTTTTGTCTACCTCACTAGTTGTTGTACACTAGGACAACTAAGTCACTAAATAAGAATTAAAACACTGCTTAATTAATTCTTTTGGTTTGTTGTTTGAATGTTTACTGATTTGACTAATTAGTTTTGTATAAAAGAAAATCAACATGAGCAAACATGTTGATGACTGCAACTTGCTCTAAAAAGGAAATAAAACATGAACTGGTTGTGATCATGACCTAGAATGCAGTTAAGTAGAGCTAAGTAAAACTTGCAGCTTTTCCATATGCATGAACCCGAACCTAGTAAGTAAATAACCTACCTGATAATGAATTACTTACACCCTGCATATATAGTTGGAGTTGTTGTGTAAACAAATTGGGATAATATATATGGAACTTGGTTTTACTGCTTTGCATTAGTATTTCATGTCTTTAGAAATGTAATCTAATTGGACTATGAGCTAGGAACTGAAACTGATAAGGTAGTGATTGGCTATCCTACTTTACTTTGAAATGAGAATGAAAACAATACAAGTCTGCTACATTTAAATCAATGTTCTTAATGTGACATACTGGTTGTATTTTCTTTAATTAAGAAGCATGCTTGTATGACTTGTTTAATAAACTTACTATGCATATATGGAATTGTCATGACCTGATTGCATATGCATGATATATAAATGGTTTATTGAGGGCATATTACCCCTTGCAAGGGATCTGCCAAAGTATTGCATTAGCATTCATAGTTTTTTAATCTAGAATGTACACTCTAATGTGTTTTGAGTATTTGAACTTCCAAATTAGAGATGAGAGGGTAAAATCACTACTACAATAATGTAAATAGACAACGGTCAATAGATAACGGTTTGTATTTTTTCCGTTATCTTAATTTACCACACAACGGTTTTTAAAAAACCGTTATATTAAGGTATAATATCCAATGGTATTTGTTCTTATGAATTTTTCTAAATTATTAAATACAATAGTATTAGACAAAAACCGTTGTGTTGGACAAGTTACACAAAAATAAAGAATTTGCGGGCGTTCATATTTGGGAAAAACCGGAGGCGCGCGTTAATGAATTAATGAAACATTCATATCGCGCCTTAAGTTAGAGAAGTTCAAAGCCCTTCAGACACACATCCCTCTGACTTCACCGAGTTGCCATGGTTCTTCTCACCAGCTCCATCTCACCTCAACTCCTTCTTTCTCTCTCTCTCTCTCTCTCTCTCTCTCTCTCTCTCTCTCTCCAGTCTTAGATCTCATAGAATGATCTATACAAGATCTGGATGAGATCTTATCAGATCTGGAAGACCAAAATAGCTCTCATCGCACCTTTCTATCTCTCTCTCTCGATCTCATCAAAACCCAAAATCAGTTCTCCCCTTCTCTCTCCACCGCTGGCGACATCATCGGCATTACTCGAATCGTGGTCGAGGTTGGGTAGAACGACAGCCGCCACTTTGGGTCGCTCAAACCCAGATCCAGAAATATCACGCCCAACGACGAGAAGAGCCAAGCTCGTTGTTGGAGAAGATAAATTCAAGGCTCGTTGTGGAGGTTGTCGGTCGAGTTCCAGTTGGAGAAGAGCCAAGCTCGTTGTTGGTTGAAGGTATATTTTCTCTCTCTCCCTCTCCTTCTCCCCCTTTCTCTCTATATGTACTTCCTCAGATTTCTTGAAAATTAGTGTTAGGGTTTGTAATTTGGGGTTTTCTTTAATTATTATGTTTTTTCTTTTTGCCTTTTGTTTCTATTTCTTCAATTAGAACTTCTCTCTAGAAAAAAACATGTTTACCTATCTTCACAAGGTTATTGAACAATATTCGACACTTCAAGGAAATAAAGAAGACCATACTGGTACATGTTGTTAGTTTAGCTCTCTAAATAGCTGCTTTGATGATATAATAAAAGAAATACTGCAAGTGCGCATCCCTCATCATGTTTATTGTGAACAGGTATAAATAATGTCTGCAATGACCTTTTGTCCAACCCATACTGGAATGCTAGCTATAGTTTCTTACAGCAAGAGTACTGCAATATATAGAGAATACAATATGAAATTCTTATATGTATTACATGGCCATGAAGGTGGGATTACACATGTAAGTCAGCATTCCTTTTTCCTTCATTTGACCAGCCTTGATCATAACTCCATAGATGACCCAAAGAATTTTTCTCTCAAGCCCAGTTCTCAAAGGTGAAAATATATTATTTATATACTGGAGGCTGGAAGGTAAAATGCTTTACATGTTCTATCTTTTTTGGCATTGGTTTGATTTTTGGAAATGCAGTAAACAAGTTGTATGTAACAACTGTTAGTTTATGATCTATATATATATGTGTGTGTGTGTGTGTGTGTGTGAGCCATAATCTATTTCTCTTGGAATATTTTTGACGTATTCTATTAGATTAGCATATATATGACTTTTTCTTTCTACTCTAAACATGTTTGATATTGGCTTACTAAATTTACTTGAAGGATCCAATATATATATATAGCTCAAGATATTATGTTTTTCTATCTTTTTTTGTTTCCTTTGTTTCCTTTGTTTCAGGTTGTTGGCTTTGAGGGGGATGTTCCGAAGGAAGATGCAAAAAGAGTGGTGAAATCAACTTTCCAGCATTTTGGTAGGCTGAAATACTTGTGAATGCTGCAGCTAGAAATTTTCTTGCGTCAGCAGAGGATCTATCCTCTAATGGATTTCAGACAAGTTCAATGTTATAACAATCTTTATAATATGTTTGCACATATGAAATTGATATAATTTCGAATGAGCACTAGGGTGTTTTTAATCTAAAATCTGATTTTGAGATTTTGATGTTTTTGTCTTATATAATTGTTTTTGTTAGTATTTGTAGAATTTGGTTGTGATTACTTTCATTTTCAATTGTTTTGGGTTTATATGATTGTCATTGTGCATTACTCTGTCCATATAGCGTTGCATATTTCAGAGTCGGAAGTGGACCACACTGCACTTGGCAGCCAAACTTCCAAGCTGAGGGGATTAACATAAAATACTTTTCTTAATTGTCACTTTTCTTTTTTTAACTGCAAGATTGACTATGAGAGAAAAGGTCAAGGTTGGGATAAGATCAGACAGGCTTCTCCGGATGATTGGAAGAGAAACTTAGCTACCATAGTGTAGTATGTGGTCTCCTTATTCAAGTGAACAAGATCTTCTTCAGCAAGTAAGTTTTTTCTTCTCACTTTTTTTTTTTTTTTCAAATTTTTGCCTTTTCCATATTTGGTGGAATTTATGGTTGAATCAATATTTTGGTTGTTCAAAATGTTTTTTCCTTTTGTTTAGTCTTGGTTACTCAACTTCATGTTGACAGAAAACTAAGTTCGCCGCTGGAGGTCCGGTCCTCAAAGGAGAGGTCCGGACCTCAATCCTAGGTCTCAAACACCAATCTTACTGGAGGTCCGGTCCTCAAGGGTGAGGTCCGGACCTCAAACCTAAATTTCTAAATCCAATCTTACTGGAGGTCTGGTCCTGAAGGATGAGGTCCGGACCTCAAGCCTAGCTTTGTATTCTAATTTTTTGTGGGATTGAATGCTGGATTAGAATGAAATTTTAAAGCTTGCATGATTATTCAAATAATAAGTTAAGCATTAGGAAAATGGACCAAACATGATTTGTGCACAGACTTTGTAGTAATGATCATTTACAGAAATTTCAAAAAGATAAAAATATTCACTTATCTGCAAATGAGAAACCCAACAATGAAAAAAATGCATAGACCCAACAATATTTGGTCAAAATACAAAAAGTTAGTGGATTTTCCTTCTTTCAAAACTCTCTTACTTGACCAAATAAGTGAATATTTGTATCTTTTTGAAATTTCTCTGAAGTTTATCTAAATGTGACTTTGTGTGTGTTTGTGCTCTTTTACAGGGACTTTGTTAGTTTTCTTAGAGCTTTGGAGTTGGGGCAGCTACTTTAAAAGGTATGGGAAGGAGGAAGGACAACACTTATACCCAAGAAGATATCGATGTGTAAATATACAAAATTATCAAGGATTATAATAGTGTTTTCAATTCTTCTATTTAGAGCTTGCATATGACTTGCCTAATATTGCTTTGCATTGCATTGGTATCTTATTAGTTTTGTTTTTATTGTAGTTGGCAATAAGAAGTTGGCAGATATGGATGCATATGCTTGTGACTTAGAGGGGTCAAGTTGGAAGGAAGTAAATGTGTTATGTTAAACTAGGTTTTTTTTTTTTTTTTTTTTTTTTTTTTTTTTTTTTTTTTTTTTTTGTGCCTCTTCTTTTAAGCTAGTTTGACTTAATGTATTTTTTGTACAACTGATCACACTTATGAAACCTATCATGTAATGTAATCTTACTTATATTTATGAAATATCTTTTGGTTTAATTCTGAGCATGAGCGTGCATTGGTGTACTATAACTAAGTGTTGTATTGCATTGGTTTTCAATAAAGACCAATGTACCAAAGCATTATATACATCAAAATCAAATTGAAATTATTATCTTGCACAACGTTTATATGGTTAAAACCGTTGTTTAAAGTATCGTCCTACAACGGTTTTCAATAGAAACCGATGTACCAAAGCATTATATACATCAAAAGCAAATTGAAATTGTTATTTTACACAACGGTTATTATACATAAACCGTTGTCTTAATGACTATTTCACCTCGTATTTATACTTAAAACAGTTGTAAAATACATGCATTAGGGTAGAGCAACCGTTGTCTCGCCTATTAGTACACATCGGTCTTTAAATAAAAATCGATGTCTAGATAAGTACGCAACAACGGTATCTCCTAAATCATTAGTTTTTGAGGGTGTATATACAACGGTTTTAAATTAAAACCATTGTATTAATGTTTACAAGACAACGGATATTACCCGTTGTCTATTGGTACCCCAATAGACGTCGGTCGATTAGACGACGGTATTTTGACAACTTACACAACGGATAAAATCCGTTGTATATTACGTTTTTTGTAGTAGTGAATGAAACTTTATCTTGGGTTCAATCCCTTAAAAGAATGCATTCAGGTTTTATCTAGAGGGTTATGTGGTTTAAGAATATGTTAGAGGGGAAGAGATAGGTTTATCTGCTTCAAATGAAGGACATCTCACTATCTAGGGGATATGGGTAATGAAAATTATAAATTAGGTACAAGTTCACTGATTTTGAACTTTGACAGGTTAGCTTTGTCATGGAGAAAAGGTACGCACTACATAGTTATTTATTTTGACATGCATTTACATATCATGAAATCATTCATGACTAAACATGAAGTACATTGTTGTATAATATTTGTCATGCTAATCCGAGCATTATAACTATGTTATTATTTGAAAACTACAAGTGCTTATGGATGATAATGAATTCTGTTGGTTTTGAGTTATGTTAATGTTTTGATACTTCTTGTATTAGACATGTTTAATCTGTCTAAATGCTTATCTGTGTGGTTGTTTGTACTTGAGCCATTTTGGTAAAGACTCATGACTTGATAAAACCTACTTTACTATTGATTAATTACTTTGAAATGCATGGTATGTTTTGGACTGGTTGAGTGTGTGATCAGCTGTTTTGGTAATGCTCACTTCTACACAGTCTGTGAATGCAGGATCAAATTAGAACAATGGTTAACATGATTGAACTCTCGGACTCAGAGGAGAAAGGAGGCTGGTGGGATAGATACCCCAACATTGACATACCAACACCTCCAACCTCAAAGGATTCAAGTGAAGAGGAGAATCCCTCTATGAATGAGTGTGTAACACCCCTTTTATTTTATTTACTGTCATGATTGATAAATATGTGAAATCAAGGATATAAAGAATTACAATGACTCATTATTTACTTAAAATTGTTGTGAATCTTCAATACTTTGAGAAATTATGGTTTATAACTCTAATATGATTCTTATTTCTAAAGGTCATTGCTTGGTGTGTTTTAAGGCAAAGGTTTTCTTACAAGTTCATATTTTCAATTATTAAACCTAAGAAGCTCATCACTTGATGAAGCTTCCTTGCTGCAAACTCTTTGTACCTACACAGAAAAAAAAATTTACTACTCTTTTGCAAGGTGTTTGTTTCTTTTAATTTAGTCTTACATTGATTATTAGCTTTGGAGAATTCTCATTAGGATTTTAATGAGTTTAATTCAAGGTTATTAACCAAAATGGCACTGCCACATGCCCAAAGTGACAGACCCCATTTTGGAGTGTGACAAAAAGAGACAAAAATGAGAGGTCGGTGGAGGAGGTGGACGATGGTGGATGATGGTTGTGGGTTGAAACTGCTGGGATGGTGGTGGTGGGTTGTTTTTCCATGAAAAAAGATTCTTGTCCAGATTCGAAACCCCAGAACCCCTTTGAACTTGAACAACCTCTTCCTCGTCTTCTTCAATATTTATCTTTTTCTTTATTTTCTGATTAGTTGCGGCTGTCATACCGTACGATCGTTGCCGGAAGAGGAGAAACAACTGGTCAATTTTCTGGTCCAGTTGTTGAATGCGCGGTCGCCGGAAGAGGAGAAGAATATAGGCGAATTTCTGGTCTAGTACGTTGTGGAATGCGCGGTCTACATAAGGTCAGGTTTTTTATTGCAAGGGTAAATTTGACATTTCACAGATAAAAGGGTTAGAAAAGTAAGTTTTGGAAGAGAATTGTCAAAAAAGTTTATTGTATATTAAAAGGGGTTATTTAATAAAATTACCCATATTATAACTATGGGGCCCAAAAACTATAGAAATCGACGAAAACAAATCCCAAAGTTGCTTAATGAGTGAAGACTTTTTTGGAGGGATCGTAATACCGTCACGTGATGTTATTAATCCACCTATATCAACATGTGTATATAAACCCACCGTTCCCTCATATTACAATATGTTAATTACTAACACCATGATGCGGTGTTACGGTTACATACAAAAAAATTTGTCTAAAATTGAGGTAATTAGGAATTAAAAAATTTCTATCTCACTCTTTTTAAAGATTTAAGTATTTAATCAAAAGTATCAATGAAAGTCTACCATTCAACACTCTTCCTCATATGGAATACCAACTCTTTTTGATGATTACATTTGTTATTAGGGCCCATTCATCCTAAGTTGGCCATAAAGATCTGGGCCATCTGGTGCAACCCAAGCCCTAAACATGCACGAATCACATCCACCTTTTATTTTTGTAAAAACCTTACGGCCCATAGGAAATCAATTAATCAAGTCAGGCAAACTACTACACTCAAGGCCCACACTTTCCTTTTCTTAATTCTTTCATGTCGTTTGCAATCCCAAGCCATGTTAACCAATACGCACTTATAGAAACAAGGCAAAATATATAAGTAGTGGACCTCTCACCTCACTATGAATCCGACCTCGTCTTCTTCTATTACATGAAATCTTGAAGAAATTCTTGATTTTATAATTTATTTAATTTTCTCAACATTGTATTTGACAAAATTTTAATTAATTAAAACTATCTAATATGAATATAAATATTGTTCAAAAACAGCTGACCCCTTGAAGTCACATCTTTTAAAATAATCTTCTGCATTTTTATGATTTAGGATTGTAATTTGTAAAGAAAGCCCATATTCAGTAATATTGGTTCACGACTTGGTGTGTACTCTTAAAAGGAATAAGCTTTTTCTTTTCTTTTTTTATTTTACCAGAAAAACAAGAGATACCATTAAAGAAAGAAAGTGAAACGGCACTTACAAAGCCAACCAAAACAAACAGCAAAACGACCAACCCCAAAAACCTTAAAAGGACTAAGCTTAGGGAGGTAACATGGTTGAAATTCACTGTACCTCCCCTATTAAAACAAATTAAAAATGTTAAATTGGTTATTCAAGACTCAGTTTCATGCGGTATCACCAAGGAATTCTTGGCAACTGAGAATTCTAGCTAGTCTTCTACAAACAAAAATTATATTCAATAAATTTTTTTGGGAAATACTCGACAAGTCCTTGAAATTCTTTGGTTTGGTACATCTATTTTCCTTTAAACATTAGCATGCATGCACAAAACCAAAAATATTCTAGGGTGATTCTATTCACACCAAATATTCTCTTTTTGTTGGTTAAACCTAAATATTCTCATCATCACTACTACAACCAAAAAAAATCTCATCACTACAACATATGAACATCTGTCTTATATATATTTCAAGAATCTGGATTTTCAACATATACTTTCAGGTTGACCTAGACTTGAATCTAATTCATACCAATCTTTTGTACTTGAAAAAATGTCCGATAACTATAAGTGATAAACATAATTAAGTTAACAGAATAGTTTAAACGAAAAAAGTAATTGAAGAGTGGGAATTTATTACCCTTGTTATGATCTGATCACCAAATTCAAATGTTGTAATTAGCTAGTTATCTAAAGTCCAAATTAACCAGAACCTATGGATTTTATTTTTTCTGGTTGTTTTTTGGGCTTGAATAATGCACATTGCAACTGGGGTTCTTTATTTCACATTAATGCAATTAACTTCTGGAAGTGACAAGATGTATCAAGATTTGAAGAGGGTGTATTGGTGGAAATTAAGGATTGAAAAGAGAAGTAGTCAAATTCGTGAGCCAATATTGCTTGACTTGTTTGCAAGTCAAAGCTGATCATTTGAAGCTCGCACGATTACTTCAACTACTATCCGTTCTTGAGTGGAAGTGGAAGAATATTACCATAGATTTTGTTACCGACTTGCTAAGGACAACAAAGGGTAACAATGACATTTGGGTAATAGTGGATAGACTTACAAAGTTCGCACATTTCCTGGCAGTAAGGATGGATTCGGCAGTAAATGCATTTGCAAAGATGTATGTCAACGAAATTGTTCGTTTGCATGAAAGGCTAAAGACGATTGTTTCATATCGAGCTTCCCGTTAATGTATATCAGATGTCAAGATCACAAAATATTATCACATTGGTAACTATTTTGCTTCCTAGTGAAGGAATGACAAAGATATATATACAACTTCAACCCTTGCACTCTTCTTCCTAGAAAGTAGCTCGTATGCATCGATCGCTTGTCATTCTGCAACAATCACTTTCTTCTTGATGTCCCTATGGATTTTAAGCTGTATATATCTTTTTTCTATTAAAGTTCCTCAGTTGTCATTGTGGCTATTCACATCCAAGCACATAATGAAAAGGTTTTGAATGTGACTATGTTTAATTAATTAGTGAAAGCAACCTGAACATAAAAACTTAAAGCATTCTGCGCTACAGCTACTGCTCTATATCCTAAAATAGTAGAGTTTTGCTCATAACCGGCCATATTGCCCTCTTTATTAGTAATGATCCCAACTTGCATATTTGTCCCAGCTGATGCAAATTTATGTGTATGCATGAAAACAATAGCAAACAACCACTTACCCTTTTTCAATTAAATGTAAAGCGAAAATGAAAGCAACAATACATATGTGCTGATGCACATATATGCCAACTCGATCTATGTAGATAAGGTTGTATACTTGTATATGTGTTGCACCTAAATGCTACTAGGTTATATCAATAGTGTTCAAACTCAAGTATACCCAAGTAAGGTGTTCAAACGCATGACACATTTTTAAATAAAGTATTTGAATGACTAATATATTATTTTTAAAATTTTTCTTATTTTTTATAATTATCTACTTTCTTTCAAATTTTTAGGATCTTAAATCTAATATATCACTTCAACCACACACATAAATCTTATACACATTGAAGTAAAATATAAATTGGTGAAAATGACACAATTCAACAAAGTGTAACTTTATAAAATAAAATGTAACTTAGTTAGAGTTACAGTTTTAGTTAAGTTAATTTTTGAATTCTTTTTAGAGTTTAGGGTTTATGGTGTAGTCTTTAGGATTTAGAGCTAAAAACCCTAAAGTATGAAGTCATAAAACCTAAACTCTAAAGGCTTAAACTTTAAAACAATACCATATCATTCAACAAAGGATAACTCTATGAAATTATAAAGTGTAACTCTACAACAGTTATATATTGCATTGAAACAAAATAAAGTGTAACTCTGTAAGAGTCACATATGACGTTAGGAAAAAATATTTAGTTTTAATCCACTTTGTGTGGCATAAAAATAAATAAATCTTTAACATGGTTTATAAGTAAAACTTACAATTTTTTATGGTTTATTACTAATTTACCTTAAAAAAATTACATATAATATATAAGGCATTGAAGGCCTAAAAGTATTTCTCACATACCTACGGCTATAGGCAAATGTGATCCATCATGAAACCTTGTACAGTTGGGGTTGCAGGCCGGCCCACTAACTAAGCCCACATATGAGTAGTAGAGTTCTCTTCTAGCAAATTATCTTCTAGTACCAAACTACTAATAAACTTTAGAGAACCTTAACTTAATAAGTTGGTGTAAATGACACTTTCTAGATGTTTTTACAGATGCACTGGCTTTTTTACAGATGCATTGATTTCGCAGATGCACTTGTTTTATTTTTACAGATACATTGGCTTTTTTGCCCAAATGCATTGATTTAGTATATGCAATTGTTGTATTTTGACATATGCACTAGGTTTTTTTTACAGATGCACAATCTTTTTTTTTTAGATGCATTGGGTAGACCCTTATTTGAATTTTGGCCTTCAACTCAACTTACTTGGCTGGTGGTCCATTAGACTAACAATTTTAGTTGTCAAACGTACCCTACAATCTAATTAGCGTGTTCTCTTCTCTGATCTTAATATATACCTTATAAAACATTCATTATTGATATGATATCAATATAATGTATGATTGAGTGTTGATAGAGATATCAAATTTGCATTCCAAATACATGTGGTAGTGTCTCATAGATTTATACCAAAGCTTGTCTAAGCTCATTTATTTATAACAAATAAAACACTTACACATACACTGCCACATCATTTATGTCTTTAATTTTGGAATCCCTAGCACATGTATGATATTATGTATCTGCCTCATAACCTTTGTTCTTTGGGCCTTTTTATGTCTTTGTGTTGTTTTGTTCTTTAGGCTACTGCTGTTTTGCTCTTGGGCTTCTACTTTAGGCCTAAGTTTTGCTTGTTCTTTGCTAGGCTTAGAGAGCTATGGGTCTGGGGATGAGATTCTCTTTCTTTTGGGTTATTTTGATATAATTAGAGGTGTCAACCGGGCTAGCCTAGCCCGTTTAAGTTGAGCCCATCGTGCTTTCGTGCCGTGCTTAGGCCGGCCCATATAGTTAAGACCTAAGCCTAGAACGGCCCACGACCCGCAGGTCATTCGTGCTCGTTCCGTGCCTTAAACGGGCTGGCCCACCGACCTTTTTTATTTTTATTTTTTAGGGTGATAAAACTAATCTTATGATATTTTTTCTTATTTATAATTAAATATTAACATTATTTTTCATGAAAATTGAATATTTTTGTTGAAAAGTTATCTAAAAATGGAAAAAAATAATGTTAAAATAGTCGTGTCTAATTCGGGCCCACTTTGTGCTCGTGCTCGTGCCGTGCTTGGCCCTTGTCGTGCTCGTGCCGTGCTGTGCCTGATGGGCCAAAATCTTCGGCCCGGCCCGACCCATTTGATCGTGCCATGCCATGCCGTGTCGTGCTCGAGCTGGCCCGACCTGTATGACACCTCTAGATACAATGCTATTTCAACCCTTGAAAGAAAAGAAATTAAAAGTTGTATTTATCTCATAACTCGATGGATACATTTTTGGGCTTCTTTTTTTCAAAGCCCATTATAAAAAAATAGGCTTTTATTAAGGCCCACTTAAAAAAGTTAAGTCTTAATGCAGTCCACTTTAATGAGAGAGATAGAGAACACATAGAGCTAGAGAATGGAGACAGGGATCAGAGAGGAGAGGGAGACGAGCAGTTTGGTTGTGGTCTCATTGTCCTTACTCGTTGAACGACGAGCTAGGGTTCGATCGGAGAAGAAGATGGAGAGAGAGAGGCCATCAGAGAAGGAGATAGAGAGAGAGGGAACCGCCAGTTTTTTTAAAAGATAAGTTTCAAACTAATTAAGTTGGCTTTTTTATGATATAGGTAAAGTACAGTAGGTGGGTTTAATTATCATTAAAAGTTCAAAAGTGGACTTTATAATAATTATCTGTACATTTTTATTTACATAATTTTAAATTCATGATGGATCTTATCTACTAGATATCGATTGAATGCAAGGTATTAAATTTTGTATTTTTAGGGTTCCGAAATCGAAACACATATTTAACAATTTTTTGTAAAGATTTTGCCGAAATTTTTGAAATTTCGGCGAAATTTACCGAAATTTATCAAAATTTCTCGAAATTCACCAGAAATACCTCGAGACTCCAAATAATTCACTGAAAAATTCTACGAACTCATATTGATGAGTACTAATTTCCTATGACCTCAAAATAGTCAAATTGCTTTCAAAAAAATTATGAAAAATCCTACTCTCATAATTTAATTTTTAACCCATAAAATTATCAAAGATCATGATATATATATATAATCTTATAGGAGTCCAACAGAGCTAGCTGTAGCATATGTAGTCCCCAAAATAGATGCAAAAATGAACATTGTACGTGCAACACGAGTAGTCCGTTTCCAGTCACCCGAGTATGGATTGGGCTAGCTCCTTCATTACCTCAGCCCATTCAAAAAGATCTGCCTAACCAAATGATACCCAACATGGATAAGGTTTACAGCCCAACACGGCCATGGTTAATTTAAGTGGAATTCTATGTACACCCCAAATTTTTTCAGATTTTTGTACCCTTATAATTTGAAAACAATTCCGTTCCATACTCTTTCCTTTCCACTTCGATACTCTTCTTTGATGGAGCAATATTACTTGAATAATTATTGTTTGGGTCTAAACTTACAATTCTAGAGGATAGAAGGTTGATTTGATCGATGGAATTAGGGTTATTAAAGGCAAAAAGGCAAGTTGACCTATCTCAAAGTCTGATGGTTTAATTTACCAAATTTACCACAAGGGTCATATATAGTTCTGACAAAATGGCCATTAGGCCAAAGAAAAAACTGGGGTGTCCATAAAATCCCTCCTAAATTCAAATCCAACATGGGAATAAACCTAGATAGCCCGTGAAGATCCAGTCCAACAACGACTATGGTTCCAAAAATTATGGGATTTTATCATCTACATTACAAGCTAAGGCATACAGTACTGCAAAACTAAGGAGCTATTTCCAATATAAACCCTAATGCCATGCAAAAATACGCAAATTATTCAAAAACCTTTTGAGTTTCACAAAATATTTCCTAACTTGACAATCAAAGAGTCTTTGACAGGCACCACATATATTTTACCTACGATTAACCTTCAAAATTAGTTTCTTTGTTCATGGTAAGGAGAAGATCGAGATTAATGCCTTTAGAGGAGTTTTTCTCCCTCATTAACTACGAACTTACATCTTTTTAAAGGTTAAATTAATTAAACCATGCAGTTACACAAGAAGAAAATTGTTGTGCTTTTAGATTCATTAATTACCATCTAAATGACATTTATTTTGATATTCTCTTGACCATTGTAGTCTCTCCATCTAATTAGTCAATGACTACGAGTTTGTTAGCGTGGATGAGAGATTGATTATTCATATACCGAATGCATATATGGATCCAACGTTTAATTAATAGCAAGTAAATTAGCTTTAATAAAAAGGCAGATATATGTGCTTTTAATTGCTTCTTTTGATTCGATCCCTTGATCACCCGCATGCGTTTTCGATTAATATCGCCATTTGTCCAAGCAATTGCAAGCAGTTCGATCGATAAGCCAAAATAGAGAAAGCTGTAAAGCATTGCACCTAATTGGTTTCATGAAAAGATATATCATCAAAAGAAAGGGTTAGAGAAATGAAATTTTTGACCAGAAACTTTTCAAAGGTGTTGATGATGAATTGATATATGGTCCTATGGATTCAATAATAGAAGGCTTTTTGGTCAAAGAAACAAGTAACTTTTTCTAGCTAATGTGTGATGAAAGTTGCAGAAAAGAGCCAACACGTACAAATGTTTTGTCCTTTGCCTAAAAGAGTTGTCACCTAAGACATTATATGATTATATTAATGCTCTAAATTTAGAGTGAATTACTTGGTGGAAGGGTATGTGGACCATCAGTAAATTTGCTTCTATTGAAGGCAACAAATTTGGGAATGAATAAGATAAGAAAATGTAGAAATGGGTGTGTTGGATTGGAAAAGGCTAGTCTAGTACACTGATGGAAAGTTCAAGTTTCCTCCACTTAATAAATCTATGGGAAAAGGATATTGAACAAAGATTGATTAAGTGGTCAGTGGAAATAATGTTGTTCATATATGGTATTAATATTAATACTTTATTGTAATCATAGAGTGATAAATTATATATGCTTGATCATGCACGAGTCCTGTTAGGACAGGAAGGACCAGAATACAACATTTGATAAGATGAATTCACCATGAAAAGTTAGAGGTGTTAGGCCACCATTGGTGTATTTTAATACTTAGTCGGTAAGTAATTAAATGTGTATAAGAAAATAAAAGAACCGGAGGTATATAAAGGGAATGATGTATTGCAGCTAGACAATCAATATTATGTTGTGAGATAATCAACTTAAAATGATACATTCAATCAAGAGTCTTCATATATACTAAATCCAAAAATATTTTCCTTTAAGAGTGTGTATTATTCTTATTTTAATTAATTAAAAAATGACCAATCAAATAGAATAATACTCGTATCAAAAGCAACGTACTTTCCAATAGACTTCAAATATAATGGTGTGTTTGGATGGAGAAAAAAAACTTGAAATTTAAACAAAACTCAGCATTTAAGAAATTACATGCTCTAATTTCCTTGTTTGGGTCCATAAATATCGAATTTTGTAAATTCTATGTGGAAAAAAACTTGGGATTTAAAAGCTGTAAATTCCAAGTTTAAATTCCACCTAAATTGGTGTCATTTTCAAAATTCCAATTTTTATAAAAAAAAAAAAAAAATCGTGTCTACCCATTACCTTGCCAATTAATTACAATACCACCACCACTATCACCACCACCATCGTCACCACCACCACCGCCACCTCCGCCGCCACCATCACCACCACAACCACTGACACCACCTTCGCCGCCACCACCACCTCTGCCACTACTACGACCGCCACCGCCGCCACCGTCACCACCACCACCACCGACACCGCCACCACCACTACATCTGCCGGCTGCCACCACCACCACATCTGCCGGCTGCCACCACCACCTCCGCCGCTACCACCACATCCGCCACTATTGCCACCACCGTCGCCGCCACCGTCACCACCACTGACACCGCCACCGCCACCACCACTACCACTACCACCACAGACACTGACACCGCCGCTGCCGCCTCCATCACCAATGCCATCACCACCACCATCGCTGTTGCCGTCGCCACCACCATCACCATCACCGCCAATGTCGCCGTTGCCACCACCTCCAATACCCCAATTTTTGCCACCACCATTTCTCCCACCGCCCGTGGGCCATCACCCCTACTACCATCGTCAACTTACCACAAACATCATTTTTATTGTTGCCACTATCACCATCACTCTTTTATAAAACTATTATAAATTTCGTATTTAAATTCCATTATGATTACATTTATCCAAACAAGAGAATCTACAAATTCTAGAATTTTAAATCACGTCATTTTTAATTCCGTCATTTGTGAATTCCTTAGTAGTTTCAAATTACTTCATCCAAACGCACCATAAAAGAATTTCACAACGTCTGGAGTTTTGACAACAAGATGTCGGTCCGTAGGAAAAGAAGAGGTTAATGGGCTAAAATGAACTTCTGCTGGTTATTGGTGATACGTTGTTGATTTGAATGCTTTTATGGATAAGTTGGTCAGAACCCTATATTTTTTCACTTCCAAAAGAATTGGAAGCATTTAACTCAAAATTAACCGATAATAATAGAAGAGATCGATTAAGACTATTATATAACTCTCTCGTACGTGTGACATCACTTAAACTAAATATGTGACCATGAGTGACGTGAAGTATGTGTGATCACTCGACCTAACATAACCCGCACGGATACCATGAAAGAAATTTAGGTATTTATATCAAAACTAATTAGTAATATGATAAAAGGCCCAATATTCTTATAACCACCCATATTTTTTTTTTTCAAGTCCTTAATTAAAGTCATTCTCACCTATATATTGAGCTCAAAACAAAAGAGGAACTAGAAGAAATAGAAAAAAAAATAAAATAAAAATAACACTTTCAAACCTCCCCCCCCCCCCCCCCCTCATCCTCACCCTCAAATCCAATCCCCTGGCCAAGGTGGCTGTTGCTTCTCCATGGCCAGCCATGCGTCGGGTTTAACGACATAGCCTAGCCATGGGGTTGCACCGGCACCATCGAATTCGGATTGTTGCAAGATCTATGATTAAAAGGATATGGCCTTGGGTGTTGCACGAAGGCGATTTGGCCATGGTGCTAGGTTTCTTAAGGTTCTTAAAATTTTAAGTGCTTTTGTAGGAAGCATTTTTGCTTAATTAGTGATATTTTCGCTGATAGCGATTTTTATTAGAAAGATATAAAGTCTTTTATTAAAAATCCAATTGCTTTTATTTCTTGGGGTACAGTGGCCTAAATAGTGAGATTTGGTGGAATAATTGATTAGAATTAGGACTAAGATATGTCTAATGTTTGATTCCTTCCGATGTAACAAAAAAAAAATGCAAGTGTTTAAATGAACTTAAAAGCGCTTTCTGGTAGGTGCTTGTCCATAAAGCACTAAAAGATACTACTAATTAATTAAGCGCTTTTAAATATTTCTGCCAAACAATTTCAGAAACACTTTTAGTTAAAAGTGTTAGCCTTTTAACACTTTTTTTTTTTTTTGCCAGTAGCGTTTCAACACTTTTAAAAGCACACTCGGACAGATAATAGAGAGAAAATTAAACTGTTTAATTGACAATATCCTTGCTTAATGTTGATCTCCTGTGAAGGTGGCTCCTCAGTGGTATAATAATTCAACAGGTATCATACTTAACTGAAGGCATTGTAGATTTTTATGTTCTATTGATAGGAAATGTTTTATTTATTTTTAGGGAAATATTCTTTGTAGTTTCAAGACTACTTGCATTTTTCTTGTGTGAGCACATCAAAGAATGTGAGAGAATAGTTTTAGAGTGCAATTATCATTTCCCTATATTTATCAGAAACTAGACAAATGATTTTCATGAATCTGCTTGTTTTTTCTTTTTTTTCTTCAGTTCCCCCCTCATTGAGTGAATAGAACCAGTATTTTCCTAGCACCAAAGCATATTAAGCCCGGGATGATCGATTGTATCTATCAACATAAACATTATCCTTGACCGATTAATCGTCCGACTCCCTTGATCTTTTGATTGGCTTTGCTAAATCTAGTCAGCAGAAACTGTATTAAGTACTTGAATTAGCATGCAGCGCCATGATTAATCTGATGGTCATTAACATATATATATATATATATATATATATATATCAATCAGTCTCGTTCAAGTAAGGATGTCCTTATTTAAGAAAAGTAAGAAAATTCTCTTTATGTACCACCCAACATTGCAGTTCTATAATTGAAACCATTCATATTTTAGATCCCTCCTAAAGGGTCATCTATGTAAAATATCAGCCAAATCGGTAATTGTTTGGTCATCTAAATTATGGAGACCAATACAATCCGTCGGATACAATTGGAGAATGTTGGCTATCATAAACTGGCTAACCAATTTTCAATCTGATTTTTTGCAATGGTGATCTTTGAATGATGTTCTAAAATATGAACCGTTTTGATCATTGAATTGTAGGTCCGAAGATGATGTTCCTACTTTTATTAAAGTAAGGATATTCTTACTTGAAAATTTCCATATATATAAATATAGATTTTCTTTGTAGGACATTCATTCTTTAGTTATAAAACGAATATATATATTTTATGGTCTTTTTTTTTTTTTCAACTTTTTGATCTTATTCTTGGCAGGGTTTAATACTTTAGGGTATAAATTGTCAATTGAGACCCGTTCATCAGTTTTAACTTTCATAAATTTGAATTCATGTTCTTCAGTTATATGTTAGGTTGTAACTCTCGAATTTTAGGTGTATGCAAGACGTCGATTTGGTTCTTTTAGAGTTCAAAAATTTAGGGTATATGGTTCTATATATTACGGTATAGACTTATCGTTTCTCAACTATATTTTTTATTTAAACTCATATCTAAAACTCGAGAGTTAAAACCTAAAATATAACCGAGGAACAATATCTCAAAATCATGAGAATAATCAAGGAATAGGTCTCAATTGAATATTTATACCCTAAATTAATAAATTGTGCCAATAATAAGATCAAATGGTGAAAAAGCCATAAAATATATGCATTTGTTCTTTAAATATAGAACAGACGTCCTGGAAAGAGAATGACTGTATATATAGACAGTCTTTCTATAGAGAGGACATCTACATTTTTCTTTTGCTGATTCTAGGTGCTGAGAGCTCGACGTACAGTGCATTTTTCTTCTTACTCTGAAACTCGGCACCTAATTTTTTGGCTTTATGTTATGTGTTCAACTCTAAGATTTTGGGCGGCTAATTAAGGGTATGGGGTGACCCCGTCAACGGATGGATTGAGTGAAAAACAAAACAAGGAAGTAGCGTCGAGCGTTACAAGAAAAACGAGTTTGTTATAAGAAAACTATCGATGAGCGAACGGCACCATTGCCTAGCACTCGACGCTGAGTATCCACAAAAAAAAAATCGAACAAATATGCTCTAAAGAAATATATATCTATATACACATATATTTGTATATCACAATTAGATGTTTTAATAGTTTCTGATTTATCTAATATTTTGCAAGGATGATCCTAGTATAGATACTTAGAAATTAGACGACTTCGATCATCAAATTACAATGCAAAGTGAGTCCTACAAGCTATATATACCTCATCATGTTTAAGATGAAGTTTACCTCAATAGAGGAGGTCTATATATATATATATATATATATATATATATATATATATATAGCTTACCACCTTTTTGGATCCACCACATGAGTAATCTCATAATCCGAACTGTTCGTTTTTTTAGCCTCACTTCAAAGGTCATCAATGCAAAAAATCAACTAAATCAGAAATTATTTTTTGGATTATGATTTCAGATTCAGCTGAATTTTTATGATGATAATCTTTGAATTGGAGCCTAAAAATGAACGGTTCGGATTATGAGATTAGTCATGTTATGGGGCCAAAAGGGTGGTTAGCTTCATATGAACTTGCTAATCTATTAGCTTTAGAGCGTTCATCTATATAAAATTTTTCTCTAAGAAGGATGCGTCTGTATTTTTTTTTACGAATCGATATCCATTGTCGAGTGCTCGATACATCTGAAGTGTTTTTTTTTTATAATAGTCGAGCACTTCTCGTTGCTGCTTCCATAGCCCATTTTTTGAGGCTATAGGGTACATGTTCACCACATACCCTCCTAGAGTGTAGAATGAGGATTGTGGAGGCAGCATCTTAAGTTTTTAACTCTGAAATTTTGGGCAGAACTCAAACTACCAAAGTTAAAACCTAACATCAAACAAAAAAACCAGTGCCGAGCGCTTGAGGAAGAAGCAAAAATGTACAACCAAGTACTTGGCAACGGCTACCGAGCGCTCGGCACCTAGCGTCCATAAAAAAAAAATTGCGGACGTCTTGAAAAGATAATTTTTGTCTTTATATATATATTAATAAATCAATGCAAAGGCCTGCGTATGTGTATCTTGAAGCCAATTATATCTATAGAGGAAGAATATCATTCTAGAGTTAACCATGCTAACTACTCTTTTGGGCCCACTACGCAATATGATCTCGTAATTCGAATTATTCATTTTTTAGATCTTCATTCAAAGATATTATTCTTGTAAAAAATCAACTAAATCAGAAATAATTTAATTTAATATTAGTAGCTAATTGTGCTCAAATAAATAAATGAACACAATTTTTTTTTTTTAAACATTGAAACGACTGTGATGATAATCAAATGGCTAAATAGATTCTGATTTGAATGTTTTTTTTGTAAGGATGATCTTTGAATGAAGATCTAAAAAATAAATGGTTCAGATTATGAGATTATATGATTGTGTGGGGACCAAAAAAGGTGGTTATTTTCCTATTAAATTATTAACCATTTAGCTTTAGAGCATATATTTGTATAGAGGAGTAATTTCTTTTACCAAATAGTCTGGATTCATTATATGATATTGTGAATTTGGTCGATACACGTTTGGCATCATTATATTTTCACATTGCGAATCTTTATTGTATATTCAATCAAGAGAAAAAAAAAAAAAAATCACCAATTTACAATCAATTGATATAATATGTAGATTATCAATTTGAATCATTCATTAAATAGACTTTTGACTGAATTTGTGCTTCTCTAAATTAACAGTTTAACAACATAAATATTTTTTATCATCAGACCATTTGACAAAAAAAAAAAAATAATCTAGTAGTTTAATAATTCTTAACTTATATTTCAATTGGAAATGCTTTGAAATTAATTTTCTCACAGAAATAATTTCACACGGAAAAGAGAAAAGAAAAAGGAAAAAGAAAAAATATAAACTTTGATCGAAATCAATAGAGCAAGAAAGTAGATATGATCTGCAGACAGGGAAGGAAAGAGAACATGTACAACTTTGTTTTCTCGAGAACTGCCTCAGAAGTTCCAACACATTCACAGCCTTTGTGGGTCATACCACTTTCCCAGTTTCCCCCACTCCACCGGCCGTTCTTATTCCCATGCACTTGCACTGAATTGAGTCCTATCACACATTAATTTTTCATACCCTCTTATCATCATCAAACAATGACAAGCCCTTTGCCCTCTTCAAAAGGCCACATGTATATATATCCCTCACTTTTTTCCCACAATTGCCCTAGACACAATATCATCCATGATGCCTTATTCCCCACCTTTTTTTTCTTCAACTTGGGCAGGAAAGAAAATGAGCAAACCACTCATTTTGCTTTCTCCATCCATGTCCCTCGGAAATGGATCGGGCCATGTTGTCGATTGAGTTAATCTCACATCCACAATGGCGGAAGTTGGTCGATGAGTCTGACCACGAATTTTCACAAATCCATAGATTTCAAATATGTCAATATTACTTTCAGTTTAGCCACATGTACGTGTTAACAAATGTGTATGAGTTTTACTAAAAGACTTCGACATTAGTGTGGTCTAATTCCTTAAATATAATTAATTGATAACTCTTACAAAACTGAAATGGGATTACAAGCATGGCTTTAACTGGCCTATATATATATATATATATATATCACTTTTTCCAACTGTACGTTTATTTATAATAGCAATGAGAGCTTTTGAAATAAAAATTTACACCTGAATGAATTTATGCAACTTGCCACCATCACCAAGGTGTGTTCAACTTACAAGAAAAACGCGTACAGCACAATGATGCAGTGAAGGAATATAAAAAGAATGTGTCGCTGCTGCGATTGTATAGAGGATCGAGTGTGTTACTTCTCGTGAGGCTTTTGAAAACTGCATGCTGTCCTGGAAGGTGATCACGAATCATTTGAGATGATTGGGGGGTGATTAGACGCCCATTTACTTGTACTACTTGGTGCTCCACTTGAGACTTCCATAGACCTCTACAATATCTGAGAGCTACTTGTTATATTCTTGCACTGTTGTTGCACTAAGGTTCTGCTGGCTTTGAATATATAAAGAATCTGAGGGCATAAAATCATCCTACTTAGTTAATTAAATTAAGTGACCGAAAAATATTTCATTATCACACAATCTGATATGTATTATTATCACATATATATATAAATTATATAATCTCTCTCAGTAAGACGTCCGTTCTTTTAATTTGATTTTTTTTTAACCTTTTGATTTTATTCTTGACATGATTAAATATTTTAGGATATAAATCGTCAATTGAGACATGTTTCTCGGTTTTAACTCTCATAATTTTAAGCTCCTATTCCTTGGTTAAATTTTATATTTTAATTCCCGAGTTTTGGGCGCGCTACCGCCTAAAACTCAAGAGTTAAAGCCTAAAATCGAACCCTAATTCTATACCCTAAAATATAGAATCCTATACCTTAAAATGTTGAAACATGTCAAAAATGACCTAAAAAATGGCAAAAAGAATAAAAAGACTCATGTCAGTTTTTTAGTTAAAGAATGGGCCTCCAGCTCAGAAACTTTCTGGATATATATATATATATATATATATACATACACATTTAGCTTGAACTATTGAATTGTACGTGGACTCTTAATTTAAATGTGTTGTCAACATTATAATTTGGTAATGGAACTAATTAAATTCTTTTAGGGTAATTGTGTGTGACGTTATTTGTGTTTGAATTTGAAACCTATTGATAGAAAAATTTTACATTAATTTATAATTTTGTATTACAATATGTAATGTCATGGACATCTTTATATATATCAATTACTTTTTACTTAGATGCTTGAACTCCATCCATCTTTAAGATGGAATGCATATCGCAAGATCTACAGACTATATATCGACACACAAAAATGATCTTAGACTCAGTACATACGTTATAATTTTATAATCAAAACATAAAAATTTATAAGTAAATTAAATTGATATTGGTGAGTGAGTAGGTTTATTCTATTTAATTGTTAAAGAATAGAAAAGGATAAATAAAAGATAGTAAAAACAAAACCAAAACAGATGGTTAATTTTAATAGATGAGATATTCAGGCATACAGGCTCCTTCTATTGAGGTATACCTCAACTTATTTATATTGAGGTATACCCTATTGGGGCCCACACGAGTCATTTTGTGTCGATCCGAACCGTTCAATTTTTACATCTCCATTGATAGATCATCCTTGCAAAAAATTAACTAAATTGGAAATCATTTGCCTATTTAACTTTGATCAAATAAATGGACGAACCAAATATTTTCGATGAAACCATTCATTTGTTTGATCAAAGTTAGATAAGCAAATGATTTCTGATTTGGCTAATTTTTTGCAAGGATGATCTATCAATGAAGATGATCCTTGCAAACGGTTTGGATCGACACAAAACGACTCGTGTGGGCCCCAATAAAGTCATATCTCAACATAAATAAGTTGAGGTATACCTCAACTTATTTATATTGAGGTATACCCTATTGGGGCCCACACGAGTCATTTTGTGTCGATCCGAACCGTTCAATTTTTACATCTCCATTGATAGATCATCCTTGCAAAAAATTAACTAAATTGGAAATCATTTGCCTATTTAACTTTGATCAAATAAATGGACGAACCAAATATTTTCGATGAAACCATTCATTTGTTTGATCAAAGTTAGATAAGCAAATGATTTCTGATTTGGCTAATTTTTTGCAAGGATGATCTATCAATGAAGATGATCCTTGCAAACGGTTCGGATCGACACAAAACGACTCTTGTGGGCCCCAATAAAGTCATATCTCAACATAAATAAGTTGAGGTATACCTCAATAGAAGGAGCCTGTTCATGCATATATAAGTTAATGATGGGTGTCATTTTTTTTTTGTCATTTGGCTTTTGCAAAATTAAAGTTGGATTGATCAGAGGGTGTTGGTTTGCTGAGACAAATAAGCACGTCTTGGAAACAATGTTGGCTGTGCCATGAGGTTGGTCGGCCCTATTACTTTACTATTAATGGGCTCTATGTCATCAAAAAGCTTCGCCGCACATCACCACTGATAATACTTTAATGCCATGTCGATAAAATGACATGTGTAGTCCATCTCTCCCTAGTTCACAACACTCCCAACATATTACGTCGGTATAAAATATTTGTGGTGAGTTGAGATTAGATATCAAATTTAATTTTTTAAATTCTAAATACTACAACTTTATATCATTTTAGTTCACTTTCCAACATTCAATAGTAGATCATTTGTTTTTTAGCTACTACGCGAACGAAAAGCATTCATTTGGAGACAAAACTTTGGGTAAACGTTTCGAACGCCCATTGTTCACTCAATATATTTTTATGGATCATATAAACTGTGACCTATGAAAATCGCAATTTAATTCATTCTTATTTGTTATTATTTGAATTTCATTTAGTTTCTAGATTTTGAGTTACTCTTTGATTCACCAAATTAAGACTTGAGAATGAGAAAACAATTCAATTTTCATGTTTGATAAGTACAACCGTGGAAATTGATACCCCATAAAGGGAAAAATGAAACCCTCCTGAAACTTGGATTTTATTTTCATTTCTCATAGGAAAACATTTATTAGAACTGTTCAATATTAAATTTCTACTATTAGCAATTGAAAATACCAATTATGTTACATACCCTTATCTATATATATATATATATAATATAATATAATATAATAAATGAGGATATAATTGAAAAATAAAATATGTTTGTTTAATTTTCTTGCACAAACCAAATTAATATGGGAATGGAAATAAAGATATGTAATCTAGTTACTTTTTGAGGTTATTTAACATAGGAATGAAAATCTTATATTATGTCGTGAAAATGCGTAGGAATTAATTTCCCAAGAACTCTATTTCGCGAACCAAATGAGAGGGATAATTCCTAAATTCTAAACCATTATCAATCATAAATTTCCACAAACTTTATTGCGACTGCACTAAATTTTTTAATTGTTGAGTAACCACAAGTGTATAATAAAATAAAATAAACAAGCATTTGAACGTTTTAAAGAAATTTCTCCTTACCATACTTGCAGCCCCAAATGAATTGTGCCTTATTTTTTTAGTAACTAAACTTAAAAATGTGAAATTTTTTTGCCCTATGGTATTTAATCCAAGTTCTTATAAATAATTATCAAACATTCAAATAAAAACTACTTTAAAAAATTTATAAACTTAAGGGGTTCCATAAGATAAATTAAGTTTAGAATGTAATATGATTGTTTTCTTATTTTAATCTAAAGTGGTGTATTCACTTTCTATTTATACATACTTTTATAGACTTGTAGAATTCATAGGACTTTTACAGAGTCCACAAAATCGAATGATAAACTTTTGTAGAATTTTATATTGATTCACTTATAGCTTGACTGACTTTTTATAATTAAAATAAGTCGGAAAACAAAAAGTAAATGATAAATAAGTCCACTCTACATTCTTCAATGTTAAATCAACCCATCTAATATTTGTTAGATGTATGTCTTAAAAGCCAATTAGTTTTGAATTTTATGAGTTAATTAAATAAATTAATATACACTAAAGAAAATTTTTATTTAATATCATCACCTGTGTATATATGTGGTATATTGTTAGATATATAAAATGTCCATGAAAATTAAGGTAAGGAGAAAACATTCTAAAGAATATTAGAATTGGGAGACCTTTACTCCTTAGTTATTATTTCCTAAATATGTTTATGATTAGTGGATTAAATATTAAAAACATGTAATTCTATATCAACACTTGTTATATTTGCAGTTTAAGGGTGGATGATCGATCTCAGATCATTCGTGTAGTTTGATACTATGATAAACAAGTGGGTGAATGTTGGGAATCAAGTTCATTTAACGTAACCATTGAAGGAATTCTTGTATGGAGATTTACGTCAAGTCCAACCAGCGCAATGAACCGGCGCCAAACTGACGGCTGTCGGTTACCGAAGTTTCGGGTTTGGTAGGGGTTGGTTGGCGGTATATGGCGGTGCGGTTCGAGTGTTTAGTGTTTTGGGGGGGGGGGGGGGGGTTGTTTCCAAACCATTTTTGATACTGACTATGGCGGTGCAGTTCGGTAAGGCAGCCGAAACCGACATTTCACAACCAACCACCAAACCGATCGATTCGGAAGTCGATCGGAATTGGTTTGTCGGCAAAAAATGCCAGCCCTACTCAGTATAGTTCCTTAAATCTATATGATTGATTAAGTTATTTAAATTAATTGTTGATTATATCAATTAGGCTTTTATCTTTTATGCATCATTGTTGGTTGATTTGTTGGTTAAAAATTAAGTTAAGGAGGTCTACAACTAGTTAATCTTATAAACCTTCCTTATTTAATTATTTTAGTTTTATTAACTTAGTTAAGTATGGTTAATTAATTAATTTTGACTTAATTACTAATTAATCATGTTTAATTACTTAATTAATTTGGGGAAATAATTGTTTAATTGAGACTATACTTTTATTAAGTTTAGTATTTAACATAAAGAATTAAGTTGGATAATTGCATGCTTAATTAAAGGTTGTAAGTTGGACTATTGTACGTTAATCAATAACTTAATCATGGATTGAGGCCACCTATGTGATGAACATAAATGACATGATGTCAAGGTCAGTATTGCTTGCGCACAAATCTAAGGGTGAACTCGGCTTGAGCTCCCTAACCCCCTCGCACTGTCTTGCTCATATTATGAGTGCTCAACTCGTCAACCTCCAGACTCTAGATGATAGAAATACGGTCCAATCAGACATATATTTATGGAAATTTTTAGAGAGATATGACCAAATGGAAAGGTAATGCTCAATTCTTGTCAGGCTTCGTTTTTTACTTTTCTATTGTTGGACTTAGGAACTCCAACTACTGAAGGAGATCGATTACAATGATGTGATGACCAATTGAGTTGGATTTAGATTGGACTTAGGGATAGAGGTAAGAGTATTGGATTGTAGGTAGGGGGAATCTCATACCCTCCCTAGATACCTTTTTGTGTATTTATTAACTGTTGTTGCATGCGAAAGTTGAATTATTTTTTGTTTGCCATGCATGTGTGATTTTTAAGGCAATTGTTTTTGAGGCATTTTCGGATGACCTAAGAGTGGACATACGTCCTAGAGTACTGGACATACCTCCTAAAAGCTTGACTTCTTAATCTTCAAGATGCGATTGCAGATGTGCAAAACCATGTGCGGGATTTTTCATATTGGGATGTTAATTTATGCTTATGTATTATTCTTTTAACTTTGCTTATGGATTGTACTTTTGACGAATTTTGTTCTTCAAGCTTTATTCTAAAAAAGTGCTTATGTAGTTTAAGGAATATATTTGCGTTGGTTTTGTTTTTCTTGCCTCACTTGCTTTTCACATGTATATTGTTTGTTAGTGATTTCTTGCAGGTTTGCTTGAGCGAAGTCTACTTTAAGATTGAATCTTGAGTTTTATTTCTATATGTATGTTGTTTAGGATGTTTTGTCTAAGAAATGCCAAAGGGGGAGATTGTTAATGTAAACTTTGTAATTTTGGCGATTTCCTAAGACGAAAAACATCAATGTATAAGCACTATGTTAGGATATATAGTTTATGTTAGTCAATTAAGTTATGGTCATGTTTGAAGCAATGGAGTGAAGCATGTTAATCAAGGTTCAAGTCCGAAGCACTTTTCAAAGGTGAGTTTCAATGTTCATGAAAGGTAACTAGGCTACTAGCTAGTATGACATTCTAAACAAAATTAGAACATGGCAACGCGCGGAAGCTAAATAAAAATCCTAACTTTCACATCCAAGATCATGAGTTGTAATATGTAAACATGACATATTTAAACTTTCAAACAAGAGAGATAGACTTTAGGCTTATTTACTAGTTTGCCCCCTGAAAGTAATTTCAAGTCTCACTTTACCCCTTAAGGTATATTTTGTATCACATTACCCCCTGAAACTAATTCTCGTATATCACTTTGTCCATTTCCTATTTTTACAAACTTTGAAAATTAATTAAAAATAGCTCCGGACTCATCTTGACTAATTCTAATTTACTATAGAGTCAAATTACCAATTTGCCCTTTGAGAGTTTCTAGAAAATTTGGGAAGTCCAAATTTATTTCTAGAAAATTAAAATAAATTTTCTTTTATAAAAATTCTAAAATTTCCGTAAAGTCTTGGATGAATTCTCAAAAATATTTGAAAATTACCAAAAACCTGTTTTAGAGAATTCTTCTGAGACTTTACGAAAATTCTAGAATTTTTCTAGAATTTATTTTATAGAAGAAAATTTATTTTCCTCTAAGACCGAGAGGTCTTTGGGGTAGCAAGTGTTCACAAGAAGGTAGTGTTATTGTTTAGAAGACCAATGGTGCAAACCTTGTATATTTTGGAGTTCGGGAGATTATCCTATTAATTTCCAAAGAGTCTAGAGTATTTTAAGTTTTTGGAAACACTCGGATGAAAAATTGGTAATTTGATCCTATAGTAAATTAGTACTAGTCAAGACGAGTCCATAGGAATTTTTTCGTGTATTTTTCTATGTCCGGAGCTATTTTTAATTAATTTTCAAAGTTTGTAAAAATAGGAAGTGGGTAAAGTGATACACAAGAATTAGTTTCAAGGGGTAATATGATACAAAATAAATCTTAGGGGGTGAAGTTAAACTAGAAGTTACTTTCAAGGGGTGAAAAAGTAAATAAGCCTAGAATTTATACCTCTTGCTCTAGATTGGAGCCCCAGCCAAGTGAACCACCAAAGCCTCTCTCCTTCTAGCTTGAGTTGATCACTACACCAAAGTTCAAATATATTAACACACTAGATAGAATAATGGCAGGAATGAGTATATAAGGGTTGCTAGTTAATCTTTCTTTGATCTCTAATTCTCTATAGAGTGGGTAGAGAAGACAAGAGAGAAAAGATGAGATAGAGAGAATGTGAGAGGGGTGTGGCATAGGCTTAGTCCTTTAGGGTTTGAGCCCTTAAGACTCTCTTTCATCCATCTCCATCTTTTCTTATGGCCCTTAGATTAAAGTGACTCATCCTTCTTTTTTCCTTTTTTCCTTTTCTCTTTTTACCCATTAACTATTTAAAATTATGTTTGTGACCCCATGTCTTTGACTACTCAAAGTCCTAAGGTATATGTTACACATTAAATGTGACATGTGTGACAACACCATACCTTATGAGAAATTAATCATATTAATTCTCTTATATGGGTCACTAATTTAAATAGTTATTCTCTAGAATAAATTCTATAATTTATTCTCTCATTCCACATGTGCCATTTCCATCATTCATCTATAGGTGTGAGAGCCCATAGGTTCCTCTTAGTTTGACCATGAAATTTAAACCAAGTTAAACCCTCTTAACTTTTTCCAATAATTATAATTAACAAAACCCCATATTAATTCTCTGAGTTCCATAAGCTCACGATTGACACTTAGCTATGCATTATGGCTACCCAAACTAAGATGAACGGCGATGTGAGAATCTATTTAATTATGAGTATTATATGATTAATTTGGTCCTTCTCTCATTCATGTCCATATGATTGCGGACACGGTATAAGTGTCAATCCTAGTGCCTATAGCGTATAGTCAATATTCACAACTCTAAGGCTTTGTCCAAAGACGTACTTTACGAGTCAGCACTCCATTGGACATCTCCTCAGTTTGTGGGAGGTGAGAGATTTCATGTTGTGCAATCATATATTTTCACGTGTGTGCCATTGTACCCAACATACATACGTAACTCGTGCCAAGCTAATTGCATTGGTCTCTTTACGCAGTCAAAGTACATTGACGTCACACACAAGACATCGATGGTGCCTCAAGTCTAAGGACTATTTCATACCTGTCATATAATTCTAGAGGAATTTGTTTGACACATTATAAACACTTCGCGCAAGTTTTCTCTGTTGGTCTGTTCAGTGTACGTGTGTCACGCCCCAATCCGGGATTAAGAATTAATCTCGGATTAAGATGTGAATCACACTCTAGTTAGTCCACGCTAAAATATATGACCTCTAATTAGTCCACACTAGGAGGAGATAGAGGGATTGAACTCTCTGGAGAATGAGAGTGCTAGCTCTCTTTCTCAAGAATAGTTTTTTGATAGAAAAAACGGAAAGTGATTTTTTTGGAGTATCACCTTGTCAGACATATTGACTATAAGCCCATATAAATAGACTTGAGTGGAAAACTATTATTCCACAAAGGGGGGGCCAGCCACCAAGTCTTACGTACCCAGTTAGTTGGTTCATTTGACTAGGTAATTAACTATTTAATTATTTAATTAATTAATAAGTCCAAAAGCTCATCATTTTAATATTCTTTCTATTATTATTTAGGCCCAATTAATTAACCCATTAATTAATTATGTTCAAGCCTATTTTTAATACCATCCCACATTTATTGGCGTGTGACCTCTTAGGTTTTAATTGAATCCGGCAGTGGATTGAGACACGTTCTCAAAATAACCCAATCTGGTTTCCATAAGTCAAGATTGACGCCTAGTAAAATGTCATGACTACTTGGATTAACTGGAAGAAAGAAGAACCTATTTCGATTGCAATACAATATAGTCTCTCTATCATCCTATGTTCCTGTATTATGATCATATATGGAATTCCGTCAATCCTAGCATAATATTTGAGGTACAACCCTTATGTATAGATTTCATTCAATCATGGAAGCTTGTTTCCATGATTTAGTACTTTGGCCAGAGATTCTTGAATCTAGACTTCTGTTGTCTATTGAAATCTTTCTCCTATTAGCAGGAGTGACAGATTCTTTGTTGAACACACATATGTCCTCATACGTCAGTGACTGTGTCTAATTTGTACCTTTTATGATACAGTCAAAGTATAGCGACTAATCGCACAGGATAACCATGGTGTCTCAGATACATATTAAATATTTAAATTTAATATTTTAAAAAAAAAATCTTTATTCAAAAACTATATAACACAAAATTAATAAATTTATATTATATATCCAAATATCCATACAAAATAGCAACAATATATTATCTAAATATCCATACAAAGTATCAATAATTTAATACTATATGCAAAATATAATCGATACATACAATCACTAATGGCCCCCTAGGTCAGTAACATCATCGGCACCGATGGAGGAGCTTGGCATGCACTAGTCAATGTTCGGTGGCAGCACAAACCCAAGTACGATCCTGGCCAACTGGCCGAACATCTGCTCCATCTGATGCACCTTACTCGTCTGTTGTGCATATGCCGCTCTCGATTCTTCTAGCTGATCCTTCAACAGCTGCACTTCAGTGGACAGGTTGACGAATTCTGCAGATGGCTGAGACGAAGACCTGATGTTGAGATCACGAACCCGACCCGCTCCCATTACGCATTTCTCCCTACCACGCCTAATACTCAGTGTCTCCGTCATAATACGAAGACTGGCATCGCGATCCAGAGGGTACTGGCTAGCCACCTCCTCCAAATAACTTGCCTTCTTGGCGAGCATCTCAGCCTTCCAAATGTTATACACAAGTTAGAAATTAGGAAATTAAATACAAATATAAAAAATTGTGAAATAAAACTAAAATATAAAAAACTAACGTGCTTCACCATGCTCTTCTTGTTGCCGGGTCGGCCATAAACATCCCCGTAGTTGTCGAGCTCTAGAAATTGCGAACCAGCCTGAAAAAGAATGTAATGTTGACAAAGACTCAAACAATACTAAGGAATATATATATATATTAAATTAAATAATGGCGCACCTGACGATACGACTCCACCCGATATGAGAAGGGCATCAAACCACCATGATGATCAATCCTTGCGGGCGCTTTCCGATTCTTAAGATTGGCATTCGACTTCTTTTGTTAAATATTAAGCAAATTGTAAATGCATTAGTGCATATACTATAAAGGAATAACATAAGAAAAAAGATTTTTGAAGTCTTAAAATGATATAACATACCAAAAATTTCAGACTCTGAAAATGAGTGCACAACCACTGCCACTGATCAAGCCGAGATGCCATCTCCGGAGGAGGGTTGGCCAATGCCTCATCTGCCGATCAAAACATGTTATATTCCCTGTGCAGCTCGTGCTTCTATTGTGTGTAAACGTTTCTCAATAACTTCTCCATATACTTTGCTACATTCGGATCCTCCATTCGAATGTCATAGTTTACCTGAAAAAAATAAATATTAAATTATTAAGAATGATCAAATTCATCATTTTGTATTAATCGAAATATACTCACTGAGATGGAGCCCATAATGCTCCTCTTAATGGCGTCATCAACCTTTTCCCAACTGGGGAAAAGCATGGGGCAGTCCGGATAATCGCCTCGATAAAGGAAGCAAAAGTACTATGAACCTCCTTGCTCGGTCGTAGGTGATCTTTCTCAAGAACGATTCGAATCCTCTCGTTCGTCGTGCGCGTGATTCGGGACGCCTTCAACCCTCTACTTATTCCCCTCGTGTTTTTGGTACTTACAAAAGCAAATATAACATATTAATTTCACAGTAATCTTATAACATCTAAATAAAATTAAACCTAAACACAAGTGCTGTGAAAACATTTTTCTTACTCTCTGATGATGAGGCAGTACGAGTGGATGACGCAACATTATCATATATACCATAACGGTGACCACGTCGGGCCCTCCGTGCCGACGGAAGCGCATACCCAATACTTAATGAGAGATCTGGGGCTATCGCCGGAGTCAATTCGCCTTGGACTATGAGGCCGGCCTATACTGTAGGGGCGGGCTGGGCTGTAGGGGCGGACATGGATGCTGAATTGGACCTCCGAGATCTACCCTTGTTCGAGATCAAACTCATCTGCGCAATTCAATAAATATTTATGTTAGTCAAAAAGAAAACTAAAGTAATGACTTACTAATCTGAATCACCATTATAACTTACTAATTTGAATCACCACTAGAAATACTCATTTCATCATCATCATCATCATCATCATCATCATCATCATCATCATCATTATCGATACCATCAACATCATCATCATCATCGATACCATCAGCATCATCATCTTCATCTTCATCTTCATCATCTTCATCATCATCATCATCGATGAAATCATTAACATCAATTCGGGGAAGTGGCCCAAGATCAATTGATAAGACATCGATCTCAATTGGAGAAACGTCATGTATCTCGACTTGTTGTATGATAACATCATTATTGTATGGATTGGGTATGGTCGAAGATGAATTCTCTTGAAAGGCCATGTCATCCTGATTTTCCTTTTTCCGGAATATCTCATATATTTAGATTCTGAATCATATGAGCTACTTTCCAATCCACACCTGCCTTATGATCATCCAGATAACATACTGGTTTCGCCATAATGGCAAGAATAAATGAATCATTCTCATACCATCGAGTATTTGTGTTCACAGATATTAAGTCATAATCGAGTTTAATATTGTTGTTTCTATTCGGGTCTATATTAAACCAATGACACTTAAATAACACAACTTGAAAGCAATGTGAGTACAACACTTGATGTACACTCGTCAGCTTGCCGTATAAATCTACCGGGCCAGTCTCCAAGTTCTCTACACAAACCCCGCTATTTTGAGTGCTCAAGATGTCATATCGTTCTACAGTTAAAAACTTAACTTCATTCACATTACATCCGGAAAACGTTTCAACCCATTGAATGCCACTCGCTAAACTCATTAACTCCTTGTATAATGGCGAATTATCATCAATCAGATTTTCTATTTGTTAAAAGACAATTAATATATTACAAAAAACACATGAACGAACTGATCATTATTGTCAGTAATCACTTACATGCTCCTTAAACCATTTAGGAAACAATTCCCGATACTTTTTCTTTACACGTCCTTGTCCCATTCTGGATAGTCGCGATTCATTAGTTCTTCATGCTCAATGCGCAAGGAGTCAACTTTTTCGCAATTATTGAGTATGAACCAATGAGCCACCTCCATTTCGTGTTTCGAGAATTCAATAGCTGGTTTAGGGGCTTCGCTAAATGGTCGTGTAATTTGAGAAAAGACAGAAAATATCTCATTTTATTCACCACCGTCGTCGTTGCATTGGGGCCGATTGAATGACGTCTCAACACTGCTGAGATACATTGCACAGTAGGTGATGAATTCATTTGCAATGTATGCCTCCGCTATGGACCCTTCGGGGTGTGCCCTGTTTCGGACGTACCTTTTGTAATTATCCAACATTCTACAAATGTAAGTACACAGTGAGAACTTCTATGAGTAAAATAGAACTAAACTTGGATAATAGTAACAAAAAAGTTTAGGAATTGTTACCTTTTTATTGGGTACATCCATCGATAACTGACCGGCCCAGCCAGAATTGCCTCTTGCGGTAAATGTACCATCAAGTGAATCATTATATCAAAAAAGGCCAGTGGAAATATTTGTTCAAATTTGCATAGGATGTACACAATCTCATCTTTCAATTTTGACACGTCCGACACACGCAACGTCTTAGCGCATATATGATGAAAGAACCTCGACAACCCAACAATCGGTTCAACCACATCTTCGAGCAAAAATTTTCGAATACTCATTGGAAGCAGCCGTTCCAATAAAACATGACAATCATGACTCTTCAAGCCCCAAATTTTTCCAGAGTCGATTTTCACATTTCGTGAGATATTGGCCGCGTATCCATCTGGAAATTTGACTGATGCAAGAAACTTTAAAAATTCTTTCTTATCCTCAGGCTTCACTGTATAAAATTGATGCTTCTTTATCATTTTTTCACCCTTCTTCGTTAACTACAAATGTTTCCTGATGCCCATTTCTTGCAAACCTTGTCGAGCCTTAATTGTGTTTTTTGATTTTCCCTCAATGCCCAAAATTGTCCCCACCAATCTTTCGCACACGTTCTTCTCAATATGCATTATATCGAGATTGTGCCTGATTTTCAACTTGGACCATTACTTCAACTCGAAGAATATCGACTTGTTCGTCCAATTTAGATGTGCAGGTGACCTTGGCATATTTCGTTCTTTGTTAGAGGGATGTTTATCAATCCAGCCAAATTCTAAGTTATTCAACTGCCTCAAGATGTCATCGCCAGATAATTCTTTAGGTTTCACGCCCATCTCCTTTTTTCCATCAAAGGCTTCCTTATTGTGACGCCATTTATGATCCCCCGGCAGCCATCTTCGGTGACCCATATAAGATACTTTACCAATGTGCCAAGCGGAAGTTATATCCTTATTACAAGTAGGACATGTCATATAACCCTTGGTGCTCCAGCCTGATAGATTCCCATAAATTGAGAAATCATCTATTGTCCACATGACTGCTGCATGCAAAGAAAACATTGTTCCAGTGAACTTATCATATGTCGGCACACCATTTTGCCACAATTCTTTCAGCTCATCAATCAACGGCCGCAAATATACATCGATCTCCTTGTCAGGGGATTGCGGTCCCGGAATTAATAGCGTCATAATTGTGAATTCTTTTTTCATCCATTTCCAGAGAGGCAAATTATAAGGAACCATGACCACTGACCATTTCCAGACTTGTTCTTATATCTCGGCTCATTGCACACAAGGCATTTATCCTTCCCTTGGTGTTCCTTGTAAAACAATACACAATCATTCTTGCATGCATAAATTTTTTCATATCCCAAACTGAGATCTTTCAACACCTTATTCGCCTGATAATGGGTTTCAGGTATATGATTGTTTTTTGGAAGCATTCGTTTCAAAATCTCCATCAACTAATCATAACTTCGATTCGAATGTTGATTAAGTACTTTCCAATGCATTAACTCCACAACAGCAGTTAGCACTGAGAACTCTTCACAACCAGAGTACAATTCCTGCTGGGTTTGATTCAACAATCTCTCATACTTATCAAACTCTTCTCTTTGGACTTCGAGTAACCCAGCATCTTCATCCATATTATCGCTCTCTGTATCATCCTGATTGACTTTGTGATCAAGCGATGCATATGGATAAGCATCATTTATTATGCCCATCACTTGGTCATTATCATCACCAACAGATTGAGTAGGCTGCAGAATTATTCGAGCATCCGATGAAGTCGAAGCATAAACTCTCGGTTCACCATGATAATACCATGTCGTATAGTTGTGTGACATCCCATATTTCACCAAATGAATTCTGACTTCACGCACTGTCTTCCATAAAGTGTTGTTACAATTCTGGCACAGACACTTTATATTATTCTGAGCATTGACATGTTCTTGTGCAACTTGGATAAATGACTGGATCTCATATAAATATTCATCACTAACACGATTCGTATAACGTATCCACTGTCGGTCCATGATGCATGTTTCTATATTACACGACAATTAGAAAAAGATTCGTCACCCTTCTTCGTCTCCATATGCCTCCGGTAAGGGCCCTATCCCATTAGAGAATGCACATATGTGTCGTGGTTGTTGGCTCTCATGGCGTAGTTTCGATCTGGAAAAATTTCGGCAGCATCTCCCTATAGTTCTCCAAGTGCACGACGTAGATATTAAAAACAAATATCTAGTATGCACTCGAAGAACACATAGAGAGATGTTGACGAAATTTTCCCAGATCGAAACCACATCACATGAACCGCTAACCACAACACATAATTGTGCACTCCCAAACAATCCATGGGTAATTTGGACAATTCAAGAATCATATTGGAGCGCAGTCACGCCCAGCGTCCATGCGCGCGTCCAACAAACTCTCGAACAGGTCTAAGGTGAATTTAAGTTGAATGTACAAACTTATCGACTGATAACTTCGCACAGGCGCTTCGTGCCACATGACCTAACCCAGTACTCGAGGAGTGCTGAACTACGTCATCGGGAATTTGGCAATTACAACTAAATTAAATGTAACATACAAACTAAACTATAATTAATCTAACAATATATAAACAAGCATACAAACAAACTAATAAATTTTAGCATTTAAAAACTTACAAACTAACTAATCAATTTTATAATTAATTTTAACATACAAACTAATTCACTAAAAAAGTTTAATACAATTATATATGAAACATTAAATACTAAATCATACAAAAACTTAACTAAAAGATAGATTAAACACATACCTCACCAAAAATGCAACTATCCTTCACCAAAAAAATAAATCATTGTCAAATATTAGCCCAAACTCAATTTAAATTCAGATTTCACAACCAAACCACCAAATTAAAAAAAATCCACAACATAAATTAATTACCACAAAAAATCAGAAATTCCATAACAAATTTATGCAAAATCCACAACAAGTACAAACTGTCCAATCCTACAAATGCAAAATCCACAATATTAGAAAAAAAAAACAGAAAATAACAATCAATAATTAAAATAACATAAATTGACATAAATTGAAAAAAAAAAAAAAACTTTACCCGTTGGAGGGGGGTTTCGGTGAGCTGGGAGGGTGGGGGGGGGGGGGATGGGTTTTGGTGGGGGGGTTGGGTTTTCGGTGGGGGGAGTGGGTTTCGGTGTACTGGGGGGGTGGGTTTCGGTGGGGGATGTGTTTTCGGCGGGGGGGGGGGGGGGGTGGGTTTCGGTAGAGGGAGTGGGTTTTCGGTGGAGGGGTGGGTTTCGGGATGAGGAAGGAGGAGGAGGGAAGAGGGAGGAGGACGGGGTGGGTTTTCGGGATGAGGGAGGAAAAAGGAATGAAGAGCGTGGAGCGAGAGTTGAGAGAGTTGAGCGAGGAGCGAGAGTTGAGAGAGTTAAGAGAGAGATGAGTGACAATGAAACCCAGATTGCTAGGTATACAAATTAAAAAACTTTGGGTGACGAAAAGGATTTCTTCGCCCAAAGCACCTTTAGGCGAGGAATACATGATTTCGTCGCCCCAAAGGGTATTTAGGCGACAGAATCCTGTTCGTCGCCCAAAGTCGTTGACTTTAGGGCGCCATTTCATCCCGCCAAAATTTTAGACTTTGGACGACGAATATAAAGGTATATTTCGTCGCATAAACACAATTTTATATATGAACCATGGTCGTTCATACGTTCGAGCTCCGATACCAAACTTCTACATCTCCAATTGACTTAATTTTTTGGAGGAATGATCTTTGAGTGAAAAACTAATAAATGAATGGTTCGGATCGTTGAAAACACGATCGAGATATAAGGTTTTACATATAAATGAATGGATTTTACACTTAAAAAATAAAATTCTATTAACTATTTCGTTCAAACCTTATTGATTCAATAATTGTGAAGACCATAATGTGATTACAACAATCACAGTCGTTCATCATCTATATTCATACTCAAAGATCATCCCTGCAAAAAATCGGCTCAATCAGAGTTCATCTAGCCGTTCGATTATCATTATAAAAACCATGATCCTTCATACACACTAAATGCTAAACCTAACTTCTACTTCTCCGATTAAGATAATTTTTTGTATGAATGATCTTTGAGTGGGGGACTAGCCAATGATCGGTTCGGATCGTTAAAAACATGATAGAAATGTGAGCTTATACATATAAATACACTTGAAGAGTATAATTCTATTAACTTTTTCGTTGAAACTTTGTCGATTTAACAATTTGTGAAGACTACAATGTGATTTCAACGATCGGAGCCATTCATTTTATTTGTTTACACTAGAAGATCATCCCTGCAAAAAATCGGCCAAATCGGAATTCATCTACTCCTTCGATTAATATTAGAAAATTCACGATCGTTCATAAGTTCAAGTACCGTTACCTAACTTCTACATTTCCGATTGAGCTAATTTTTTGCAGGGATAATCCTTGAGTGGGGAATTAAAAAATGAACGGTTTGGATATTTGGAAATACGATCGTATCGTATGCTATTACATACATAAAATTGTAAACAAAAAAGTATTGGAACTTTGGGCAAGGAACTTAAAATTTCGTTGCCCAAAGTGACCTTGGGCGGGGAAACATTAAATTCGTCACCCAAAGTTCCTTTGGGCGAGGAAATTTTAAGTTCCTCGCCGAAACTATTATTACAAAACAATTGTTCCTACATTCGAGCTCCGATACCAAACTTCTACATCTCTAATTGACCTAATTTTCTGCAGGAATAATTTTTGAGTGAGAAACTAATAAATGAACGGTTCGGATCATTGAAAACACGATCGAGATATGAGATTCTACATATAAATGAACGGTCTTTACACTTGAAGAATAAAATTCTATTAACTCTTTCGTTCAAACCTTGTAGCTTCAATAATTGTGAAGACCACAACGTGATTATCACGATCAGAGCCATTCATCATCTATGTTCATACTCAAAGATCAACTCTGCAAAAAATCGGCTCAATCGGAGTTCATCTACCCGTTTGATTATTATTATAAGAATCACGATCGTTTATACACCCTAAACGCCAAACCTAACTTTTACATCTCCAATTGAGATAATTTTTTGCATGGATGATCTTTGAGTGGGGCACTAAGAAATGATCGGTTTGGATCGTTAAAAACACAATAGAAAAGTGATCTTCTACATACAAATACACTTGAAGAGTATAATTCTGTAGCTTTTTCGTTGAAACTTTGTCGATTCAACAATTGTGAAGACTACAATGTGATTTTCAACGATCGGAGCCGTTCATTTTATTCGTTTATACTCAAAGATCATCCCTACAAAAAAATCAGCCAAATCGGAATTCATCAACTTGATCGATTAGTATTAGAAAATTCTTGATCGTTCATAAATTCGAGCACCGTTACGTAACTTTTACATCTCGATCTATTTGAGCTAATTTTTTGCAATGATGATCTTTGAATGAGGAATTAAAAGTTGAACGGTTCGGATCGTTGAAAACACGATCGCATTGTATGAATAACCTACATATAATTGTACCAAAAAAAAAAGACAATGAGACTTTGGGCGAGGAACATGTTTCGTCGCCCAAAATGACTTTGGGCAACGAACGTCGATATTCCTCGCCCAAAGTGACTTTGGGCGACAAACATGCATATTCCTCGCCTAATTTATTTGTCAACCACCATTTTGGCGCGTGAGTTTAGGCAACGAAATGATGTCGTCGCCCAAAGTATATTTAGGCGAGGAACATAGTATTCGTCGCCCAAAATCACTTTGGGCGACGGAAGTGTTCGTCGCCCAAACCTATATGAGATTAAGCGATAAATTTTCTTGTTCGTCAACTTTGGGCGACGAATCCAAGTTCGTCTCCCAAAGTTTCGTCGCCCAAATATGTTTTTCTTGTAGTGTATGTTTATGGAGCTACCAAAAAATCAACTATCTTACAAATTAGTGGGTTCTAAGGCAACTATTATCTCCATCATAAACATAGTAATCAATAACAATAAGTATTAATGACCACCTCATTTGTCAATAGGCACCCTCTCATCTATGGGTGCAAAAAATAGAGGCCTTTGGCCATATTTGTTGTGGTGCTGTACCAAAACTAAAAGGAGGCAAAGAATCGTTAAAACCGCTTTGTCGGTTCGGCGGTTCCTCATGGTTGTCAAGCTCTTATCTTTGCATCCAAGTCGAGTCCAGCTTGTTCCCTTTGCAAGTAAGAGATAGATATTCCTTGTCTCTAGTCAAGCAAGTAGTAGCAATAGGACTGGACGTTAGGCTATTTCATAGAAAGGGCCCGGCGCGCACAATCCTTTCCTATCCGAGTTCGAGTTTACCCCTTGCACTTCGAATAGCCGTCCGTAGCATCATAAGGAGGACCTCGATTTCTTTCGAGGTAAAAAAATGTTGTTCTTCTCCACATTCTTACTGGGTGATTCAGGAATTTGCCTATGATTTTTTCAACTGATATTTCGATATAGAAAGATCTCCTTATTTCTTCACCACAGATTCTTGTGTCATTTTCTTGAAGTATACATTTAAAATCTTCCAAGATAAGACAAGGTTGATTATCTGTTGGTATATGATGAAGAAGTAATTCCCATAATTTTGCTTGCAGTTCTTTTTGAGGAAACATATAAAGCCATAAACAATCCCAAGTCAAATTGGTCTGCTGATCTGTAATGGTAGTAGATAGAAAAAGATTATGCATATATTTCACATGTACGTACTAATACATCAACAGGGTTCCAAGCCAACACAATTCCCCCAGATTGTCTAACAGGTGGAATTTCTAGTATATATTAGGGTTAAATATAAAAATAGTTCACGAACTTTACTATGATTTTCAATTTGGTCCATTAACTATAAAAAGTGTCAATTTGGTCCAATTTTCTATGTTCTACCAAAGTAGTACAAACGTTAACTTTCATAAAAAAAATTAAGCCAAAATTTAAGCCAAAATGTGATGAATGAACTGACATACCCCTAAAAATAGGGTCACATGTTGTGCACATGACTAGTTTCGTTAATTTTTTTTTTTATGGAAATTAACGTTTATACTCTTTTGATACAATATGAGAAATTTGTGGACCAAATTGAGAATCACAGTAAAGTTTGTGGACTATTTTTGTATTTAACCATATATATTAATATGTTATTTATATGTTTTGCAAGGGTATATGACTACAATACCATTCAAATTAATCCAAAACCAATGTTTTTTTTTTTTAGTTTTTGCAAAATAAATAGTTGAGTTAAGGTTGATTAATTATTAATTATTTGACACAAATTTGAGAATAACAATAATATTACATACTAATATGAATAATTCATAGATCAAATTAGTATTTTCAGACACGATTGACATATATGGCATCATATAAACCAATGTGACTGATTAGTATGGTATGAAGAATATTACTTTCAGGTGATGGGTAAACAACTATTTCCAACCAATAATGTACTTTTGAAGATACATTTTTGTTTTTTGTATTTCTTGATATGCTATTGTTTATCTTGAAAATACAAGTTAGAGTTGACTAGTATTCAATACAAATATAAGACATCCAAATGCATTTTTAGTCTATGTGTTTTACTTTGTAATCAATTTTGGTCCTTTTGTTTTCAAAATTGTCAATTTGGTCCCTATGTTTATGTTTGCAAACAATTTTAGTCCACCACCACCAAAATCATCTCTCTATTCCCTTCCACCACCGACAGTAACACACCACCGCCATCCTCACCCTCCCTCCATCTCTCTCTCCCCCATCAGCTTTCTCTCTCTCTCTCTCTCTCTCTCTCTCTATTGGGCATAATAGGTGAAATCCACCACAAACCACAATTGGTGGTGGTGACTAAAATTGCTTGCAAATATAAACACAGGGACCAAATTGACAATTTTGAAAACACAATGACCAAAATTGATTACAAGATAAAACACAAGGACTAAAAATGTATTTTTCTCAAACGTATATAATTCGGCATGATTACCATCCCTATAAAAATATTGTAAAGGAACTATGTATACGGTCATTTCCATTATAAACACAACAAAAGATATTGGATTCTCGTTGGAATCTTTGGAATTAGAATTTGAATATAAAATGTAAAGAAAAGGAGGAAAAGGAAGCCTTATTGTGAAAGTTAATTGAGAGAAGAAAGTAGAGTGACAGCGAATGAAATTTTGTTAAAAAAACAAGTGATATCAATATTATCACTAGTACGTGTACAGTTCCCTCCCTCGTATAAATATGTGTGACCCTCACAACACTTCTCTAGGGAGAAACACACAAGCTCTTTGAGTGTTCCTCTCTCTCTCTCCTCTCTTTTTTTGCTCTGCCCTTCTTTACTTTCTCACTGAATTCTAGTACTTTCTTGGCAAACACCTCATTAAATTCTATTTTCTTGAGAAAATGGAGAAGATGAGTTGTTTCAGCAGCTTCCTTGAGAGCTCCAAACCCTACTTTGCAATGATCACTCTGCAATTTGGGTATGCCGGAATGAACATCATCACCAAGGTTTCTCTCAACCGAGGAATGAGTCACTATGTGCTTGTGGTGTACCGCCATGCCATTGCTACTGCCGTTATTGCTCCCTTTGCCTTATTTTTTGAGAGGTGTGTGTGTGTGTGTGTGTGGTGTGTGTGAATCCAATATATACCTACACCTACATAACCACTCTTTCACAAAAAGTACTCTTCTTGCTCAATAACCTCACAAAATTTGATAGCAAATCCTTAATATTAATGTTTGTTTTTATTTCAGGAAAGCACAACCAAAAATTACATTCCCAGTTTTCATGCAAATATTTATCCTAGCTCTTCTTGGGTTAGTCTTTAACCTTTAATTATATCTCCATGCTAATTAATGATACTGAAATGATTTTTAGTAGAGAGTCTGACATATTATGTCAGACTTCAATCTAGACCATTGATTGAGTATCTTAATTTTACATATTTCATCAATTTTGTAGGCCGGTGATTGACCAGAACTTCTACTATGCCGGATTGAAGTTTACATCTCCCACGTTCTCTTGTGCAATGAGCAACATGCTCCCGGCGATGACTTTCGTCATGGCCGTCATATTCCGGTAAGGACGAGCGCAATAATCAAGGGCAACAATTAACATTGATAATCAAGGGCACTAATTTAATTTTTAATTGATTAATAATTTGGATTGGGTGATGATCATTAACTAATTAATTATGTTACTTTAATTGGTTTGGTGGAATCAAATTGAACTCTCAAAAGAATGGAAAAGCTAGACATGAAGAAGGTGAGGTGCCAAGCAAAGATAATGGGAACCGTACTGACAGTGGCTGGGGCCATGTTGATGACCTTATACAAGGGCCCCATTGTAGAGATGTTGTGGTCTAAACATATTCATCCACGAAAATCATATGTCACTGATACCACAGGAACTGGTGACAAACGCTGGTTCTTGGGCTCCATACTACTCACCATTGCCACCCTTGCATGGGCTTCTTTGTTTGTGCTACAAGTAAGTACTCATAATTAATATGGTAAAAAGAAAACACCCAATTTTGTATTTCATATTAATTCCAAAGCAATAGTAATATTAACAATTTTGTTAATTTTGTGTGTTGATCATTGATGATGATCACCAGAACAAAGCGTTGAAGACCTACAAGGATCATCAGCTGTCTCTCACATCACTGGTGTGCTTCATAGGCACTCTACAAGCTATTGCTGTTACCTTTGTGATGGAGCACAAACCCTCGGTCTGGAAAATTGGATTTGACATGAACCTCCTTGCTGCTGCCTATGCTGTATGTAACTCTCTCTCTCTCTCTCTCTCAAATTTATATATATATATATATATATTAACATATATAGGTAATAACATTTAATTTTCTTCAATTAATTCTTGCAGGGAATTGTGACATCAAGCATTTCATACTATGTACAAGGGATAGTGATGAAGAAAAGAGGTCCTGTATTTGCAACTGCTTTTAGCCCTCTGATGATGATCATTGTAGCCATCATGGGCTCCTTCATCCTGGCAGAAAAGATTTTTCTCGGAAGGTAAATAATTATCTCTTATTCCCTTCAATTAATCTTTCTTGCATGCATGTGCATGTGTACATACATGCATGATGCATGCATGTCTAGCTAGGGTATTATTATTCCTTTCTAGCATCCTGTCCACAAATTAATACAGTCCTATATGTTACATATTTTAATTTTGTTTCTATCAGTTATTCACAAGAATCTGTTGTGGATAATATGAATAGTGTTATACTATTGATATATGCGTTTTTTTTAATTAATCTTAGTTTTCTTATTAATTAATTTCTAGTCTATATATATGGCTGATTAATTGGCTTTCATTTGTGCTTGAACAGTGTACTTGGAGGCGTATTGATTGTGATTGGGCTATACGCAGTCCTATGGGGAAAGCACAAAGAAAGATTGGAGACTAAAGTGGAGGAGATACCAGAAGCCATAAAGGGTTCTCATGTCAACAGCATGGCAGTGTCGGCCATTAATGAAGATATTGAAGCCAACGAAGCTCATCAAACATTGAAGAAAGCAGGTCAAGATAACAAGCTCCCCTCGGTTGCTATTTGTATGCCCAACCCAGAACTCCCCATGAAAGCCTAATTAATATATGATCAAATTAAGGAAGATATGGGTGAATTGATGTATGGGAATGGGCCTTTTTGTCTTTTCAGCCCCTCATTTTATTGCTAAAAGTTTTAGTTAGTATTTAAATTATATGGGGGTTTTGCTGTACTAGCTGTATGTAATCTAAATATTGTAATAGAGTTTGAGCTAATGGAATTTTAAGAGAATCCCAGAGCCTCTTCTTTCACAATTTTCAATTGGTATCTACTCTCTCTCTCTCTCTCTCTCTCTCTCTCTCTCTCTCTCTCTCTCTCTCTCTCTCTCTCTCTCTCTCTCTCTCTCCAACTTTTGGGTATGTTTGTACATGTGGAAGCTAGAGTTGCTGACGTCTGATGCAGATTCCACTGAGCAGTACTGCATGCATGTGTGGTCGACACTTTGATATGTTGGGGGGCTTGTTGGGGCTACCTGGCTAGCTAGTTGAATCCATCTTGGCTTGTGGGATATAAATGTCCCAAGAATCTTAGTTGCAACCACTATTTGCATCCGATGCCTCGATCCATTCCCTTGATCGAAATTCCACAGGTACTATGTAGTGCAGAATATATATATATATATATATATATATATATATATATACACGCACTAGCTACCAAATGATTCTTTCAATATCATTGGAAAATCGATCAATTAGTAAGATACGATTTGGTCGAATTGTCATCTTCTGTTTATATCTTTTGTTCTTAACTTTTGTTTAAAACTAAGCTGTGTTAATTCACTTTAATTGTGTGTTGATGTCCTAACAATTTTAATCTATGTAGTTTACCTTGAAAACAGATTTGGTTCTAGTGGTTTCAAAATTCCGTATTGTATTTTATGTTGTTTGCAATCTTAAGACAATTTTAACAAAATTCAAATTTTCAATTTGAGAATAATGGTGACCTAATTAACATAGTGTGATCCCTTACTTTCAACTCATCGTAATAAAATAGATATCGCTCATCGCAGAAATCATCACATCATAATAATTAACCACACAAAGATGGCAACCAAAAACAATGCAATTTTCTCACACAACAATATTTAATTACTAGAATAATACATGCAATAAAAAGGGTCTCTAGACAGGGTATGTGTGAGACTCCTTCTACATTGAGTCGAAGCTTACTCTTTTCGTAGTGCACCGACAAGATCACCAACGTCCAAGATTTCCTCTCCTTGAGTTTCAGCATGACATTTTCTTTTGATCATATGTTCCCATAAAGTTTTGGAAACCAGTCTGGATAGACCGAGTTTCAGTACTTTCTGAGTACCTCGATCTAATTATTTTTACTTAATTGAGTCTAAATTTTAATTTGGGTTGAGGAGGTAGACTAGTTAATTAGGTACCTACAACGTGACGAAGTCAGTGCATGGAGAAACTGGGGAGCTCTGGCCAAGTACCCAACGTTCATACACTCATGGATTGACTTTAGTCAATACGTCGTTTGGTTCCCACTGATATGGTCTTCTTAATATTTAATTAGGTTGATTTATTTGCAGCAGTACGTATTCATATTAATTTAATTAAGCGTGACTAAATAAATTAAAATTTTTTTAAGGTAAATAAGTAATTAATCATGCTCAATTTAATTAATGTTTATGCACTAATTCATTTAATTAAGCATAATTAGATAGCTAATTAAGAAAATAAATTTAATTTAATAAAAAATTAATTATTCTTAATTAAATTCATAATAAAAATAATATGGACAGAGTTGAAAGGATTACCTCACAGAGAACCTCGGAAGAAAACTCCAACTCCTAACTCTGGCATAACCTCCCCTAAAAGAAGACTTATTTTTTATTCAAAAATATTTTCCAAAAATATTTTTGCAATTCAAGTCCCCAACCAAAAATAAAAATAAATTTTTAACTAGTGGGAAGCTTGTTTGCTTCTAGGGCTGGCAATGGGTCGTGTCGTGTTTGTGTCGTGTTAAGGTCAAACATTACAAAAAATCACTCAACCTGAACACAACCAGTTTATTAAACAGGTGACACGACACGACTTATGTAACCCGTTTGATATCTAAAATGTGTATAAATATATACATTGAAAGAATAAGTTCACGTACAAGAATTTCTTAGTCTGGCAGATAAGACATTGCATAGGCTTCCTTGAGGTCCTGAGGTTGTACCCCATAATGTATACCCTGCTACTTAAGTGCTTATATTTTTAATATTAAGACATGTTATACAACTAAAAGGGTTGTTCAGGTTATATTTGGGTTATGCGGGTTGACCTGAAACCCACTAATTTTTTACTCGTGTTTGGCGGCTTGACCTGAATTTGACCCACACTCATTTATGCCCGACCCAAACCCGCTAACTTCTAGTCGTTTACAAGTCGTGTTTGAAATTTCCACCCCTCTTTGCTTCCCTTGGTTTGGCTCTCAAAAATTAGAGAGACTCCCAAACTTGGAGAGAGAAGGAGGGAGGGAATTCTAGAGAGATGGCAAAAAAGAAACCGTAGAAATCAACTAATGGTGTATATGAAATGGTGGGGGCGAGGGGTATTTATAGGTTTGAAGGGTGATAATGGATGGTTGAGATTGAATGAGCATTGGAGGGCCAAGATTAATTGGGAAGGTCTAGAATTCCTTAAAAAGAAAATGCACAAAAAATTCATTTTTTGGGCCAAAATACCTAATCAAGTCGGCGGAAACCACGTACCCAGTCAAAATGCGGGTCGAACTGTGACTGTGAGTCTGTGAGTGCATATGGGTGAATGGGCCAGTCCAATGAGTTAAAAATCCATCTTAGAGCGCAGGTCAGAGTGTGAGAGGGAAACAGGCCATATCAGGTCGACGAGTCCAGTTCGCAAGTTGGGCGTTGAAAACAAAACACACCATTTTCGGCGTGAGAAACCCAGACACGATTTAAGCTGCCTGATTTCCATTGTAGAACAGTTAGGATCGAGCTATGTTAGCAATTCACATTTTTCCTATTTTTGAAAATTTTTTATTTAAAATTTTTTTTAAACTTCAAAATTTCGCCACCCCAAAAAATCTTACAAACTCTTCACATTTAGTATTATTTATCTAACCTTAAAATAATATTTTGAGTTCTTGAACTATTTTACCAAAATTTCTAACTCCGCCTTAAAGTTAATATCAAGCTAACCACTTTTTTGGACCCTCCACATGACAAATAACAAACTGTTTTAGAGCATTTTTCTATATATATATATATATATAGATGTCTTTTCTAACCAGTTACCTTTAAAGCATTTATATATATAGGCACGTTCATGTGAGAATGTGTGGATATTCACACCTAACGCCAAGCACTCGGTGACCACCACCGAGTGCTCGGTAGTGCAAAATTTACAGCTATAAGCGCTCGGTGCTAGATTGTCGGCGTTTATGTTATGGTTTAGCTCTGGGATTTTGGGCTAACACTAACATAACGCCTCAACCATGCTCATTTTATACCCTAGGAAGGGATGAGGTGAAAAGATAGAGAAGGAAGAAGCGCCAAGCTTATTCTAAACACTAACATAACGCCTCTACTAAGCGCATTCTATACCCTTAAAACTTGGCGGAGGAAGAAGCGTCAAGCGCTCAGTGACAGGTGCATATGTTCATTGGTGCTCACGTACCTGATCGAATCTGCATATATATTTATATATATAGTTAGGTGGAAGGAGTTTATATATATATATAAGCCCTTTTCCATTGAGGGATCCCTTAAATAAACTTATTTAAGGGATATATACATACATATACAGAGAGAGAGAGAGAGAGAGCCCTTTTGTTGAGGTATACCCTATCTTAAACATAATGAGGTATGACTTGTAGAACCAACTTCGTATTATAATTCAATGATCGAAGCCGTTTATTTTCTAAGTCTCTATACAAGGATCATATTTGCAAAAAATTAGTTAAATTAAAAATTGTTTAACCATTTGTTTAATTGGCTATCATTTCAAGCGTTTATATAATTACTATGTTCATCTATATACATATACACATAAATTCTCTCTGCAGGACATTCGTTCTTTAACTAATGAACGGACATGGGTATTCCATATTTCTATGACATTTTGTCATTTTAGGCCTTTTTTTTATAAGGTTCAACATGTTTAGGTATAGGCCGGGTTCTATATTTTAGGGTATTGAATTATTGTTCGAGATTAATTTTTAGGTTTTAACTCTCAAGTTTTAGGATTTTAACTAAGGAATGAAAACTCAAAATCATGAGAGTTAAAACCAATGAATATGTCTCAATTGATGATTTATAAATTCAATAATTAAATCCCGCCAAGTTTAAGATCAAATGTTGAAAAAAAAGCCATAAAACATATGTGTTCGTTCTTTAGTTTAATTGTTTAACTATTTGTTTAATTGGCTATCATTTCAAGTGTTTATATAATTACTATGTTCATCTATATATATATATATATATATATATATAAACACACACACACAAATTCTCTCAGCAGGACGTCTATTCTTTAACTAATGAACAGACATGGGTATTCCGTATTTCTATGACATTTTGTCATTTTAGGCCTTTTTTTTATAAGGTTCAACATGTTCAGGTATAGAGTTCTATATTTTAGGGTATAGAATTATTGTTCGAGATTAATTTTTAGGTTTTAACTCTCGAGTTTTAAGATTTTAACCAAGGAATGAGAACTCAAAATCAGGAGAGTTAAAACTAATGAATATGTCTCGATTGGTGATCAATAATTAAATCCTGCCAAGTTTAAGATCAAATGGTGAAAAAAAAGCCATAAAACATATGCGTTCGTTCTTTTATTTAAAAATGGATGTCCTGTAGAGAGAATTTTCATACATATATATATATATATATACAAACCCATTCCGTTAAGTTATACCTTAACTTAAATATGATGAGGTATGGCTTGTGAGACCCACTCTGTATTGTAATAATTTGATGATCGAAGCCGTCTATTTTTAAGTCTATATACAAGGATATATCATCCTTATGAAAAATTAGATAAATCGAAAACCATTTAACCATTTGATTAAAGGGTCATCATTTCAAGTGTTAATGGAATCCATATATTCGTCTATTTATTCTATCACAATTAGATGTCTTAATGGTTTCCGATTTACCTAATTTTTTGTAAGGATAATCCTTGCATAGAGACTTAGAAAATAGACGACTTCGATCATCAAATTACAATGCAGAGTGCGTCTCACAAGCCATACCTTATCATGTTTAAGATAAAAGGGAAAAATTTTCAAACAGGACACCTACTTTGAGGTCAATCTTAGTTTAGGACACCACTTTGGGTTTGTCTTAGTGTAGGACACATATTTACAATTTGTATTTTTGTGGGACAAACCGTCACCTCCGTCAAGAATTCCGTTAAAAATAGACATGTGCCACGTACATGACCTATTTTCAAGGGACAAAATGGACAATTCACCATAATATATTAAAATAATTAAAAATAAAACTAAAACAAAAAAGAAAGAAGAACACGATGGCAGCGCACCCCTTCTCCACCCAGCCCCAACTCACCTCCGGTGGCCATACTTGCCGGCAGTGACCCCACCATCCCCCCTCTCTATCTCACTCTCTCTCTCCCTCCATTTCTCTATTCCTCTCTTTGTCTCTTTTTCTCTGCAGATCGCACCCTCCTTTTTCTCTCTCTATTTCTCTGCACATCGCCCCAACCACCTCTAGCGGTGGCCTTACCCACCGGCGACGACCCACCCTCCCCCCTCTCTCTCTTTCTCTCTTCATCTCTCCCTGTATTTCTCTCTTCCTCTCTTCCTCTCTCTGTCTCTTTTTCTCTCTCTATTTCTCTGTCTCTCTCAAGGTTTTCTAAGAGATTGATGAAATTTCAATGTATATAAATTTATTTATGAAATTTCCAAGAATTATAATTAGATCTGAACCTCAATTTGCTTTCCACGCATCCCAAATGGAGCAATCTTTATCTCTTCGAAATCTACAGAAACTATCAAGATTGATTCCTCTTAATCATACTCAGCACCCCTTTTCTGATACGGAAATGCCATATTCTAGCCAAAAGAAAAACATTGAAGTCTTCAGGCATTGACATTTGACGCTCTCTAGGTAAGTAAAAAATATTCACAAATTAAAAGAAAATTTTGAGACTTTGAGTCTACATCTTTGAGCAAACATGGATAGGAATGATAGAGAGAGGATTAGATAAAGAGAATAGCAAGTGGACTTTGCTCTTTTCTTTCTTTAGACTTGCAGTAAGGGTGAAGGTGTGAAGGATGCGCAGTTGCGCATCGAGTAGCAGAGGGATAGAGAGAGAGAGAGAGACAGAGGGATAAAGAGAGAGAATTAAAGAGAGAGGAAGAGAGAAATAGAGGGAGAGATGGGGAGAGAGAGAGAGAGAGAGAGAGAAGAGAGGGTGGGTCGTCGCCGGCAGTAAAGCCACCGCCGGAGGTGGTTGGGGCTGAGTGAAAACGGGGGGGGGGGGGGGGGTGAGATCTGCATCTCCCTCTTCAATCCTTTTTTTTTTTTCTGTGTTTTTTGTGTTTATAGTTTTAAACTTTTTTAATATATTTTTAGTTTTAATCTTGTTTATTTTTAATTATTTTAATATATTATGGTGAATTGTCCATTTTGTCCCTTGAAAATAGGTCATGTGTGTGGCACATGTCTATTTTTAACGGAATTCTTGACGGAGGTGACGGTTTGTCCCACAAAAATACAAATTGTAAATATGTGTCCTACACTAAGACAAACCCAAAGTGGTGTCCTAAATTAAGATTGACCCCAAAGTAGGTGTCCTGTTTGAAAATTTTTCCCAAGATAAAATATACCTCAACGGAGGGTCTGATATAATCCTCTATATATATATATATTGATAAGTCTCTTCCATTGACGAATCTCTCATATAATTTTATTTACGAGACCCCTCATGAGGCGCACTCCATATTGTATTTCAATGATCCAAACTATCTATTTTTTAGGTTTATATTCAAAGATCATCCTTGCAAAAAATTAAAGAAATCGGAAACCATTAAACTATCAAACTTTGATCAAATAAATAGATGAACAAAATATTTTCGATAAATACTTGAAATGGTGACCATTTAATCAACGGTCAAATGATTTGCGATTAACCTAATTTTTTGCAAAGAAAATCCTTCAATTGATGCAAAAAAAAAAAAAAAAAATAGACAGTTCGATCTGATCATAAAAATACAATGTGGCGTGCACTCTACAAGATATTTCTTAAATAAACTTATTTGAGGATCCCTCAATAGAAAGACCCTATATATATTGATAACACAGTACAAAATATATATAAGTAGAGCATGATACTTCGGTTGAAATGTCATTGCTCGTATTTCTTATAGATATCATTTGAATATAGGGACGTTTTAGCAGCCTGATTGTTATCCGATTAGAGAATAAAGCAAAATTCAATAAAGAATAAAGCATGCAAATATTTTTCGACTTTTCATATATTCTTCTTCTTCTTTGTTAATTGTTTGTTTTATTATTATTATTTTTTAAATAGAGTTTGGGGGGAATGTTCTCTTGGGTTAGGCACAAGCCACAGAGGCTGCTGATAAGTAAAATCACTCTCAATGGTTCTATTCTGTAGAATAAAGCATACGTGAGAATGGTATCGTCATTGCATATCTAATAGCTCTACATTCGAATTATAGGTAGTTGTTAATTACCACTTTGCTTCCAAAGCATATATGGTACTGCATATATCTGCTCGATATCTTGTTTTCATGCTAACTTTGGCGTGCCTGTATTTATGTCAAATTTTAATATTTTTTTTATGTGAGGTGAAGAGTTAAATTTGGGATCTCTCTAACATTATAAAGAGAAATATTATTAAACTAATAGTTAGTGGATAACAAAATTTATTTTCAAGAACACCTAGATTTTCACATGACCTTAATTATATATATAAGCTTATAACCATTATAAGTAAAATTATTTTTATGTTTGAATTACTATATATTTATTTGATAAGGGATACATACATGACTAAACAATAGTATGTTGATTTGGTTAATTTTTTCAAATATATACATGATCTTTAAAGAATGATCCAGAAATAAACTGTCCAAATTATGAGACTACATTGCATAATAAAAAAATAAAAGTGATTAGAGACAGTAGAATTAAAGAAAAATGTAGGTAGTAAAATTATTTTTATGTTTTAATTATCATATATTTATTTGATAAGGGATACATATATGACTAAACGATAGTTGATTTGGTTGATTTTTTCAAATATATATATGATCTTTAAAAAATAATCCAGAAATAAACAGTCTAAATTATGAGACTACATTGCATAATAAAAAAAAATAAAAGTGATTAGAGAAAGTAGAATTAAAGAAAAATGTAGGTACGTAGCATTCTTTTTTTGTTTTTGTTACCTACAGTGCTAGCAATCCAGAAAAAGAAGTTTCAAACGTGACGGTAAGAAACAATATATAGATATAGTTTTATGTATGGTTTGTATCTCTATAAAATTGTATGAGAAATAGTTATCCTTAAGTTTGTGTGCCCGGCCATCATTAAGACACATATAAACCCTGTTCTTGTTTTATACCTTGAATTCTTAAATGGCCGTCTTAGATTCTTAGTGCATTGTAACATAGATAAAGCATCAGTGTTGGAAGATGATGCGTACGTAGTAATTATTATGGCTGTCATTTTCCTATTGCAATGGCTATTCTTTCACTCTCTTAATTTAAACGCACAAATGATTCATTAAAAATGCCTTTATAATATTGTGATAATTAATTAAGTGCGCCCACACACTACCTAGCAAGCACGCATGAATAGTTTGTGTTTTTGGATGTCTTAGATAAACCTTAATCTTTCAATTCCAGTAATACAAAAAAAAAAAAAAAAAAACAAGTTTATACATCTATCAGGCTTGTTAATTAATACAGACAAATACGCAAATAGGTGAATTAATAAGAAGAGGCGCTCAAAAACAGTCAAAGTTGATCCACTTCTGAATGTTTGCATCCAGCGTTCAAACGCTAAGCTAGCCTCTAACTGTTTATGAGTTACAAGTTACAACTCAAAATTATATTTTAAAAATGTAAATTTTTTTCAATTCCATGGTAATTGTAGAAATGTTAATATACAATTAGGGATTAATACCATTTTGCTCCCCCGACTATTACACTTGTATCAGTTTGCTCCCCAGACTTCTAATTTGGAAAATTAAGGACTCTGACTTTTTCAATTTTGCCAATTAAGGTTCTTTTGTCAATTTACACATTTTTTATCCAAATCTTTGAGCGCAAAATGGTCCCTTCCCAATTAGATCTTATCATTTTTTCCTCATGCATCATTTTTCCTCTTTTATTTCTTGCTAAATTTTGCTTGATCATCTCGACATTTTAGATGAAAAATGTATAAATTGACGGAATAACCTTAATTGGCAAAATTGAAAAAGTCAGGGTCCTTAATTTTCCAAATTAGAAGTCTGGGGAGCAAACTGATACATGTGTAATAGTCTGGGGAGCAAAATGACATTAATCCCTATACAATTATAAGAAAGTAATAAGCACAACCAAGAAGAACATTTAAGAAAATAAAAATATGATTGTTATTGTGGATCAATGCATGCTTGTTATTGAATGATAGTAACATTAAGGACGATAATTCGAACACTCATTTGTAATATGAATCAAGGTAATTTAAATGTAAAAATTGAATTTATTTATCATTGTGTAGTCGGTTTTTAGATTATAATTATATTCAACAAAGTAGTAATGGGTCGTTTTAGTTTGTTTTATAAGCATCAATTATAATATAAGCATCATTATATTACAAAAGGGAGGTATTCATTTTATTTATAGTAATTTAATAAATAAAATGTGAGCATTGAAATGCTCCTGTAATTGTTCTGAGCGACATGTAACTAATTAGTACAATAACAGTTTTCGAGTTAAGGTTGTTTTTCTTTTGATTTATGTGTGCATTGATTTTTTCTATCAGTGTCCACATACAAGTAATATACAATAAAAAGTCATTTATATAAATATTATTTTAAGGTAATTGTGAGATATCACTGACCATGACAGTAACATAGAGAGTTTAAGCACTTGACGGAAAAATTAATATTGTTACTTAAATAAAATTTGATTTTTGGTAACTGATAGTGTTCTGAGCCAATTTTGGTGTATCAGACTAAACAAAACTTTATCGTTAAACTTTTAAAGATCTAAACTGTTTTTTATATAGTCTCTCTCATTTAAACTTATCTATAAATGGCTTTTTATGTAATCATTTATATATATAAAGATGCTGAAGTTATTAATGAAACTCATCATATATGGTTTTCCTATATATTTGGAATTTGCGCTTAGCTTTTCGACAATGTGATTCAGTCTCCAAGGCCTTCGAATATGTATCTTTCCGACCAACTAATTTAATAAAGTTGATTCAAATTCCCTGAAACAGTAGTACTAGCTACCATAAGATCTCTACTTAATTCCTTTATCCATTGAACTCTCACACATACACAGCATAATTAAGTGGCCAAGTTGCATTGATTCTTTTCTAGAGAGAATATCGCCAACAATTACCCATTTATGGATCTCATTTGCTTTCACTTCAATTACGCAAGATTGCCATATTCTAACCTACCATGCACAATTTGGTTGACAAGTTTCTTGATTCTTAATTGCATGCAGAATTAATTTGGATTTGATATCTCCGAGATATGTTATAGATATCAAGAAAACAAATCATATATAGAGTAAGAAAATAGTTGATGATGGCAGCAATTAAAGTTTGAATCTTATCCCATATTGACATAAGCAAGGCATTTGCCTGAACCGACCATACATTTTTCGATGATTGATAAAGCCTAGCTACTTACATGATCAACTTTCCCAATAGCACTCTGCCCCATGACATTGATAGAACATTTCTCTCATATTAAGCAATTCAAGTAGTGATGAATCTTTACATAGCTATCAATGAGTACGTAATCAGCACTTAGTTAATTAATGCACTTAGTTGATTAATTAATCAATTTGTACCAAATCAGCGATTTAATACATTGCCACCACCTCTCAGTCTCTCACTTCCTAGATCATGATTTGCATACGCCATTTTGGTCCCATCTAGCTGCCAATTACAGTTCCCTAAAAATAATATATAAAACAGTACTAAAAGCACTACATTAGCACGATTAGCCTACTAGGAATGGATACGTGCATTTGAAATTGGAAGAAAGTACTCAATTAATTTAAAAATTAATTGACAATAGTTTGAGAAGTTCAAGGCCTAAATCCTAAACATTGATCAGCTCTAACTCTTAGTTACCGAAGTTCTAAAGACCATACCATAAATTCTTAATGAAATATAAAAGAAAATAAAAAATAATTAATTAAATTAGTGATATTGATGTAATTATCAATGAGTTACATTTTGAGTTCATTCTAATAGAGTTTAGCACAATTTAGAGGGTTAGGGCCGGGGTTTGAAATTTAGGATTCGGGCTTTAGCTCTAAATCCTATTTAGAAGCTACACCCTAATGTGTGAAGTGTTGTCCCAAATTAAGAAAATATAGTAATGCTTAAGCGCTTTTATAAGGGTCTTGGGCTTCTTCGTTCATTGTCAAATTGATTTTGAGTTTAATGCTCCAATTTCTTTTATGATATTAGAGTAGATTTAGCCAGTGGTGAATCCAAAATCTCCAACCTGGGGGGTCATGATCAGGTAGATCCCAGCGCCACAAAGCGGTGGTGAAATTTTTTAGGGACCGGGCAAGTGACTGGCTATGGTGGTGGGGAATGGCCAAATGGCGACCTGGGTGTAGTTGCAGATGGGTGTAGGTTTTGGGAATTTTGGGGGGAATTTTGCGGATGGGGAATTTAGTGCAAGGGAAAATAGAAAAGGGTGTTTCATGAATCCAAAAAACTGGAAAAAAAAATAATATATATATATATGCAAGGCGCAGTCACGCAGGCCTCTCTCAAGCATTACGTCGAGCAAGTGATGCGCACAGGGGGTCGTTGGCCAGGCTTGGGGGTTGCCGTCCGGAGCTTTGGGGGGTCGTGTTATGGCCATCAAGGACTTCGTGGCTGCATTTCCATAGAGTTTGGGGGGTCGCCCAACCCCCTACCTTTGGATGTGCATTCGTCCCTGGATTTAACCATGTGTTAGGTTGTGTGACCACAAGTGCTCTATGTCACTCAATGTGAATTGTTAACATGTTTGTCTTAAGTGCCACTACACATATGGAGACGTGTATGGATTAAATGCTCCACTTTTCTTCAAAATTACAGATGATGTAATTGTTGACTGTAATATTAATAGAAGTGTACCGAATCAAGAATTCTTGACTGCCTACCTATAAATGGTCAATTTGCATCTTTGCAGTGTGTATTAGTTCTAGACGCCTGCAGAAAAGAAATGTGTCACTTAATTCTAAAATGCCCCAACACATTCATCCCACTCACAATCTCATTGTTTTAAAAAGTATTAATTGTTTTGTATTGATTCAAAGGAGACATTTAAATCTCATATAACTTTCATGTAAAATAACCAAAATAAGTTGAGAATTAATTCCTAAATTCTTTCTTCTTGTGATGGTTGGATCCTTCATCCTTATCCATGTGTGAGGGCCAATTTGGGAACATCATGTTCTAGTGCTGATCCTACTCATCAAACATATAAATCATGAGCGCGGCCAAAAAAAAACATAGAAATCATGAGTAGGATAGAAACCCAATAATGTGTTTCCAATGAAAGTATATATGAATTAATTTATGCATTATGAATTACCTAATGGGTTTCAAACAAGTTTAATCTGCATGGCAACCACTAGCCATAGGGTGTGCTTAATCATGCAACGACACCAGTTGTTGATTCTCCACATAGTTGTATCTGCCGTGTGCTACTTTTCATGCACTTAATTTGTAGTAGTCAATTTTGTTGCATATTGGTGACACTGTTTTTTTTTTTGGCCACTTATATCATGGAGACACTTTAACAATTCCATATCTGGTTAAAATATTATTCCCACTGGCTGCCACTTAATTATTTATAATATTAATTTGGATTCGTATTTCTCCTTTTCAAATTGATATAGCTAGGTGTTTCACATATGCTTGTAGTTTAGTCCTGTATCAATCCTCGGAGTTTCTATATATTTCAAAAAATTATTATTTTGGTTGAGTTTTAGATTTGGAGGAGGTCCACCCAGGGGAATATAATTATAGGTAGAAGCCACTCATAAATAAAGGGTTGATCAATTAATTCTACCTGGCCCCCTTCAAGTTTGGATTTATTCCTATCGAATTCAAACTACCCGTAAAAGGCCAAAACCGTCATTTTGACATTAAAAAATGAAGTACAAAAATTATTAAAAGCAAAAGTCATCACCAGTAGTAACCTAGCTAAATCATATAAAATACATGCACGTACAAACAAAAAAAACAGTAAAAAAAAAAAGGGCTTGCCTTTCTAAGGCCTTCTACTATAATGAGACCCATTTTGATCTCCAAAGTGCTAAACCCATTTTGGGTCAGTATTTTATACTTATTTAAAATATGTCTAATATTGATTGAGTAATATTTAATTATAATTTATAATTTAAATATTTATAAAAATTATATAATTAGTATTATTTTAATAAGATCTGTAAAATAAGATCAATATTGAATATACTTAGGTTTATAATTTTATCACACAAATTATAATTTCTATATTTTCTCTCCACCAACGGTCTTTTAAGTTGTTTGGTATTTTTTAATGTTTGAAATGCATAAAAATGGTAAGCACAACACAATTCATTTTAGCATCATGCATAATACGAACGACGATAAGCATATAAAAGAAACCACACTAAAACAACCAAAGATTAGAACGAGTATATAAAATTAACAACAACAACACTTAACAACAAAGAAACGATGATGTATACATTTTATTTTGTTGGTAGAATGCATCCACGACATTCTTCAGTGGTTCCCACGGGTGGCCTCATGCGAATCATGGACTTTCACGTAAACATGCTTATAATTAGAGCAATATGAGATATTCGCTTTGGCTTCACAATCGACATATGGTTGAATGCCCTTCCCGCCAGTGCATGAAACTGGGTCTGGGCATTTTTTATTGGGAGGCGCAAGTCCCACTTTAAACAATAGTGGCACAATGGTCCATTGTTAATAACAAACTAAGATAAACTAAACAATTAAAATAAAAAAAACAAGAGAAATCATTAAAAACAACAAGAGATTTCGACACAAGAGGAAGCAAGAGAGACCACAAGCAAAGAGGCTCACGGCTAGGGTTAGCTAAGGTTTGCGACAAAGTCTCTTTCTTGATCTCTCAATGTCAAAATCCTCTCTCAAATTTGCAGAAAATTAAAGCATGTAAAAGTTCTTCAATTGTGAGAGAATGAGGTCCTTATATAGAGTGAGGAGGTGGAGAGATCAACACTAACTAGGCGAGCATCTTCCTTGTCCCAAAAGAAAAGGGATTTGCATAAACACTAGGGTTTCCTCCCTATGGGCTTACGGCATCACTTAAGCCCAAGTTTCCTAAGCGCCACCTCCTTAAGGCTTCATCTTGTCATGCGCATGCTCCTCTAGGCCCACTCCTTCATTCTTGCTTGTATGAAGGTCGAATATCTTGTGGAAACTTCTATAACCATTGACCAAGTGGGTTGACTTTGACCAACATCATCTAGTCCACCTAGGATTCCTTGTAGATGTAGGATTTCTAGTCCATCATGGATTTCACTTTTACCATTTCGCCCATCATGATTCTCAATGAAGTTAGGACCTTTTTTTCCTACCATGATTAGGGTTTCCTAGTTCAACCAGGATTTCTTGCTCCAATTAGGATTTCTCATTTTTGACCTTGGACAATCATGATTTCTTCTTCTTTAAACTTCATCTTTCCCTGTGAGACTAGGAATCTTAGGATTACAGCTTTCCTAGTTTATCTCGGATTTCTCCTCTTATCCTAGTTTGACTAGGAAATGTCCAAAAACGGCTCTTTTAGCTTCTTTCTTTCATCTTTGCTCTAATTACCTATAAAACACTAAAACGAACTAACAATGCACAGAATATCGAGTTCTTGCACTCTAGGTTAGAAAGTTAGTATCATAAAATATCATGAAATGCATACTCAACATTGACATTTTGGTTCCTAACCAAATTCCTACGAGCATTCAACTCAGGTAATGATAGTGGCGGCTGGCCAGGCGGACATGGTTGTACACCTTTGTATTCTTGTCCTGCCCTTCTAGTGCTAACTATTAGGTCTATTGGGTCATCCGTACAGTCATCTTCATGATGCTCATCCTCCACGATCATATTGTGCAATATTATGCACGACTTCATGATATACCCGAGGTCAATCGGTTCCCAATAATGAGCAGGTCGTTTTATAATTTGTCATTGCGCTTTTAGAATCTCAAACGTCCTCTTCACATCCTTCTAGTAGCGCTCTTGTTGCATTGCAAACAACTTGTGTTTATCTAAAACATGAATGTGCAATGAAATAATAAGAGTTGCCCATTGAGGGTAATTCTCGTCTGCAAGATAGTATAGGAGTTTGTAATGTGTCCCATTTATTGTGAATATCTTACCTTGTGATTACATCGGAAATCTCGAATCAAAGAGAGGCAACAGTCTGTAACACCCTGAATTTTCGACTTATGTTAATTTTGTTACTTAAGCTTCTAACCTTTTTCTTAAGGTTTTTTTAAAGAAATTAGAACTTTCCTTGACTTTGTTTTAACTAACCAAGACCTTTGATTGTGGTTCTGGAGCTTAGTTGTGTGTAAGTGAATTTTGGAAAAGGAAATTCAAGAGTTTGATGATTATTTTATTTATTTTCATTTTTCAAAATTAAATTATGAGACGAGCAATCTTCATAATTTTTCTGGAAGTAATTTGACTATTTTGAAGCTATAGAAAATTAGTACTCATCAATACGAGTTCGTAAGATTTTTCGGGGAATTATTTAAAGTTCCGAACTATTTTTGGTGAATTTTCAAAATTGGAGAAATTAGAAAGTATAGGAAAATAAGAGAAACGAAAAAGGTTGCTGACTGGGACTGACACATGCCAACGTGGCGCAAGATGATTCGCCAGACCATCTGACGGAGCGCCTAGTGGCGTTGACACTATTCTTGCACACGAAAGCTCCAGTGTGCTGCATCACACGCAATGAGAACTCGAGATCTAATCTCTACCGTTGGGCTTCATTAAAGCCCAGCGATTCCTGATCGTTGGTTCCATGTGAGGACCGATCACAGCCAGTCGAGCTAGCTTTGACTCGCACCTCTCCCAGCCGGGCGACCAGGCCCGTTTTGTATCTGTAATTGGGCGACACGCGCGGTTATTTGGACCCAGTTCGACTTTTTCTAGTGTTTTTGACACTTTTGAGCATCCTATCCCACATTGAAAAATTAGAGAAACTTTTCACCCTCAAGTACCTATAAATAGAGACCCTTGTACCTCATTTGCACTTGCACCACCAAGTGAAGTTTGAGATACTCACTCATTGGTTCTTTATGAGTCTCTCTAAGAAAAGACATACCAAAATGAAAGAAAATTCTCATAGTTTAAAAGTTTGCCTCTAGAGAGCTTGCCAAAGAGGAGGAGCCCTTAGGAGTGGAGTCTAGCTTTGGAAGTCGACAACCGGATAAGTCTTTTATTTATTTTTCTGCTTTATTTATTTTTATTAGGCTTTAATGTTAGATTGCATGCTTAGATTAATTAAGTAGGATTTATTTATTAATCAAGCATACCTTAGTTTACTTTGGAGATTTAATTGCTTAATTTATTTAGTTAATTAAGCATGTTTAGTTGTAACTTAATTTGGAGATTTATTAAAGGTTATTAACTTGTATAAATTAAATTGGATTTAAGCTATTATTCAAGTTTGATTAATTAGTGTAATATTTTGGAGAAATACTATTTAATTAAATACTTGGATAATACTTAAGTTTGATATATTTTAATCTAAATTAATTTGTGGAATTGCTTTAAACCAAGGCAGTCAGTCAAGTGATTTGACTTTAAAATTAACTTGAAACTTAGAAACCCTAAAGAGTAGAGTTTAGTCCACTTAGGATTAGAGTCTTTATGGACATGTGACCTAAAAGAATGGGTCATAACGAGATTGTGTTGAACTTAACTTTTGATTAAGTTGTCGTATTGTCGGACACTAGGAACACCAGTTACCGAAGGATTTCTTTATGACGTGACAAGAAGACGATGAAATCGAGACAGATGAGGATGCATAAGCTATGTAAGAGAATACATGAAGAGCATTAGTTTCAAGGTAGGGGGATTTATCCTACATTCCTGACTATGGACTCTTGTGTATGTGTGTGTAATTTTAAATTATTATAATATCCTATTATTGTGTTTGGTCAGAGAGTAAGGGTAACCTCGTCGGTGACCTTGGGTTCAAGTCCCTAAACCTTCTAGAAGAATTGATCACTTACGTTATGAGGTGCTTAGCCAAGTTATTATGTGTGACGTGTGCTTGTGCGAAGCCAAGACTCATAAGTGATCCGGTGGCAGTTGATACGGTTTCTCAATTGCGAGTTCTTATATCTGATTACCAGGGCACTCTCGCTATGGTTGCTGTCATTTGCAGCTGACATCATAATTGTACCTAATGTGTATCGACCATCTGATTTATTGTTATTTATATGTTTTTATGCATGTTTACCATATTACTGTATAGCCGAGTCATAAATGTTTTGAAAGGATTTCAAAGGAAAGGATTGAAAAACTTATTTTGATGATTTAAGGATCCGTAAGAAAATGATTTCCACTATGATTTACACTGAAAAGGTTTTATGGTTTTAAATTAGTCAGAGTCCCCTGTGGAGAAGCTATGATCGTATGAGATGCTTATCCCCTACATTATTTTTGTGTTTCTTATTTATTTGATGTTTTTATAGCTAAGTACGAGATGGTAAAAAGATGAACTTGGATGAGTGTCGAGCAGAGCAGCATCTTGAGACTTGTCAACTTTCTGGATTTAATTGGTGTTGTCATTTAATTGTTTTCTAGTTTTAAGTATGTCTTGAATGATTTTACCTCCATTTTTTGGAGATGGTGTTGAATTATTTACTTTGATTATACGTTTGTGTAGTTTTGAAACCTTTATTTTATGCTTGCTATGTATTTCGAATTTATTTATTTTTGAAGGTTGCAATAAATTACCATAACCTTGAGGGTTGATTTTATAAAGAATTTTATTTTTACTTCACATGTTTTTCGCTATTTATTATCTCTGATCCAACCCGTGCTGAACCCAAAAGGCTTCACCTGCCTTGATTATCTTGGGGGATTAATACTTGATTTAGTGGTATTAATCTCTTGGGGCATTCAAGATAGATGTCTTTGTTGCATACCCGAGGTTCGGGGTGTGATAATTAAAGTGGTATCAGAACAATGCTTTTAAAAGATTTTTTTAACTATTTTGTTTGCAAACATTTATCTTTTATTTTGTGAAATCTCTTATTGGCTTTTGTAAGATCGTTTTCTCAAAGACTTAATTTCGAAATTTTGGTGAGGTATTTTCGAATATAGTTTTTATTTTGAAATATTTGTTATTTTCAATAAATGTTTTATTGGAATGTGTTCAAAATGCCAAATTCATTTTTGAAATCTTTTGAGGATTACCTTTCGGTTTTCAAAGATTTGTTGAGAGTTAAACCCGAGTTCTTTGTTTTAAATTCGGAAATCTTCTTTAAAATTGTGGATTGAACATTGTTTCCACAGAGTTTTAGAGTCCATCTCTTGAACGCGAGTTGGTTTGTTTCTTCAGACTCGGTTCATTGAGATGATTGTTATTCCTTTATATTCGGTTAATCCAATTGTCAAGATGTTGTCTCGACCTCACAACCGTGCTCAACCTATGAATGATCTAGACCAATATTATTTGGAAGATCAAGTTGGATTTTGAAAGACAGAATAAGAGCATAAGCGGTAAGCTAAGTATTTTGATGACTCAATAACCAAAGACTCTTCTTCTTATTTGCAGCAACAACTTTGCTCACTCATGCCTATAAACCCAAACCTGAGACCTAGTCTAATTCCAAGAGATTGCCTTCTAGTGACTTGGAGCAATTTGAGTACAGTGGAGCTGCAGTTAATGGAAATTATAGTGTGGATGATATGGAATGAATGTAAACGAGGTATTGAATAGTGTTGTCTCATTCCCACTAGGTGTGTTGCTAGATCGTCGTGTTGAGTTTTTGGATTCTATAAAGCAGCTTGATGCTGGCTTAGCTATAGCCCTTCTTGTCGGCAAGGTTTGCACTGGCCGGGCTCCTCCTCCTTTAGCAACCTATAAGTTGAATGTGGACAGGGCTTTACTTCCTTTAAATAATATTTTGGGTCTTGGCGTTGTGGTGCAAGATAGTGTTGGGGAACTTCTAGGGGTGGTATCTTTTTTTAGTAGATTATCTGTTTCAGCTACTTAGCTTTTTACACTGAAGCTTGGTCTGAAATTTGCATTTGATGGGGGCTTCACTCCTTTGGTTATTGAGATAGATTTTCTTCAACTTGCAAATATGGTTAATTCGAGTACTCCTTGTTTGATTGTTGATGGATTTTTCGTTTATAAGTGTAACACCCTAAATTTTCGACTTATGGTAATTTTGTTACTTAAGTTTTCTAACCTTGTTCTTAAGATTTGTTTAAAGGAATTAAAATTTTCCGTAACTTTGTTTTAACTAACTTAGACTTTTGATTGTGGTTCTAGAGTTTGGTAATTATTAAGTTCAAGAGTTTGGTAATTATTAAGTTCATTTTCAGTTTTCAGAATTAAATAATGAGTTGAGAATTTTTCATAATTTTCCTTAAAGTGATTTAACTATTTTGAGGTTATAGAAAATTAGCACTTATCGATACGAGTCCGTATAATTTTTTGGGGAATTATTTGGAGTCTCGAGCTATTTTTAGTGAATTTTTGAAGTTGGAGAAATTATAAAAATAGGAAAAGAAAATTAGTGGCGTACTGGACTGACAACGCACATTTGGCAAGTTGTTATTGGGCGCGCAGGTTGACGCGGCGCGACTGTAGCGTTGAGCGGAGTGAGCTCACGAGCTCACGTTGAGACCGATCAGACCTAATCTCCCTCCCACCTTCTAATCTCAACCGTTGGGCTTTATTAAAGCCAAATCAGTCCCAGCTGTTGGTTCCATGTAAGAACTGGTCAAAGCCAATCCAAGTCCTTTGACTCGCGTGCTCTCATTTTGGGCTGAACCAAGACCATTTTGTCCCTATAAACGGGTTTTCAGCCGAGTTTTCTTGACCCAATTCAGATTTCTTCCTTGTTTTTGCACCTTTTAGTGCATTTTGTCCCACATTGGAAACTTACAACTTCTTCTCACCCCCTTGTGCCTGTAAATAAAGACTCTTGTACCTCATTTTCACTTACACTACTAAGTGAAGTTAGAGTTACTCACTCCTTGGTTCTTTGGGAGTCTCTCTAAGAAGAGACATACCAAAAAGGAAGAAAATTCTCATAGTTTAAAAAGTTTTCTTTGGAGAGCTTGCCAAGGAGGATGAGTCCAAGAGTTAGAATCTAGCTTTGGAGGTCTACAACCGAGTAAGTACTTTATTATTTCTGCTTTATTTAATTATTTTTAGCCTTTAATATTAGGTTGCATGCTTAGATTAATTGAGTATGATTTATTTATTAATTAAGCATGTCTAGGTTTATTTTGGAGATTTAATTGCTTAATTTATTTCGTTAATTAAGCATAATTAATTGTAGCCTTAATTTGGAGATTTAATTTAAGGCTACTAACATATTAAGCTTAGCATGACCCTATGGTAGAGATTAAGTTGGATTTAAGATATTATTCGAACTTAATTAATTAATTAGTGAAATATTATGAAAAAATACTAATTAATTAAATACTTGGATAGTACTTAGGTTTGATTTACTCTGATCTAAATTAATTTGTGGAATTGCTTTGAAGTAAAACAATTAGTCAAGTGATTTGACTTTAAGATAAAACTTGAAACTTAGAAACCCTAAAAAATAGAGTTTAGTCCACTTAGGACTAGAGTCTTTAGGGATGTCTAACCTAAAAGGATAGGTCATAACGAGATTGTGTTGAAGTTAACTTTTGACTAAGTTGTCATATTGTTGGACACTAAGAACACCAGTTATCGAATGATTTTTTTGTGACGTGAGAAGAGGACGATGGATTCGAGACGGATAGGGATGCACTGGCTGTGTAAGAGAATACGTGAAATGCATTGGATTCCAAGTAGGGAGATTTATCTACATTCCTAACTATGGACTTTGTGTGTGTATGTGTATGTGTATGTGTAGTTTTTAAACTGTTATAACATGCTATTATTATGTTTGTTATGATTGGTTTGAGAGTTGAGGTAGCATTGTAAGTTACCCTAGGATTCAAATCCCTAAACCTTCTAGAAGAATTGATTAGTACATTATGGGGAGCTTAGCCAAGCCAATACATGACTACGTGTGCTTGTGCGAAACGGGAACTCATGATTGATCAGGTGGCAGTGATACGGTATCTAAATTGCGAGTTCTTATTTCTGTTTACTATGACACTCTCATTGTGGATGTTATTTCTTTTAATAGCTAGCCACAGTTGTACCATTATGCATGTATCGACCATCACGTATGAATGATTTGTTGTAAATTTGCATGTTTATAATCATATTGCTGTACAGCCGAGTCATAAATATTTTGTAAGGATTTCAAAGGAAAGGTTTTGAAGAACTTGTTTTGGATGATTAATTTAAGAATCCAACGGAAAAGGATTTTCACTATGTTTTTCACTGAGAAAAGTTTTGTGGTTTTCAAACCTAGCAGGGTCCCCTGAAGGGAAGCTATGATCGTATGTGATGCTTACCCCCTAATTTTGTTTTGTTCCTTGTTTATTGGATGTTTTTATAGATACGAAGCACGGTAAAGAGACGAACTTGGACGAGGGTCGAGCAGAGCAGCATTGTGAGACTTGTCAACAACTTGGATTTAACTGGTGATATCATTTAATTGTTTTATCGTATCGAGTATGTTTTAAATGATTTTTCCTCCACTGTTTGAAGATTGTTTTGAGCTATCTACTTGGATATTATGCGTTGCGTGGTTTTGGAACCTTTATTTAAAATTTGTTATGTATTTAGGATTTTATTTAATTCTTCAAGGTTGCAACGAAATACTATAACCTTAGGGGTTGGCTTTATTAAGAGTTTTTACTTCGCATGTTTTCACTATTTATTTATTATCTCTTATCCAACCTGTACTAAACCCAAAAGACTTAACCCGCCTTTAGTATTTTGGGGGATTAATACTTGATTTAGTGGTATTAATCTCTTGGAGCATTCAAGGTAGATGCCTCTATTGCATAGCGGGGGTTCAGGGTGGGACAATGAGGTTCGAGTTATGTTAGATAATTTTCCTTTTCGCAAATATGATTATTGCCCTCATGTGTGTAATACGATTGCGCACTGTTTAGCCCATTTTTTTGTTCGTCAATGGGGTATGTATTTTTTGCTATAAGATGGTCCTCCTTGGCTTATGGAATGTATAAAAAATAACCGTCAGGTAGGGTTTGGTTAGTTAATGAAATTCACTATTTGAGTCTAAAAAATAAAATAAAAAAGACCCAAGTTTAAATTCCTCATACCCTTAATTGTAAGTGTCATATAAATGTGATTGGCAATTCCCTATTCCAAAATGCTCTTTATGTGTAATGAAATTAGACTAGGACTCAGGTTATGGGATATAGGAATGTGTGAGTGATCAAGCTGAAGTCAAGAAAAAGAAGATGATATGTTGTCCTCACAACAACATCAGGTTAAGGCGCCCAACATATCATGCATGCATTCTATATCATATATCATGTCACTCTCGTACTTCATAGTTAATTATATCAATAATTTGTGTGCATGCTCAATCAACTACACTCTTAAACTGCTTTTTGTGTGTTTAGTCATCCTTAGTTGCTTGCTAAATATGCCAGTGTTTTCATAAATCAGCTATCCTTAAATTTGATACTTGATAGTGTCTCACTTGCCTATCATTTCATTATCTTGTACAATTTGACAATGCTCTCAATTGATAGAAAAATTATGTTTATCAATACAAGCTTTTCGTAAAACAGTTTATATATGTCCTAGCATTTAGTAGAGTGCTGTGACAATTGAGAGACTAAGCTTTCTAGAACGATGAATTGATACACTAGGCCAGTGCATTGATCGACTACTGAATTTTTCTGTCTTTCTCCAACAATCCCTGCTTTTCTTGTATGTTTGCTCGAGATCAGTGATATCACATTTGGAGCGTTGGATCCAGCAAGCTTGTATTCCTCTATAAATATATACATCCTTACAGTTGTTGCTTGCCTTTGAGTTCAAAGATTAAACATTAGACCATCGAAACTCCAAACACAATGAGAGATTATCTCGGATAGCAGCCTAATTTGTCTATTTAGTTTAATTACATTGTTCTGTTCATATATGTTTATGCATTATTGTTTATATTCATCATCTTATACATGCATATACACATGGTCTATAAGTCTATTGAACTCCCTCACTTAAGGAACAATCTATCTATATTGTTCAAGTGAGATTATTTGAGACACACACACGCACACACACTCTATCTACACACCCTCGCACACACACTCTTATCTACACTTCATTTTCATATGCATTGCATCTCTTGCTGCCTTGGGAGAGCCCAAGATTGAACACCCTCTATGGTAAAATCTGATTAACGAACGAGGTACTGATGCATGCTAGCTTGCTCAGTAGAGGAGAGATCTAGGATAAGAAGGGTTTGGCTACCAGTTGATGGAGGGTTAAGAGTCTGTAAAATGTGCTTGTTTCCTACTTAGTGCATATCATTGGCTTCGCCCCGCAGTTTTTGGAGCATTGAGGCTTCATTTCTACGTCAACAAAAATTTGTGTTGTGTGTCGTAATGGATGTGTTGTCTTTTATGTGTATGAAAAACTTGCTCAAACTAGGCTGCTTTACTTTGCCAATATTTGATGCAGTTTAGATATGCTTCGTGGTTGTGTTAATATAGTCCATAGCTCATCTAATCGCCAAGAGTTTGAGAAAAGGTTTGTGTGTGTCTATTCAACCTCCCTTCTAGGCACACCGGAGTCTATCTAGTAAACTTTCACCAATGATAAAATAAATAAATAAAATAGTAGTAAAGATTGATTTGTCCACTTTGGAGGTCCCCTTGATAAAATGAGTCTACCCACGTTTCAAAGTGTGCAGCATGTTTTACATTACTGAACACTCAGCCCCTTTGGATGAGCGCTCAGTGTCTCCCTTTTTGTCACTTCTACTAAATGGATGAAACTATTGAACAGTAACTAACAAAACTTGGGTATAAATGTGATTTCAAATTATTGTACTTTTATGTTTTGTATTTTTCTATTCATTTTTCACATGTATATGTAACATAAAACATTTGTGTATCATTTTTTTATATGAGGATTGTACTGAAATATTTTGTAAAAAAATAAAAACAGAGCGCTTAGCTCATTAAAATTGGACCGACTTGTATCGCATACATTAGTGTGGGTCGTTTTGTCCATAGGGCCCTTCATTTTGGCTATAACAAACCCTAAATAAAAACCTAAGGGCCTACATTATTAATGCTAATGGACAAAAAAAAAAGGACAATTCTTAAGAATTTCTTCCAATTAACTATTGGGAAAAAAAGAAAAAAAGAAAGAGGAAGTCTCATACTCTATATACCCTCTCTTTTTTTTTTTATAGTCGGAAAGCATGAAATATCCTACTAGAGAATGAGAATCTGTACCGACGTATTTGGTAGATATATAACTTGTCAGGATTGTCAACTTTAAGAACCAGAAACATTCTATATACTAATATACATGCATATTTCCTTAACTTAATTAATATATTATTCCCCATTACCTCACATAAGTCAAACAAGAGGAGTTCCATGCAATACATGACAATCTAATAAATGCTCCTGATTTATATTGCCATGAGAATTAATAGATAATCATAAAGTAGTGTTGATTTGCTTTGGTTGCAAATTGTGTTGGATTAGCAATAATACCTAATAATCTAAAATGAAAAGATCGAAATCACCCAATAGTTCTTTCAGATCATGGATCCGACTAAGCACACTAACTCTAATAATTCTCTTACATATTGGTTTTCTTCTCATTTTATTTTTCCCCTCCTTTTATATTTCGACAACATAAGCATAAGATATTGGTCTATCTTATGTCAAAAACCACCAAAGATAGCTAATTTTGTTAATTGTTTGGGATTCCAATGCTTCACTATTTCTATTCTCTAACTAGTTTTGCTTTCTTTCTCCTAGGGGATCATTTCGTCACAACAGATAAAGCAACCCCACAATCCCTTTTTTTTTTTTTTTTTTTTTTTTTGTGTTGGTCAACACAATCCTTCGTTTTTAAGCAGAGAAAAGGGCTTCAGTCCCAAAAACAAGAACAAAAATAAAAATGAGAGGAAAGGAGAGACTCAAACTCTTATCTCGGATTTACAAATACTGGAAAAGTAGCTTACATTAGAGTCATGTTTATAATTTCACATCCACTTTGTTTTTATTTTATTTTATTTTTTGGAAAATTAAAATTAATAGCACACACTAATGTTGAAACGTTTTTTGTAAACTTCATGCCCAATATTAAATCTGAATGTCTAAATTAGGGATAATATCAATATGTGTTGCGTGTCGAATTCTGCAAAGGAGGATGGTCGAATTTATCCACTAGCTCCACTCAATATTTACTTTTGAATAAATTAATTGCATTGATAATTTGATATGTATAAATCTGAACCATCTAGTGCGCAACGTATAGACTTTCATCTCAGGTTTTCTTAAGCAAATTAATGTAATCTCTAAAACTATTGAAAAATCACATGAGCTGTTTTGTTTTGATTGGATGCCGTTCGCATCCTGTTCGTAAAAATGGTTTATCCATTATTAGATTTTCTAATTAAAATGTCACTCCAAATTATTATTCCTCAATTTTAAATAAATTTCGTACAGATGTTAAAATTAGGGGGTTTTTTTTTAAGTCTAATTAAAAAAAAAAAAAAGGTTGATTTGATAACTCAGCCCACACTCTACTGTAAATCTCAGTCCGGTCCACTTTGATGAAATGTGCGTGATACGAAACTCACCGAAAGCTCGGCACTGTTTACACTGTGACACTAATGGTGCGTTTGGATGAAGTAGTTTGAAATTACTAAGGAATTCACAAATAACGGAATTTAAAACAATGTGATTTAAAATTCTAGAATATGTAAATTCTCTTGTTTGGATAACATGTAAACATAATGGAGTTTAAATACGGAATTTATGGTAGTTTTAATTTTTGATACATCAATTCAAAAGAGTGATGGTGATGGTGGCAACAATAAAAATGATGTTTATGATGAGTTGACCATATTGGTAGGGGTAATGGCCCACAAGCGGTAGGAGAAATGGTGGTGGCTAAAATTGGGGTGTTGGCGGTGGCGGTGGTGGTGGTGGAAATGGCGGTGATGGTAGTGGCGGCGGTGACAGTGATGGTGGTGGTGGCGACGGTGATGGCGGTGATGGCGGTCTTGGTGTTGGTGTTGGTGTTGGTGTTGGTGTTGGTGTTGGTAGTGGTGGCGGCAGCGGCAGCGGCAGCGGGGGTGGTGGCGGGGGTGGTGGTGTTAGTGGTAGTGACGTTAGCGGCAGTGATGGTAGTGTCAACATGGTCGACACGAATTATTTTTCTTTTGTAAAAATTGGAATTTTGAAAATGACACCAATTTAGGTGGAATTTAAAGTTGGAATTTACAGCCTTCAAATCTCAAGTTTTTTTCCACCTAGAATTTACAAAATTCTGTATTTATTGACCCAAACAAGGAAATTAGAGCATGTAATTTCTTAAATGCTGAGTTTTGTTTAAATTTCGAGTTTTTTTCCTCCATCCAAACACACCATAATAGATATACCTTATGTCTTTTCTTACATAAACATGTCAAAAACTAATAAAACCAATACAAAACACAAAAATCAAGCTTGTGAGGTCACATACACCCGTATTTTCACATAAAAATGACTGTTACCAATAATTGCCATTATTCGACATGGCAATTTACCCAATTTCAAAGAAAAAAAAAACACGCAAGCGCTCCGGAGGATGGCTAGTGCTAGGCACCAAAAACTTGAAAGAAATTAAAACATGAGCTTATTTGTCAAAAACTAGACTTATTTGTCATCATAACTTTTTAAATAAATTTGTTTATTATTAAGGGCTGTAAATGAACTTTAAATTAATTTACTTTAAAATTCTAACAAGTTATTAATGGAGCCCAACCCCAAAAATAAAAAGCAGCATCCTCAATGCATGGCATATAAATGATGTTAGCCCATAACACAACGGGCTTATGGGCTGTCCAATGAGGACCAGCGCACATGCACCATTTACATTTAAGAGAAAACATGACCAAAACTTTCCTCAGACACAGATTGGTGTGAAGACAGAACTCAATGATGGATGCAGAAGTTTCATATAAATATATAATAGTACATTGTATATTGCAAGTTGGATGATTCAAAATCAAAATTCAAGTGAATTATGTTTATATCGCAGGTCTTATATGATAAAACTATTCCAAAACCTGGGGCTCACAATCAAACTTGACAAAATCTCAGTTGCTTTAAACCTTCACCATATCATTTACATGCTGGAATCAGGTTGATCCAAACTAGTTTTTTTAATCATATAGAGAAACAATTATCTAAACTCTATGTTTCAACAAGTAAAACATACGAAAATGTATTCATGCATTCAATGAAAAGAATCATTTACAATCTATTTCAAGGCAGGAGATGAGCCTCAATTTCTCCGAGGAATTGAGTCATCCTTTGTAAGAGCAACATAGTTAACGGGTGTTATGTTATTGACCCTCCCACTTTCTCTACGTTCCTTTCCAGCTGAGACTCCATAACGGCCCAGAGGGGTACCTGTACGGCGATTAATTGGTGTCCCAACCATGGTGTTAGCATTGGTGCTCTGTCCCAATGGCTTCTTTGTAGAAGGCCTTGAACCAAAGAGTGCCTCCTGTTCTGCAGCATGTTGTTCTTGTAGCCGTTTTTGCTCCTGTAAAGTTTAAACAGAGGCCAAAATCCCTATTAACTTTCGGCTAATTTATCTTTGCAAGTGATTGCCCTCCCATAATCAGCGAGAGCAGCAGAACTAACCCATGAATATGGGAAAATAAATTATCACAAATAGTGAGAACATACATATTTTACATGTATGGAACCAGAAATAGATGAATTTAGCATCAATATCATCATTCCAGGACGGATGTATAGAAATGGGAATCTAAACCCACCAAGTTCATACAGAAAACTATATTACATTTAGCATTAAAAGCAACAGATATTAAAGTATAAGACCAGAAGATAAGAAATGAGAATTATTTGCATTCGAGACAGCATGAAAGACTTGATGCAAGGTGATTCATCTACATATTGGTAAAGGGGAGGGAAATATCAGTAAGTCCAAGCATACCCGAGATTTTCGCTTCTCCTCCTCTCTCTCCTGCCGTTGAGCAGTGTACTCCTCCAAGGTATGTAACAGGGGAACCTGGAATTCATAAAAGTGTTGGACTCGAAACTGAAGAATGAATAAAGAAAAAAGGATATAAAAAGAAAAGCAACTAGTAAACCATGTAGGATCACCTTGTCATATAAAAAAGGGATTCCTTTCTCAATCTCCCAGGCTTTAACTTTGGTAGTCAGATTTTCGATGATAGCTAGTCAAAAAAGCTTTTCATAGTTAATAAAAAAGTCTGATCTTCACTAATCAAAGTATATATAATAAAACGAAGTAAAGATAATAGGCAGAGAAGGAACATTGGAATTTTTTTGGATGTAATTTCAGTTTCATGAAATTAGAGTATCATACAGTTGCTATTAAACAAAGCAATTGGCATCCCCTGCTTAAACTTACAGGAGAATGTATTATGACATTCAGATTTCCAGATACAAGTGGCTCTTTTAACTTTTTTTATGCTCCAACAAACAATTTTCATTTTCAGCTCCACTTTTTAGCAATAATGAACTTCCTCATACTCAGCATAGATCCCACTCTTGCAAGTAACACCAACTTTACCTTTTCTTTATATTTCCAAAAGCACCAATTCACTGAGAAATTTAAGACAAACTATTACAGGCAGTATTATCCATCTCTTCCTACCAAGAGTAAGAAAATAAGCCCCAGCCCATTAATGCATCTATTAATCGGTTATGATGGCATACATGAAAGAACGCCTAAGTCATTGCCTAGCCTAACCCGAAAAAGGAGAACTGAAACAGAGAAGAAATAAACACTGGCTGGTTCGTTGCTCTTCCATACTTCATCAAATCTAAACCTTGGTCTGCAAATTGGGGTATAAATTGAGAAGTGTCTAAAAATGTAGGTGTTTATTTTACTCAGATTCATACCCATGGCAGTGTCATGTCGTGTCTTTCTGACACAGTTTAGAGACCTCTGAGTCGATGTAATGCAGTCTCTACACACCAGACATCATGTCTTGATTTGTTTCTCCTAGTAATTTCAGATACTACTGGTCTACTTAACCCATAGATGCAAGTTTTCTTTTTTTTCATAGTTGTACCACAAGCAAACAGTTTTCCCATCTAATGCACTTTTCCCCAGGGTCCAAAAATCATGCACGAACAATATGATGCTTAGCAGAAACATTTTTTACCCTATATGCTCCCATACCTCTCTACACACTAGATTCAACCTTATATTGAACCAGGTCTTAGAAGCAGGACATGCTTCTTAAAGGGGTAGGAAAACAGTCATAAATAATGAGTGGGAACTTGTGATTGGTAGCCAACGATTAAAGTTAATAGAAGAAAAGTACTTTTGTAGAGAAAAGGTAAGACTACAATGCTTCCTAGTTACAATGCACACAGGGATAAGGTTATTTAAATTCTAGAACCTACTCAGGAGTAAAACTTTCAAGAAATATAAACCAAGGTTATGAGTCAACCAAAGAGACCATCTCTCCAACATGCATTGTAAGCATCTCCCGTTTCATTTATAAATTACTAATTGGCAGCAAGATGAATAAGAAAAACATGTAGAGCAAGAAGAACAAATAAGTTAACAGAAGCTTGCCACAACAAGAAAGCATTAATTTTTTACTTAGCTTTGTTTCTCCGCAGAAGGTCATACACGTAAGCTTTTGCTGATCAATAATTTTATGCATACAATTTTCAAGTATTAACTGTTAACTTGTGCTGTCCCACTCCCTAACAGGTTAAACTTTTGGTCTAGTGGTTGTCTAACATAGTATCAAAGCATTGGTTTGCATTTCTATGATTCTCCACAGGCAGGATGGGGCTACACATGAGGGAGAGCGTTGACTTGATATATTGTTGGCATGTTCCCCAACAGCTTAAGCTTTTGGGGTCTAGTGGTTACCTAACATTGACAAATAATTCTAGGAATATCAATTTTCCTAGACTACGGACCTAGAAATTCTTAAGGCTACACCAGAATACCAAAAGACCAAAAGAATGACACAGGCAATACTTTCAAATGAATTCAAATGTTATTATGCAACAAAGAAACAGTATTACCAAAACTTGGGAGTGAGACATATATTAATAAATCAAGTATTCATAACTTCTGTTATATGAACCAAGAAGAAGATAAACCTAAGCTATCCAATTAAGTCAAGGCAAAAAAAAAACAGTTGTCTGATAAAGCACCTTTCGCAGTGACATAAAGAACCAATGAAGTGCACTGACGCAAGTTAAAACACTTTTGTCTAACAAGTATTATTATACGAGATCCAAACTATTCAAATGAATGATTACAATCTCACATGGTATTTTCGCAACAAGAATCCGGGCTTTCTCAGCACGCTTCAAATTTTTGTGAGCTCCTCTTCCTGCACTATAGCGATTGTCATCCTGAAAGGGAAAGAAAAAAGAAATTGAAAGATACAACAAGAAACAGAAAATGACAAATTCAACATAAAGAAAAAGTTTCTTAGTTCTTACTGCCAACTGGATAAGCGCCAATATGATATAAAGAAAATCATACTGGCCAGTGACTTCAAACTAGTCGCAGACTAGATTGTTCCCATATTTGAAAGAATACACCATCTAAGGCTATGTTCTTTGTTAGTTACATCATTAATGTTAAACGTCCTTCTTTATTAGTCATCACCACATCTACACATGTCATTTTCAGATTTCCATTAACAATTGCTCCTCTAGCATGAATCAAATAATTATTCACAGCATGCATTAGTACGAGTTCATGAGACATTATCATTCTAGGTTACTTGAAACTTTGCTATCTTGTTCTAAACCTTAATAAGAATGCAATTGTTTCTCATGCATTCTCAATGTTGTGACACACATGGGTAGAACTTATCCTTGAAACTGGTGCCCATGTAGTTATATACTACACATTCCAAAGGTAGCGATGTGGGACTACGCTAGAACTCACCCTTAGAATCAAGGTTGGAGTCACTCGGCACTCCCCCTCTTTGCAGGGATAAAGATACGAACACGACCCATCCCTGCAGTACACCTACTCTGATACCATGTTAAACACATGGGTAAAACGTATCCTTGAAATTGGCTTACAAGGAAAGGCTGCCCATGTGATGTGGAAATATACAACATATTCCAAAGGTACCCAGGTGATGTGGAAATATGTTAAGCCACAAATAAATCTCAATTTATCTGAACCTGTTCTATCAACAAGTTTCTTAGATGCCCAATATTGGTGCTCTAAAATATATCCAGCTTAACCGCAATTCTATACATATTCCTTTCAACTATATCAGTATTCTTGACTAGATGGTTCTATAAAAACACATCTCCACTTTAACCCTCAAGCCACCACAAATCTACAGGTAATTTCTCTTCAACCCCCCTCTCCTTAGTTCATACATATAATCAATCCAAGATAACAAAAACGATCACTCTTAGTCTTTAATATTTCTTGATCAATAGTTTATCCTAAATTTTACTAGAGTTATATCATATATTGAAAGTCTTGGTCCCGCTCAAATTAAAACCTTTTAGAATTTGCACTATTTCTTTGTGTCTAGAGTTAGGAACTAACCAGCAATCTTAAAACATCTACTAACAACCTATCCCAACCAAAAATCAAGACTTCAATTCTCTTTGAAAATAATTAAACTTACTCCCTTTGGCCTCCCATTGACAAGACATGGGTGAGAAGAGACAATTAAATGGATTAATAGTTCCTAACCCATATTTGATACAAAATTGTATTTATTGGACTAACAATCTAGGACGAGGATATAGTCCCAAATATGCTAGGATAACAAACCTACCGTCAAAGGCAGGTCACATTATCCTGAAACCCTCACTCCTCTCAGGTATCCTCTCTTCTCTTTCTATTAACTTTTTTAGAATTTTTATTTCCATGGAGTCCCCTTAATGCTTTCCATCTTAGGGTGCTTCCATGGTCGCTCATATGGTGGCCATGAACAACGTGATTTATTTTCTTTTTTGGTAATTTTTGTTTGTTTGCTGAGAAACCTGAGGAAACATATGGATGGTTTTTTCCTCTTCACATGCTACTGTTATGGGCATGAATATTAATTTTCTCTTCTTCATTTGGTGATTTGGAGCTTTTTTTTTTTAAAGAAATTGTTCTGGGCAACATGAATCAACGAACAGCATCCTGGTTTTGGTTGAAAACAGTAAAGGTGATAGAGAGAGTATGTGAAAGTTTAATAAAGTTATGAGAAATTTTGGGTTGGATTTTCGTTTGAAAGTAACTTGGTCATTGTATTGTGGGTTTTTCTTGCTGAACCATGTGCTATCTCATCTTAAGATGATAGTTTATGTTAATGAAGTCTTCTTGGTAAGTGATAAATTTTGGAAAAGAGGGAGAGTATAATGTTTGAACATTTATCTGAGAATTTTCTCTTCAGTTGTGATGAAATGGACCTAAAAAAAAAAAAAAGGATTTATTTAATTGGCTCTATTAAATGAATTTCTTTTTTTTCCCACTACAATATGATGAATATAATGTTGCCATTTTTTGTGAACTGGAAAATCCAGATGGTCCTTCTGGGACTTCAAGAGCTTGATGAGCTATATGGCTAGTTTAACAATAAGTTATTGTTACTTTACTATGATTTTTTTTATTTCCTGTAATGTAAAGATCTTTTTTTTTATTTATTTTGCCTCAAAATTTTAAGGAAATTGCATATTATATGTGGTAATCATTTTTAAAATATAAACATTGTAAAATTTCTGTGTAAAGTGTAACCTAACTATACAGCAACCCTTTATCTGTCATTTTTCATCTACTTTTTAGAAGAAAAAAAATATGTATTTGCTTATTGATAGTGTTTTCTAAACATCCAAATGTTAAAAATCTTCAAATGATATTACAGATAGGATGGAATATGTTAGGGCACACAGTATGGGTTGATGTGTCTGACGATTGGCAAATCACTATTTATGATTTCGTTTTTTATAAGAAATTTATGACTTCCTTTTGTTGATCATTAACTTTTGGACATCTTTAGGTTACAATGATAAAACTTTATTGCAATTTTAATGAATTCTTATATTTAGTCCTATTTGTATGTTTGATTATTTACGGCCAAATAAAAGGATAAGGATAATGTTTGATTTCTCTTGTTATGCCATGAGGTGAAATATAACATTAACCAATTATATGTTATATTTTTCATGCAACTATACAGAACTAAACAGATATTTAATATTTTCAATGCTTAATTAGAGTTATACTATTTCAATTTAAAATACATTTTTTAAACTAAAATTAACTGGTCATGTTTGAGCCTAGACCGAATGGTAAGACATCAGTAAATACAGTCCAATACTACACTAAACATAGGACAGTACTATATGCATTCTGTTCCTAAAGTACACCAAACAAAGGATATTCAGGCATTCCAATGAATCAAATCTAATCAAATCCAATTCTGTCCATTTTAATAGTCCAATCCAATCCAATGTTCCAAAAAAGACATTTGACGAGACGCACTCCAGGAAACAGCACAAGTAATTTGTTGCAATGTAAAAACTTGTATCTGAATATGATATAACAATCAAACGCTATAAGAAAGAGTGACATTGGAGGTCTATGACAATAGAACCCTTTGCATGTTCTCCACCTTAAATAGAATGTGACACTAAAAGTATCCTCAATAACCGCTAAGAAAAAAAGATTAATCAACAGTAAGAGAACAACAAACGCATCCGAAACCATTGAAAATAATAAATGTACTAAAAAAATACAAATTAAATTGTAGAACTTTTTTCTGATATTTTTACCTTTTCATACTCATCGAGCCACTTTTCCTCCTCAGACGCAAATTTGCACTTTTCTACCTTGTCCAAAATATCCTTCCTGCTTAGAGCTTCCTCTTTGGCCTTTACAATGTCATCATCCATTCTTGAAAGCAGATTGGACAAATTAGCATCACCTGTTAAGGCATATGCACCACAACCATATTTTTCAAGGGCAGGTTCAACCATTATAATTAAAAAATTTATTGTTAAAACTATAAATACGAAGCCAAAAATACAGAGTTGTTATGACCAGAATCTATGAGGCTGCTGAGAGTCTCTCTAGCTGCATCACTATCTACATCCACGTGGACCCCACTATAAATCTCTTCCAGCTCATTTTGCCTTTTAAATACCAACTCCTTCATCTTGCTGGCTTTCAAAACATTCAATCTCTCAACTTCAACCTCAGTCTAGAAAAAATACATTTGCAAGATTAAAAATACAGTCATTAGCAATACAGAGTCATTAAATTTAGAGCACAGTGTTCTCTAAGTGTGCTCTACATGAGAAATTCCAAGAGAAATTGAAGATAATAATAATTATCACCTGCTCAATGACATCTAGAGAAAGGCATCCTCGTCTTGACACCTCATCAACTGAGCAAGAAATTAAACTAGTTACATGGTCAAATCTTTTTTGTTCATCAATTGGTGTCTCCATGAGATTCCATAGTTCTATCAGCTTGCTCCCAAGATCTTGTAGCTACAGTAAAATATAAACCATTAGAGTAAGAGGAATTCTAATAAATGACAACTGTAACAAAGTAACAAAAGTCGTCCATACAAGTGGACTCCTACAGCAGAGTATTCAAACCATAAGTCAGCTGGAATATTAAGACAGGAAATAAAAAATTTAAATAAAATGCTCAAACAATTCAAAATCATATCAAATTCATACATTAACTAAGGTTCTAGTAGCTAACTTCAATCTAGAAGGTGCAATTTATTTTGAAGCAGGGTTAACCATATTTTTTTTACCTAGGAGTAGAAAGTGGAAAGAAAACTTGTTTTGCAAAACATTGCTTTATCGACCAAGCCTGCGTCCCTTGGTATCCTACTTAGGCTGTTTGCATTCAACATTCTTTTCATTCGTTATAGACTTTCATTGCATCTTCCAGCTGACTCGCAACTTAAAACTTCCAACAGATTTCAATAACAATTCTCACTGACAAGGTATGGTATAAGTATAATCACTTGTCCCCGCAGCCTAAACAGCTTGAGCAACAGAAACCACAAGGCAACAAAAATATGCACATAACTACCTTTAAAAAACACATTAACTGTAACCTTTCAAATCAAGCGTTAGGATTTCGGAAAACTAAAAGAGAAATGAGAAAACTTATCAGAAGAGATTAATGACAACTAAGTAAAGAATAGATGCTCGCTTCAATGAAAGTACTCAGAAATTGAAGTGGCAGAGTTTACTGACTAATTCAACAAAGTAATAAGATAGTGCCAACTCATGTAGTAAACAGCTGATGAGAGAGAGAGAGAGAGAGAGAGAGAGAGAGAGAGAGAGAGGATCCAATATTTAGTCACCTTTTGCAGTCTTTGCTGCTTGTCTTGCTTTAGTGAGTTGGTCAAAGCAGTCAATCTTGCAAGAGTGTCATTGCTGATGCTCTTGGAATGAACACTGGAGTGATCACTCAAGCTTGGGTGAACTTCATTGATTATCTTAAAGAACTCAATGGACATTACAACTGAGAGTTCATGGATGGTGTTGACATGAGCGTTGACTTTCTGCAACCTTAAAACCTGCACGAAGCATACCAAGCAAAACCCAATTGCAAACACAAGAAAAATTCAAAACCCAACTTTAATTTGAGACCCAACTTGTGAGTTATATCCAGAACCCACTTGGTACCTTCTCTTTATGAAGTTCCTCAAGGTGTGACTTAAGCTCTCCCAGCCTCTTCACAGTCAAATCACGTTCATGAACTCCCGAATCAGCAGCATTCTTAGACACACCGTTCCCAGCTATTTCGGCAGAAATCCGTACAATCTGTGACTGAATTGCCGAAAACTCCTTAACTCTTTCTTGCTTCTTCAAGCTCAGGTCGTCCAAAATGGGTTTTATAGCAGATATTTGGTCCTTGAGGGCCCCTCGCCCCTGCGAATAGGAAGCGGGGGCTTCCCCGAGGGCGGAGGCGAGGGTAGTGATTTGGGCTTGGCCGTCGGCCAAAGACTGATGCAAATCGGCCTTGTACTTTCTCGTCATTTCAACCTTCTTTCGGTAAATGTCGAGACATTCTTGCTCGAGCTGGAGAAGCATCTCGTCCCTCTCACTTTCAACCTCCCCAATTTCATCCCAGATTATCTAAAAAATTCAGAATCAAAAATCAAAATGCCGACTGTGTCTTCCGCTGATGAAATTGAATTCGTAAAATTGCAGAAACTAAAAAGAAGCCATGAAAACCAGAGAGAGAGAGAGAGAGAGTGGGAGAACCTGTAATTCGCGGAGGAGAGAAGCGCAGGTGGTGCGAGAGGGAGAGACGGACAAGGGCACCGTGGTCATTTCGCCGGAGAAGAATGTTAGGAGTGGAGCGGTAGCGTTTTGAAGATTGAGTAGTCGGGGAGTAATGAAGGATGAGAAAGAGCAAAACCCTAGAGTCTTGAGCGAGAGAGAGAGAGAGAGAGAGAGAGAGAGAGAGAGAGAGAGAGAGAGAGAGAGAGAAGAGCGTTACGAGCGTTTCTGGGTTTGGTTTTGGGTCTGTGTCTGTGTAATTGGAATTTAGAAGATCCCTAGAGATTACGGTGATTATTGTGAGTTATGAATACGAGGGAGAAAATGCCTTTCGAAAAATGGGAACTACGGATTTTTCGGTTCTTTTGGCACCAAAACCTATGCCTTTGTTTTGCTTTTTATTTTATTTTTTTCTTTCGAACGACATGAAGAAAAAGGGCGAAAAGGCCCAAGTAAAGAGAAAAGTATAAAGTTTTAAGTAAATGATTATAAAGCCCAATTTTAGGCTTTCACTACTTTTAAGACCCAGGTCTTTTTTGATATTCGAAGCAAGGCCAATTTATACCAACCCGGTCCTTTTTTCCTTCCTCCGTTTCTTTCTCCGTCTCTCCCCCACTCCTTCTCTCATTTCTCTCGTTTCAAACTCAGCACCATTCGCTCTCTTATCTCTCTTCAACGTCACTCTCTCTCTCCTCGATGCATCGTCGTCCAGCCATGGATGGCGGCGAGACCCACCTCTCCATGCTCGCCTCTCTCTCCTCTTCCTTCCCATGGCCTTCGATCGTCCAACCACCCAGCGACGGCGGCAGATCGACGTCAAGAAGCAGAAGCTTTTCGACCAATTTTCAGGTGAACTCGACGGTGACTCTACTCGATTGTGGTATTTTCCTACTCTTCTAATCAAGAGCTTTCTTTTCCCCATGGTTTTGCTTGTCAATTTTGAGGAATTACGATTTTGAAATTTTTAGGGTTTGAAAATTTGATTTTACTGTGACCGTTGGTCCTTGCAATTTTTCATAAATGAGCCAGAAATTTTAAATCTGAAAAGGCTACTGAGAAAGCCTTCTTTGGCTTTCCAATGTGCACATCTTCTATTTCAAGTTTTTAACACTGATCCTATATATCATTTCAGGGTGAAACGCCATACAATTTCTGTATTTGTTGGGGATGAGAGTGGAATAATAAACCGAATAGTTGGGGTTTTCGCTAGGAGGGGCTACAACATCGAGTCCCTTGCTGTTGGTTTGAACAAGGACAAAGCTCTCTTTACCATAGTCGTGTCTGGAACTGAAAAGGTTTTGCGACAAGTTGTTAGCTCAACAAGTTGGTGAATGTGATAAAGGTTATGATTCAACCTTAATTATTTCTAATATTCCATAGAGATCTTAGTTTATGGTGTTACTTTAGTATTTTACATAAAATATCTCAGCGGTCGGGTGTTTTCCAAAATGTATTTGGTAGCTTACATGAATTTGATGTAGGTGTATTTATTTGGATGCTGAGATTGGAATAAATTGAACTAGATTCAACATTATTATGCTTATATTAAATGATTGTAGATAACACAACCCTTCATTTTCATTCCTTTCCCTGTGGACCACGAAGATGTGCTGGATGCTTTGACATGCTAAATTTATAGTTTGTTCATCTTATTATCAAAATTTGGCACAATAAAATCAAAATTGGCTATGAAACTATTGTTGTCAATGCTTGACTTATAATTGAAAAGCTAAGTGAAGCTTTGGTTGTTACTATTTGGCAGTAACAAATTGTTACTGTTTGATAGTAACAACATTTTATTGTGATTTTTATATATGTTCTTGTAGATTATGAAATTAATCTCACTTATTTTGATTTTTTTTTATGTTGAATATTTGAAGGTGTAAGGCTTGTTGTCAATTTTTGACTTAGAATTGAAAATGTAAGTAAGGCTCTAGTTGTTACTATTTATCAGTAATAACCTGTTATTGCTACTGCTTGACAGTAACAACCTTTTACTATGATTTTTATGTTCTTAGGGTATGAAATCTCACTTATTTTGATTTTTTCATACTCAGTAGTTGAATATGTAAGGTTTTTTGTCAATTATTTACTTAAAATTGAAAATGTAAGTGAGGCTCTAGTTGTTACTGTTTGTCAATAAGAACTTGTTATTATTATTGTTACTGTTTAACAGTAACAAACTTTTACTATGATTTTTATGTTCCTGCAATATGGTATGAAATCTCATTAAGTTTGAGAAATCTGAATGGAAATGTGTTAGGTTGGTTTACCTATTTAGTTTGGTTTAGGAGAAAAAGATGAATAAAAAAATATTAAGAAAGAAACTTTCAGATTGTGGAGTTGAGGAAGCAAAAGCCTCAAGTCAGTAATAATATGTTATTGTTATTGTTTGACAGTGGCAACTTATTTGATGTATCATGTATATAATTTTTACATGCACTGTGCACACATGCTTTGAATTTTTTGGGATAATTGATGTAGTTAGTGGCACAAAAAAGCAGCATGTGGCCAATGATTATGCAAAACGACTTTCAATAGGTTACAAAGAGGTATAACTTGATCGCTCTTGATATTCTTAGTAGTTTCTTTACTTTCTCATAATGAAATATTTTCCTTTCAATTGTCTCTTGCAGTCTGAGAAGACTGTTTGTTGCATAATCACTTGCTTGCATGACAGAGTCAAGATCCAAAACTGGTTGCAAGAGTATAATAACTAAGTTTCAACATGCAAAATAAATTACCTTTTAGCCTACACTTTTGGGCTGTTTCACTTCACCGCCATATTCAATCAATTATTTCGTATAACAAGTTTCAAGTTAGATCCGGAAGTTTCAAGTTATTGTGATTTTGTTTTATTCTGTTGTCATTGTATCATAGGTTTATAATTCATTTGGTTGTTTATGATTTCACAAGGATTGTATTAGGTTTAAATTATATCCTCTAATTTATTTTTATTGCTATTGTTAGGTGATTGTTACTGTCGGGCAATAGCAATAGGTGATTGTTATGCCAGGCAGTAGCAATATGTGATTGTTACTTTTCGATAGCAAGGATTGTATTAGGTTTAAATTATATTTTCTAATTTATTTTTATTGTTATTGTTACTTGATTGCCACTGTCTGGCAGTAGCAATAGGTGATTGTTACTGTTGGGCAATAGCAATAGGTAATTGTTACTACCGGACAGTAGTAATAGGTGATTGTTACTTTTCGATAGTAACAATTATATTTACTAATAAAATGCAAAAGATTATGGACATCTTGATTTTTTATGTTTTATGTTGGTTATTATTTAATATGTTTATGAAATAAAAAAATACCTAAATTATGATTTTTTTTTTTTTTTTGAGTAATTTATGTACTAAATGGCACTAAAATGAAGAAAAAAAATTGCATTTTAAAAATACTGTAGCGCGCTACAGTAATGCCGTTACTGTAGTAACGGTTTTTTTTTTAAAAGTGGGCCGCTACAGTAGTTCACTGTAGCGGTTGAGCCGGATGAATAGTAAATTTTTAAAAATGGACTTTTAAAAAAAAAAACCCTAAAGTTTTTTCTTTTTTCTCATTAAATAAGCTTCATTGATTCTCTAAAAATAGATTAGACAAAAAAAAAAAGTGAAAAATAGAAAATGAAACATAAGAGTAATAATGTATAAAAAGGTTAGTTTGGAAATAGAATTTGTGTAACGACCCGACCCAAATTTTTACTAGAAATTTAAATTTTTATTTAACTATGTTTTTAAGAGATTTTTTTTAAGGTGTGGAATTTCATTTTAAAGATTATGAGATTTATTTGGAAAATAAAAAGGGTTTTGATTTAAATATTTATTTTTGTTTTAATTTAAGCTTGACCAAAAGTTGACTTTTAAAATAAATGGGTTTTCGACTTTGACCTTGGGTCCGTTAGATAGGTTTCGATCCCCCGAGTTCATAGACACGTAGCACGCTTCGATTCGAGTTACAGATTGGAAGATATGGGCGTTTGAAGCGAGGGGCAATTTCGTAAAATGACAAATTGGGTTTAAAAATCTGATTTTTTTTGAACTTTCTCTCTCTCTCTAGAACCTTATCTCCCTTTCTATTTATCACCCCCGCACTCTCTCTCACTCTCGGTTTTCCTCTCCCCCGCACCCTCTCCCCTGCGCCCACCAGCCCCAGCCACCCCACTCACCATCACCGGCCACCTCTGGCCAGCCTCTGGCTCCGGCGAGCTTCCCCCAGGCGCCGACCACCCCTCCGGCCTCCTCTCTCCCCGAGTTCTCTCTCCCTTCTCTCTCCTCTGCGCGCGGCCAACCCAGCCAACCCAGCCACTTTTGGCGGCTGTTCCATCGACCCCGACCACCGGCGATCTCCCCCGTCGGCCGATCAGCTCGGCCCGACCCTCCTCCAGTCAGCCCAGCTCCCACACGCGCGAGAACGAGGCCAGAGGAAGCCCAGCCCGCCGCCACTGCTCGCCGGATTCCGGCCAAATCTCAGCCCATTTCATCCCTATTTTTGGTGAGATTTCTTCCTCTTCCTTTGGGTTTTCATTTTCCTAATTGATGTTGATTAATTTCGAGTATATAGGAATTGGAAATTTCTGGGTTTTGAAGCCATTTCGGGTTGTTCTTTAATTTTCGGACTAGAGGGCTGTTTTTGTCGTTTTAAATAATAAATTCTATTCCTAGGAACCCCAATTGTGGTTTAAGATTGAAGGATTGAGCGGGTTTGAGGAATTAGGCATTTCTTGGTTGAATTTGGAGTTGGGGCAGCCACTTTGGACGGCTCCTGCAGTGAGTCCGAACCCCCGCTGTCATTCGTGAATAAAGGATTAATTTTGGACAATTGAGGAGTGAGTTATTGATCTTGGTTAGGACGTTTTTGGTTAGGCTGAGCCGAGGAGCTTCTGGAGTGTTCATGTAGGGGTTTTGGGTCTACGAGTGGAGGTTGGGAATCGTCGAACTAGATTGGGAGGCGGATGTGACGTTAAGTTAAGCACATATTTACATTTAAGTGCCTTGAGTCGGAACTAATTATATTTCGTCGATTGTCTATTTTATAGGCGAGACGACCGCGGCTCGGAACGATTCGGCGGAGGATCGAAGCTAGGCTATCACTGTGAGTGGACTTTTGTTTTAAAAACATTTTGTTTATTTTATGGTTGAATTTATTTGCTTATCCCGAGTTTTATTTGAGTATGGATTGAGTAAAATATTTTGGGGTTGAATTTGTTATAAGTGATTATGATTTTCAAAGTTTACATTTCCGTTAGTTTGACTAATGTTCATACTTTAAGTTTTATTAAATGATTTTTCATACGAGATTGACGAATAAATGTGGTTTTAAGAGTCGATAGAGATGTACGATTTCAAAAGTGATTTATACAAGAATTTATTGAAAGGAAATTGATTTCAAAGTTTTGAGAAAGCCTTGAGTTGATAGCAAAAGGTGTGAGAATCTCATTGGGACTTTTCATTTTTAAGAAATTATTTTGCGTGGCATTGAGATATAAAAAAAAAATGGTTTTCAAACCACCTTTGCAGTACCCTCCAGGTTTAAGATTTAAAAGGTCTTTGGGACCCATCACGATGCACATATAGGCTTTGGGCCGTGTGTCGGGATGTTTCGCCCTTTGGGGGCCGCTCTGCGTGCACGTAAGACAGAATTTGTGGCTCTGCATGCGTATGACAGATTCTTGGCTCTGCGCATGTATGACAGATTATTTGTGGCTCTGCATGCGTATGACAGATTCTCGGCTCTGCGCATGTATGACAGATTATTTATGGCTCTGCATGCGTATGACAGATTCTCGGCTCTGCGCATGTATGACAGATTATACGGGTAACTGACTGGTGTGTGTTTTCAATTGTTAAGTATATTAAGTGATGATCTTATGACAGCAAAGGTTTAAGTAAGACGGTTTCAGTTGAACAGTTTATTGATTTTTAATATGTTGAGAATGTTTGAAAAGAAAGTTTGATTTTCAGCTCTAGATTCTATTATTTTACTGAGAAATAGTTTTAAAAACTTGGGGATTTCAAAGGACATTCTAAGGTTTTAGAGTTAGACGTGTGTAAAAGGGTTTTTCTGAAAAGATATTTAATCTTTGATTTTCTTCTCCATTTTACTGTCCACTCACTGAGCCTATCTCACCGTTTTCTTGTTTGTCTTAAATTGTCCCCCAGGTAGTAGATTTGGTGGAGGTCGAGCCAAACACGTCGAGGCAGTTGCAATCATCTCCTTAGTCGGACCCTGTAGGCGCCATTTAATTTTTGTAAAAATTCCTTGTAATAGAATAGCAGCTCTGATAATCACTCTGCAAATTTTAAGTTGGATTTCTGTGAGATTGTTGGGTCTGAGACCCTATTTGGTTGCGGTAGAGGTGGTTGCTGTATAGAAGTTTTTTTTAACAGGTTTGAAATTCTGGGTTAGTCCATTTTCAGGGGAGGTTCTGCCGAATTTTCGGTAGGATTTTCCTTGATTTTGGATTCCCGCAGGACCTCTCCAGATTTCAAGATGAAATCCGGGGGCGGTCCTGTCAACTTGGTATCAGAGCATTAGGTTTTCAATTTCTGTAGACTCGGCACCTTGTGTGCATCCTTCGAGGTATGGAAAGGTTTTCCTCAGCTTGTGTGGACATGCCTCCTCGACGTGGCCGACCTCAAAGAAGATTGTGGTAAGTTTTGGGGGATATAGTTTATTTTATTGACGTGACTTAAAGGAAATGATAGGAGCTTCAGGGTGACCCTTTAGTTCACGATCATAATTTATTTCTCATTTTCATGGATACGTAAGGAATGGTGTGGAAGACGTAGTAATTAACGATACTTGAAGTTGCGATCATATTCTATGTTGGATACATTTAGAGATCGAAGGGTTAATCAGAGTGGCGCAGCGGAAGCGTAATGGTGCCCAGTCCTGCTATGTCAGTAGAGGTGGAGAACAACAGAGGGGTCAGCCAGGACGCCCCAGAGCTCAGGGCAGAGTCTTTGCCATGACAGGACGCGTTGATCTTACCGGACGTCATCATGGGTACGTTGTCCATCTTTGAGCATGATACGATATTTTCGATAAGAGATAAACTTTCTCGATTTGTGGATTAGAGTGGTTTTCAAATGATTTAAAGGTTTTAAACTGATTTACTTCGTAATGGTTTTATCCCTGAAAACTTTATCTAGGGTTTGGCGTTCTATCACATTTTTAAGTTATTATTTTTGAGGCGTACTTAATTTATTTAGGTTCGTTGTGGAGTGATCTTTTTAGTTTAAATGTTTTCGGTTTCCTCAAACGGAAAGAAATGTCAAAATTCAAGCATATTTCAACTTATGGTTGTTGAAAGGAGGTTTGACTTAATGGGCGATAAGAATTTTACAACAACAATTCACTTAAATTAAGGTTTTTCTACTAAATTTCGAGGACGAAATTTTTGTAAGGGGGGAAGGTTGTAACGACCCGACCCAAATTTTTACTAGAAATTTAAATTTTTATTTAACTATGTTTTTAAGAGATTTTTTTTAAGGTGTGGAATTTCATTTTAAAGATTATGAGATTTATTTGGAAAATAAAAAGGGTTTTGATTTAAATATTTATTTTTGTTTTAATTTAAGCTTGACCAAAAGTTGACTTTTAAAATAAATGGGTTTTCGACTTTGACCTTGGGTCCGTTAGATAGGTTTCGATCCCCCGAGTTCATAGACACGTAGCACGCTTCGATTCGAGTTACAGATTGGAAGATATGGGCGTTTGAAGCGAGGGGCAATTTCGTAAAATGACAAATTGGGTTTAAAAATCTGATTTTTTTTGAACTTTCTCTCTCTCTCTAGAACCTTATCTCCCTTTCTATTTATCACCCCTGCACTCTCTCTCACTCTCGGTTTTCCTCTCCCCCGCACCCTCTCCCCTGCGCCCACCAGCCCCAGCCACCCCACTCACCATCACCGGCCACCTCTGACCAGCCTCTGGCTCCGGCGAGCTTCCCCCAGGCGCCGACCACCCCTCCGGCCTCCTCTCTCCCCGAGTTCTCTCTCCCTTCTCTCTCCTCTGTGCGCGGCCAACCCAGCCAACCCAGCCACTTTTGGCGGCTGTTCCATCGACCCCGACCACCGGCGATCTCCCCCGTCGGCCGATCAGCTCGCCCGACCCTCCTCCAGTCAGCCCAGCTCCCACACGCGCTAGAACGAGGCCAGAGGAAGCCCAGCCCGCCGCCACTGCTCGCCGGATTCCGGCCAAATCTCAGCCCATTTCATCCCTATTTTTGGTGAGATTTCTTCTTCTTCCTTTGGGTTTTCATTTTCCTAATTGATGTTGATTAATTTCGAGTATATAGGAATTGGAAATTTCTGGGTTTTGAAGCCATTTCGGGTTGTTCTTTAATTTTCGGACTAGAGGGCTGTTTTTGTCGTTTTAAATAATAAATTCTATTCCTAGGAACCCCAATTGTGGTTTAAGATTGAAGGATTGAGCGGGTTTGAGGAATTAGGCATTTCTTGGTTGAATTTGGAGTTGGGGCAGCCACTTTGGACGGCTCCTGCAGTGAGTCCGAACCCCCGCTGTCATTCGTGAATAAAGGATTAATTTTGGACAATTGAGGAGTGAGTTATTGATCTTGGTTAGGACGTTTTTGGTTAGGCTGAGCCGAGGAGCTTCTGGAGTGTTCATGTAGGGGTTTTGGGTCTACGAGTGGAGGTTGGGAATCGTCGAACTAGATTGGGAGGCGGATGTGACGTTAAGTTAAGCACATATTTACATTTAAGTGCCTTGAGTCGGAACTAATTATATTTCGTCGATTGTCTATTTTATAGGCGAGACGACCGCGGCTCGGAACGATTCGGCGGAGGATCGAAGCTAGGCTATCACTGTGAGTGGACTTTTGTTTTAAAAACATTTTGTTTATTTTATGGTTGAATTTATTTGCTTATCCCGAGTTTTATTTGAGTATGGATTGAGTAAAATATTTTGGGGTTGAATTTGTTATAAGTGATTATGATTTTCAAAGTTTACATTTCCGTTAGTTTGACTAATGTTCATACTTTAAGTTTTATTAAATGATTTTTCATACGAGATTGACGAATAAATGTGGTTTTAAGAGTCGATAGAGATGTACGATTTCAAAAGTGATTTATACAAGAATTTATTGAAAGGAAATTGATTTCAAAGTTTTGAGAAAGCCTTGAGTTGATAGCAAAAGGTGTGAGAATCTCATTGGGACTTTTCATTTTTAAGAAATTATTTTGCGTGGCATTGAGATATAAAAAAAAAATGGTTTTCAAATCACCTTTGCAGTACCCTCTAGGTTTCAGATTTAAAAGGTCTTTGGGACTCATCACGATGCACATATAGGCTTTGGGCCGTGTGTCGGGATGTTTCGCCCTTTGGGGGCCGCTCTGCGTGCACGTAAGACAAAATTTGTGGCTCTGCATGCGTATGACAGATTCTTGGCTCTGCGCATGTATGACAGATTATTTGTGGCTCTGCATGCGTATGACAGATTCTCGGCTCTGCGCATGTATGACAGATTATTTATGGCTCTGCATGCGTATGACAGATTCTCGGCTCTGCGCATGTATGACAGATTATACGGGTAACTGACTGGTGTGTGTTTTCAATTGTTAAGTATATTAAGTGATGATCTTATGACAGCAAAGGTTTAAGTAAGACGGTTTCAGTTGAACAGTTTATTAATTTTTAATATGTTGAGAATGTTTGAAAAGAAAGTTTGATTTTCAGCTCTAGATTCTATTATTTTACTGAGAAATAGTTTTAAAAACTGGGGGATTTCAAAGGACATTCTAAGGTTTTAGAGTTAGACGTGTGTAAAAGGGTTTTTCTGAAAAGATATTTAATCTTTGATTTTCTTCTCCATTTTACTGTCCACTCACTGAGCCTATCTCACCGTTTTCTTGTTTGTCTTAAATTGTCCCCCAGGTAGTAGATTTGGTGGAGGTCGAGCCAAACACGTCGAGGCAGTTGCAATCATCTCCTTAGTCGGACCCTGTAGGCGCCATTTAATTTTTGTAAAAATTCCTTGTAATAGAATAGCAGCTCTTATAACCACTCTGCAAATTTTAAGTTCGATTTCTGTGAGATTGTTGGGTCTGAGACCCTATTTGGTTGCGGTAGAGGTGGTTGCTGTATAGAAGTGTTTTATAACAGGTTTGAAATTCTCGGTTAGTCCATTTTCAGGGGAGGTTCTGCCGAATTTTCGGTAGGATTTTCCTTGATTTTGGATTCCCGCAGGACCTCTCCAGATTTCAGGATGAAATCCGGGGGCGGTCCTGTCAATATTTTTGATTGTTTCTAATAGGGTTGCCCTTTGGTTTGGTTTTTACTGAATCGATCGACTACTGATCGAATTTTTTTGGTTTGCTATACCGATTTTCACAATTCGGAAATCCGAAACTGAAAATATCCTAAAAAAGTTGGTTTGGTTTTGGTAAAAACCGAAAAAGTTGGTAAACCGACCGATTACCAAAAATTATTACCGATAGAAACTGAATCAATTATTACTGAAAAAACCAAAATATATACCAAAAAAACTGAAACAATTACCGAAATTTAGTTATATATGCTTATATAAATCTATTATGTTAGTGTTACAATAAATATTAAACTACTAATATCTTAAACAACTATAAAAACATATAATTGTACAATGTTATCATATTAATATTATCAAAAGTGTGAGTTAAGATATAGAGTCATTCTTTAATAAAGTAAATGTTATTATTTTTAGGAAAGTAAAAATCTCATTTTTAGGTAAGTAGTGTATATATATATATATATATACACACTCATATTTTATCAGTATATATACATACTAAATTAATAGGATATGTACTAATACATATTATTAAACTAATTATACTAGTATATATTATTACTAGGGTAAAATACTAGTACTATACTAAACTACCATTTACCAATATTACTCGTGCAAATATATATTCATCAAACATTATATTTTATGCATCATATTTGATTAAATTTTAATTTATATTGATATATAATAATTAGTATTATTATAATTAAACTGAAAATGAACCGAAGATGTACCGAAGTAAACCGAAAATTAACCGAAGATATACCGAAGTAAATCGAAAATGAACCGAAAATATCCGATACCAAAATTACTGAAAACTGAAATTTACCAAAAATTACCGAACCAAAAAATACCGAAAATACCGAATTTTTTGGTTTTGGTTTGGTAAGCCCCAATAGCGATCCGAACTGACCGATGGGCAACCCTAGTTTCTAAGGTCAAAATTTAAAAATCTATATAATAAAACAGAACGGTTTTTGAATTATCTCCGATCCGAATGGCTGAGATCGTTTCGGCTTAAATCCAATGATCGGTTAGCAATTTCCCAAATTTACTTTCTCCCACATAAGAATTGGTTTGCCGCCTATTTCTCTTAAATTAATTACCGCTCATCTCTTCTTAATTAATTTTCTAAAATTTACTTTCCGTTATCTATTAAACTTATTACGCTTGCCAAAATATCGATGTTTGCGCAATAAAAAGAACCGTTTGGCACTCGCAGAAGCGAGTATGGAGAGGCTAGTATTATGATAAATTAGAAAAAGAAATAGGCTAGTCCATTTTTTACTAGGACGATCAATTGGTGTGGCCAATCCATAAGCCACTCTTTTGAAAAAAAAAAAAAAAACATTGTAACTCTATGTCAATTACATTCTCAAGTAAAAAAAAAAAAAAAAAATACTAAATTACTCCCAAGGATAAAAAATTCAAGGTTCATAAACTGGAAATCCACCTAAATGACAAATTAAGTTGAAGCCCAATCTATTCACGTGTGCACCTGGAGGTCAAAAACAGGCTACCGAGTACTCGATACACCAAGCGCTTGGTACTCTTGCCGAGAGCTCAGCGAATGTAGATGTATCCTCCATCTGGTGTGCATCTACAGATTTTAGGTTGCACATGTAGCTTTTTAGGCTACATATGACATATTTTAAGTTGTAGATGCATGTTTTAATTAGGTTGCATATGGTAGATTTTAGGTTATATACGCATGTTTTAGGTTGTAGATACAGGTTTCAGATGCAGGGTTAAGGTTGCAAATGCAAGTTCCATTTGCAACTGTCGAGTGCTCGGCAAGAACTACATAACACTCGATAAGAACCTCCAAGCACTCTGTAAGAACTACAGAGCACTCTGTAAGAATTGCCGAAGGCTTGGTAGGATCTATGTCCTGCAACTTAAGTTTTGGGGTGGCTAGACTTGGACTTGTTTTTCTTTCTTATTTTGGGCTTCTACTTAAAGCACCCAAAAAAAAAATTATGTTACATTGTTTAATTTTGATTTAAAATGTTTTTTCCTTTTTTTTTTTTTTTATGTTTAGTTTGAATAAGTTAGACTCCTAGTCAAATAGGAGTTAGATTAGTTTTAGTTAGCAATAAAACATGATTTAACCAAGGAAGATTTATACATTGTTCTCTTGATTGGAAGTCCATCAATGTACGAATCCACAAGCTCTCCACTAGTTTGTCCTTCTCGTCACACAAGTGTATGACCTTTAATAAGTCCATGCTAGGAGGAGATGGAGGGATGAACTTGTTGGAGAATGGGAGTGCTAGCTCTCTTTTCACAAATTAGCCTAAAAGAAAACATAAAGAACGTAGAATGATCTTTACTGGGGCTTTACATATACTGACTTCTTGACTTGAGCCCCCTTTTATAGACTTAAGTGGAAAACTATTTTCCACTAAAGGGGGCCCAGTCATCCTAGTCTTATGAACTAAGTTTGTTAGTCCATTAGACTAGGTAATTAACTTTTAATTAAATAATTAATTAATTAACTCCTTAATTAATTAATAAGCTCATCATTCTATTTCTTTTCTATTAGACGTTTTAGGTCCAATTAATTAACTCATTAATTAATTATGTTCAAGCTCTAATATCATCCCACACATATTGGCATGTGACCTCTTAAGTTTCAATTGAACTCAGCAATAGATTTAGGACATCTTCCTAAACTAACTCAATCCAAGTAAAATTACCATTTTACCCTTAGGTCACCACAAGCTATGATTGACACCTAGCAGTGTGTCATGGCTACCCAGATTAATCGGAAGATATAAGAACCTATTTCGTCTTGATTGCAATATAATATAGTCTCTCTATCATCCTATGTTCCTGAATCATAGTCAGGTATGAAATTTCTTCAACCCTATCATGATCCTTGAGGTCCAACACTTATGTGTAGATTGCATTTGATCAAGGAAACTCATTTCCATGATCTAATACTTTGGCCAGAGATTCATGAATCTAGACATATGTTGCCTCTTGGAGCATCTCTTCTATTAATAGGAGTGATAGATCCTCTATTGAACATATACATGTCCCCATACGTCATTGATTCTGTCCAATATGTACCGTTAACTAAACTCTAAGAGCCTAGCCTTGTAATACAATCAAAGCATAGCGACCGAGTGCATAGGACAATTGTGGCGTCTCAAGTCTAAGGACCAGTTGTGTTATCAAGACTTAACGAATTCCTGTTGATGGGTAAGTAATTCTTTATGACAGGTTTTTGTTCTATTGGTCACGTTCAGTGAACCATTTACTAGCACCCATGTTCTTCTCCTAATGCCTCTACACTGATAATCTGAGACGGATTATCCTAAACATTAAGCAGAGACAGATCATGCTGGTCTTACTGGATTTGATATTTTTCAGATATTATAAATGAACTAGTTTTCTTTAAATGACAGAAACTTTTAAAAGTAATCTTGGGGCTGCTTTTGAAAACTACTGTGACCAATTTGCATTTAAAAAAAAAAAAAAGCAAGTTTATAACCTTTTACCAAACACTTGGGCTATCAAAACTTTTATCTAAAGTTGCTCTTTTCTGCTGAACCGCAACCCCAAACGGGCACTAAGGCAGATGTTCTAGCTAGTAGACCAAGTTCCTTAATAGTTGCAAGTGGATTAGCACGTCTATATAAGGCGCGCAATTTGTCTCAATCTCGTGAAAATTATAATACTCTTACTTTGCCAACCTTTCTGGTGAAACAACTAACAAGTGAGATGTAAGAACGAAAAAATAAAGGGCTATGTTTTAATTATGATGAACAATTCAAACCCGGGCATCGATGTAAAAAGCTATTTATGATTTCACCTTGTTGGGAGGAAGGCGATGGTGATGTGCACATGGAACAAGATGATTGTTATTGAGGTTTGCTACATGGACCTTGAGGACAAGACCCTTGTTAAGGAGGAAGGAATGTTACGTTGTTTAATTTTGATTGAAAATATATTTTTTTTTGTTTAGTTTAGGGGTGGGCACGGTACGGGGGGGGGGGGGGACGAGACCTTCCTCATCCCGATCCCAATACCGGAATTAGTTTCGGGATCGGGATCGGGACGGCATGACCATGGTACCTTTTCAAAACCAAATTATATGGTACGAGATGGGTCGGGATGGGTTCGGGATGAGTTCGGGACCAGTTGCAGGGAAGGGCATGGTTGAACTTGCCGGCTTCCATATCTTCGATTCTCCTTCATGGGTGAGAATCCGAGCAAGGGAAGGGCATGGTTGAACTCGCCGCGACCTAGAGAACAAAACCCAGGTGGTCCGGCATCTCAACTCGGCCGGGAATGCCGATCGCCGCCGCGACTGCACAATTGGGTTCGGGGATGGGTGTCAGTTTTGGCTGAGTTTCTGGAAAATCAAAGGCTATGAGGAGATAGAGGACGAAGAAAGAGAGATAATGGTGGTGTTCTCATCATCATCAGTCGCCAGACAAGGAGGTTCTCATCGGAGATGGTGGCTGTCCAGAGAGAAAAGACTGGAAGGAAGGTTTGCCGTCTGTGTGTGTCGTTGGAAAAAGAAAGAAAAAAGAAAGAGAGAAAGAACAATGAGGGAAAAATGGAAAAAGAAAGAAGAAAAAGGGGAGGCGCTGGAAGAGTGGAAGTGGATTATTATGGGAATGAGTGTTATTGGGTGTAGTCAAGTCTAAACTTTCTAGTATAGACTTGCCCAAACAACCAATTAAAATGTGACACATAATAAAAAAAATATATAAAAAATTAATTATATATTCGGTACGGGACGGGACGGGACGGGATTGAAATGTTGATACCATTCCCATCCCATTGTATTCGGAACCGGTACGGGATCATCCTGAAATTCACGGGACCTAAACGGGATGGGACCTTAACGAGATGGTACGGGATGGAACCGGTATGGGTTCGGTATTTCGGTTTTAATGCCCAGCCCTAGTTTAGTTTGTGTTGAATCGCAAAAAAAAAAATAATAAAATAAAATACAAAGGTTAAGGTTATGATAGGATTCCCATGTACCATGTGCCACATTAATTTCAAATGAAAATAGGTTGGAAAATGAGATAATGTGGATTTATCTAGAAGCTTAATTATCTCTTATCATATGAGCTTGAATTTAAATGAAGACAGTTATCTTATCTTCATTTGATCTTTCACTTAGACCTTCTATGGTCTCTATAAATAAAGCAGGAGGGATTCAGAAAAGAGGAGGAAGACTGAAAGGCTGAAGAAGAAAGTATAAGGAGAAGAGAGAATTACGGCAAGATCGTTGATCTTCAAATTTAAGGTAGTGGCTCATGGCAGTGTTCTTTCTTTTAAGATGGGGGGAGGGGGGGTTCATATCAGGACCCCCCTATAAATTGCTTTCATATGTTCATATCAGAACCCCTGTAGATGGCTTTCATCTCAAGATGGGGGTATAGATCAGAAACCCCCATGAATTTCTCTCATCTCAAATTGGTGGTTCTGATCTGAACCCCACAAAGAAAATCACCTTCTCTACCATCAGCCAACAAAGAAATCAAGTCTCATGGCTAGGATATATTTCCTTTGAATTAGACAAGAAAAACAAAGAAATGGCAGGAAGCCAAGGGGAAAATATAAATGGCAGGAAGCCAAGGGGAAAATATAAATGGCATTTGTCATCTCTATAGCGGCACAAAGCCAAGAAAACAAAGTTTTTTTTAAAAAAAAAAAGGGCTGGCCTTCTCCTTACGGGTCACTTGCAAACCAAATGGAATGAGGACTTTGGCTTACAAAAGAAAGGTGAATGGAAGGCAAATGTTGGCAAAAGAAAAAGATAAAAAAAAAGTATGGCTTCTAACTCTATGTAGAAGTTCGGTTTGATTCTATCGAGGATACGTATGCAACCTATATCTAAATTTAGGTGCAACCGCAACCAAATTCAAATCTCTCAAAATTCTCAAATGAACTACATTCGGTTTGATCATGTCATGGGTATGTAGGCAACCTACCAAAATTTAGGTGCAACCGCAACCAAATCAAATCCATTCTCATTTTCTAGAAATTGATTCCATACACAAAGTCTCTGAATTAATTTCTCAAATCAAATCCAAGGGTTCTGAACCCTACCCAAATTACTCAAATCATTTAAATGGGTCCACTCACCCATTTAATTCCCAAAACCTTGGAACTACGTGTGGTTTGATCTTGCAATGGGTACGTAGGAAACCTAAAATATGGGTGCAACCGCAATCGCGAATAAATTATATTTCAATATGTCTTTTATCTATTGGAAATCCAATACTCACAAAGTGATCCGTTGGTTTCATTGTAATTGGAATCAAAGAGTATTCCCTTGAGTCAAGGGATTGTAATTAAGAGATGCACTCCATCTTAAATGGGTCGTACCCAAAATAATAAAACTCTTATTCTTTAAATGAATTTGGGTAATATTATTATTTATTTACAAATTTTGTTCAACAGTTTGAATAAGTTATACTTCTAGTCAAATAAGAGTTGGGTTAGTTCTAGTTAGTGGGAAAATAGGATAGGATTAGTGGAGTAAACTTCTCATATCCTTACTGGAAGATGACATTGTGGACTGTTAGTATGTTTTTCCATCTTTTTCTCAATTAGATGTAATTATCACTTATTTAAAGGTGTAACTAAATTAATAAAACAAGTAGAAAAATTAAAGCAATTACGTGAAAACGTTATCTTAGTTCAAAGGTTCCTTTATCAACCTTCTCTATCCTTTAGTTATTCAACATAGGTTCCAAGAAAAAGCCCACAAAATCCCATTACATACCAAATTACATCCTCAAGTAACAGTCTCTTATTTACAATCCAAAAATTGCGTAAAAGTGATACCCAAATTATAGCCAAATTATTTAATTACACACAGCAATACATGTTAGAATATGAAAATACTCATTTTTTCATTGAAACAAAATCTACATAGCAAGCTCTACAAGGCATGCCACACCTCCTATGTGACCCATATATGCATTTTTCAAGGTATTTCATGCTACAACACTTAAAGCATCCATTTTTCATATTTATACACAACATTTTCCTCTGATACCACTTGAAGGAAAGCTTTGTACATTCAAAGTATCAAAGGCGGAAGGATGATGAAAAACAAACATATAATACTTTCCTTGTATATAAACCCTAGGCATCTAGGTTAGATGAACCATGAAATATAATTTACATGAGAAATAACTAGAAAGTTTATAGTTTTCCCTTGAAGACCTTTCTTTAAGATGAACCCAAAGACGCAGACATCCATGGGTGTCACACTAAGTTAGATAAGGATAAATGTGCATGAGCTTGAAGTTGAGCTTCAACAAGTCAATGACAGTATTGCAAAATTAATTATATGAGTTGGGAAAGTCACTAAGATGCTTAACATAGGATAGTCATATGGTGACAAAAAAGTTTTAGGGGTCAGTGAGCTAGTATAAGAGTGGCACTACAAGAAAAAGCAGTTTGGGCGATGAACCACTACAAGAAAAACCTTAATATATATCAGTGAAAAACCGATATCTATTTAGGTTTCTTACCGATATATTGAGTGGTGATATCTATTCCCATATATTAGATATCGGTTATACACTGATGTCTATAATATATTAAATATCTTATTTGTTTGATAATCTGATATCATATACAACCAACGTTATCGAATATTAACCATTTCTGATATCTTAAAATTACAATCCGGTATGTAAGATACTTATGATATCTTTATTTTTTTTTCAAACTGATATAAAAAATGTATTCAATATAGTCTTGGTAATGAAAATTTGATATAAAAGGATATATAACATATCGGTTTTGTACTTAAAATCGGATATAAAAAGGTGTATAATATATCCTTTTTGTACTTAAAATCTGATATAAAAAGTTATATAAAATATAGTTTTTGTACATAAAATCTAATATAAATAGTATGCTTTAGATATCTTTTTTTTTTAAATGATGTTGAAACTTCATTCTTTATCGGTGCATTTTTACATAATCTGATATGTAATAGGCTTCTGACATAGATAGAAATTGGTTGGCATATATGCATCCACACAACAATTAGTAAGCTTCTAAAGTAATCCAACTTCAATTCTTTCATTCATATAAATTAATCCAACATCCAAACTCAAGAGTGATCAAGTTAACAAATATAGATTACAAATCCATCTAAAAATATGGATAGCCCTCATCAATGCATGTATGTATACCCTAAAATCACTATTTTAATTATCTCCATAAGTACCTTCACAAAATCCATCTCTAGATCCTAAACATTGCCAACATGTACAAAATAATTAAGGCAGTGCAGCTAGGCCTAAATTCTGCATATAGATTGGAATGTCAACTAGCTAGTATCTTCATATCCACAAAATGCTCAAAAAGGTATCAAATTAACATGCATGTCAGTCTAAATATAATTCACATGGAAACAAAATCTCTCCATTCAACTCGGACTTCATCAATTTGCTCATGTGTGTAACTGCTCCACGCAACAATTAGTAAGCTCATGTGTGTAACTCATCCACGCAACAATTAGTAAGCTTCTAAAGTAATCCAATTTTAATTTTTCCATTCATATAAATTAATCCAACATCCAAACTCAAGAGTGATCAAGTTAACAAAAAATAGAATACAAATTCATCTAAAAATATGGGTAGCTCTCATCAATGCATGTATACCCTAAAATCACTATTTTATCTCCATAAGCGCCTTCACAAAATCCATCTCTAGATCCTAAACACTGCCAACATGTACAAAATAATTAAGGCAGTGTAGCTAGGCCTAAATTCTGCCTATAGATTAGAATGTCAACTAGCTAGTATCTTCATATCCACAAAATGCTCAAAAAGGTATCAAATTAATATGCATGTCAGTCTAAAGATAATTCACATGGAAACAAAATCTCCCCATTCAACCCGGACTTCATCAATTTGCTCTTGTGTGTAACTGCTTCACTTGTTATTCAGGTGACTCCACTAAAAACAAGAAAGAAAAATGCATTAATAAGATTGCAGCAAGGGCAGCAAGGATCCCAAAGGGCATTAATAACATGAAACATATACTGAAATCAAATTTGTATCAGTTAGCAACCAATGGCTTTCAAATGGTAGCAAGGGCTTTAGTTTGAATTAAATTGAGATTGCATTTCTAGAATCCCAAAAGGCAACGAAATGTAGGCCATGCCAGCAAGGGCTTTCAGATGGCATCACATATATATAATTCAAAAAATGGATCATGCAAGTATAAATGAGTAGCCACAGTATTAGCCTAGAGTTCAGCAATAATGCAAGTAAAAAATAATGGAAATATAAGAGAAATGCAAACCCTATTCTCAGCCTTTCCAGATGACCAAACTGACAAATCTCTATCTCACTCTTTAATGCACACACCACCAACCCAAACACACATACACAGAGAAAAAATTAAAAAAAGGCAAAGCCAAAAAACAAGTTTTAAAAACTACACACAAAGTAGTATCCTAGGCCATCCCCTCCTCCTGTAATTCCCTTTTCCAAGTTTTCCACTTACTTTATTAATTCAATCAATCCCAATTATTTATAATCATAAATACATAATCAATCCCAATTTTCGGTAACTTGAAATTGGAAAGCTTCAACACCATGGTTATCAAATCAAACAATAAGCTACTCATTTATATTTGGTTTGATTGTCTCCAAAAGAGGAACCATCAAAGCAAATCATTAACATTAACGCCAAACAATAGAACATAATCGCTTTATATTATGAACCATCAATACAAATATTACACACACAAGCTCAAGCACAAGCACAATCACCTGCACAGACACACACACAACTTAACATTTCACTAACATTTAAAAAGGTAATATTTCAAAAGCATAAATGTTTGAAAGTTATTGTGTATTGTGCATGTCTGTAAGTGTGTATAAATGACCAAATAGGAATTCCATTTTACACAGTAGACCAAATTGTTAAACCAATTAAGACTACAGCTAGATAGCTAGCACCCCATTCCATAGGCATAGAAGCATACCTTATTCCTGTACCACTACCACAATTCCCAATCATACCCTGAACAACTAAAAGAATAGGCAGTAGACTAAAAAACATGGCTATCAAGACACGTAGACCAACAAAGCATTAAGACAACGAATCTAGAATTTAATACAAAGAATATCAAGATGAATAGTGTTTTCCCAAGCACTAAATTAAGATAAATTGTTGGATAATTGGAAAAGAATAGGCAAACACCTTCCACTTAAATATCCCTCCCTGTCTCTCTCTCAACTAAAGCCAACAAATTTCAAAGTTCTACAACTTTCTCCTATCAAAGTTCTACCAGTACAATGAATGAACTAGTCGACAAGTTCAACACTGCTTATGACAGGCATAGTCGAAGAGGAGGACGGATTGCTTTTTTCAGAAAGTTGCTTGCCATAGTTGAATCGGCCACCGAGCTTCCAGTCTCGGTCACGGTCGCCATGGAGGCTGACCGGAGTGACTCGGTCTGGTCTTCGGTTTGGGCTATTCTGCTCTTAGCCCCAGCCGCTTCGAGCAATGTTAATCTTAGGCCTAGCCTCTTCGAGCTATTTCTTAGCGTCCTCAGCCTCGTCCTATGAAATCCCTTCTCTGAATATCTTGGGCAACCCTTCAATGAGCTCTTTGGCCTCTTTTAGCTCCAAGCTCGTCAAAGCCCTCACCAGTCAAGCATCCAATTATCAGAGTGTGAAGTTGTATTCGGAAGCCAAACCTATGCACATAAAACTATGTATTGCTGCAATGCTATGACGTGAAAAAGTGGCTCCATTTCTACACACATCTTGATAAAAGTATAACCAGTATCATTGAAATTCACTGGAGTTAGCCCACATGCAGTTGATAGTTCTTTTTTTTTTTAATTTCTTGACGGCCCACAATAGCAAAATGGCTACCTATGAGAAAGCCCAATCCATTGCCCAAATAAAAATAAATGGTCAAGACGCTTCAAATGGTACATATCAGTCCATGGCCCTAAATTGACTCACTCAATGTCCCACAATACGTCAGCCCTAGGGTTGGGTCGGTTTGACCGAAAATCTGAGATCGGACCCGAAATCGGCCCAACCGATGTTGAGAATAACCGTACCGGAGAGGAATCGAACCGGTATGTTTGGTTCCGGTTTCGATTCTCAAACCCCAGAACCGTCGATTTACCGAACCGGACCGATTATATATAACATTTAATTTAAATATTACATTTTTATGCATTTCTATACCATAAAATACCTTTCTATAATACATTTATATACATTTCTATAATTTATATAAAAAATATATAAATTTATAAATTTATAAACCCTAAACCCTAAAGCCTATAATTAATAATTTATATGTGTTTTAATTTATATAATACATTTCTATAAAAAAAAAAAACTAATTAAAAATACCCTAAACCCTAATGTTATATCATATCCTAACCAATTTATACCATATAACTATAAACTAAATTTTAAACCCTATATCCTATTCTTATATTTCATACCATAAACCCTATTGTGCATTAAAATTTTAAATTTTAAATTTTATACCTTATATCATATACCGATATACCATATACCCTAAGACTATAGTTGATAATAATTTAATAATTCATAGTTGGTATATAACTAATAATTATAGTCTATAGAAATGTTTAATATGGTATAATATGATATAGTCTATAACTAATAACTATATATAGTCTATATAAATGTTTAGTCTATAACTAATAACTATAATTTATAGAAATGTTTAGTATTGATAATAATTCGATAATTCATATAACTAATAATTTTTTATTTTAATTTAAAAATTAAAATAATTATATTTTAGTCATGCCATGCACCAAACACAAGACAGTGCTATTTGGTTTATTTAGCTTCATAATCCAACACAGCACCAAACATAAAATAACATTTAGTCCAGCTTACTCCAATTTAACACAGTCCAATATAGTTTTAAGAATAGTCCAGTCCAATACAACAAACAGAGACTAAATAGTTTTTTTTTTTTGGCCACTGGAGACTAAATGGTTTAATTAAACTAATTTTTATATGTTTTAGTTTGTTTAATTAAATTTGTAATACCCAAAAATAAAAAAAAAATGCAAATATGCTAAACTGGGGATTAAACACAGTTCACAATGGAAGGCACACAGGCTGCGCCTTAACCACCAGACTGCCAAGTCTTTATAAATATGTTCTTCCAGTAAATTTATTTATATATATGCTAGATAATAAATTAATATTAAATACAATTACCATATTAGGTTTAAGTTGTTTAACCACTTTGTTCTTCATTCATTTTGTGCCGCCTGTGTCCCTATTATGTTTCCCTTTCTCTTATCCCTCCCTGTCTCTCTCTCAACTCAAGCCAACAAATTTCAAAGTTCTACAACTTTCTCCTATCAAAGTTCTACCAGTACAATGAATGAGAGTTCAACACCGCTTATGACAGGCATAGTCGAAGAGGTGGACGAATTGCTTTTTTCAGAAAGCTGCTTGCCATAATCGAAAAGGCATAGTCTTGGTTTCTTTGAGAGTTACTTGGGTTCTGCTATTTTGTTTTTGAGAAGCTTAGAAATTATATTGCCGAGACTTAAACAATTCTGAAAGAAATATAATTCTCATAGATTCTCTCTCTCTCTTTCTCTCTCTCTCTCTCTCTCTCTCTCTCTCTCTCTCTCTCTCTCTCTCGGTCAAGACCCATGACTGGGCTGAGCTGAGCCGCTACTTCGGTTAACTGGCCACCGGGCTTTCGGTCTCGGTCACGGTCGCCATGGAGGCTGACCGGAGTGACTCGGTCCGGTCTTCGATTTGGGCTTTTCGGCTCTTAGCACCAGCCGCTTCGAGCAATGTTAATCTTAGCCCCAGCCGCTTCGAGCTGTTTCTTAGCGTCCTCAGCCTTGTCCTTTGAAATCCCTTCTCTGAATTTCTTGGGCAACCCTTCAATGAGCTCCTTGGCCTCTTTCAGCTCTAAGCTCGTCAAAGCCCTCACCGCCTTGGTCACCGCGATTCTCGTATATATTGCTCGGCACCTCCTTCATTTGACTTTTCAAATAACAGTGAATATGCAGCAAGTGGTTAAGTATACATTACATGCATTTTCCTCAGCACGGCATATAACATGAAGTGCATCTTCCAAATTGCAGTTCACAGGTGTCTGCATAATGTGTTTCATTGTGTCAAATTTCAGGTAGCACTTCGTCATCAGCCTCCCAGGTTCTAACGAAATTAAAAGTAAAAAAACGGTTAGAAGGTCATCTACGAATTCTAAAAGGTACTTTTTATGGGTTAATAGTATTTATACCTAGTTGTTTCAAGAGAAAACCATCTTCATCTGTCCAGATCATCTGATGCCTCGACAACTTCTCCATAACTTTCTGTACACAAACCTCTGATAGAAGATAACATTGATAAGTAATGGAGGGGGAGAGAGAGAGAAAGCGAGAAGGGCAAAGGGATCCTTTGATCCTTCTACAAGTAAACATTTACAGTACCTAGCATATGCTTTTCTATACGGTCATTAGAAATCACCTTTCTTATTGCATAGTACCCAGGGTTCTGATTATGCATTAAACGTTTCAGAAATTAGTTAGATAAAGAATATATGGAAAATATCCTTTTAAAGGAGTTCCATGAATACATGCCTTCTTCATTCTCACATACAAGAAGGAGCACGTCATCCATTCAATTGCCCTTGTATATTCCTGGTGTTATGATTGCAGTTGAATTGTTTTTTGTTAACGTGATTGGGTTAAGTACTTCCGTCTGTACCTTAAAGTTTTTAGTTTGTATATTTGTGTAACATACATCTTCATACTCACCTCTGGAGTGGTTACAATAATGTCTGCTTCTTGTATATTCCTGGTGTTGTAAGATTCATTATCTCCGGTAAGTTCCAAGCAAATTATCCCCAATGACCCAAACTTCTGGTTCCAAACACGAAGCTTCTCCTGGACTAAGGCCTTTGACGGGGCTATATAGATCTTCATGCCACATGGAAAGAAGGTATATATAAGAAATAATTAATTTCTGCAGAGTGAGACTATAAATAAACTTCTAGCCTAATATAGTGCACCATGTGCAACAAAGCAAGAGACATGGATCGTCTTATAAAAAAAGAGGTCATTTGATTAAATTATCCAAACTTTTAACAATATTTAAAGAGAAAAAAAAGGATAAATAATCATTTTTATTAAGTTTTTGTAATTTATATTTTGTTTCAATCATGTCTTAAATTAAAATTTTATCCAAATTTAGACGATAAAATCTTTATTTTTATCAACTTGGCAGTGTAATTATACAAAGAATCAAAAATTAAATTATAACGACTTAATTAAAAAAAATTAAAACAATTTAGATAATTTTCAACCAATGAGCCAACTATAGTCCATAGGGACCAAAATGGTCATTTGTCAAAAAAAAAAAGTTATGCTTTTTTAGTTTTTTCGTTAAATAAAAAATAATAACTTTTTTTTTTTTTTGGGCAGGGAAGAAATAACTTATTTAATTACTTCTATTACAAGGCAGCCAAGTGTCACGGGATGACTATTTTAGAGTCCTCTACTCGTGCAGCCTTAGACTTGGTCGCCTCCTCGAACAAGCTAAGTCAGCAAATCACCTGCCAAAGTAGATTAAACGGCACAAATATGCAAGAACAAGAGATGAACACCCAAGAACACTTAAGAACACAAGATAGAGATATGGGGAGAATATGTTTGTATTTCCAAGATGGTTTGGCCAAATAAGGCCTCCCCCTTTATATACAATTCCTTACTTCTACCTACCCCTATTGGACGGTTAAGATCGGATTGATCTAACGGTCCAGAGTACAATAAGGAAAAATATCCTACCTACTCCCATACAACAAATCTGGACATATACAAATCCTACCTACCCCCAATTGATCTAACGGTCAAGCAATTTGGCCCAATCCTTTTGATTGGCGCACACATAGTGCCTCAAGTACAACTCCAACAGTGCATTCATCCTTTCTGTCTGGCCATCTGTCTGTGGATGAAAACTAGTGGAGAAGTTCAACTCTGAGCCCAGAAGTTTAAAGAGCTACATCCAAAATTTCCCTGTGAATTGTGGGTCCCGATCGCTGATGATGCTCTTTGGAACTCCCCAATACTTCACCACGTGCTTAAGAAACAAGCATGCCGCCTCGTCTGCTTTACAATCTGGTGATGCGGGAATAAAAGTGGCATATTTAGTGAACCTGTCGACCACCACCAAGATAGAACCACACCCATCTGACTTCGGTAGGCATGTAATAAAATCCATAGATATGCTTTCCCAAGGTCGAGAGGGGACCGGGAGTGGCTCTAGTAACCCCCCAGGTTGCTTTTGCTCCACCTTGTCCTGTTGGCAAATAAGACATGTCCGTACATATACGTCTACATCATCCCTCATTTGTGGCCAATAGTAGGTATCACCCAGCAATGCCAGCGTTCTATGGGTGCTTGGATGTCCTGCCCATTTGGAGTCATGACACTCCTTCAATAACTCACACCTCAGTCCGCCCCATTTTGGGATATAAAGCCGATTTCCCGTGGTATACAACAAGTCCTCTTGAAGCCAAAACCGTCTTGTCTCCATCTTTGACAAGGGCCACCAAACTCTTGGTCTGAGGATCATGCAGTAATCCCTCCTTCACTCGTTCTAGAAGGGAACTTTGGGGTACGGCTAACGAAGTGAACTCAGCTTTCTTGCTTAGTGCGTCTGCCACAAGGTTGGAACCCCCTGCTTGTATTCCAACTTGTAGTCAAACTCTGCCAGAAAGTCTTGCCACCTTGCCTGCTTAGGAGAAAGCTTCTTCTGTGACAAGAAGTAGCTAGTCCATACTCGTAAGCAATGGACCACTGCTGTCATCTCCTTCTCTTGGACAGTGTATCTCCTTTCAGCATCGTTAAGCTTGCGGCTCTCAAAGGCTATCGGATGCCCATCCTGCATAAGTACACCACCAATAGCAAAGTCGGAAGCATCAGTGTGTACCTCAAAGACTTTTGTGGGATCAGGAAGTTTCAGAACCGGTTCTTCCATAATGGCTTTCTTTAGTTCCTCAAAAGCATGCTGGCACTCCTGGGTCCACGACCATGCCTTGTTTTTCTTCAACAAGTCCGTCAAGGGTGATGCTCTAGCTGAGTAACCTTTAATAAAGCGTCAGTAGTAATTGATCAACCCAAGGAATGACCAGAGGGCTGTAACCTTGTTTGGTGGCTCCCACTCTTGTATGGCCTTCACCTTAGCTACATCCATCATCAGTTCACCCCCTTTGATTCTATGCCCCAAGAAATCCACTTCCTTTAGAGCAAATGAGTACTTCTCCTTCTTCACATAAAGTTCATTCTCTCGGAGGACTTGAAACACAATCCGCAGATGTTCCATGTGTTCCTCTAGGGAGTTACTATACACCACAATATCGTCAATGTAAACCACAACAAATTTATCCAAATAGGGATGAAATACCTTGTTCATTAGTGTGCAGAAAGTAGCAGGAGCGTTGGTGAGTCCGAATGGCATGACTAGAAATTCAAAAAACTCATACCGTGTCACACAGGTGGTTTTGGGCTCGTCACCTGGAGCGATCCTCACTTGGTAATACCCAGAGCAAAGTTCCAGTTTGGTGAAGTATTTTGCTCCTCCTAGCTGGTCAAACAAGTCTGCAATCAAAGGAATGGGATACTTGTTCTTTATGGTCATCTTGTTCAATGCCTGATAGTCAATGCACATTCGTAGAGAGCCATCCTTCTTTTTCTAGAACAGGACTGGGGCGCCGTAAGGAGCTTTGGATGGTTGAATGTACCCAGAATCTAGTAGTTGCTTCAACTGCTTCTTCAATTCCTCCAATTCTGGAGGAGCCATTTGGTAAGGTGCTCTAGCAGGTGGTTTGGCACCAGGCTCTAACTCGATCGCATGGTCCATCTCTCTCCTATGAGGTAGCTTGCTTGGTAGGTCTTTGGGCATCACATCCGCATACTTGCTCAATACTTCCTCCACTCCACGAGGCAGGCTTCGTGGAATATCTCCATCCCTATCTTCTTTCAAGGTTGCTAGGAAAGTCGTCTCACCCTTCTTCCATGACCTTGTAAATTGCATTGCTGACAAGAATTTTGTCTCGGGCCTGGTATGCCTTTCTACTGGCACGAAGCAAGGTAGCATCCCATCCTGCGCTATACATATAGAATTGTAGTGCAGAATAGAAAAAGCCTTTACCTTGTCCATAAACTCCATCCCGAGCACGATGCCATGGTCATCCATGGGGAACACTGAGAAATCCGTCGATCTACTCCATGCGCCAATTTGTAGCTTCACATCACGAGCTACCCCCACAATTGGCTTTGCAGCAGAGTTCACTGCCTTGACACTACCGCCTACTTTGGAAACCTGAAGTCCAAGTTTCTTTGCTTCCGCCACAGCCATGAAGTTGTGAGATGCTCTCTATCCACCAGTGCACGGGTCGCCTTGCCTTCCACCATGGCATCGACATACATCACACCCCTGGCTTATGTAACGACCCGACCCAAATTTTCACTAGAAATTTAAATTTTTATTTAACTATGTTTTTAAGAGATTTTTTTTTTTTAGGTGTGGAATTGCATTTTAAAGATTATGAGATTTATTTGGAAAATAAAAAGGGTTTTGATTTAAATATTTATTTTTGTTTTAATTTAAGCTTGACTAAAAGTTGACTTTTAAAATAAATGGGTTTTCGACTTTGACCTTGGGTCCGTTAGATAGGTTTCGATTCCCCGAGTTCATAGACACGTAGCACGCTTCGATCCGAGTTACAGATTGGAAGATATGGGCGTTTGAAGCGAGGGGCAATTTCGTAAAATGACAAATTGGGTTTAAAAATCTGATACTTTTTTTTTATTATTGAACTTTCTCTCTCTCTCTAGAATCTTCTCTCCCTTTCTATTTATCACCCCCGCACTCTCTCTCTCTCTCACTCTCGGCTTTCCTCTCTCCCGCACCCTCTCCCCTGCGCCCACCAGCCCCAGCCACCCCACTCACCATCACCGGCCACCTCTGGCCAGCCTCTGGCTCCGGCGAGCTTCCCCAGGCGCCGACCACCCCTCCGGCCTCCTCTCTCCCTGAGTTCTCTCTCTCCTCCTTTTCTCTGTGCGCGACCAGCTCAGCCTAGCCCAGCCCAGCCCCCCTTGCGCGTCGGTGCTGCTCGAAAAGGCCACACAGGGCCGTCGACTTTTCCCTCCATTTTCAGTCAATTTCACCTCAAGTCTTCGAGATTCTTGGTGGGTTTTCTCTTCCCCATCTTGGGCTTTATTTTCCCTGTATTTTTAATGGTTAATTTGAAGTATTTAGGAAATTAAAAATTTGGATTTGTAGTGATTTCGGGTTCCCCTTTGAATGTAGAGATTTATGGGTTAATCTTGTTGTGTTTTGGATAATTTTCACTCTTAGGAAGGTTGTTCTATGTTTAGCATCAAAAATTAGAGTTAATTTGGAGGATTTTGGACATTGAGAAGTTTGATTTCAAGGGTTGGAACCCAGTTCGGATTTGCTATGGATTGGCTGAGTTTTGTGGAAATTGTTGGAGTGGTTTTGGATAATTTATCCACTAGTAAACCTCTAAGTGTCGACCCTAATGAGAAACTTGAAGAAATTAGGAGTTTGGGTGTGGTTGATGCTGGTGTGAGCCGGGAAGTTTCGAGATGGTTAGGAATAGGTTAGAGAACGTATAGTTTTGAGGAAGATGATTTATAACCGTTACTCGAGCGTGAGTTTAGCGAGACATTAGAATTAACACACACAAAATTAAACGTATTGGAGTCGAGACTAATTTCATATTTTATCGTTGTGTTATAGGCGACACGATCGGGGTTCGCGACGATCTGGCGGAGGGTCGACATTAGATTTTCTCACTGTGAGTGGACTTTTGTTTTAAAAATATTTTGTTTATTTTATGGTTGAATTTATTAGCTTATCCCGAGTTTTATTTGAGTATAGTTTGAGTAAAATATTTTGGGGTTGAATTTGTTATAAATGATTATGATTTTCAAGTTTACATTTCCGTTAGTTTGATTAATATTCTTATTTTAAGTCTTATTACATGATTTTCATATGAGGTTGATGAATTAAGTTGGTTTTAAGAGTCGAGAGAAAGATGCGATTTCAAACTTGTTTTAAACAAGAATTTATTGGAAATTGATTTTCAAAGTTTTGAGAAAGCCTTGAGTTGATGGCAAAAGGTGTGAGAATCTCATTGGGACTTTTCATTTTTAAGAAATTATTTTGCGTGGCATTGAGATATTAAAAGTGGTTTTCAAAACACCTTTGCAGTACCCTCCAGGTTTCAGATTTAATAGGTCTTTGGGACCCATCACGATGCACATATAGGCTTTGGGCCGTGTGTCGGGATGCTTCGCCCTTTGGGGGCCGCTCTGCGTGCACGTATGACCAGGATTGCCTGCACGTGCTGATTTATTCACACGTGTGTATGGCCAGGATATTGCCTGCACGTGTTGGATTTACTCCACGCGTGTGTATGGCCAGGATATTGCCTGCACGTGTTGGATTTACTCCACGCGTGTGTATAGCCAGGATATTGCCTGCACGTGTTGGATTTACTCCACACGTGTGTATGGCCAGGATTATTCAGGGTATATAGCATGGTGGAAAATAAATTTGGTTATTTTCGAAAATTATCAAATATGTTTTTAAGTGAGGGATTTCTTTTGAATTCCATCAAGGTTGTTGTTACGATGTTTTTACGGTTCGGTTGTTTTAAGAAATTGTTTTCTTGAGAAAATATATATCGTTTTATGAGATTCTTTAAATTTAAATAAACTTTATGGTTTTAAACTGGGGGATTTCAAAGAGTGACGTGAGGTCTTAGAGCTAAACGTGGTTTTGAAGGATTTTTCTGAAATATGAAGTTTACCTTTGTTTTCGTTTTCATTAAACTGTCCACTCACTGAGTTTGTCTCACGGTTTATTTTCTTTTGTCTTAAATTGTTCCCCCCAGGTAGTAGCTTTGGTGGAGGTCGAGCCAAACGCGTCGAGGCATAGCATCCATTTTTCATTCCCGGACCCTGTAGGCGCCATGTTTATTTTTGTAAAAACTTATTAGTAGCTCTGATAACCACTCCTAAGGTTTAAGTTGGATTTCTGTGAAATTGTTGGGTCTGAGACCCTATTTTGGTTGTGGTAGAGGTGGTTGCTGTTTAGAAGTGCATTTTAACAGGTATAAGAATTCTGGGTTAGTTCATTTTCAGGGGAGGTTCTGCCGAAATTTCGGTAGGATTTTCTTTGAATTTGGATTCCCGCAGGACCTCTTCGGGTTTCAGGGTGGAATCCGGGAGCGGTCCTGTCACTTAGGTTTTGGACTGAGCAAGTTGGGCTTGCACAGCTGCAAATTGTTGAAGAGCACCCATCTGTTCTTCTTTCTCTTCCTCGGATTCTTCCCCACGAATCATAGCATTCAAAGGCTTCTTCTTTGGGCAGTCACGCATTATATGAGGTCCATCGCAGAAGTAGCATGCTATTGGGCCAGATCTCTCTTTCTTCTTTAGATCACCTTTGTTCCACCAAGTGGACTTGTTGGGCTCGGATTTGCTCTTATCGTCAGACTTTTCTTTGGGCTTGTTGTCTACCCCACCTTTGCCACTACCATTACCTTTTGGCCATTTGGACTTGGTTTCACCCTTATCAGCTCTCTTATACTCTATGAGGGACTCAGCTGCAGTGATAGCTGTTGACAAGGTTTGGACATTCCTTCGTTGTAAGTCCGTTTGAGCCCAAGGTTGAAGCCCATCTATAAAATACACAATTTTGTCTTCCTCATTCATAGTGGAGATTTCGAAAAGCAGATTGGTGAACTCAGCCACATAGTCTTTGATAGATCTCGTCTGCTTCAGCCACCTGAGCTTCTGTTTTGCTTCAAACATGGCATTCTCAGGGTAGGAATGTAGCTTGATGTCAACCTTAAACTCAGTCCATGTAGTGAGAGTAAATATACCTTGCTCTATTTCCATACTCCTTCTACGCCACCACATGAGTGCATTGTCGGTGAGGAACAAGGTTGCCGTTGAGATCTTTGATTCATCTTCATCCATCCTCAAATACTTGAAGTACCTCTCCATGTTCCATAAGAAGGTATCTAACTCCTTAGCTTCCCTCTTCCCATTAAAGGAAGTAGGCTTGAAAGCATCCATCTTAGGCTCTCTAGGCCCATGTGAATTGTTGAGCACTGCCTTCTTACATAAGGCCCAATCTCCCTTCATGTCATCCATCTCCTCACGGACTGTGGTGAGCTCAGCAAGGTACTGGTCAAGCTGCTCCTTGACTTCCAGCCGGATTGTGTCTGCGAAAGAGGTGAGTGCTCCTTGGAACTCTCCCTTAAGATCTTCTGCCATTGCCTTAAGGGTCTCCATCTCAGGAACATCTTCCTCAAGCCGAATCTCAAAATCGGCCATGGCCTTCTCCATCCTTGAAAGCCGTCCCTCCATCGCACCGACCACATCCTTTGACTTGCCCCTCTTGGACTTTTCACCACCCCGCTCCATGGTGATGTTTTTCGTGTCCACCACGCTGGTCTCCAACTGATCCGCCATCTCAATCTACTCTGATACCAACTGTCATGGGATGACTATTTCAGAGTCCTCTACCCGTGCGGCCTTAGACTTGGTCGCCTCCTCGAACAAGCTAAGTCAGCCAATCACCTGCCAAAGTAGATCAAAAGGCACAAATATTCAAGAACAAGAGATGAACACCCAAGAACACTTAAGAACACAAGAGAGAGATATGGGGAGAATATGTTTGTATTTCCAAGATGGTTTGGCCAAATGAGGCCTCCCCCTTTATATACAATTCCTTACTTCTACCTACCCCTATTGGACGGTTAAGATCGGATTGATCTAACGGTCCAAAGTATAATAAGGAAAAATATCCTACCTACCCCCATACAACGAATCTGGACATATACAAATCCTACCTACCCCCATACAACGAATCTGGACATTCACACGTCTAGAAAGTTCCAGACTTAAACAAGTCCAATGAGTTGGGCCCTACGCAAGTGGGCCTCGGACTTGAGATAGCGGGCCGTGACACAAGGCCCAAGACTAGCATTTAATGGTTGGTTTTTTTTTTTTCCACTCCCATATTCTTTGCACCAAAGCTATCATGCTCGGGCAGCAGGTCTTGCAGCTTTTGGGTATTGAACCAAGTTCACACCCTCTGCATTTCTCCAAAGTCCTGACCATTACCATCAGCGTCACCATCACTATCAGATATTGCCTCTCAATCACATCCCTCCACTTCAAACCCTCTCCCCTTAATCCTTATTTCCTTGGTTTAGCTGCCTTTCTTCGCTTTCCCATGTTAATGTATATTTGACTGATAGTTATCAATAAATGGCCAACTTCTCAAGCTTCTTAAGGAAGTGGTGGTGAACTATCTCTGTAGTCTTTATGGAGGCCTTAAGATGAAGCAAATTTAAAATATTGTATTTTGTCTTCACACTAGGGACAACATGTCTTCATGAATAATAGAGTACTTTCACGAAGAAACGGGCTGAATTTTTTCATGTATGAAAAGGACAATATTATGGTGATAAAAAAAAAAAAAAACAAGGAGCCGAAGATCGAATAATATGATCTAACCCACAAAAAAGAAAAAAAGATGAAAAAGAGAAACAATATGAAAAGTAAAAATAGTTTTAAAAAAAGACAATAAAACGAATTTTTTTCATATTTTGTTAAAATACAAAAGAAGAAATTTTTTTTTTCAAAAGTATATATACGTACGTGAATTTACTAATTTAGCTAGCAAGGTATAAACTAATACGGCTACCCAATCACTGAAAGTCTGAAACCAATTAAAAGGAATTGTAGAACCATAAAGACATCATTATTAATTGGTGATTCGATGTGGTCCACTACCATGCAATATCGCATGCAATTCCTTTATTCCTTAACCATTATATGGCAATATATATCACTCACATTTACGTCCATGCATGTGTCGTAAATGGACCTTTCATTCCAGAATAAAATGTGTCTCACTATCCCTCCTTTGTACCAAAAAAATATGTGTCTCACTATTGGGCACAACAATAGCGTAACTAGTGCACACTGCACAGTGCCTCTATTGCCTGCACAATTTTACGTTACTACCCTTGCTTTTTGGGTCTCACTCACAGCTCATAGGTGATAGCTTTGGGATCCAGCCTCCGTACACCCACTGAAATAGCTTACGCTCAGACGTATTAAAATAAGACAAAAACGGACGGAGAACTCGTACGGTCTGAGTCTATGACCTGCCTGCAATAATTAAACAAACAAATTCAAAATATATATGAGCCAATCAGATATTGGCCTACTTTGTTTTTAAAAGTCCGTTTGTGTATTCCGTGTTAATTAATTTGATTGATCTTGTTGATGGTATGTATTAAGGCTGGGTTGGTTTGATCAAAAAACTGAGATTGTATCCAAAATCGCTCTAACCGATGACGAGAATAATCGTATCGAAAATAAATCGTACTGAGATATCGGTTTGCCAACCGAATCGGTATGTTCGGTTTCGTTTTCGATTCTCAGATCTTAAAACTGCCAGTTTACCGAACTGGACCAAGTATATATAACATTTAATTTAAATATTATATTTTTATACATTTCTATAATACATTTATATACATTTCTATAATTTATATAAAAAATATATAAATTTATAAACCCTAAACCCTTTCTATACCCTAAACCCTATAATTAATAATTTATATGTTTTTTAATTTATATAATACATTAATATATAAAAACTAATTAAAAATATCCTAAACCCAAATATTATATCATATCCTAAACAATTTATGCCATATAACTATAAACTAAATTCTAAACCCTATATTATATTCCTATATCTCGTATCATAAACCCTAAACCCTATTGTGTATTTTAAAAATTTTAAATCTCATACCTTATAAGGCTTATATTCTATACCGATATATCATATACCCTAAGACTATAATTGATAATAATTCAATAATTCATATTTGGTATATAACTAATAATTATAGTCTATAGAAATGTTTAGTATGGTATAATATGATATAGTTTATAACTAATAACTATAGACTATAGTCTATAAAAATGTTTAGTCTATAACTAATAACTATAGTCTATAGAAATGTTTTACATAAATTATAGATATGTATAGAAATGTATGGTATAAATTAGGGTTTAGGGTATGGTATAATATTATTATTAGGGTTTAGGGTATTTTTAATTAGTTTTTATATAGAAATGTATTATATAAATTATATAGAAATGTATTATATAAATGTATTAAAAGTAAAAACTCCAAACTTCAAACCCCAAACCCCAAACCAAACCCCAAAATACCCTAATGTCTAAATTAAATTAATTAATAAAATGAAACAGGACTTAAACAAAACAACCCTAATTTTTTTTGAAGAATATAAAATATAATGATTAAAAATTTATGACCTCTTTATTTATTTATTTTTTAAAATATGTGGCATTCTTTGATTGGTTGTTTATTCTTACCATACACCCTACCTATGGAATCTCAATTCCCACAAATCACCACCCTACCCTACACAGTAAGCCTTTTCGCTCTTCCTTTCTATTTTCTTATTTACACGTTATAATATTACTATTTCTTATATATTAATTATTAAGTGATGAAAAAAATACACATATTTAATTAGAATCATGTATAAAGGTAAAAGTCTACTGGCATTAATTGTTCTTTGTAGTCATACACTCATACAATCTCGTTTGGTTCCTTCGCTTAACAAAAAAATTTGAATCAAACTCTCATTTCCTATTTGTGTGCCTCCACACCATTTCTCATCTCTCTCTGTGTGAAGCTATCATCTCTAAGCTTAGCCATCATCGCCGAGCTCTGCATCACGGCCAACTTTGATTTCTGGAGAATTGCAAGGATTAGCTGCTGCCCCAAGTGCTCCTATTCTCCCTCTATCTGCTGCGATCTCTCTCTCCTCCCTCTGTCTGATGTGATCTCTCTCTCTCTTTCTCTCTCTCTCCTCCCTCTCTTTGCGATCTCTCTTTATCTGTTTTCGGTTAGAGCCCATTCTGAGCATAGTCGACCGAGAATGCCTGTCCAATCGAGTGCCAGTTTACTAACATTCCGATACCGATCTCGGTAACCAAAGTGGCCAACCGAAGGGGGTCCGGTTGGTACACAGTTTGGGGCTCTCGGTTCGGTAACCATACTAAACCTATACTATGTATTATTGAATTAATTCCAGAAATTAATAGTCTATTTGTTTTTTGAAAATAGGATATATTACAAAAATATGATGAGAAATTGTGGGACTGGGGAGAGGGCACCACAAGCTTAGTTGATGAACTGCAGTAGATTACCAGAATGCCCATGTTTAATTCTTAGTTGACGAAAAATATTTTGGGCGTCATGAATTGGAGGGTGTCTCGAAAAAGCATCCTCATGAGACATTCTCCTTTGATTGTGCCACTCTATGACTTGATTGACTACAATGTGGTGTGATGTCAATATGTGATGCATGCAAAAAAAATTTCCAATGTAATAATAAAGACATGATATTTGATAGATGGGCTAGCAACTTCTAAAACTTTAGAAAATATATATTGTAGAATTGAGAACATAGAGTAAATAACAACCTACTTCCAGGAAGTTGAAGTTAAAATTGGCACTATTTTTGTTCATCATAATAATGTAACTTAGAAATCTCTAGCTAACTTTCTTTTCTTTGGATCATATATATATATATACACATATATTTAAAAACAAAAGAAAAAACTTACAACCCACAAAGAAAACCCGCAAAAATCAGATCTAAATTTTAAATATGTTCACAATAGCTGACCCTGATCACAACGTAACATTAATTATAGAACATGCATATATTAATTCAACTTCAAGAAACACGCTTTTAATTGTGTTGGAGCTAAAATCCTTAATAAGAATTAGAATTAATTACTATAGGATGCATAACTCATGTTATGCATCCTATTTAATCTTTAGTGCACCAATCATGTCACTCTTGTATGTAAACATTATAAATATCATAAATATGTTTAATTCTGTCAATTATGATTCTGTTTTTTTTTTTTATCCCTGTCAATTGGGAATATACGAGTTGAGTTAGGAGAAATTGGTCATTAAAAACTGTCTTAGAAGTGTCTAATTACTACATCACATTTTGGGGTTCAAGGTCTGATGAAAATAGCTAGTAGGGACCAAAATGAAATTAGAAAGGAATATAATGGCCGTTTGGCACGTGAGGTGCAATGTTTATTTTCTGAAACTTCTAAATCCATATATATTCTACATTACACTTTTAGTTTTACACAAAAATGAAAATGGGGTTTTCAATTTGAAAAATAAAATAGAGTTTAATTTCCCCTTTTTGAAGCTACATTTCAAATTTGCAGTCAAAGCTTAAAAGAGTCCCTCACTTTTGCATTAATTTCTCTTTGTTTGCTTCATATGTTCTCAGACTCTCAATGCGTCTGCACATCTGCAATATTTAGTTCTTACCCTACTTAGAATATAAATCCTCATAAACATTTTACATATGGAACTGAGAAATTTATTTTCAACAAAAAAAGTAAACTTTTTTATCCAAATTAAAACGCTTTCACAAATCAGAGTATACAAACCCACGTGAAAAGTAATTTACATAGTCACAGAGCAATCTCTTTCTCTCACACCCTCTCAGGCATGTCCCTTTCAGATATCCTCCTATTTTTTCTGTTACTCTTCTCTCTCAGTCCCTACTCGCTGCTCATCTCCACCATCACACGCGCACACACGCCATCACACAACCTCTTTCTCCCGGTGCAAAACACGAAACCACAACGAAAAGCATGAAATGCTGCTTACTTTTCCTGTCCCCTGCACGCTCGCAAAAAGCGCGTGAGAACACCCCCTCGCGCCATTACTCCGGTTCATGCAAGCAAAACCCTAATGGCCAAAAAAAAAAAAAGCAAAACCCATTAGAGACCGTATATTCATTTTGTTAGAGAATTAAAATTAAAAAAAATGGTATTTTCATTTTTTACTGGTCCTACATTGCTTGAGGCCAAAGCTTAATGTGGGTTACATATAGAGCTAGGGCATTGCGGTGAGAGAGTGATAGTGAGTGTGTGTGTGTTTTGGGTGTTTTTCGCTTTTTCATTTGGGAGGGCATGAACAACAGAAGGCACAAAGCCCTTGTTTGGCCAGACATAGTCTGATACCCAGTACGTCTGCTCCGCCTCCTTCACAGGCCATTTGTTCACTGTAGCTAATGAGTGTGCATTTTGCATCACTTTATGATACTAATTCCTTAACCTAGAGTGTTAGAACTCGATATTTTGTGTTTCTTGTCTTGTTTTTGTGTTTTCAGGTCAAATGAAGCAGAAATGAGAAAAAGAAGCAAATGGAGCCATTTTGGGACATTTCCTGGTCAAACTAGGAAAACGAGTGAAATCCTGGTCAAACCAGGAAAAGTGCAGAAATCCTAGTCAAATGAGGATTCCTAGTCACACTAGGAAACATCAAGTCCAGAACCATCATTGCGGAGCCAGAAATGTGAAATCCTGATTCGAACAGGAAATCCTGGTTGAACTAGGAAACCTAACCCAACTAGGGAAAGGAGTCCTAGTGACACTAGGAGACCCCAGGGGCAATATGGTCATTATGAGAAGTCGAAATGGACAAGGAATCTCTCATTTTCAAGGAATCCTAGTTGCACCAGGAAATGTTGGTCAAGGTTCCAGAAGCTTCCAGAAGGTGGTGGACATCCATGGAAATGAATGGAGGGAAGAAATATATTTGAATTCAAATGAAAATGAGGGGCAAAATGGGAAGTCAAAAGTGGAGGGCCCATGGGCCCTAGGGATGCCGAACCAAGATGGGCCATGCATGCACATGCATGGGCCCAAACCCTAGCAGCCCAAAGGCCATGCGCAAGGAGTAAGATGGCAGCCCATGCATGCGCATGCATGCCATGCAAACCCTAGTAGCCAAGGGGGCCCATGCGCAAGCCCAAGATGCAAGCCCAAGGTGGAAGCCCATGGAGTGAAACCCTAGCCCATCTTGTGCAAGCCACCTCAGCCCAACACATGTGAGCCCAAAAGCACATCAAGGTCCAAGACCAACAGCCCATGCGCAAGGGAGGGGGCTCTAGCTGACTTGCATGCGCCACTTAAGCCCAAAAGGAGCAGCCCATGCCGCAAGGCCTGATGCACCTAACCCTAGCTGATGCCGCAAGCAACAAGGAGAAGGAAACCTAGCAGCCGCAAGTTTTCTCTTCCTTGCCTCTCAAGGAATGTACCTCTATATATATCCCTTTCATTCAGAACCCTAGGGATGACTTTCTCACCTCCTACTCCAGCCGAAATTCTCTTTTGTTCCTTAGTTTTATTTTTGCTGTTCTAGGTTAGTTTTAGTTTAATCCTTGTGAGGGGAGCCGAATTCAGAGGGTTCTAGAGAGAGAAGGTGGCGTGACAAGTGAGAGAGAGAAGGACCAGCCTGCTGCCGCAAGCCCTAGCTCACCTTGCCGTGAGTTCCTCCTGCTTGCTAGGTGCCTCCTTCTTCCTCTCTCCTTGCCGCAGCCACCCTAGTGTTTGCATCTCTGATTTTGCTTCTTTTTCCTTCTAGTTTCTATTTTAATTGTTGGTTTATGCTACTGAAGTTAATTAGTTTATGATTCTGAATTTATTTAATGCATGGTTCTGATTTCAATTAATTTATGCAATTTAATTTAGTTGTTTAGTTGTGCCTTTAATTTTGCGTTTCTGATTTTCTTTAGCAAGCATGAATTGGGACTTTGTTTATTTGTTAGTTTCTGTTTTTATTTAGTTCATTTAATTATGTAGGTTAGTTATTCTATCTTGCATGTTAGTCGTAGATCGATTAATGGATTTGCATGTTCTAACAAATCGTTTATCCGTCTCTTGGTCTGTTAGTTTGATGTTTGCATGTATTAAATTTCCACTATCTATTAGAACCCGTCACTAGTTGTTTGCATCCTTTGACTGGCCACCTTAGGGTAATTGCATCTAGTTTATTTGTTAGGTTTAGCTGTGAAATAGTCAAAGACACTAAACCACAAGTAACAAGGGAATAAGGGATTATTCTTGGTAGTGGGGTTGGGCGACCTCTATAAGGAAATAGTCAAAGCTTATATGTTGTGCATGTTTGATGTTCTCATAAAACTTAATGACTCCTGCATAGGTAACAGCTGCCTTAGCTTGAACTAGGGAACATGTAGGTTAACTGGCTAAGGAAGGCCCAAGAAGCTCTTAGTTTATGCATTAGGAGAACAATGGCGAGAAAGTAACTAGCCAAACCTTTTTAGCTGTCAAACTTTAATATGTTGTGTTCAAATTAACTGTTATTAGCCTTGGATGGTTATTGCATGCTTATCTGATTGGAAACTGAAAACTTAACATTGCAAGATAGAATAAAGTGTGTGAGCGTGTGGTGATGTGTGCGTGTGTTCCATATTTTCAAAACCCCCTATTTAGTTATTCTAGTGATTAATTGCATTGATTTGTTGCTTATTAACCATTCCCTGTGGGATCGACCTCGTGCTTGTACGCTTTGCTACTGATGCGATTCGTGCACTTGCAAACTTAGAATGAGGTAATTGCTTATTTTATTCTAAGAAAACACATCAACAGTAGCTAGGCCTTTTACTCTGCCACCTTCACAGGCCATGGTCTGATACCCATTACGTCTGCTCCGCCTCCTTCATAAGCCATTTGTTCACTATAGCTAGGCCATTTGTTCTGCCACCTTCACAGGCCATGGTCTGATACCCAGTACCTCTGCTCCTCCTCCTTCACAGGCCATTTGTTCACTGTAGCTAGGCCTTTTGCTCTGCCACCTTCACAGGCCATGGTCTGATACCCAGTACTTCTGCTCCGCCTAATTCACAGGCCATTTGTTCACTGTAGCTAGGCCATTTGCTTTGCCACCTTCACAGGCCATGGTCTGATACCCAGTTCGTCTGCTCCGCCTTCTTCACAGGCCATTTGTTCAATGTAGCTAGGCCATTTTCTCTGCCACCTTCACAGGTCATGGTCTGATACCCAGTACGTCTGCTCCGCCTCCTTCACAGGCCATTTGTTCACTGTATCTAGGCCATTTGCTCTGCCACCTTCACAGGCCATGGTCTGATACCCAGTATGTCTGCTCCGCCTCCTTCATAGGCCATTTGTTCACTGTAGCTAGGCCATTTGCTATGCCACCTTCACAGGCCATGGTATGATACCCAGTACGTCTGCTTCGCCTCCTACACATGCCATTTGTTCACTGTAGCTAGGCCAGTTGCTCCGCCACCTCACAGGCCATGGTCTGATACCCAGTACGTCTGCTCCTCCTCCTTCACAGGCCATTTGTTCACTATAGCTAGGCCATTTGCTCTGCCACCTTCACAGGCCATGGTTTGATACCCAGTACTTCTGCTCTGCCTCCTTCACAGGCCATTTTTTCACTGCAGCTAGGCCATTTGCTCTGCCACCTTCACAGGCCATGGTCTGATACCTAGTACGTCTTCTCCGCCTCCTTCACAGGTCTTTTGTTCACTGTAGCTAGGCCATTTGCTTTGACACCTTCGCAGGCCATGGTCTGATACCCAGTACTTCTGCTCCGCCTCCTTCACAGGCCATTTGCTCTGCCACCTTCACAGGACATGGTCTGATACCTAGTACGTCTGCTCCGCCTCCTTCACAGGCCATTAGTTCACTGTAGCTAGGCCATTTGCTCTGCCACCTTCACAGGCCATAGTCTGATATCCAGTACATCTGCTTTGCCTCCTTCACAGGCCATTTGTTCACTGTAGCTAGGCCATTTGCTCTGCCACCTTCACAGGCCATAGTCTGATACCCAGTACATCTGCTCTGCCACCTTCACAGGCCATTTGTTCATTGTAGCTAGGCCATTTGTTCGAAATGAATTTGAACCAAGTATGTTTTTTTTTTTTTTTTTTTTAAATATATGCAGTAATTTTTTGGATAATTTGGGTTTGGGGCTGGTCTCGGGTTTGGATAATTTGGGATCGTACTTGTTGTTTCCATTGTTGTTTTCTGTTGCATAAAAACAAAAAGTTCATTTTTTTTGGCTGAATTTGTTGTATATATATATTGTTGTTTTATTTTATGCATTACTTTAAATTGTTGTTGTTGCCTTGCATAAAAATTGTTGTGACAAACAATTCCTTCTTCTTCTTTTTTTTTTCTTTTTTTTTTTTTCAATTACAGGCTCCTATCACTATTGTTGACTGGAGGAATGACTGCACTGAAGTTCGTCAACAAGGATGCTGCAGTAAGAATACTAACTCAATTATATCTTAAATAAGATCGATAATATATAACATATCCAATAGAAGGATTTTGGTCATTAAAACTTTTATTTTTGATATTTTATATGATAGTTTAGGTTGTTGTTAGGCAATAGCATCCACCGGGGCAATAAAGGCTACCATGAAGATAATAGGTTTGCGTGAGGATGTTGTACAGTTATCTGTACAACATTTAGTTGATTGTGTGAAAAATAACCCAGAAAGACAAGATGCTGTGGGCTGTTACACATTGTCGAACACAACAACGTATATGTGGCTGATGAAGAAAGACAACATCTACATTGAAGCTGGTTATCCTTTTGAAATGAAGAGGGGGACGTGTCGAGCGGAAGGAACAGTAATCTACGTAAATAATTAAATACTATTTTTTTCGTATATATCTTTTGATTATTAATTAAATACTATTTTTTTCTTATTTTTCTTTCCATTCTAGCCCTCAATACCTATGGATATTTGCAGTATTGTTGAAATAGCGGATGTGGAACGCGACACTGTAAGCTGTTTAGAAGAGCTCCAAGAAATGAGATTAGGCCCATGATAAAGAAGAAAACCAGAAGTGGAGCGCCGGGTGTCAGGACAGCCTGCCCAATCGGCATCGGAGAAGCCACGCAATTGGAATGGACTTGTGGATGGGCGGAAAGCAATACCAAGAGAAAGGGAACCTTTAATGTACCGCAGGACCCTCTTTGTAGCAATAAGATGTGTAGCACAGGGAGCAGCCATATATTGAGCAATATGATTCACAGTAAACGAAATATCAGGTCGAGTCATAGTCAAATACTGAAGGGACCCAACCAAATGGCAAAATTCAGAGGCATCGGACAGGGGAGAGCCATCTTGGTTTGAAAGTTACGGCTTGGTAGCAATGGGGGTGGAGCACGGCTTGCAATCTTCCATGTGGGTGCGACGCAAGAGATCCAAGGCGTACTTAGTCTGAGAGAGGTGAAGACCAGAGGAAGAACGCTTAACCTCAATTCCAAGAAAGTAGTGAAGTAAGCCAAGATCGGTTATTTCAAACTCCCGTGCTATAGTGGAAACAAACCGATGAATGAAGGAGGGATTGCTGCCAGTCAACACAATATCATCCACATAGAGAAGTAACACCATGAAGCAGGAAGGCCGATTGAAAATAAATAAGGAAGGGTCGGTCTGACTTTGCTGGAAACCATTGCGAAGAAGAAAGGAGCTAAACCGATGAAACCATGCTCGCGGAGCTTGCTTGAGACGATAAAGGGCCTTGTTCAGCTTGCACGTGATGAGGATAATTACAATCCACAAAACCAGGCGGCTGAACCATATAGACATCCTCCTCCAAGAAGCCATGTAAAAAGGCATTCTTAACGTCAAGTTGACGAAGAGACCACCCTTTGGACACGGCAAGGCTAAGAATCAAACGGATTGTAGCGGGCTTGACAACGGTACTAAAAGTCTCGTCATAATCAAAACCATGTTGTTGGTGATAGCCTTTCGCAACAAGATGAGCCTTATAGCGCTCAATAGAACCATCAGATCGTTGTTTGACACGGAAGACCCACTTGCAGCCGACGGGCATGATATGAGCAGGAGGAGGTACAAGACTCCAAGTACGATTTTTAAGAAGAGCATTGAACTCGTCAGACATAGCAAGGCACCATTCAGGAGAACAAGAGGCTTATGTAAAGCAAGAGGGCTCCGAAACCTGGGAAGAGTAAGCAGCGACAAGGGAAGTAGCCAATGGATAGCAGACAGTACCATCAGTACGAATCTTGGGTTTGACAATGCTCGCTTGAAGACGAGTAGTCATGGAGTGCCGTGGAGGAGACGGAGCACCTTGGTCACCATCAGAGGAGGAACCGTCGAACAGGGAAGCACTGCCTGGAGAAGGAGGTGGAGAGAGAGGGTTCAATGGTGGTCCTTCACAGGTCTTTTGTTCACTGTAGCTAGGCCATTTGCTTTGACACCTTCGCAGGCCATGGTCTGATACCCAGTACTTCTGCTCCGCCTCCTTCACAGGCCATTTGTTCTGCCACCTTCACAGGCCATGGTCTGATACCTAGTACGTCTGCTCCGCCTCCTTCACAGGCCATTTGTTCACTATAGCTAGGCCATTTGCTCTGCCACCTTCACAGGCCATAGTCTGATACCCAGTACATCTGCTCTGCCACCTTCACAGGCCATTTGTTCATTGTAGCTAGGCCATTTGTTCGAAATGAATTTGAACCAAGTATGTTTTTTTTTTTTTTTAAATATATGCAATAATTTTTTGGATAATTTGGGTTTGGGGCTGGTCTCGGGTTTGGATAATTTGGGATCGTACTTGTTGTTTCCATTGTTGTTTTCTGTTGCATAAAAACAAAAAGTTCATTTTTTTGGGCTGAATTTGTTGTATATATATATTGTTGTTTTATTTTATGCATTACTTTAAATTGTTGTTGTTGCCTTGCATAAAAATTGTTGTGACAAACAATTCCTTCTTCTTCTTTTTTTTTTCATTTTTTTTTTTTCAATTACAGGCTCCTATCACTATTGTTGACTGGAGGAATGACTGCACTGAAGTTCGTCAACAAGGATGCTGCAGTAAGAATACTAACTCAATTATATCTTAAATAAGATCGATAATATATAACATATCCAATAGAAGGATTTTGGTCATTAAAACTTTTATTTTTGATATTTTATATGATAGTTTAGGTTGTTGTTAGGCAATAGCATCCACCGGGGCAATAAAGGCTACCATGAAGATAATAGGTTTGCGTGAGGATGTTGTACAGTTATCTGTACAACATTTTGTTGATTGTGTGAAAAATAACCCAGAAAGACAAGATGCTGTGGGCTGTTACACATTGTCGAACACAACAACGTATATGTGGCTGATGAAGAAAGACAACATCTACATTGAAGCTGGTTATCCTTTTGAAATGAAGAGGGGGACGTGTCGAGCGGAAGGAACGGTAATCTACGTAAATAATTAAATACTATTTTTTTCGTATATAACTTTGGATTATTAATTAAATACTATTTTTTTCTTATTTTTCTTTCCATTCTAGCCCTCAATACCTTTGGATATTTGCGGTATTGTTGAAATAGCGGATGTGGATGAGAAATGTCTGCGTGAAGCTCTTGACAATCATCCCATAACAGCCACCATGGATGTATATAGAGAATTGGTGAAGTTCAGTGGGGTTAGTTATTGTAGAAAGGTTAAACTTGATGCTTGCATTATGAGAGGAGTACATATATATACAGCCCAATACGTGTTATCGTAGAGCAATTAGGATTGCTTGATATATAAAACTAACATTAACCACAAGGACAAGAAACCTAAAGTCCTAAACTAAGAAGGTTTCCTAACATCCCCCCTCAAACTTGGCGGCGGAGAGAAGATAAGTTTGGACCGTAAGAGAAGGAACCGTGGTTTATGTAAGCCTTTGGTGAGAATGTCAGCGGGTTGATCAGCCGAAGGAACATAATGCACTTGATGAGTTTTAAGCTTAACTCGTTCTCGGACAAAGTGATAGTCTAACTCGATGTGCTTTGTGCGAGCATGAAAAATAGGATTGGCAACCATATATGTAAGTGGTGCTTAAGTTGTCACAATACAAAACAATCGGGGAAGAGGACAACTGGTGAAGCTCACGAAGAAGATAGGATAACCAGATGGACTCAGCACATGCATGAGCCAAGGCCCTGTATTCGGATTCAGCACTGGAACGCGACACTGTAAGCTGTTTAGAAGAGCTCCAAGAAATGAGATTAGGCCCATGATAAAGAAGAAAACCAGAAGTGGAGCGCAGGGTGTCAGGACAGCCTGCCCAATCGGCATCGGAGAAGCCACGCAATTGGAATGGACTTGTGGATGGGTGAAAAGCAATACCAAGAGAAAGGGAACCTTTAATGTACCGCAGGACCCTCTTTGCAGCAATAAGATGTGTAGCACAGGGAGCAGCCATATATTGAGCAATATGATTCACAGTAAACGAAATATCAGGCCGAGTCATAGTCAAATACTGAAGGGACCCAACCAAATGGCAAAATTCAGAGGCATCGGACAGGGGAGAGCCATCTTGGTTTGAAAGTTACGGCTTGGTAGCAATGGGGGTGGAGCACGGCTTGCAATCTTCCATGTGGGTGCGACGCAAGAGATCCAAGGCGTACTTAGTCTGAGAGAGGTGAAGACCAGAGGAAGAACGCTTAACCTCAATTCCAAGAAAGTAGTGAAGTAAGCCAAGATCGGTTATTTCAAACTCTCGTGCTATAGTGGAAACAAACCGATGAATGAAGGAGGGATTGCTGCCAGTCAACACAGTATCATCCACATAGAGAAGTAACACCATGAAGCAGGAAGGCCGATTGAAAATAAATAAGGAAGGGTCGGTCTAACTTTGCTGGAAACCATTGCGAAGAAGAAAGGAGCTAAACCGATGAAACCATGCTCGCGGAGCTTGCTTGAGACGATAAAGGGCCTTGTTCAGCTTGCACACGTGATGAGGATAATTACAATCCACAAAACCAGGCGGCTGAACCATATAGACATCCTCCTCCAAGAAGCCATGTACAAAGGCATTCTTAACGTCAAGTTGACGAAGAGACCACCCTTTGGACACGGCAAGGCTAAGAATCAAACGGATTGTAGCGGGCTTGACAACGGTACTAAAAGTCTCGTCATAATCAAAACCATGTTGTTGGTGATAGCCTTTCGCAACAAGATGAGCCTTATAGCGCTCAATAGAACCATCAGATCGTTGTTTGACACGGAAGACCCACTTGCAGCCGACGGGCATGATATGAGCAGGAGGAGGTACAAGACTCCAAGTACGATTTTTAAGAAGAGCATTGAACTCGTCAGACATAGCAAGGCACCATTCAGGAGAACAAGAGGCTTATGTAAAGCAAGAGGGCTCCGAAACCTGGGAAGAGTAAGCAGCGACAAGGGAAGTAGCCAATGGATAGCAGACAGTACCATCAGTACGAATCTTGGGTTTGACAATGCTCGCTTGAAGACGAGTAGTCATGGAGTGCCGTGGAGGAGACGGAGCACCTTGGTCACCATCAGAGGAGGAACCGTCGAACAGGGAAGCACTGCCTGGAGAAGGAGGTGGAGAGAGAGGGTTCAATGGTGGTCCTTCATAGGTCTTTTGTTCACTGTAGCTAGGCCATTTGCTTTGACACCTTCGCAGGCCATGGTCTGATACCCAGTACTTCTGCTCCGCCTCCTTCACAGGCCATTTGCTCTGCCACCTTCACAGGCCATGGTCTGATACCTAGTACGTCTGCTCCGCCTCCTTCACAGGCCATTTGTTCACTGTAGCTAGGCCATTTGCTCTGCCACCTTCACAGGCCATAGTCTGATACCCAGTACATCTGCTCTGCCACCTTCACAGGCCATTTGTTCATTGTAGCTAGGCCATTTGTTCGAAATGAATTTGAACCAAGTATGTTTTTTTTTTTTTAAATATATGCAGTAATTTTTTGGATAATTTGGGTTTGGGGCTGGTCTCGGGTTTGGATAATTTGGGATCGTACTTGTTGTTTCCATTGTTGTTTTCTGTTGCATAAAAACAAAAAGTTCATTTTTTTGGGCTGAATTTGTTGTATATATATATTGTTGTTTTATTTTATGCATTACTTTAAATTGTTGTTGTTGCCTTGCATAAAAATTGTTGTGACAAACAATTCCTTCTTCTTCTTTTTTTTTTTTTTTTTTTTTCAATTACAGGCTCCTATCACTATTGTTGACTGGAGGAATGACTGCACTGAAGTTCGTCAACAAGGATGCTGCAGTAAGAATACTTACTCAATTATATCTTAAATACGATCGATAATATATAACATATCCAATAGAAGGATTGTGGTCATTAAAACTTTTATTTTTGATATTTTATATGATAGTTTAGGTTGTTGTTAGGCAATAGCATCCACCGGGGCAATAAAGGCTACCATGAAGATAATAGGTTTGCGTGAGGATGTTGTACAGTTATCTGTACAACATTTTGTTGATTGTGTGAAAAATAACCCAGAAAGACAAGATGCTGTGGGCTGTTACACATTGTCGAACACAACAACGTATATGTGGCTGATGAAGAAAGACAACATCTACATTGAAGCTGGTTATCCTTTTGAAATGAAGAGGGGGACGTGTCGAACGGAAGGAACGGTAATCTACGTAAATAATTAAATACTATTTTTTTCGTATATATCTTTGGATTATTAATTAAATACTATTTTTTTCTTATTTTTCTTTCCATTCTAGTCCTCAATCCCTTTAGATATTTGCGGTATTGTTGAAATAGCGGATGTGGATGAGAAATGTCTGCGTGAAGCTCTTGACAATCATCCCATAACAGCCACCATGGATGTATATAGAGAATTGGTGAAGTTCAGTGGGGTTAGTTATTGTAGAAAGGTTAAACTTGATGCTTGCATTATGAGAGGAGTACATATATATACAGCCCAATACGTGTTATCGTAGAGCAATTAGGATTGCTTGATATACAAAACTAACATTAACCACAAGGACAAGAAACCTAAAGTCCTAAACTAAGAAGGTTTCCTAACATCCCCCCTCAAACTTGGCGGCGGAGAGAAGATAAGTTTGGACTGTAAGAGAAGGAACAGTGGTTTATGTAAGCCTTTGGTGAGAATGTCAGCGGGTTGATCAGCCGAAGGAACATAATGCACTTGATGAGTTTTAAGCTTAACTCGTTCTCGGACAAAGTGATAGTCTAACTCGATGTGCTTTGTGCGAGCATGAAAAATAGGATTGGCAACCATATATGTAAGTGGTGCTTAAGTTGTCACAATACAAAACAATCGGGGAAGAGGGCAACTGGTGAAGCTCACGAAGAAGGTAGGATAACCAGATGGACTCAGCACATGCATGAGCCAAGGCCCTGTATTCGGATTCAGCACTGGAACGCGACACTGTAAGCTGTTTAGAAGTGCTCCAAGAAATGAGATTAGGCCCATGATAAAGAAGAAAACCAGAAGTGGAGCGCAGGGTGTCAGGACAGCCTGCCCAATCGGCATCGGAGAAGCCACGCAATTGGAATGGACTTGTGGATGGGCGGAAAGCAATACCAAGAGAAAGGGAACCTTTAATGTACCGCAGGACCCTCTTTGCAGCAATAAGATGTGTAGCACAGGGAACAGCCATATATTGAGCAATATGATTCACAGTAAACGAAATATCAGGCCGAGTCATAGTCAAATACTGAAGGGACCCAACCAAATGGCAAAATTCAGAGGCATCGGACAGGGGAGAGCCATCTTGGTTTGAAAGTTACGGCTTGGTAGCAATGGGGGTGGAGCACGGCTTGCAATCTTCCATGTGGGTGCGACGCAAGAGATCCAAGGCGTACTTAGTCTGAGAGAGGTGAAGACCAGAGGAAGAACGCTTAACCTCAATTCCAAGAAAGTAGTGAAGTAAGCCAAGATCGGTTATTTCAAACTCCCGTGCTATAGTGGAAACAAACCGATGAATGAAGGAGGGATTGCTGCCAGTCAACACAATATCATCCACATAGAGAAGTAACACCATGAAGCAGGAAGGCCGATTGAAAATAAATAAGGAAGGGTCGGTCTAACTTTGCTGGAAACCATTGCGAAGAAGAAAGGAGCTAAACCGATGAAACCATGCTCGCGGAGCTTGCTTGAGACGATAAAGGGCCTTGTTCAGCTTGCACACGTGATGAGGATAATTACAATCCACAAAACCAGGCGGCTGAACCATATAGACATCCTCCTCCAAGAAGCCATGTACAAAGGCATTCTTAACGTCAAGTTGACGAAGAGACCACCCTTTGGACACGGCAAGGCTAAGAATCAAACGGATTGTAGCGGGCTTGACAACGGTACTAAAAGTCTCGTCATAATCAAAACCATGTTGTTGGTGATAGCCTTTCGCAACAAGATGAGCCTTATAGCGCTCAATAGAACCATCAGATCGTTGTTTGACACGGAAGACCCACTTGCAGCCGACGGGCATGATATGAGCAGGAGGAGGTACAAGACTCCAAGTACGATTTTTAAGAAGAGCATTGAACTCGTCAGACATAGCAAGGCACCATTCAGGAGAACAAGAGGCTTATGTAAAGCAAGAGGGCTCCGAAACCTGGGAAGAGTAAGCAGCGACAAGGGAAGTAGCCAATGGATAGCAGACAGTACCATCAGTACGAATCTTGGGTTTGACAATGCTCGCTTGAAGACGAGTAGTCATGGAGTGCCGTGGAGGAGACGGAGCACCTTGGTCACCATCAGAGGAGGAACCGTCGAACAGGGAAGCACTGCCTGGAGAAGGAGGTGGAGAGAGAGGGTCCAATGGTGGTCCTTCACAGGTCTTTTGTTCACTGTAGCTAGGCCATTTGCTTTGACACCTTCGCAGGCCATGGTCTGATACCCAGTACTTATGCTCCGCCTCCTTCACAGGCCATTTGCTCTGCCACCTTCACAGGCCATGGTCTGATACCTAGTACGTCTGCTCCGCCTCCTTCACAGGCCATTTGTTCACTGTAGCTAGGCCATTTGCTCTGCCACCTTCACAGGCCATAGTCTGATACCCAGTACATCTGCTCTGCCACCTTCACAGGCCATTTGTTCATTGTAGCTAGGCCATTTGTTCGAAATGAATTTGAACCAAGTATGTTTTTTTTTTTTTTAAATATATGCAGTAATTTTTTGGATAATTTGGGTTTGGGGCTGGTCTCGGGTTTGGATAATTTGGGATCGTACTTGTTGTTTCCATTGTTGTTTTCTGTTGCATAAAAACAAAAAGTTCATTTTTTTGGGCTGAATTTGTTGTATATATATATTGTTGTTTTATTTTATGCATTACTTTAAATTGTTGTTGTTGCCTTGCATAAAAATTGTTGTGACAAACAATTCCTTCTTCTTCTTTTTTTTTTCTTTTTTTTTTGGAACGAGATGCCAATTTGTTAGGAGTATAAGCCCCAAGGAAAGGATAGCAAGCACAACCAAAGGGACGAAGAGAAGAGAAATTTGGTAAACGACCAAAAAGACGAAAATAGGGAGAGGACCACTCTTGAACATGCGTAGGTAAAAGATTGATGAGGAGAACGGCAATAAAAGCCGCCTCCATCCATAAGTGCATGGGTGCATGAGATTGAGAAAGAAGCATGTGAGTAACGATGGCAATGTGGCGATGCTTGCGTTCAGCAAGCCCATTTTGTTGCGGGGTATGTGGACAAGAAAGACAACGAAAAATACCACGAGAGTTGCAAAACTCAATAAAGGAGTGATTCACAAACTCCATGCCACCATCACTCTGGAAAAATTTAATAGAGCACCCAAATAAATTTAAGAACATGAAATAAAAATTGCGAAAATGAGAAAGAACTTCAGATTTATGTTTCATGGGATAAATCCACGAAAAACGGCTATAATCGTCAGTAAACAAAACATAATAACGGTAACCAGAAATAGAGGAAATTGACGACATCCATACATCAGAATGAATTAAATAAAAGAGGCAATGAGCCGTTATTTTATTAGAAGAAAAAGGAAGCCTGTGGGATTTACCCAAAGCACAATATGTACAAAAATGCCGAATAGAACGACTGGGGCGAGAGAAACCTAAATTTAAACGAGAAAAGACATCAGCAGACGGATGACCTAAACGATTGTGCCACAAAGCAGAGGAGTGAGCAACTAAAGCTTGCAGCGACGACACGGACAAGGGATAGAGACCATCCTTACATGGGTCCTGAAAGAGAGTAACACCAGAAGACAAGTTAGAAATAAAGAAGCGAGTAGGTTCAAAGGAAATGCGAACATTATTATCTTTTGTAAAACGAGCGACAGAGAGTAAATTTTTAGTAAGAGAAGGCACGTGAAAACATTATTCAAGAGAAACTTGGAAGAACCTAAAGAGAGGGGAAGGGTACCAGTTTGAGTTATAGACAAGGCATCACCGTTACCAAGAAGCACAGTGTTATTACCGTTGTAAGGAGTAGTGTCAGTCAAGACACTACCATTGCTCGTCATGTGATGGGTAACGCCAGTGTCAGTAAACCATGGCTGATTAAAAGATGAAGGTGCAAAACTGGGAGTAGAAGGATAGGTTGACCCAGAGGAAGCAGAGGAATGAAAACCTGCAAAAGGAGAGTCTAGAGGAAGTGGACGATACGGGCACATGGTGAAATTATGGCCAAGGGAGTTGCAAAAATTGCACCAAATCGCCGGAGAAGCACCAAGAATGCCAAAGGAAGGAGCATTGGAATGCATGGAGGATGGTAGCGACGTGGGAGAGAACCACGTAGGCTGGTGGTGCGACGGCTGGGGCAGGTGCTGCTGCTGCCAGGGACCACTGCGACCATGGCCGCGACCCCCACGACCCCGCGAGTATCCACCACCACCACTGCGCCCATAGGTGTTGGAGGGATGCCCCTGGTAGTGATTGGGAAGGCCAAAAGATGGGCGAGAACCATGCGAAGGCTGGATCGTGAGAAGCGCCTGAGAGGGGGAAGGGGCAGCGGCGCGAGAGACGTGCGACTCAAAGGAAAGGAGACGACCATGCAGATCGGGAAAAGCAGGCAGAGGCGGAGAGTTCAGAACCGCGATCACAAACATAGAGAAGTCAGAGCCCAAACCACGAAGCACCGCAGTGACAAGATCAGTGTTGGACACGGGTTCATTAATGGCAGCGAGAGCATTAGTGAGAGACTTAGCATGTTGAAGAAACTCATAAACGGACTTAGAACCGTTCTCCATGGACAACAACTGAAAGCGAAGATTGGTGGAATTGGCAATGGAGGCCTGAGAAAAATGCTGACGAAGACATTCCCAAATAGCACCAGCAGAGGATTTTCCCACAGCAAGAGAGAGCACGGGCTCAGAGAGAGTGGAAGTGAGATAACTAACCACCAACTGATCTTGTTGAAACCAAAGATCATAGGCCGGATTGGGAGCAAGGGAGGCAGCAGCGCTAGTGGCAGCATCGGCAGGAGTAGCCACGGTAGAGGGAGGAGAGGAATAAGAACCATCAACAAATTTAAAAAGACCATGCTCAATAAGAAAGGGTCGCATCTGACTCTCCCAAAGGAGATAGTTAGTCTTAGAGAGCTTCAAAAAATGAGCCACATTAGGACCCAAGGGAGTAGAGGAGGAGAAGGGAGCAGATGCAGGCCCCATGGAAACAAAGAAAGAAGGAAGGGGGCAAGGGTTTCGAAAAGAGGAGGGGGGGCTAGGGTTTCAAAAAGAAGAAAGAAAAGCCCACAAAGTTCGTTAGAACCTCTGATACCATGTAGAAAGGTTAAACTTGATGATTGCATTATGAGAGGAGTACATATATATACAGCCCAATACGTGTTATCCTAGAGCAATTAGGATTGCTTGATATACAAGACTAACATTAACCACAAGGACAAGAAACCTAAAGTCCTAAACTAAGAAGATTTCCTAACAGTTATATTGTAAAATTGATATAGATATATAATATATATGTACTATCTTATATTTATTAATGTCTCATTATCTTATATTCTTATAGGATGAGATTTACGATGGGCCGGTGAATCCGAATGCTAAACCCCTGGGTAAACATGCAATACTGATAGTTGGATATGGAACCTGGAATGGTAGAAAATACTATATTATTAAAAACTCTTGGGGAAGAAGTTGGGGAGACAATGGGTATTGCAAGGTAGATAGTGAGAGACGTAACAAAGTTTTAGAAAAGATAACGACAAATTAGAGGGAAAGTTGACAAATTTAATTTTTCGGGCTTCGTATCCTCAATTTAGAAGAGATGCATGAACTTGATTTCCTTGATGGTTGACCAGCTACCCTGCTCTTTTGGATCATGAATTTTGGTTGGCAAGCTTTTATACCTAGCGCCTTCTAGCCAAGACTTTGAAGCTTGCTACTTTATGCTTAGTTTTTAGTTTATTTCTTGATTCTGTTTCTGCGTGTGTATTGTTCTGTTGGCTGGAGGGCTGGGTACCATTCCCCCTCCTCCATTGCTTCTTCTGTATTGTTGTTTTACCAAAAAACTTGATTTCCTATCTGTCAGATAATCTAGTTAATTCTTAGATCCAATTGTTGAAGATACAGGTGTCAAGATCCTAGTGGTTCCAGCTGTTTAAAGAATTAGTTAGTCTTGACCAATAGGAATATGACATGTGGATTATTTTGTTAGAAGATAATGAGTTAGTTAGCATTTTGGTTAGTCTGGTTTTGGTTTGTTAGTTAGCTGGCTTCGTTTGTTATAAGCCTGATGTATTGTTCATTTCTGTAACTTGAGAATTCTAATCAATCAGAGCTTCTTCTTCTCTCTATCTTTTCGCTTTCATTTTCCTTTTCTTGAACTTTATGTGCTCCTGTTCATTATGTGATCACCAATTGCCCAAATTCATCTCTTTCGTGGAAACTAAGGCCCCGTTTGGTATCCAACTCAAATTTTTTTTTTTTCAAAAATTAATATTTTTTTTAAAATATGAGTTTTCAAAATCAATTTTTAAAATTTGAAAACGTGTTTGGTATGAAATTTGAAAATAATTTTTAAATTTAAAAAATGATAACATCTAAGAAAAAAGGAAGTGTAAAAAAAAAATGAGAAAAACTATGTTTTATCATTTTTAAAAAGAGGTATGTTTTTGAATTTTTTTTCTAAAAACTGTTTTTAAAAATGGTCTACCAAACACGTTTTCTTGACTAAAACTTGTTTTTTTGTTTTTGAAAACAAAAAATTGTTTTTTAATAGAATACCAAACAGGTCCTAAAGAACATACTTTATTCAGTAAAGAACGGAGACTTTTGTTTTTAATCTTTTTTATTATACAGTATATATATATATATATAATATATTCAATCTGCATTCGTAATTCCGTACACCCATTTATATAGAAACTAATACCATAGACTCATTTTTTTAATTATACAGTAGATTTAATACATATAAAAAAGGAAAAATTACCCTCAAACCCTTGACGTATAGGGGAAATCTCACTTGGGTCCTTAATCTTGATAAGCAGCTGTTACTACTTTTTTTCAGCACAAACACAATCCATACAATCCATATACATAGAAGTTGTGTACTTTTTTAGCAGTAGCATACTGCATTCATATTCAACTACACTACCACTGCAGCATAATCCATTAACCTACTTCCAAGGCAGTATATCAAACAAACATAAAAAGATTTGAGCATAAACTTAACTACAAGAAGCAAAATATTTAAATTGTTTTTTCCCTTAAAATTACAATCTCAATTGCATTGAAATGGAATTTGAAGCAAGAAAACAATCTCATTGATATCACTAGCACCTACATTTTCAACATAAATTCCCCAAATGCAAATGGTAGTACACGAAAAGCAAAGCTCATTTACTAAAAAGGACACCCAAACTAATCAAATATTCAGCAAATCAAATCCAAACTAGACAATGTTAATCTTAGCCCCAGCCGCTTTGAGCTGTTTCTTAGCGTCCTCAGCCTTGTCCTTTGAAATCCCTTCTCTGAATTTCTTGGGCAACCCTTCAATGAGCTCCTTGGCCTCTTTTAGCTCCAAGCTCATCAAAGCCCTCACCGCCTTGACCACCGCGATTCTCGTATATATTGCTCGGCACCTCCTTCATTTGACTTTTCAAATAACAGTGAATATGCAGCAAGTGGTTAAATATACATTACATGCATTTTCCTCAGCACAGCATATAACATGAAGAGCATCTTCCAAACTGCAGTTCACAGGTGTCTGCATAATGTGTTTCATTGTGTCAAATTTCAGATAGCACTTCATCATCAGCCTCCCAGGTTCTAACGGAATCAAAAGGAAAAAAACGGTCAGAAGGTCATCTACGAATTCTAAAAGGTACTGTTTTATGGGTTAATGGTATTCATACCCAGTTAATTCAAGAGAAAACCATCTTCATCTGTCCAGATCATCTGATGCCTCGACAACTCCTTAACTTTCTGTACACAGACCTCTGATAGAAGATAACATTGAAAAGTAATGGAGGGGGAGAGAGAGAGAAAGAGAGAAGGGCAAGGGGATCCTTTGATCCTTCTACAAGTAAACATTTACATTACCTAGCATATGCTTTTCTATACGGTCATTAGAAATCACCTTTCTTACTGCATAGTACCCAGGGTTCTAATTATGCATTAAACGTTTCAGAAATTAGTTAGATAAAGAATATATGGAAAATATCCTTTTAAAGGAGTGCCATGAATACATGCCTTCTTCATTCTCACATACAAGAAGGAGCACTTCATCCATTCAATTGCCCTTGTAATATCAGAGACAGTCAGTTGAACTATCTCCGCAGTTAAATGCTCCGTCAAACATGAAAGCAATCTAACGAAAGGAGACAATACAAAAAAACCTCATCAGACATGCAATTTTTTTGTAATATACGCTCAAAAGCCTAGGGCACAAAGTTCATTCTGGAATTTAAAGTTATAGCACATACTGTGATTCCACCATCTCACTTCCATTCAAGAGATTCTCATATAAGTGAACCTGAGATCACGCAAGAACATAATCAACAAATTCAGAAAGGACAAGAATTTCTGATATTAAACAGGACTAAAAACGATAAAGAGACTACATGAACTAATAGTTAGAATGGTATTAACCTACCGTATCTCTTCTTGTCATGATTATAACCATTCCTGTATCATCAAATGGTGGCCGACCTGCCCTCCCACGCATCTGCATGGTGATGATACAACTAACATAAAGTAAAATTACAGCTATAGCTAAATTACCTAAGAGTGCAGGCATATATATATGCATGTAAATGAAACCTTGATGTATAAACAAGATAACATACTGGACAGTGGATATAGAAGCTCTATTAACTTATATCCCAAACTTATCTTCTTGGAATCATTCCTTCTTAAAAGGGTCTGATTGCAAACCTGCAGTACTGTAGATCGATCATATTCCATGTAGAGCCTTTTTTCTTTGTTGCTGGAAAAAATGCACATGTTGATAAATAAACACAAAAGAGGCCCTCTCAAGTTTCATTACAATAATTTGAAGAACTTGAAGTTCAACATACAAGTGCTTTGTTGATTTTATGACTACTGTATGTGCTGGTAGGTTGATTCCATGAGCAAGAGTATTTGTTGTACACAAAATTTGAACATCACCCTTAAGAAAAAGACTTTCAATGAGATTACGATCCTTGATGCAAAGACCACCATTGTGATAATCAACCGCAAACAAGCAATTTATTTGATAACTCAATGTGGACCTTGCAATAAATTGAAGTTTAGTGCAAACTGAATAGAAATTAAAGTAGCTCTATACCACCATAAATAATATAAGATTGCATTTGTTTGTCACTGCATAATAATGAAGCTTCCCTTAGCCTCTCTTGCTGTTCTCTGTTTTCAATGAAGGGATTTGAATGACCAACGGTCATGACTGTCTGAGAGAGTTTCTGTGCTGCTTCTTGTGCACCTTTTCTCGTTGAACAGAAAACCAGAGCAGATTTCCCTTTCGAATATTGCATGAGGATATCTGTGCATCAGTTTTAGGCATATAAGTTCTTCATGATCTTTGAGTATTGGTGCTTTTAAGAGGTGGGGAAGTCATCGATAGAAAAGTTATCTGGATTATCCTTGCATACCGAAAATGTAGTTTTGAAGACGCTGGAAAAGAGAAAATACAAACCATCAGAAAAGTGAATATTGGTTTTATTGGTGAAATAACTACTTTCCTAGCAGATGCAATTCCTTGGAAATAGAAGCATATGGTTTAAGATCACCTTTTCAAATAGAAAATCATTTTTTGCTAGGGTGTAGCCTGCACAAGAAGTAGTTTTGAATATGAATTACTAAATGTGAACCAAATATGATTGAAGAAACCATGCTTCTGCACATTTATAAGGTCCAACTTTCAAGAGTGACCAACTCACACAAAGTGATTACTAACAAACAGAGTATGCCAGGAGCTTTTCCTCATATGGAAAAAAAAAATAAATAAAAAATAAAACAGAGCATCTCTCCGAGAGTTCTGATAAAAAGGAATAGTAGAGTGAACACCTAAGGAACATTTGAGAATGCAGAGTTCAGGTCATAAATATATACCAAAAACTTTTGTTGTCAACACAAAGTGAACTGACAAACGTTTATCTTCCTCCAAAAAAGGATATGTCAGGGAGATTTTCCTCTTAAAAAAAATACTTTAACAAAAAAACAGAGATATCTCAGAGAGTTCTGCTCAAAAGGAAACACGAGAGCAGAGCACTTGATAAGGAACACATTTTTTGAATGGAGAATTCAAGTCATATATGCATACCAAAAACTTTTGTAGTCAACTTCACGGGCCTCATTTCTTCTCCAAACCTGTACGGACAGCACAAAGATTAAAAAATAACTGGATACTCATATTAATGAAGACAAAAATATATTCTAATGTAATAGAATATAAAGGTTGGGATACCTTTTAAGTCCTTGGTCGGAAACCTTGAGCCGTTCCGCTGCAGTGGTTTACATGCAGTGTGTAATTGTTCGATCAATTATTACTTGAAATTTTATATAAAGTAGTAAATATAATAAACGCGAATCATACTAAATATTTTAACAATCAGAATTACCATTGAATGCAAATCTCACCAAGGTCCTCAATATTTGGAATTGTGGCAGACACAGCTAGAAGACGAACGTGAGCCAGAGAACTTGATTTCATTTCAGGGTTGTGAGCAAGCATTTTTATTCTACTAACTATTGCCTCCAAAACCGCTCCACGAGGATCATTCAAAAGATGAACTTCATCAATAAGTAGAAGTGCTATATCGCTGAAAAAGCTCAATCCACCATCCTTTACACGATACCGGGTTACTGCATCAAATTTCTATTTAAAGAAAAAATGATTTAGTCATGCTCCAATGGTATCATCTAGAATAAAGCCAAAAAGAATGTGAGAACCGAGAATGAAACATGTTTGTTTTAGGGAATTATATGTCTAAACAAGTAGAAGCGTATATTTTTGAGCATATGAAAGTCGATATATAGAAGCCAGGATCCTCAAGGAGTAATTGGAACCAAGTTGAGATGATTAGAAAGGAGAGACCAAGAGAGAATGCAGGTTGACACAGATTAGAAAAAGAAGGAACCTGAAAGAAATTGTGTACTTGACCCAACATAGGGCAGCTTTGTTGAATTTATTCATGTACAAATTATAATTCTGTTTTATGAGTGCAGTTGAATTGTTTTTTGTTAAGGTGATTGGGTTAAGTACTTCCGTCTGTACCTTAAAGTTTTAAGTTTGTATATTTGTGTAACATACATCTTCATACTCACCTCTGGAGTGGTTAAGATAATGTCTGCTTCCTGTATATTCCTGGTGTTGTAAGATTCATTATCTCCGGTAAGTTCCAAGCAAATTATCCCCAATGACCCAAACTTCTGGTTCCAAACATGAAGCTTCTCCTGGACTAAGGCCTTTGACGGGGCTATATAGATCTTCACGCCACATGGAAAGAAGGTATATACAAAAAATAATTAATTTCTGCAGAGTGAGACTATAAATAAACTTCTAGCCTAATATAGTGCACCATGTGCAACAAATCAAGAGACATGGATCGTCCTATAAAAAAATTAAAATAAAATTTAGCTGTCATCAAAGCCAAAAGCAGAATGAAAACATATCATATGAAGAAGAACTGAGAAGAAGAAATTAATCACTGAAGCAAATATAAAGAACAACATTGAAGGTGTCTGTGGTTCGGCCTCCCTAAGAAAAAGAAATTTAAAGCTCCACTCCAATGTTTACAATCTTACTTTTGGTTCAAGGACATCAGAGACTTACTGTTTTGAGAGTTCCTTTTGTATGAACGAGCCTTCCATCCTCAGAGATGAATCGTGAAAGGAGCCTCAAAATGCAAAGCTCAAAGATGACTGTTTTACCACTAGAAGTTGGTGCGGACACAACCATGTTTGCATCTGAGTGGAAACAAACAGGAAAGCATTCGCTCTGCAGAGAATTGAAATACCTGCATGCATAGGAAAGGAATACAATTAACCATGACTTATTGCACCATGTGAATAGTATTAAGATAACCACACCATTTGTGAGATACAAAAGCTATTATTTCAATGTCATTATGCACCTTCAATGTTAGAAATATGCAGATATATGCACAACAGTTGTAAACATGTAAAAGGAATACACAACGGATGAACTAATGGTTGTGCCTTTACCTTACATTTTAAATATGTAATACAAGTACAGCAATATGCTCAATTGTATTTAGAAATAAAATAAAATAAAACACACACACGCACACACAAAAGCAAACAAACAAAAAAAAAATGATGCCAATAAGCAAACTTTAAGAACAGCCATCCTACTGAATCCCCTCTTAATAGAACTTGAGTTGACAAGGATATTACCTAAAACCAAAACATGATCGAAAAGGAGCAGGCAGATCTGACAAGCCCCTGAGTGTATATGAATCCATGATTGAACTTGTTTCCTGCAAAAATGAGGGAAGCAAAAAAATATGATGAAAATATGATCCACAAAATCGGTTGCATTTATCACTCTGAATATCTATTTGTATATAAAAAGATTAGAAAAAACAAGAAGCATGGTAGATTATTGATAAATCGTCAATGCTTGCATACCAAACCCAATGAAATTTCATGCTACAATAATTCGCAAGTAGATAAAAGTCAAGAACCAAATGTTGCTTAAGAGAATCAATAAAATCCAAAAGTCTGCCCAAAGAATCTAAATGATATCTCTCTTCTACGATCCAACTCCCTCTCTTGCTTCATTAACCAAATTAGAGTCTCAAATTTGCATTTAAGAAAAGGAGAAAGTGAAAAGTTGCTAAGCTTTTAGTGAGAGAGGATTACAAGAAGTTTCTCGTAAGATCATACAGCCAACATAAGTTCCACAACTAAATCAATAAATCAAGCAGCGCATAAACATGTTAAATCTCTTCATATTCCTCTTCCAATATTTGGAATCGAAGTCAAATTCTACTAATAGAATTAGCTCTTAAAGTCTGAAACCACGAATTTCTCCATAGAATTTTCAAAATATAACAAATATATAAGTACTATTTCAAACAATTAAGTTCTTAGTTTGGTCGAGTTTGAGATATTTAAAATTAATGAATCTGCAAATTTGCGATCCAAAGTAAAGACCGACTCAGAATTGAAACCAGCATGAGTTCAACATCTAAGACAAATGCGTGTGTGTGCGCTAGCTCAATTTCTCAAATGCAGCCATTAAATTTGAAATATCACTGAAATCCTGACCTTATTCCTCGATTGCAGAGAAACGATGAGACGAATCTAATTGCGAGCTTGCGTGCGTGAATAGAGAAAGAAATCTATATATTACAGAGATGGACTTTGGTGGAGAGGGAGGAGAAGCTTGAGCTCTCGCGATACAGAGGCTTGCAATTTGCAGGCGAAGGAAAACGATGACTGAAATGAAATGAAATTTCAGAGTCATTTATAGTCCGCGCTGGCCCTTTTGGCGGGAGAACAGGGCCCGGACGGAACGCATTTGATGCAATGCGTGAGCCTTTCGCGATGCGGAGTATGGACAATAACAGGGAACCATTTTGTTTGGTAGGCGATTTTCGCACTTATTTTTTCTCCGTTTGCATTCCATTTCATTTTTTAACGTATTTTGTATATTTTTATTGTATATTTTTTCAAATTTACTTTTATGGTGGTTGAATTTTTATTTTAATTATCTTTCAATAATGATTATTTTTTTCTAAATTCTCTCATACTTATTAGAATAATAAAAATAAGTAATTTTATATCCCCTCATCGTATCTTCTTTATATTGTATCTTTTTGTCTTCTATGTCATTTTTTTTTTTTTTTATAAACCAGTCTTGTATGTACTTTCAATCATCATTCTATACTTCATTAAGAAAATATTTAGCCTGTCATATTTTTTTTCTTTTTTTTCATGAGGGTCATGATTTATATATCTTCTTCTTTTTATGGTAGGTTTTGTGTTATGAAATTAATTGAGATTTTCAATTAGTCCACTCCCTCATTTTGGGTCTTTTGACACTACCAAGAAAAATATTCCTATGCCAAGCAACCACTACTTATTTGTAGCATATTTGATTTTTAAAAAAATTAATGTCACATGACAGTTTAATAAGAAAAAAAAGATATACTATATCATGAAGACGGACAGAAGTGTAGAGAATTACATAAGTTTTTCTTTCTTTTTAAAAAAGAATTATAGAAATAGATATATTATTATGACAGTTTTAAATAATTAAATGTGTATGATTTAATATTGCATATGTGACATTCTATAATTAAAAGCCAAAGGGTATATGTGGAAAATAAATAATAAAAATATATACAAACATTTAAAAAAATAAGGAGTGCAAATGAAGAAAAGAGGAGTGCGAAAATCACCTCCCTTTTGTTTTTCTTTTTTCTTTCTTTATTGATTTATGTTTTTAAAGCTTTGGACAGGAAATTGAATTTGATCTGGTACCTTCTAGTAAATTGGTCACAAGTTTAAATGTTAATTTTAGAGAGCTGCTATTTGCACACTTTTTTTTTTTTCTTTTTGCACAACCCCTACTCACTTAATTAGTGATTTTACACATTTGCCCCATTGTAAAAATACCCTAAAACCCTCCTCCAACACACCTCATCTCTCTCCTCCTTCCCCTCCCAACCTGCCTTGTCGAGCTCTCATCTCTCCGGCTTCTCTCCCCCCTTTCCGGCTCCTCTCTCCTCCCATCTTGTCGTCTGCAGCACCACCCTCGCAGCACCACCCTCCCAGCTCACCGAGCACCCCGCAGCACCACCCTTCTCGCAGCACCATCCTCCCCACAACACCACCCTTTCAGCTCGCCAAGCTCCTCGCATCACCACCCTCCCCGCAGTAACATCCTCCCAGCTCGCCGACCTCCCCGCAGGCCGCAGCAGCACCCTCCCAACGCAGCACCGACCTTCATTTCTCTCTCTCTCTCTCTCTCTCTCTCTCTCTCTCTCTCTCTCTCTCCCCTCCCTGCAGCACCACCCTCTTATCTCTCTCTCTTCTCCCTGCAGCACCAATTTTTTTTTTTTTTTAAGTTACAGGTTCGGCGAACCAGTGCCGAACCTGGCTGTTTCGTTTTGTAGACATCCACTGAATAGAAGAGGATTGTTCAGCGGGTACCTGCTGAACGAAACAGCCAGGTTCGGCACTGGTCTGCCGAACCTGCAATTTTTTTTTTTTTTTTAAGTTGGTGTTGTGGGGAGGAGGTGGTGTTGCGAGGATGAGAGAGAAAGAGGAGGGTCGGTGCTGCGGGGAGGAGAGAGAGAGAGAGGGAGGTGGTCGGGTGAGGGAAGGACAATGGGAGGGAGGTGGTCGATGAGAGAGGGGAAGTGAGGAAGGTTGTCGGGGTGAGGGAGGGGGAGGGGCTGGGATGGCAAAGGCTTGCGGGTGGCTGGTTTCAGCATTTTTTTTTTGTTCTTTGTTTTTTGTTTTAATTTAAAAATTCACATTTGGGGTGGGGTGTGTAGTGAGAATTTGGTGAGATTAATGAGGTTGGGGTATTGGTAATGGGAGGGGTGTGTAAAAGAGAAATTTTAAATTTTAGAAGATGGTAGGAGGTGTGTAGGAGAAAAGGGTGTGCAAATAACAGCCTTCTAATTTTATATTCTCATTGTCAGATATAATTTTATTTTATAATTCCAATGCATAATGTAATTTTATTTTATAATCTCAAATGTAAGTTATGTAACTATATTTTATGATTTCAGATTCTTAATGCATAATACATGATTTATATATTTTCAATACATGTTGTATATTGAAATTACAAACTTTTAATATGACTTTTTATGAGTAATTAGTCTTACAAGGAAGAGAAGAACTTACATATTCCACATGTGATACTACATAGTATCACCCCCTCTCTCTTTCTCTCATCTATTATCTATATCTCTCTCTTTAATGGATGCCACATCATTACAATATGAAGATAAGTAAATTTTTCCTACATGTGATAGCACCGTCTCACTTAAATTCTTTTGTAAATACCTTTCTCATATAAAATAACAAAATCTTGTGTTAATTTTGAACCTTTTAAGAGGGGATAAGTACTCTCAACCTATGAAAGAAAATTCGAACTTTTTTAGTGAGGATATTAAATAGATGAGGTTTGCACTTTTATCTTATTTGTAAAGTCTAACTTGAGACTTTAAACTGATTAAGTATAACAAATCAGAAACCAATGACATTTTGATACCTAAAACTTTCATAATTTTGATTCAATATCACAAAATTTTCATACAACTTTTAAAATTATTAAAGTACTAATTAAATATTACACTATTTTTATAGATTTTAAAAAAATTTATATTGAACCAACTAGTTGTTAGTTTAGTGATATTCTCTTTCTAATGATGAGAAAGATCTTAAACTCATATCCCCTCCTCGATTTAAAAAAAAAAAAAAAAAAAAAAAAATCAACATTAAATTCAACTAAACTTTTCGTTTCTACCAAATCTTTTAAATTCCACAAAATTTTATATTCCATGCACCCCCTTGGCCACAAATCACTATTCACAAGTTTACTACTAAGCAAAATTACATAAAAATGGCAAATCATATTAAAGAATAAACAAAAAAAAAAGGGCCATGGGTAGGTAGGTGGGCTATGGCATGGCATATCACCTGGGCAACACCGACACGACCCTGGTCAGTGGTCTTGCCACTATGGTGAATTGGTGATGAGTCCATGACTCGCGGTCTATGGTCAATGGTCATCAAATGGTCATGGTTATGATATGATAAAATAAAAAAATGAAAGGAACAAAACTGTCAAAAAGCACACTGGTCCAAATGGCATTTCTACAAATTCCCAATTTCTGTATATGGATCTCTGTGGGGCCAGCTGACATTTTTCAATTTTTGTTTTTTTGTATAAACTGACACTCTTCATTTGATGTCTGTATTCTATAGCCCATAGGCCATAGCCCAGCTGCTTTTTTTGTTTGGAATTTTTTTTTCAAACAAGAAAAAAGTTCTTTTTTTCTCTCAGCTGAAAGAGGGAATCATATCCACAGTTCGACTATTCATTTTGGTTCTAGAGTTCAAAATCGCATCCTTATAAAATCAAGCCATAAAGCATAGAAAAGGTGCGAAACTTTTAACGTTAGTTTTTTTTCGTTGAATAAAAAAAAAAAGAAATAACTTATTTAATTTCTTCTATTACAAGGCAGCCCAGACTAGCATTTAATGGTTGGTTTTTTTTTTTTTTTTTTTTTTTGACAAAAGCCAAGACTGGAAATTATTTGTCAATCCTCACCCATCCACTCCCATATTCTTTGCCACCAAGCTATCATGCTCGGATAGCAGGTCTTGCAGCTTTTGGGTATTGAACCAAGTTCACACCCTCTGCATTTCTCCTGACCATTACCATCAGCGTCACCATCACCATCAGATATTGCCTCTCAATCACATATTCACATCCCTCCACTTCAAACCCTCTCTCCCCTAAATCATTATTTCCTTGGTTTAGCTGCCTTTGTCCGCTCAGGTGCTGGGTTTCTTTGTTTGGCGTCTGTTTCTTCCTTGGTTGCCCTCTTTGAGGTTAGTTGCTAGAAATCTTGTTGCATTCTCTCTTGACAGGTTGGGTTTCTCAGTTTCTGCCTCCTGTGTCTGTTGACTTTGTTTCAGTGTTTTTATGTTGGGGGGCTTTTCCCATGGGTTGTATTAACCTCCTTTTGGTGTTGATATATCATTCATAGCATGCTAGTAACTCCCTCTCATCCTCATCTTTATGCATGCTTATTTTGTTTATCTTGAGCAGGAGTGCGTTGCTTGAATCTACCTGTGTGTTTCTGTTTCATGGCTTTAGCAATGCAACAGAAAATGAATCTTACTTGCTTATTTTGGTTTGGGATTGTTAGAAATAGTGCATAAGACCCATAAGGCTCTTCAAGTCTTCATCAAACTATTGCACACCTAGGCCTCCTCTTGCACTTTATAATCTCTGACAACTATCCTTATTTTGCTACCTTCAATTGCATTTAGCATCGCTTTACTGTAAGCTTCATCAAGTCGCACCAGAGGATTACTCCTCTCTTTAGCTGCACAAGCATTTTCGCACCTCCACTGCTCCTTATTTGCACCATTGTTACCCTTTTGGTTTGACTATGCATATATATTTATATATTCTTATATAAACATCTTAGCCCACATATTTTTTTTGGTAGTTTTCGTTATGGTACGTGCTGACATTCTGTGCTGAGTCTTTGATTCACTTGATTTTATTTTTGGGTTTTCAGATCACAATGAGCAATTCAAACATTATAGATTTATGTAGTGATGATGAACTTGAAGAGTCAAATATGAAAAACAGTGAAAGGGAGATCGTGCCTGGCTCTTATTCTGCACCCTCTGTATGTCCAACACCAATTTGTCAGCAATTTTGGAAAGCCGGAAACTACGAAATAGTGCAGGGACAGGGTTACAAAGCCCCAAATCAAAGTACAAGTTTTTACTAATTCTATTAGAGCTTACATTTTGTTTCGCCTTTCCTCTCTTTAGCCTCTTGCATTTCATTACCTTTATTGAGTGCATCTCTTGCTTACATGGAAATCGACATGGGCATCCCAAATTGATTAAGAAATTCAACATGCTTGAGGTGTTTGTATCATTTAACCAGAATTGGGTACTTAAAAGCTGCCTGAATGGACTATATGAAGATATCATAAGAGGAAAAATTTATTGGTGTATTAAATTTTAGTATCACCTCTTGTTGAATGGTCAACATTGGCCTGTCAAATTTGTTACTAGGAAGAGTAATTAGCTGAGCTTCAAAATTGGGAACTAAGAAATGTTACTGTGTGTGAAATGGGTTAGAAACTGATTACTAAAAGGATAACTGCAGGACCTGTCTCTGAGAAATATAGTTGTTTTGTTGCGTGTCTGCATGAAAGTTCCTGTCATGAATTTCTACTTCTCTTATTTTTGTTAGATTACCTTTTGATTTCAAGCTCACAAACAGCCTCTGCATCTTCAGTACTGCCCCCTTGCTCTAGTTTCAGTAAGGCTGTTCGAACAGCCTAAATACTCAGAGATGAAATTACAAAACCCATGATACGAGAAATTATTCAAAAATAACAGTAATTACATAATGAAATAACACTCGAAATTTTCAAACACATGTACCTCAATCGAGCCTTCAACCTTTCCTAGTGAAATTTTCTTGTCCACAACATTTTTTAATGAGTATGCATGAGTCGAAGGAACTTTCTGCTTTTGTATAACATCTTTCAAAGTTATTGAAGATGCAACATCATTCAATAAACCCAATAATCCAAATTACAAGAAATCTAACTTAGAACCAGACAAACCCTAAACTAATATTGAAACCTAAAATCATGATTGTCTGCAGCCATGATAAATTCAAAAAGAAAAAAGGATATTAAATGAAGGGTGTAATTATACCAAGATAGAAACATAATTGGAGAAGTGAAATAGATTTACCTCCTCTTGGTATCAACATCAGGTGTGTCCGGATTCCCAAGCTTCTCTTGCTCAGACCCCTTCATGAAAGCAAATGGCTTGTATAATTTTTCTAAGGAAATCTTGTTCTTCGTAGACTCAACTTTCTCCCTCTGAACAAGGAACCCTGACGTCCTTTTTCTCTTTTTCTATTTAACATGAGGAAATTTATGTAATCTCTCAATCTAGCTCCAAGCTCATATTTTCTAGTTAGAAGAAATGGCAAAAAGCATTCAGCAAAATTACAGCCAACAAAGTAATAAATAAAAATAGCTCATCAAATTAATAATACTTACGTGTAGTATATTAGTATACGGTTAGGTAATAGACCGTCCCAAGCTCTTGTTGTTAATCCTTTCTTTTTCAAAAGAAATGTCCCTGATAAAAACAATTCAAGCATCAGCCAGCAAGACACTATACGTAAAGGACTATGATCTCATAACTGCTTATTTAAAAAGAAGACAAAAGAAAATACCATTAAGAGTACCTTGGCAAGCATTTCCTGTGGTATGATTTAGGACAATGCATGCACATGGCAAACTGAAGCTCGTGATCGTTCTTATTCTCTCATTCTTTACAAATGCAGCACTTATGAATTGGGCAAGTAAAGATTCCCCCATGGCAATCTATTTCCCAAGTTCTTCATTGGAAATTACAATATCTTGACAAAGTAACTTTGCAACACAATGTGGATGGTAAAATAAACCACAAATGGCAGAAACACAGGGAACAACCTAAAAGAAATTGAAAAGAATGTTTTAGTGCAAACCAAAAATAAAAATTATAAACTAATAACACTTATGATTATAATATGAAAAATCCATAAAAGAGTACACTGATTTTTTTGAATTATAGTTGACTGATCTTTCCAAATAAAAAATAAAACATGAAAAAAGTCGAATCTTTTACAAAAGAAGAAATTCAACATTCTTAGGAAAACGAAATTTAATCAGAGATAAAATGTGTAGAGAACACAACAGTGACCAAAAAGCATGTATTGAAATTTGCATCAGCAGCAGTGTGATGCACTAAATCAATGCTCTTACTTTATAGGAAACAATCACTTTATTAAACAAGTCAGAAGGACAAGCAGTCCACTATCACAATTCACAACATAACTAAAAGAAACAAACATACTCTAAAGAGCCTACAATTCCAATTTATCCTTACTACAAAACTGTCACAGCAAACATAAGACAAAACAATAATTAATTTACTGGTCCCAAGCACCATGAAGAGATAAAAAGGAATATCTCTAAATTATGCAGCTATCAATGCCCACAAAGAAGCTCAAAACCATGCTCTACCCACAATTTTATAACCTCATCCTCATCTTTGAAAATTCTGGTATTCCTTTTAGATCAAATCACCCAAAAGATAGCTGAAACACAACATCTCCATAAAACTTTTGCCTTGATACCTGCACCAAGGCACAATGTTTCTCCACAAGTAGTAATATACAAGATGGCAGGATAACCCAACTCAATCTTACCTCCTCAAATAGCTTATGCCACAACCTTTATGCTATCGGGGATTGGATAAAGAAATTATTAATATTCTCTGCTCCAATTTTAAACTTAATACACCATGCAGCGAAAGACACACACTGGGCCTTCTATGTTGAACATTATCACAAGGGAAGTAGGTAACTTGGCCTTCCAAATCAATGATTTTCTTTGATGCACAACATTAACCCAAATTATCCTGCAAACATAAATATAAACATTTAATGAAATACCAGAGATACATGCAGTGTATTTTTATAGCAATTAATCAGACAAACAAGATACAAGTTTAAGTATTGCACTAAGAGAATATACTCATATACTCACCTTCAATTCAATCCTCTGAGGTTGATAAACGAATTTTCCTGAGAAAGTGAAGGAAACCCCAGAGATATCCAAGAAACCCAATCGAACCCTGTTGAAAATAGACCCAAATCGATCAAATTATTCACCAATAAAACTTAAAACCTGTAGGAGAAAGAAAGCGAAACTGAAAACCAAGAAAACCCCTAATTTCAAGAAGAAAACGAACCCAAGAAACCCCCAAATTTGAAGAAAACAAAAATCACAAAAAACCCTTAATTTGAAACCCTATTTTCAGAAATAAGAAACCCATGAGGAGGAGGTACATAGAAGGGGAAAGAGTGAAAGAGATCGAGGAGGGATTAAGCTTACAATTTCCACACTCGACGCCGTAACCCAAGGACGCCACCGATGCCACCGACGAGAAAGGGAGGAGGGAGAATGAGAGCCACCGACGCCAAGGACTTCCAGCAGTGGCGACGCCGGAAGTCTGAGGGAGATGGATAGAGCTGGCCTGGGCGAGAGAGGAGGATCGAGTTGGCCTGGGTGAGTGACTGTGGAAAAACGAGTCTGAGAGGGAATGTGTCGTGACTGGGGGGGTTGGGAAACTTGGCTAAAATTTTTAAGTCGGACCTCCGTGTTTTTTATGTGAAATATACTTATATTTACATATCAGTTTTCAAAAAAAGTTAATCAAAAATGTAAAATTAAGATATCGGAAAAAAAACCTAGTGATATGTTAATGAATTAAGACATCGTCTTAAAAATCAATCGATATCTAAAACTATACAATATCAGTTTATATAATAACTGATATTAAACAAGTGATGTCTATTAAGGTTTTTCTTGTAGTGAACCTAGTTCATCTCCCAAAGTTGATTTTCTTTGGGCGACGAAATGTATTCGTCGAGTGTTTGGTCACCCAAACTATGACGCCTAAGAGTTTGGGCGACGAACTCATCATTTCCGTCACCCAAAGCTACCGAGGAGACGAACCAAATTCGTCTCCTGAGATAACTTTGTGTCCGTCGCCCAAAGTGTTGCTTATAAGCGACAAATTGGTGGTTCCTCTCCCAAAGTATGTTTAGGCGACGAACAATTTCGTCGCCTAAACCTATTTTATCTATAAAATTTTTTTAAAATTTTTTAAATTTTTAATTTAATATTTTTTTAAAATCCAAATATTAATACAAAGTCGAAAAAATTTAATATTATATCCAAATATAATTCATACAAACGATCACTACTGACCCCTTAAGTCAGTAACATTATCGGCATGGGTGGAGTCTGGCATGCACTGATCAATGTTCGGTGGCAGCACAAACCAAGGTACAATCCTGGCTAGCTGACCAAACATCGACTCCATCTGATGCACCCTACTCGTTTGCTACGCATATGCCGCTCTTGATTCTTCTAGTTGACTCTTCAACTGCTGCACTTCAATAGACAAGTTAATGAATCATGTAGATGGCTGAGATGAAGACGAGAAGGCGCTAAAGTCATTAACCCGACCCGCTCCCATTCCGCGTATCTCCGTATCGTGCCTAACACTCAGTGTCTCTGTCATAATACGAAGTCCAGCATTTCGATTGGGGATTGAGATCGACTCCAACAGAGTGTAAAAAGGGTACTAATTGGCCACCTCATCCATATAACTCGCCTTCTTGGTTAGCATCTCAGTCTTCAAAATGTTATACACAAGTTAGATTTTAGGAAATTAAATACAAATATTCAAAATTGTGAAAAAAAATTAAAAGATAAAAAACTAACATGCTTCGCCATGCCCTTCTCGTTGCCATATAGGCCATAAACATCCTCGTAGTTGTCGATCTTCGGGAATTGCAAACTAGCCTGAAAAAGAGTGTAATGTTGGCAAGACCCAAACAATACTATATATATATATAATTAAATAATGATGCACCTGACGATGAGACTCCACTTGATATGAGAAAGGCATCGAACCACCATGATGATCAATCTTTGCGGGCGCTTTCCGGTTCTTAAGATTGGCCTTCGACTTCTTCTGTTAAATATTAGGCAAATTGTAAATGTATTAGTGCATATACGATAAAGGAATAACATAAGAAAATAGGTTTTTGAAGTCTTAAAATGATATAACATACCAAAAATTCTGGACTCTGGATATGAGTACACAACCACTGCTACTGATCAAGCCGAGATGTGAGCGCCCGAGGAGGGTTGGTCAATGCCTCATCTGCCGACCCAAACATGTTATATTCCCTGTGCAGCTCGTGCTTCAATTGTGCGTAAACTTTTCTCAATAACTTCTCAATATACCTATCTATATCCGGATCCTCCATCCGGATGTCATAATTTACCTGAAAAGAATAAATATCAAATTGTTATGAATGACCAAATTCATCATTTGTATTAATTGAAATATACTTACTGAGATGGAGCCCATAATGCTCCTCTTGATGGCATCATTAACCTTTTTCCAACTGAGGAAAAGAATGAGATAGTCGGCACGGATAATCGCTCCGACTAAGGAAATAAAAGTACTATGGACCTCCCTGCCCGCTCGTAGGTGCTCTTTCTCAAGCACGATTCGAATCATCTCGTTCATCGTGCGCGTGATTCGGGACGCCTTCAACCCTTTGCTTATTTCCTTCGTGTTTTTGGTACCTACAAAAGCAAATATAACATATTAATTTCACTGTAATCTTATAACATCTAAATACAATTAAACCAAAACACAAGAAGGTGTTGACATTTCTCTTACCCTCTGATGATGATCGAGGCAGTACGAGTGGATGACTCAACCACATCTGCAACACCATAACGGTGAGCTCGTCAATCCTTTCGTGCTGACAGAAGAGCTGACCCATTACTCGATGAGAGATCTGGGGTTGTAGCCAGGGTCGATGCGTTCTAGACTACGGGGGCGATTTGTACTTTGATTATCACTTACTAATCTGAATCATCATTATCACTAGAAATACTCATTTCATCATCATCATCATCATCATCATCATCGATACCATCAGCATCATCATCTTCATCATCATCGATGAAATTATTAACATCAATTCACGAAAGTGACCCAAGATCAATTGATAAGGCATCGATCTCAATTAGAGGAATGTCATCTATCTTGACTTGTTGTATGATAACATCATCGTTGTATAAATCCTCTTGGTAGGCCACGTCATCTTAATTTTTCTTTTTCAGAATATCTCATATATTTCGATGCTAAATCATTTGAGCTACTTTCCAACCCTCACCCACCTTAGGATCATCCAGATAATATACTGGTTTCGGCATAGTGGCAAGAATAAATGGATCATTTTTATATCATCGAGTGTTTGTGTTCACAGATATTAAGTCATAATCGAGTTTAACACTGTTGTTTCTATTTGGGTCTGTATTAAACCAATAACACTTAAATAACACAACTTGAAAGCGGTGCGAGTACAACACTTGATGTACACTCATCAGCTTGCCATAGAAATCTATCATGCCAGTCTCCAAATCTCTACACAAACTCCGCTATTTTGAGTGCTCAAGATATCATCTCGTTCTACAGGTAAAAACTCCACTTCATTTACATTACATCCGAAAAACGTTTTAAGCCATTGAATGCCACCTTCCAAATTCATTAACTCCTTGTATAATGGCCAATTATCATCACTCAGCTTTTTCATCTGTTAACATATAATGTAATTATTTATATTACAAAAAACAGACAAACACATGAACAAAATTTTTTATCATTAATCACTTACATGTTCCTTAAACCATTTCGGAAACAATTCTCTGTGCTTTTTATCTATATGTTCCTTGTCCCATCCCAGATAGTCGCGCTTCATCAGTTCCTCATGCTCAATGCGCAAGGAATCCACTTCTTCGCAATTTTTCAGTATGAACCAATGAGCTACCTCCATGTCGTGTTCTACATACATAAAATTGTACACAAAAAATGGCACTAGGACTTTGGGCGAGGAACTGAAAATTTCGTCGCCCAAAGCTTCTTAGAGGGACGAAATATGCAATTCCTCGCCAAAGTCACTTTAGGCGAAGAATGTAAAATTTCGTCACCCAAAATAACCTTAGGCGAAGAACATACTTTGGGCGACGAAATTTGCCATTCGTCTCACAAAGTGACTTTAGGCGAGGAATTGCATATTTAGTCACCCAAAGTAGCTTTAGGTGACGAAATTTACAGTTCCTTGCTCAAAGTATGGGCCAAGCACCATTTTGGCACGTAATTTGAGACGACGAAGTATTGTCGTCGCCCAAAGTCTCTTTGGGAGACGAACATCGTATTTGTCGCCCAAAGTGACTTTGGGTGTCACGCCCCGAACCCCAGGCACGTGCGGCACGTACTTTAAAGATTTCAAGAGTACAACGCCTGACTGTCTGGCATTGTATTCTCAAATTCCCTAAAATACGTAGGCCTTTTTAAATTTAAAACCAGAATTTATTAAAAATATAATTTACTTGCGGAAGCTAATATTTAAAGAAATACAATTTAATGAGCCAAAATAAAAACAATCAATATTTATTCTTCAACTGCCTTGTTCGCTCCTCGCCAAATCCTCAACTCGATTCAACTGCAAATCAACCCCTGCACCGTGAAATGGTGTAGCGGGTTATACAATAAACCCGGTAAGCTGTGAAACTTATATGAGTGCAACCCAAAATATAAAGAAACCTAATATATTTTCCATTGGGCATATAACCACATTTCTCACTTCCCAGTATTCAAGCAACAATATGGATCCATTTCGGCAACTCAAGCCGATTCTTTAACAATCAAAATCAATCACAGTCATCACACGTTACAATTAGCAGAACTCAATAGCATTCCACAATAATCTAGTTATTCAATTAATAACAAAACCATAAGTATATCAGTCCTTAACATCAATGGTATTCAACTAAAGCACATTCCAAAATTATAGATTATCCAAGTAATAGCAAAATATCACCAATCCAATTCTCAATATTCAGTTATGAAAATATTAATTAGGTCAATGTACCAACATAAATTAAATTCCTTTAATCCACCAAAGAGATCAATATAGTCACATAACGAAATCAATAAATTCAATAAACTACTTTCATTTCAATAGGTTCCATAAACTAACATAATTTATTTTCAATTTAACCATGTTCACTAACCAAGGTACCTAATTATACAATTATTCAGTTAAGTACAAAGATTATCTCAACAATTCAAAACCAATTCTCCACATTATTATATTTGGGAACTTGGAAGATAAGCACACATATATTGACCCAATTTACAACAACATCACCAATTCAATCTGCAACGCACAATGATCTAATTAAATTACTCAGCAGCAAATCAATCTGCATTCCTTTATAAATTAAATAACATCAGGACATTATCAATCAAATGAGCAATCCATAGCAATCCATATAGTGCACTAACAGCACAAAAACGTCATCAGAACAAATTATGGAGTTTGTCCATTCATGTCAACATGCCAAATAATGTAAAACCTATTCGCTCTCCACAATCATCATTTCAATTTATCCCATTTAGGTAATTAAGAACAAAATATTCTCAGAATTTCCAATGAGATTGTTTCTAAATTGTATTTAATTGGGCCACTGAACGACTGAAACGGGCGGTCGCCACCACGCATGGTGGCTGCCCCGCCCCAAACAACACACAAACATCAATTGAGCGGAATCGGGTCAATTGATGGTGGTTCCTGGGACCTCAATTGAGCGGAATCGGGTCAAACAACCATTAACCCACCACCAAAAATGGTGGTTCCGATGGTGGCAACGGCGGCACAAACCTAGAAATACCCAAAATTAACTCCAAATAATCCTAATTGCACAATAGAACCTTCAAGTGCACAAAAACAACTCGAATTCGAGTCAAATTTCAAGAAATCCAAAATAGGCATAAACCCTAAAATTGAATTTTCAATTTCTCAAAATTGGGCGTGCCCTCCTTAGAGGAAAGATTACTCATACCTAGAGAATTGATTTTAACAATTGGATCGACAGCCAAAAGTCGCCGAAAATGGCCGAAATCAGTGGTGGAAGCCAGCGGCTGCTTTGGACTTCTCGAGCTCATTGCTCCGTCATGAAGCATCGTATGAGCGAACGGAGACCCTGGTTGAACTCCCTGTGGTGAGAGGAGGAAGACCCAATAGGTCCGGTGTCCCGTCGTCGCTGAAAAAATGAAATCGCCTGCGAGAGCCTCTCTCGGTCTTCGCGTCGATTCGTCGCAGTGGTGGCCCAGGTAAGTGATCGACAGCCAGGGGTAGATAGAGGAGGAAAAGGCGAGGCTCGTGGGCCAGAAACCCAGCCCATCCGCAGCCGGACGCGCCACCACGCGCCAATGGCAGATCGGCGAAGGTGAAGGGGTGAAAAAGATAGAGACGCGAAGAGAGAGAGAGAGAGAGAGAGAGAGAGAGAGAGAGAGAGAGAGAGAGAGAGAGAGAGAGAGAGAGAGAGAGAATCCCCCGAAATTTCTGGATTTTGGGGGTTTTAAAGCCTTTAACTTTAAATTACTAAAATGTCCCTCGCAATCAAATGCTTGTAACTTTTAAACCGTAGCTTCAATTTACAAACCGTTTACGTCTATGCGCTCGTGAACTCAGAACCTTTCTCAAGAGACCAAAACTAAGATTAAAAACCCATTATTTAAAATAGTCAACTTTTGGGTCAAACCAAATTATAAACATTAATTTTAAAAAAATAAACATTTTTTTTAAACTAAAACTCTCCAACAATTCATGTAAAAACAAGGTAAATTATAAAAGAAAATTTGAATTTTCTAGGATATTACATTGGGCGACGAAAATGGTTGTCGGCCAAGCCTTGATGGGATTAGGCGATGTATGTTATGAGTTCGTCTCCCAAAGTTTCGTCGCCCAAATTTATTTTTCTTGTAGTGTGGATGCAGTTCACATACCACTAAGTTTGTTAAAGATGCAACAGTCCCTGATAATTCAACTGTTAGGATAAATTTACTAAACGATAGGTTTGTTCCAATCTACTATCATTGTGGCAAGTATAGACACACTCGACACAAGTGTTGTTCACTTAAGAAAATCTCTAATTAACCAGTGATTCTTAAAAGATTATTCCACTATGAAATCTATTGAGCATCCTTGTGACAAAGATATTCATGTCAAATCTTGGAAAAATCATTGAGGGAGAAACACTAAGAAACCATCTCAGACATTAGCTATTTTAAATTGGAAGTCACTTCATGATCAAAGTCAACCCATTTTGAGTGAAGTGTTTATATTTTCTAATTATCTGATGATACTCTCTTAATTTTATTTAGGGAATTCTTCTATAGTTGTATCGACATCATTATGGTATAACTCTGTGGAACTACTTCTCTTGCTGATAATGCTTCTTAATCATAGTCTCTACTTTCTGAGAATTGTTTTTCATGTTATGATTGTGCAAATGATTATATGTTGTATGAAGCTTCAATCTTCATACACTCAGTTGTTATTTTAATTACCCTGTTGAAGAATTGTGTGTTTAAATACTCACTACTACAAAAACATAGAATTGCAATTGATATTATCAGTCACATTTCTCACCTATAATGACTATTAGCAATCACCATAGGCAATGGTCACGATGCAACCACCTTAGCATGACAGTGCGTTTGATTGGGGTTGGTGTAGGGCTATCCAAACTCCCACACCATTAGTCATACTCTTTCTTCATTTCTTTTTATTTATTAAACAACAACAAATCAAACTTGTCAGATATCATTTATTACACACAACAGTCCCTTGATCAAGTTTGCATGGTGACAAATAGAGTAGCAGTCCCTTGGCCAGATTTTCAAATTTTAAAAAAATTGGGGGAATCCTACAATTCTCCCATTGTTCAAATTTTGTAATTATTCGGATCTGTGAAGAAAATTAATATACAATGATACAAATTGTAAAGTAAAAAACATAGAGCACAAGAACAATAACACAACAACCTGCACCCAAAAAAATTAACAACCATTTTTGTTTTAACTTTTAGATTAAAACCAAACTCAAGGGTGTCCACCAAAGCATGTTCCCACCCAATTTTTTTATAGGATTCCCTGCACAAAAAAAATAATTAAGGAATGATAAACTTTTAGATCAAAACTCATCCAAAGCGTGTTCCTAATTCAAAAAAAAAAAAAAAAAAGAGAGAGAGAGAGAATAAGCAAATCAACACCAGCCAAATAAATAAATAAAAAAAAACCAAATCAACAAAAGATAAATTACCGTTTGGTTTGTTGTTCGGTTTCCGATGTTTGGATGTTTAGGTATTTGTAGTTTTGGGACTTTTAATATTCACTGCAAAAAAAAAAAAAAAAAAAAAACAAACAAACAAACAAACAAAAAGTTTCATAAAAAAATTAAACAAACTTTCATATAAAAGCCCATCATGTTGGTGCTTCCAAATAAACAAAATGGAAACAAAAATACTTTTTTTCCTTTGAACTCTAATAGAGAAGGAGGTTAAGAGAGAGAGGGATTTCAGTGTTCCTGAAAGATACAAACTTTCTGAAGAAATCAACAAGCCATAAAACTTTATAAAACCCTAAAATCAAAATCCCATAAGCTAAACCCAAAGGAAAAAAAAAAAACCTTTTGCCAGTGGTTTATAAGAATGAGTTGGGTTTTGTCTTAGGCAGAGAAGGGGATGGAGAGATTTGGGTATGGGTGTGGATGGGAAAGGGCGGAGCGGTACGAAGTGTTCTCACTTCATCTCTTAAGAGTGTAAGGTACGCAAATATGTATGTGTAGGAAATGTGTGCATTAAGGCCAATCGTTGTTGACCTTGAGGACAACATTTCAGGCAGTCGTCTGTCAAGTACACCTATTAAGAAGGATGATACCTTAGAGCTATTTAAGAGGAGAGTATAAGTGGAATAAAGTTTTGTAATCCACGTCGAGATCTATACATCTCTGATGATAGTTCTTAAACTGTTTATGATTGAAGGGATTACTGTATGGGTAACAGTGTATTCGAGTGAGATCAACATAGCTCTTTAGCCTACTCAAATATGGAGGCGATTAGTCTCGCACTGTGCATGTGAAGACACCAAGGGCAACGAATATGGGTGCCTATAGGGAATATAGGTCCACTGAACTAGATCAACGAATGAGAGTCTTGTATGGAGTGAAACATTTGTCAAACAAGATCTCATTAGTTATAGGGAATCTACTGTCTTGTGCGACTGATCACTGTGCTTTGGTGATACAATGCTTGTGTCTCGAGGTACGATGTGTGTATCGCTGGGTACAGTAAAAGGGAACACGAAGGCATATGAGTGGTTAACAAGGGATCTATCGCCTTACCCTATGATCAGGAAGGAAATATTGTCCTATGTGATTAATTTGATGTGAGAGTCAAACATTTTGGCCGAAGCATATGGGCGAGATGACAGTTAGAACGAGGTTTTTCAAACTATATCTTAACCATGCTCATGATCAGAAAGATATATGTCACAGAATCACGATCAAAGGTTTTGACAATACTCCATACCTTAATTAAATGATTAGGACAATAGATGACTAAAGGATAGAGAGACCGTATCGAATTGTAACTACAATGTAATAGGTTCCAATAATCTGTTCAATTTGGGTAAGGCAGAAACATAGCTAAGTGTCACTTAAGGCCTTTGAAAGCCCGGTGAATAATAGGTCTAATGCACTTTATCATCTCTAAGAGATATAAATGCAATTATTCTCGTGGGAAAATCAAATGGAGATTTGATTGTTCCATTGCCAAATTGGAATAAAACCTAAGGATCTCACACCTATAAGTTAATGTCCTAGGAGAAACATGATGGGTTAAGTGATTATATGATAGCTGCTTCGTCAAAGATATTTGACCAAAATAATTAGTTAATTAATAATGGTTAATTATTTAATGGAATTAACCAACTACTTTACGGACCCAAGTGATTAAATTAATTAGAGCAATCAATAATGGAAAGTAACGGATAAAAGTGGAAATGTAAAAGCCATAAAAAATTAGAGGGAAAGAATAAAAGAAAGGATAATATATTTTAGGCCAAAGTTTATCTTTGGTCCCTATAGTTTCAATTGTTATGATTTTGGTCCTGTAGTTTATAAAGTGTTGCAATTAAAGGATATCTTAGTATTTTTATTCATCAAATTGTCAGATTTTTTATGCTTTTGGTCATGTACTTTACATAGCATTTCCATTTTGATAATGTATTTTACATATCGTTAATGATTCAATTCAAGGACTGATTTAACATATTAACTGACAAAAATGTTAACGTATCCTTTAATTGCAACGATTTTTAAATTACATGCTCAAAATCATAACAATTGAAACTAAAGGGACTAAAGTGGAACCTAATTAACTCTAACTACAGGAACCAAAAGTGAAATTAAGCCTATATTTTATGAAAAGAGAATTTCATCCAATCTCATCAATGGATGAGATTAAGTAGATCCTTTAGATCAAATAGTCACAAAATTGGGATAAGGAATGGGTGAAGGAGAGTAAAGATTATGATGTTATAAAAGATGACATTATGCATCACATGCTCCCCTTAAGAGGATGTGCGGCATTTAGGGGTTGAACCCTCTCTTGGTTGTGTTGTTTCAAACAACTTAACACTCTCTTATCCCCTCACCATTCTCTCAAAACCCAAGGTTTCCATAAACTCCTTTTTCTCTCCATTGTGTGATTTCCCAACTAAACCTAGAAGAGTTTAGAGAATCATGTTCATGTGATGAATCTAGTTTCATGATTCAAAGTCACAAAAAAGACATGTATAAAATGTTTTAAGGTGTTAAATACCTAGCTTCTGCTCAAATCTTTACTAGTTTCTTGATTTCTAAACTAAAACATACATTCCCTTCAATATGCATCACCATATCTCTCACCTTATCAAATAGTTTGTCTTTAAACAAGGGAAAAGAGAGAGGGAATGGGCTATTTTTGACTAACAATGCTTGCATATTAGCTCTGTCCACTAGAAATGCTCAAGAAGTCATGGCGGAGCCTTTAGTCCGCCAAGTTTGCTCTGATGTGGCGGATTGAACCATCAGAAAAGGATGCCATGCAGGATAGAACCACCAGGAATAGTTAAGCGGGAAAATTCCTATTGTAAAATTTTATTTACTCGCAAATATACGAGTCTTGTAGTATACTAAGGAGGTCGAACCTCAAGGAGTGATGCAAAACGATACACTAAGCTTAAACTTAAGTTAATTTAAAACTAACCTAGTTTGGAAATTTTGTTGGTTTGTAAGACAACTTAAAATAAAATGCAACTAAAGTATAAAGCAAATAAAGTAGATGAAAAGAGAATAAAGTAAATAAAGATGCAAGAATTTAAATATTCAATCTAGAAAGGAAAATAACAATTTTTTGATTTTGGAAGTTAAACAATGGTATAAGAACCAAGGTTAGGGTTCCATACATTATGAATATATTAAGTGAGATTTTTAGTAATTTCCCAAAAATGAGGGCACCAAAGAGTCACTTGATGCCCTCTTACAAAGATAAATATGATTTGAGCACAAAAATTAAAGATTTATATGGTAGATCTTGATTTTGCTTAGAAAATACAAACTTTAAGCAACTCAAATGAACCAAAAACTAAGGAACAACTAGAGTTCAAAAATGTTTGTGTTTAAAAGATTAACCATAAAGCTAAAATGTGAAAAGAGAATCAAACTACTCATAATATATGACATTATGGGTGAAAGGTGGTCTCTTTCTCATTTTAATATCAAAATTTAGAGCTTGTAAGATCTAATCATAAAAGCCTCAGTTAATAATATTCATGGTGGTGCTTACCTCTTACCTTGGTAAGGGGTTTAGTGACCACCCATGAGCTTAGAATTTAAATAAAAATAAAGAAAGAAATAAACAAGCATGTAATTTAAAGAACAAGAAAATAAATAACACTACTAACCGTAAAGTAAATAACTACATAAAATAAAATGCATAAAATAAATAAAATATTAAGAGAAGAGAGAAGAGAGATATGAATTAAAGTTTTATTAATTAAAAGTGCAAGAAAATTGCATTCATATTCTCTCTCTTACATCACAGCCAAAAGGCTTGAGAGATAAATCCTAAGAGAATACTAGAAAGAGGCATAAAATTAAAAATGTAGAGAAAAAAAGATGTAAAAGAGGCGCTAAATGCTCTTTTAAATAGGTCATGTGATGAGGAAAGAATCAGCACAAAAGCTGGTGCAAGGTTGAAAATATCTGGGATTTCTGCCACATGTCGCGTAGCCATAGGCTGGGAGGGGAGAGAGAGAGAGGCACATAGATGAAGGCTAGAGAAAGGCTATCAACAGCCTGGCCCGCGCCACGTGTCAACCAGTGACAGGCTGGTTGGAAGATTAATCATGTGAAGCTGTAGCAGTTTGGGACGCGTGTCACATGAAGAGAAAGAGGCGGAAGCGCTGGGATGCTGTGACTTGCCACGTGTCGACGCAAGAGAGGATGGAGGCTTGATTAATCAAGATCAATTTGCACATCAACCGGCGGCTGTGGCTTGGAGCTGTGACTTGCGACTGCATGGGAAAGCGTGAGAGAGAGAAGAGTTTTGGATTGCTCGGCTTGAGGCTGGACAGTGGCTGGGTTCACATGGGGAGGCATGCGCCAGCAGGAGAGGAAAATGGAGGCAGCGGAAAAAAAGAAGGTGGAACGCTGGGGAGGAAAAACTGCCCGCCACATGTCGACTCGGTATTGGCTGCTTCAAAGATTAATCAAAAGAATGAGAGAGGAGGCGCAGCTTCCAGGAAGCTTCTTCTTCTGCTGTGACCGTTCGTCTCCCAAGAAGCAGGCCTGGCCTGGGCTTCTCCATCTTCAATTTTTTTTCTTGGGCTTTCTTCACATCAATCCTACAAAAATCAAATAAAACTTAATTAATAGAAAACACATAAAATTTCTAAAATTAAATCTAGCCTAAATAATAATAATAATAAATGCAACCTAATAAAATCTAAGAAATATAACAAAAACTAATAAAACCCACTAATTAACTAAATAATAAAAATAAGAATTAAAACACTAAAAATGCTAAAAGACATTAACAAAAATGTATGAATTTGAGGATAAAATATGTATATAAATTAAGCTCAACAATTCTCGCCTATGAAATGTATGGCCAGCGGTCCAACTCAATCCTGTCGGATTAGGCCGGCATCATATATATATTTTTTTATTTATTTCTGGCGGTCCAAACCGCCATAATAGCTCATAACCTAATTTCATATCACTATGCGCCACTTCCCTCATTTCGGCACTTTTTCTTCTTCTTCTTCGTTTGTCTTCTCTCTTGTTTTTCTTCTTCTTTTTTGCGCCTCTTCTTTGTCTACTCCTTTTCTGCGCCTCTTCTTTCATTATTCTTCCTCTTATTTTTTTTTAATTTGTGTGTGTTTGTTTATTCTTGGTGTAATTTGTAGATTAGGTGCGATAGCAACTAGGTTGATTTCAGCCTTTGGAACTAGATTTTGTGCAGCAGCTAGGTTGATTTTTTTATTTTAAGATTTTTAGTTCAAAATGTTTGGGTTGATGATCTGAGAAAGAGAGAGAGAGAAAGTAGGGAGGGACTGAGAGAGAGAGAGAGAGAGAGAGAGAGAGAGAGAGAGAGAGAGAGAGAGAGAGAGAGAGAGAGAGAGAGAAGTAGATCTCACGTGTGTGTTTTAGATATTTTGGAGTGTCTAATCTTATCAATTGTGGAGGGGCTTATTTGACAATAAACAACCACCTTTTCAGTAATTGAGTAAAGTGTTTGCCTTACGTACCAATTAAACTATGATATGTAATATTAAAGGTGTCAAACGGGCCGGGCCGGGCCGAGCACGACACGGGCCAAGCACAAGCACAAGCACAAAATGGGTCCGAATTAAACACGACTCCTTTAACATTGTTTTCTTTTTCTTTTTTAGATAACTTTTCAACAAGAATATTCAATTTTCATGCAAAAAAATGTTAATATTTAATTATAAAGAAGAAATAAAATATCATAAGATTAGTTTCTTCACCATAAATAAAAAAAAAAAGGCTATTGGGCCATTTTGGGCCTAAGCCTTAACTATATGGGCCGGCCCGAGAACGGCACGATAGGCTCAACTTAAACAGGCCGATCTAGGCCGTTTGACACCTCTACGTAATATATGTAAATTGTTTTATATTATTATAAATTATGTGATAACTAATACTTTTTTACTTTATTGTAATAATAGGCCCAATAAAACTTAAGAAATCATTTAGGCCTGACTATCAGTTACTATAGCAAACAAAAGCCCTAGAGTGAAAGGAAGGGTCTCCATTTCATAAAGCCCTAGAGCCTGACTATCAGTTACGTCACAGCGGCACCCGTTCTAGAAATTTCGAGAATATAATACTTATACCACCAAGTATTATATTCCCAAGCTCCCTAAACTGAGATGAACCTCCTGTTTTAAAAATTCCGTCCAAGTTGAATCATAATATAGAAGTTACAGCGGAATGTATTTTTGAATAATACCTCGAAATATTATTATTAAACAGAAATATAAAACCAACCCATGAGGGTCATGAGTTCCAAAATACAGATAACCCAAGCATTAAGAAGATATTCATAAAACAAACAACAGAAATATCTCAATCCATATCCAGAGTGATTCAGCGACTAATAAAGTAGTGCCAAAGAGACTAGAATTCTAGAATCTGCTTGTGTAGAACACCTATAGCAAAAGATGAGAGACGCCACCATTGATCCAAAGAAAGGATCTAAACCAGATAGACAGAAAGATGAAACTGAAACTGACAAGATACAGATGCCACGCCACCGGCTTTAGTCCAAGTCATCATTCATTGGAAAATCTGCACTCACAAGAGTACAGTATGAGATAAGCATCACTTACAATCATTGCTTCCCTCCAGGAGAAATCCCAAGTTAGGGTTGAAAATGATAATGAAGGTATAATATATATATATATATATAAAATTTCAATGAGAGGAAAACTAAAGTAAAACAATGCAACACAGCAAAATATTCACAATAATAATCAGTGAGTAAAACCTTTGCATTCTTTCACACATCTTCTGTGAAAATTCGACACGTGTCAAGTTCAGAATACTTACCTGCCGACCAAACAAGAATGACCAACTACCTGTATCGAAATCCAATCATCAATGATACGGTAGCGAGAGTATCCATTCATTGTGAATACCATATAGGCTAGCCTCCCCAAAAGGACATTCGACTAGCCCGTCTATAAGTATCGTCTCATAAGGTTTAAGAGATCGAAACCCAATGACACCACACTGGGGACTTTTACTCTCAGGTCACAAAGGTAATCACAACGAAATCCATACAAGTATGCCATACAAAATCCATGCAATACTTGAAAATAATTCCATAATATATAGTATTATCAAAATACGAGAAAACTCTATAACCGGGACGTGGTGTTTTCCCCTACATGTTACCAATGTGGAAGCCCTGCCTATCTCTATGTCTATTCTGTCCTTGCGTACCTGTTGGGAAACTGGAGTTAATTCCAAATCCGATGACAACTATTATAAACGTTCAAAACGTACCATTGACCATGTCTGTTAAGACTAGGTAAAATTCAGAGAATCGGCACTAGCGTAACTGCTAGGCTTCTCTGAATTCTTGATTCGGCATGACCCTGCTCCCTGAGGCAGATAGTCATGTCAGATCGTTTAATTTCTACTTAAGTTCATTTTAATTTAAATGGAGGAGGTTGATCAGTATTTAACCTACAACGTGTCTAGGTCAGTGCATTGAGAAATTGAGGGTGCTCTGGCCCAGTCCTCAACGACTATATGCTCATGGATTGCCCTTAGACAATACGTTGTTGAGTTTACCACAAATATGGTCTCAATATATTATTAATCCAATTTTAGTTAAACAGTTAAGTAGTGTTTCATCTAAAATCACAACTTAAACAAACAGTTGTTAAAGAAATTGGGTTACGAGCTTACCTGTAGATGAAGGCGCACAGGCAGATTCTCGGTACCACTAGACTAGCAAAACAATGGAATAAAATAATCTAATTAACAAAAGTAAAAATCTAATATAATTTTAGCAGATTTTCAACAAAGGTTGAAGGGTTACCGAAGGCTCCAAAATGAAAATTCTAATTTATGCAGAATTTCGACTCTAGAAAGTGGGACTCGGCTCCACAAATATGTAGGTGATATCGGCTCACCAATCGGACTTCTAAAACTCAAGCTAGGATTAAAATAGAAATATTTATATTTGATCATAGAGAGAGAGAAAGAGCAGCAATAGAGAGAGAGAGAGAGAGAGAGAGAGAGAGAATTTCTAGAGAGAGAAGCTATAGAATTCAAATGATAGTGTGAATGAAAATGATGGAGTGGAGGGGTATTTATAGGTGGGTGAGGAGGGTAGATTCAATGGCTAGGATTTAGTGGAAGGATCTAGATCCAAAAATAAAGGATTTAGAGTGTTCTTTTTGTTGGGCCATTTGGGCTTCAAAAATATAATGGGTTCTCCAAAAAAAAAAAAAGTGGGAAGGTGCAGCCCAAAAGAGAAGGACACGGGTTGGGCTTGGGTTAAAACCCATCGTCCAATCACATTGCGCTACGTGGCACCGAGTTAACTTTAATTATTCTCCTAACTTCAAAAATTTGCCAAAAATAGCTTGGGACTCAAAAAAATTCACCTGAAAATCCTATGGACTCATCTAAGTGGGTACTAATTTATCATTGGGTCAAAACACGAATTTGCAATTTGATATTTTCCAGAAAATTTGGGAACTCCAAATTAAATTCTAGAAAATTAAAATAATAAACTCTTTGGAAATTCATAGGATAATTTTTTGAATTTCGAAAAAATACAAGGTCTACACCGTTGGTCTTCTAGAAAACAAAGCCATTCCTGTGAAGACATGTTACTTGAAAGACCTCTAGGTCTTGAAGGAAAATAAATTCTAGAAAATATCTAGAATTTTCGTAAAGTTTAAAGAAAATTCTCAAAATGCTTTTGGGAATTTTCGGGCTTCACAAAAGGTGACTCATCCACAACCGTCACTTAATAGTGGATGGTAGAGCATGTTTTTGTAGTAGTGATTTTTGATTAACTTAATCTTTCGGAGCTTAAAAGTTTTTCATCAAATATTGGTAAATGCCATGTTTTGTTAAAAAGTATTTTGAGTTTAAAGAGTATTGTAAATACTTAAAATTTACACGTGATCTTTCGAGACTAAGTCAAATGCTATAGTTGGTCTTGTGAACTAGTGTCTACATAAATGTCTCTCATTGATGAGTTTATAATGTTTTTGTATACTTCATTGATGCATACTCCCTCCAATGATCTGCATAGTAGTTATTCTTTAAAAAAAAAAGAAATTATTATTAATATAGAGTTGAGTGCATTTCTCTTGTCTATATGTGTTCTTAGTAGAGATATGTATCAAATCATTTATGAGAATACTATCTTCTGCTAGTGGTTTTATTTGCTGCATAATTTGCATAGAAAAATATAAAGGCCAGGTGCTGCTATTCTGTCACACCCCAATCCTGAATAAAATCTAATATCTAGGAGTGAAGCGTGATTTACGTCTTAATCGCAGATTAATAAAATTTTTTCTACAATTAAGACGTGAGAAGAAAATAAAAATAAAATAATATAAAATAATCGAAGAGACTAAGTAAAGTGAAAATGAAAAATAGACTTTATTTAGCAAAATACTATTCCAAGAGTACCATACTAGATGTTCATCTTCTTATATATTACAATGTATTGTTAAACAAACAAAACATAGTACTCCAGCAAATTCTCTAAATTTCCCTTGGGTATTCCACATCATTGGTCATATTTCCGTCACCTGCATGATTTATTAGGGTGTGAGCTTTTAAGGCTCAGTAGGGTATATTGATCCCTCATGGCCAGTTATCACATTTAATCAATGTCTCAGTAAAAGAAAATAAATACAGATAATGATTTCAATTATATGCAATGAGAATGTGTGTACTCACTCCTTAACCATTCCCGTTGACACATACCCAAGACAAACAGGCCTACACGTCCCATACCGTGCATCCTTCCACTGTGGCCCCGAATGTCCCAAGTATGAGCCAACACCCGTCCGTCCCTTAAGCCCAAATATTTTGAATATAATTAATTCCACTTTTTCTTCAATAATTCTTCCACAAATCATGAGATCACCAGGTACATCTCCCTTTCTCCATGGTATCTCTAATAAATCACAAGACCACCAAGTTCATCTCCCTCTCTTCTTGGTGTCTCAATTAATCATTTTCTTAACCTTGTTCACAATCACACTTTCCTTATGCACTTGTGATTATGCATGTAAAGATAAACATTAATGCATGTATAGAGAAATTAAATAGTACATGCATAATAATAAATATCACAGACTTAGGAATTTCACAGTGCTCACACAAGATTAATAATAAAAGCTTATTCACAAATATAGTGCACTTGATACATTTAATGAAGAAATAACATCACAAGTAATAAAGATAAATTATCACAAGAAAATAAATCACACAACATGTCACAAGGATTAATTGTAATATAGTCCAATCATTGGGGAAATAGAGACCCTACCTTAATCTCTTGAGCTCGAGTTCCTTCTTGGTCCGTTCCTATGTGTTCGGGTCTAAAAGTTTAAAAAAAATATAGTTTAGATATAACTTAATTAGATTTAAATTTATTTCACTCACTTTTTAAGGAGAGTGTAACTCACACTCTAACTTAGAGGTGTCGGATTGACGCGAAACTTATACCATTGGACTCGTATCGAAAAATAGAGTTAGGGGGGTGAAAATTGGGCGAAAAAGGTCGCCGGAAACAGCCGCACGCGCCGGCGGTGCGAGTGGGGTGGCTGGCCGGGCACTGTTCATCGTCACTTTAAACAGCCCCTGTTTTTTTTCCAGATTTCCAGTTTTTTTATCTCATTTTTTACTCGACTTTTGACCTATCAAACGTTCACCAAATTGAGCAAACTTATACTTATTTTAAAGCTCTGCATCACCTCTTTACAACCATATAAAGAACATGAAAAACGGACTGTTAAAACTCAAGTTATAAGGCTCGAAAGGAGGCCATACAAACATGCGAATTTTCTGGAAAAATTTCCAGATTTTTCATATTCCTTTGTTTTTCATTTTCCTTCAATTCCAAACCGCAAAACATGTTTCTAAGGCTATAATAAGACTATCTACAACCAAATTTTAGTTTTACAACATAAAAGAAAGGCATGTAAATAAAATTATAAAACAACAAGTTTTGAAAAAATTTGTTAAGGACACCCATGTTTCCATGGGTTCCTTAAGCTCACCTTTTTATACCCCCCTTGAGTTCTAGAGAGGCTAAAAGCTGTGAGTTCCTTTATAGAGTTTCTAACCTCTACTTCTCTAACTCTTTCTAGTTCACTCTCTCTCTCTCTCTCTCTCTCTCTTTCTCTCTCTCTCTCTCTCTCTTTCTCTTTTTCTCTCGGGTTTCTTCTTTGTCTCCTCTGTTCAGTTTTTCTTTTTGCTGCTCTTTTTGTTGCTCAAGACTATTCTTATAGTCTAATTGGCAAACATCTTCAGTTAAGAGGGATGTATCTAATGATTATTTAGATAAGGATTATCCCTAAAGGAATCACCACCCTTGATCAAAGCTTAGGTGTGCTAGTTTTGAGAAAGCTAATGGCGTTGGTGATTATCTTCAAACCCTTTCAGATATTTTTTTTTTTTTTTTTAAGTTGGGCTTTTCATCTCTTGTAAAACAATTGGGCTAAAGCCCAAACTTAGAAGTTTAACCCAAATTTTTAAAGCCCATAAATATTATTATTATTTATTATTATTTTTTTTTTGGACATTACATATTCGAACCCAACTTTTTTATCTGTAGCCCCAACACACTCTTTACACCCACCTTCAATTTAAAAAGTTTAAAAACTTATTAGTACACGTAACATTTTTTCAAATATACCCTTACTAAAACCCAACAAACAAATCTAAGATATTCCTGCTCTTTATACCCAACAACACATCCAACACCATTACCATCACCCAACTGTTAAGCCATAACAGTAACATGGGTTAGTTAGTGAATCAATTATGTTGTAATTAGTTAGTTATGTGTGCTGGCATTCAGTTAGATGGTTACACCGCCTCTCAGGCACACATATAAGATATGTAAAAAATAGTTGTACTGATTCATTGCGTGACAATTAATCAAACACTTCCTCACTTTCTTTTCTCTCTTATTCTTCTTCATTCCTCTTCTCTGCAATTCTAATATGAATCCTAACATGGTATCAGAGCTACAAAGGGTTTCACCATGACTGTCTCTGCGATCTAGCTTCATCGTCTCTTGTCTCTGCAATCTAGTTTCTTCGTCTCTGTTTTCGATCTTCATCTTACTCCTCCAAGTTCTTTCTCTTTGGTTTCTCTCTGATTTCTTTGGGTTCTTTCTTCTTCTTGCTTTGGAATTCATCGATTTTTTTCACACTGTGTGTGTGTTGCAATTTGCTTTGATCTTCTTCTTGTTCTTTCTAGTTCTTGCATATTGTTGATTTTCTAGTATTTCTTGCTGCAATTTCTTCAAAATTTGGTCATGACTTCTCTTACAATTTCATTGTTGTCGAACATCTGCAACTTAGTGACGGTGTGATTGGATGACTCCAATTACATCACTTGGCTGTTTCAATTAGCATCCTATGCAGACACGGTCTAAGTCAAGCATTTATAAACCCAAGGCTTATACTGTTGCCCCTTATGTTGACTTATCTCAGCAAGAACCAAGATCTTTTGCTTCTGCATCCAGGTTTCCCGAGTGGAAACATACTATGTTGGAAGAATTTGAGGCACTCCAAAAGCAAGGTACATGGAGGTTAGTACCTTTGCCTCTTAATAAGAATTTAGTGGGGTGTACATCGGTGTATAAAATCAAAAAGCACCCTAATGGTTCTATAGCTCGACATAAGGCCAGACTTGTTGCTCAAGGATTTAGCCGAGAGGCAGGTCTTGACTTTGAAGAAACTTTTCATCCCGTAGTTAAACACTCTACTGTTCGAATTATCTTGGCTTTGGCAGCTCAATTTCATTGGAAGTTAAAACAGTTAGATGTAAAGAATGTTTTTTTACATGACATTTTGCATTAGAAAGTTTACATGGCACAACCTCAGGGCTTTGTTGATCCAATTCATCCTCAGTTTGTATGTTGCTTAGAGAAATCTCTCTATGTCTTGAAACAAGCACCACGGGTTTGGAATGAAAAATTTACTAGCCATTTTCCTGGTTTGGGATTCAAAGCCTTTGTTGCAGATCCCTCACTCTTCATTAGATGTCAAGATCATACCATTGTTACTTTACTTCTCTATCCTTACAGGAAATGATGAGGCAGTGGTGCAGTCTATCGTTACTCAACTTTCTTCTGAATTCAATATGAAAGACTTGGGTGAATTGAGCTATTTTATGGGGTTACATGTTCATTCTTCCTTCCTTGGTATCTTTGTTAACCAGAAAAAATATGCTAAAGATTTGATGCACAAGGCTGGAATGATAGACTGTAAACCATGTGATTTTCTTTGTTTACCTCATGTGAAGTTACTCAAGCATGAAGGTGTTCCACTTGCTGATCCCACCAAATTTCGAAGTCATGTGGGCGGTTTACAATATTTAACTTTCACAAGACTAAATATAACTTATTCTATTAATGCAGTTTGTCAGTTTATGCAAGAGCCTACTGACTTGCATTATAAAGCAGTACAGTGAATATTGCGGTATCTCAAAGGAACTTTGGACTTTGTGTGAGGTCCCGAACATTTTTCGTGTTTGATTTTTAAAAGGTTTGTAGATCAAAAGTTGTTTGTGAACCAATATGAAGTTTGTATTCGTTTTTACGTGTGTGTAGTATTTTTTGAGGTATTTTTCTGAGTCCTAGAGTATTTTCGGTTAATTTTCGAAGTCAAGGGAATTTCGAAAATTAAGGTTTGTTGAATGGGAAGATCTTGGCCATTGATCTATTTTGATCTAATGGCCAGAATGGTGACAAGTGGCAACTGCTGGTGGCAGGGGAGGAAGCCACACGAAGGTAGGAGAACTCGGTGGAACTTTGTGGAAAGTACCACCGAGGGCTCGGTGGAGCCATCGAGCGATCGGCATGCCTTGCCGAGCGCTCGGCAGTCCAGCGAGGGCTCGGCATGGTTGCTATATATAGCTGCCCAGTTTTCTCTTATGAGTCATTTTTCATCCGCAGCTCTCGCTCTCTTTCAGTTCTCTCTATTCTCTCTCTTAGCTGAGAGTTTTTCTTTGGGTTTTCTCTTCGCCCGTGGAGGTGGTGTGGTGCACTTGGTTGTTTAGGATGCACGGAATCCAAGTGGGTGAATGAAGTATTTATTTTGTGGGTGAATTTTTGTCTTGATTTTGTTGTTATCATGAGTTTATCTTGTTATTTAACTGTCTTATTTTCAGTTAATTGCTTGTATGCTAGAATTTGGTATAATTCTAGGATTGAAATCCTGTTTGTGATTCGAGGATGATTTTGTACCTATATGATTAATTGGTTTTTATATCACGAACTATTGAGGTTAATAGTTGTGATTAGGCATTTAATTTGCCAGATGGATTTATTGATTTTATTGGATTATCTTGTGATTCGAGGATAGATTGTTGGGCCAGATGAGCTAATTATGATTTGAAAATATCTTGGAATGACCGTGTTGACCGGGTTTGAGATAATGTACCGATAGGTCAAGATATTGTGGTTTGACACGACCTGAGAGTAACAAGTGAATTGGGTAGGTTGAGATACTAGTGTGATTGTATAATGTGGCAGATAGCTCAGACATTACTGTAAGCCATTGTACGTGGTTGTTTCCAGATCGTACAAATGTGCATGAAGTATGTGTAGCAATTGGCCAGGTTTACAATCAGAGGTGGTCACTCTCTCTACCAGTTCATTTTTATGTTGGATCAGTTGTGAGATTGTTGATATTGGTAGTTGGCCAATTTGGATCGGCCATATAAGTGAAATGATTAATTTTAGAGATTAATGGTTAGTGTTGGTACCACTTTGGGTACATGAACACTTGGAGATGCGTGATTTGTGTGATTTGTAGTCACTGTTAGTTTATGATTGTGAGTGTGAGTCATTTCACCCATACGAGCTTGCGAAAGCTTACCAAGTTTGTTTTTTTAACTCGGTGCATTATTCAACGGTATAGCGGTTGAGTTTGCAGGTTAAGTAAGATTGAAGAAGCAGCGTAGAGGAGATGTGGCAATTGGTAATCTAGAAGTGGTTTCTCTTTTATTTTGTAAACAGTGGGTTGTATTTATTTCAGTTCATTAATATTCGAAACAGTTGTACAATGTTACTATTTATTTATATAATCTTGGGGGTTGGTTTTTAATTAAAGTATTTGATTGATTTATTCCGCTGTGTAATTTGCATTCTAATCCAATCCTGTATTTTGTTTTTAAACTCATCCTTACATTGATTGTTCGGTTCTAGATGCGAGTTGCCGAGCTTGGTAATTCCATCTAGAGCTGAATGGTCAGTATGACACTGTGGTGCATCCAAATCTTCCAGCATAGCGGTTTGGGGCGTCACACTTTGGGATTTATTTTTGACCTAGACCTTTGGAATTAAATGCCTTCAACGATGCTGACTAGGGCGGAGAGCCAGATGAAAGACGGTCTACAGCATGTTATCTTGTTTTTCTTGGAGACAATCCTATTTCCTGGTGTTCAAGACTTCAGCCTACTATTTCAAGATCTTCAACAGAAGCCGAAGATTGAGCAATGGCCATAGCAGCCGCTGAGTTGGCCTGGCTGAGGCAGGTGTTTTGTGATCATCATGTGTTTTTAGGGTCAGCTCCATTTTTGCATTGTGAGTGTCAGTCACCTAGAGCATTATCATCTAATCCAGTGTTCTATTCTCGTGCTAAACACATAAATATTGATTATCACTTTGTCAGGCAGAGAGTAACAAGAGGTGATTTACAACTTGATCATGTTTCGAGTAGTGAACAACTGGCAGATATTCTCACCAAAGGCTTGCCCTTTCCTTAATTTACTTTTCTTAGACACAATCTCCAGCTTGGTCCTCCATGCTTGAGATTGAGGGGGGATGTTAAGCCATAACAGTAACATGGCTTAGTTAGCAAATCAGTTATCTTGTAATTAGTTAGTTATGTGTGCTAGCATTCAGTTAGATGGTTACACCGCCTCTCAGCCACACATATAAGATATGTAAAACACAATTGTACTGATTCATTGTGTGACACTTAATCAAACATTTCCTCACTTTCTTTTCTCTCTTATTCTCTCTTATTCTTCTTCATTCCTCTTCTTTGTAATTCTAATTAGAATCCTAGCACCAACACCCAATGCCAATACCTCACCACCCACCACCATCCATTGCCCTCTACATCAAAAAAATTATTTTTCGACTGTAATAGTTTGAATTCTAGTTGTTTAATGTTGAACTTGAACACAAAGGAGAAAGTTTTGAATATTTTTTTTTTCGAATTTTGTTCGGCACTGGTTAACCGAACAAGTGTAAGGATGTTTGGTGGTGAACAACTGAATGGGTAGAAGGATGTTTGGCAGCGCACAACCGAACGAGTAGGAGGATGTTCTGTTGGCAACCATCGAACACGTTTATTTCTAAATTTTTTAGAGGTGTTCGGTAGTCTATGGCCGAACAGACAACACTATATTCGGTGCTTTATTGTTGAACGACTCATAACATATTCGGCTCTAGTGTGCCGAACATGTTGCATTTTGAGTTTTTGAAAATAAACATTTAGTCTATTAAAACTCAAAGAAATTAATGAAAATACTTCATTTAAAGATTCTCAAACCACAATTTAACTATCTATTTGTCAATATTAAACGTGTTTGCATCAATATGGAAAGTGTTATAGTGTATTTAGGGTTTTAATAGAGAGTTGAGTGGCAATGTGAGTGGAGAATTGATGTTACATATTAAGAAATGTTGGGTATAGGTTCAAATTAATTTAATTTTTAAATCCTTGAAGGTCAATTTACATTATAGTAGAATTGAAAATTTTATTTTTATTAAAATATTAGAGATAGAAATAAAAAGGTTGAGTCCTAATAACGGCACCCAAATATAAATCACTAGTTTGCATTTCAACTGCTTACAACTAATTGTTTAAATTCTAGTGTATAAATTTCTTTGAATGACTGTAAAAGAAAAATATGTTATGCAAAGAAAAATAAAAGAGAGACACTCTTGAGAATTAATAAAAGATACCATGGAGGATAGTGTGTGGTACATGCTAGCTTCCGATGAGAATTTTTTTCATGTGACTATAGTAGTGTGATAAATTTTTTCAAATTATACACCTAAAGATTTATTATCAGTAACGTACACAATTTTGTTTTTCTTTAATATGGTGAATAGAGCAAGGTCTACATAGCAAAAATTTTGTTCCTCCCAATCGCACGTGGCACATGCAGCACCATTCTCTTTCCCAATAAGCCAAAGAAAACGACAGAGAGACTTACGACGAAAAGTCAGAGAGACTTACGACGAAAAGTCAGAGAGATTGACATACAATACAAAGTCCAAAATTATCTCGAAGCTCCTGACAGACAGAAATTCAAGTATTTGCAAGCAGCTCTGAGTTTAGTTTCTTTTTCCGATATGAGAAAATGAAGTCCTCTTCTTCTTCCTCCGCCTTCTGTGGAACAAACACGCTCTTACCCATTCTTCTCTTTCAGTCAAGAACGAGATCCGACGCTTGCAATTCGTACCTGAGCTCTCGAGTTCTTCTAGAAGACTTGGCGGCCAGAGAATTCAATGCCTTCCTTTGGGTTTCGCTCATCGCAGTCACTGCTCTCTTGTTCAGGAAGCTTCTTCAGCTGCTCAGATTATGGGCCAAAGCCAAGTCGATTCCTGGGCCTCCTTGTCCCTCTTTCTTCGGCCACTGCAAGCTCATTTCCCGCGAAAATCTTACCGGTCCGTTCACTTCTCACTCTCTGATTCATTTTTTCTGTTTTCGGTTCTTTTTTGTGTCTTTTTCAAATTTCTGTTTGATTGCTTAGGATATGAATGAAAGTGAAACATTTGCCTCTTGGTCCTGTTTTCGGGTTCTTTTTGGGTCTTCGTAGTCAACTAGATGCTAAGATGTGTGTTTGGTAGCAAGGAAAATCAAAGAGAAAATACAAAAGAGAGAGAACAGGAAGAGAAAAAAAAGAGTTTGTTATTGATATTTCACGTAATGAATACAATATACAGTTGTGAGGCTTATATATTCATCTGCTAACTAAGCTTGTAACTAACAAGCGTAACCAACCATTAATAGCCAATCAGACAGAGGTGCCTAACTAACTAATGCTGACATCATTCACTTAAACTAACTAATGCAGAGAATGATGAGCTGGAGCTGAGCTAGCTTCACCATTGACTGAGCGAGACTTTGACCATAGCTTATCACTAGACTAAGCTTTGTTGGGTCTTTTTCAAATTTCTGTTTGGTTGCTTAGAATGTGAATGAAAGTGAACCTTTGCCTCTTGGTCCTGTTTTCAGGTTTCTGATTCTTGATTTTTTAGATGTTTTTTGGGTTGCCAGAAAATGAAGATAAATGTACAAATAAAGATTTCACTTTCCCACAAATTTGAGCAATTGAAACCAAAAAGTTGAGAAGTAGAAAATCAATTAATCATTTTATTGATTGTGAATTTATGATATGGATAGGGTGAACAGTTTAACCAATTACTCTTTTCTTTTGCATTGATCAGAAGTGTTGTCAGATTTGCACAAGAAATATGGGTCTGTTGTGAAGTTGTGGTTGGGTCCTACTAAGCTTTTAGTGTCAATAAAGGATCCAACTCTTATCAAAGAGATGCTACTAAAGGCTGCAGATAAATTGCCTTTGACTGGGAGGGCATTCCATTTGGCCTTTGGAAGGTCAAGTCTCTTTGCTTCCTCTTTTGACGAGGTATGAGCTCAGTTTTTTACCCCCACTTTTACTTCTTCTTTTACTCATGTATTTGTAATGCTTATGAACTTATGTTGTTGTGCCCATATCTTGTGTCTGCATTGAGATTGCAAAAATGGTAATGTTAGAAAGAAAATCTACTTCTGTTTTTGTATCTGCAAGAATGCTCGCCACTCAGTGTCGTGACCCTTGTTATGTTAACAAAATGTTATATGTAGCATTGGGGGTTGACAATAGTAGGGAATGCCTGACAACAGTAAACTAAAATCTACCTTATGATCAGCTTATCTGGTAGTCCTCCATGAAAAAATTGGAAAAGGGAAAAGGAGAAGCAAAACGAAAGTGATTTATTGATCTAACTGCTGGTCCTCCTTAGATATATATCTGTATCCCAAGAAACAATATTAATGCTCTTTTTATTTTTGTCCTGCAAGATTTGTGCTCTTTATCTCTCACATGTAACATACCAATAGAGATTTTTATCTTAAATATGTCAATACCTTGTAGAGAGGGCCAAAATGTTTCCCCCCATAAGGTCGCAAACATACATTGGTCTATGTATGACATATTTAGTAATTAGTACTACCTTTGTGGTCACCACCCAGAAACTGAAAAATGTAATGGGTCATCATGCACCCAGAGGAGTGATTGATTTTTGTTTTAAGAAAATGGAATTGATTCAATTGATGGGGCAAACATGCATAATGTGGAACACAGAGAGGAAGTAGAAGAGAGAGGAGGAGGGAAAGAACAAGATAGAACAAAGTAGCGGAATGTGAAGAAGTAGAATTAAACTATTGCAACTTTAGTATTGTTTTCTCAATCGATAGACAAAGCTCTGAAGCCTTGTGAATATAAGGCCTATTATATAGGCAATCCCAAAATATTAAATACATAAAATACAAAAAAAGAATAAAAGCTAATAATTAATTTTTAAATTCTAATAAATAAATGCTAAATGATAACTAAATTCGTAAATTCCAATTGCCCCTAAATTGAAAAATGAAATAACCCTAATTTCTAGAATTGTTTGTGGCTATGCCTGAATTAAATACAAATTTTATTGTTGCATCTATCATTATTGAGAGCCCAAAATAACATGGATGAATTTGCGAAATCACTTTTGTAATCTGTCGGAAGGCTGGAACAGGAATGAGGAGTTTTTGGTTAGATAGGAGCCAATATAATACTTATTAAAGCATATCCTAAGAAATTATGCAGGATTACACTAGACCTTGACTTTGCTTTTGAAATCATCACTCTTAAGTCTGGAGCTATGGCAGTAAGCCATGTATCCGATTTATATTTGCTCTAACTGATAGTGATCTGCAACATTTTTGTATCAAAGTAAAGTTTGATATCTCCAACACATAATTTATTGCATCAGTCATTTTCTTATTGTTTGGTTTTTCACAGACAGAATGAAAAATTACTGACTTTTTCTTCTTTATTTGTATGGTTAATCTGAATTTCATCTGGTCACTTAGATCTGAATGATATTTCTCATTTGCAGGTGCAAAAGAGAAGGGAAACATTATTGACAGAATTAAGAGGAAAATTACTTGAGAGAGCAAATGTGATTCCTACAAAAGCTGTGGACTGTATCTTGGAGAGGATAGACAATCTTATGGCTAAAGGTAGTGTTGACAGTAAAATGGTTTCTCAACATATGGCTTTTACCATATTAGGAGCCACACTATTTGGAGATGCATTTTTGGCTTGGTCTAAGGCAACTGTCTATGAGGAGCTCCTTATGGTGATTGCTAAGGATGCTTGCCTTTGGGCTTCTTATTGTGTTACTCCCTTTTGGAAGCGTGGATTTTGGAAGTACCAGGCTCTATGCACAAAGTTGAAATGCCTAACACAAGATATTATTCAACAGGGCAGAAAAAACTGCAAGCTATTTGGTCATATAGATCATAATCTCCATAATGAAACAGTAAACTTAGGAAAAGATGTTGCATCTGGTGGACCATTTTGTTCTGAAGTTGTGATAGTAGATGACATATTCATTCAGGAGCTTAATGGCCATCTTAATGCAAGGGAAGAAGAACCATGTGGGAATCTTATGGGCATTATGTATCATGGGTGCCTTACCACAGCTAGTTTGATTAATAATATATTGGTGAGCCTTGTTACACATACAAAAATACAGGATAAGGTAGCATTCTCCGTCCCCCTTTCTGTTTGAAATTTATTTTTTTAAAACTGACGTTTGATCTGGTCAGGTGCAAACAAGGCACCTCATTATGTTTTTTTCTTGATACAGTTTGCCTAATCTTCATTTATTATTTTCTTACGTTATGTAACACTTGAGCAGTATCATTTTGAGCAAGTAGCAACTATACACAAAATCACTATTTGTCATAATAGTAATGAAAATTAGGAAGATTGATATTGTCCAATGTTTTGAAAGATTTAAATGGCCCTCAGTTAAGTGGTTTGACTGGTCCAAACTGAGTCTAGTATATGGGTGCACTGGGCCCACCAGCAATGATATAAATTTATTACACAACTGGGAATAAATTGTTGTATTCATCCTTTTTTTTTTAATTTTTTAAATTGTTTGCATTAACAAAGCCTTATATCCAATGGTAGTACTAACCAATAAATTGACATGTAGGGCGCTGATCACTGCTTCGACGTTGTGTATCCATGACGTTGGGCCAGAGATTAAAATTCTTGACACACACATATATATATATATATATATATATACATCATAAATCAGTTTGGGTAATCTTTCTCTATATTGGCACAGGGAACTACATTTTAGTTCTTTGAAAAGCTCCTTTAGTAAAAGGTGATCAACAATCTACTTGCCCTTACTGTGTACTAATTAAATATGGAAGGAAAGGATACCCACAACTTAAAATGTCTCTGTCTCTCTGTCTCTCTGACTTTCTGTCTCTGTCTCTGTCTCTCTCTCTCTCTCTCTCTCTCTCTCTGTGTATATCAAGTCCCTACGTCACACATGCACACACTTGAGCACTCACATCACCATGACATTGGTTTAAACTTAAGTTTTCTTGTTTCATTGAATAAATGCTTTGACTATGTTTTGGTATATCTAGTTTATACATAATGTTTAATCAGGGTTACAATTTTAAAGCACATGGACCTGTAGTGTTGATCTGATGAGTCTTATAATGCTGCTTTTTGTTGCTCGTTATAAAATTGACGATTATATTTCTCTGGGTATGATAAGGAATTGAATTGTTACGGTCCTAAATTTCTTTTGTATGTTTGTAAAGATCTACTCAGAGATAACTATGGCACGAAAAGGTTCAATGAAAGAAGACCAACTGAATGTTGATAAGATGCCCTTATTATTGGCAACTGTTTATGAATCTGCTCGTCTTGTGCCCGTTGGATCATTGTTGCAGAGATGTTCTCTCAAACATGGTAACATTTCTCACTTTTTTGTTAGAAGCTTATTTTTTCTGTATCAGGATATCACTTTCTCTGCTTCTGTGTTTTTGTGTGTTGTGTACTTGCCTAGTGGCAGTCTCGTTATCATGCCCAAAAATCTAAATATCCTCAGATCTAGAGCCATGAGAAATTTTACTCAATGAATCATGCAAATTGATTTCAACTTGTTTTAAATCATCAAATAACTTTTTAATAACAAAAACTGAAAATCCAGGAAAGCCAAGAAAAGAGATCCATATGAAGACATCTGTAGACTTGGGTTTCTAAATAATATCATACAACAGGGAACCTGTTTTCATATAACCAAAATAGCAGTTAATTATGACAATGGTCTAACCCCTTTCAAATTGTTTCAGCTGGAGGTTCAGATACCAGAGTGAACACGAGGTTATAAACTATTGTTCAAATAATTCAGAAAGAACTCGTACGATGTAACTTGAAAGGAGATTTTGGATGTTGTAAACATAGGTAGAAGGTTTAGAAACATACAGAAGAATGCAAAGCTAATATAAAATATATGAAACAATAAAGAATGCCGAGCATGAGAGTCAAATGTGAGAATTTGTCGGATCTAGGGAAGTACAGCTCAAGTAAAGTAGTTTCATTAGATTAAATATAAAATGTTGCTGGTGGTTTGAATAATCACAAGTTAAATTCATTTCATATCTCAAATAAACTCGATGGGTTAGAATAGTGTTTCTCAATTCCCATTCTAAACTCTACTGAGGTCTCATTCCCATTGTGGTTGCACCAGCCTTATTAACTTGTTCACATACAAAAAATATTGTTCCAAAACCACTTAAGATCATATATAGGAATTTTCATATAAAGTCCAGATTCAAAACTAACGATAGAAGGCCATTCAAAACTAACAATAGAAGGCCAAATGGAACTTAAGAATTAGAATAGATCAGTTATGGAGATTCAAATTCAAACACTTGGTTTCAAACCAAAATGAAGAGCCACATGATTGTCGCATGTTCAAAGGTTGATGCTCGATGAACAATGAGGTTGTAGGCAAAATTAACAGCCATAAATCATTAATTTACAGATCTGCACACAAGGACCAAAATGGAACCTAGAACTTCCAAAGATGAATAATAGCGTAAGAAACGTTGCAGACATTTAGAATAAACATGACAAACAAGTTAGAGATCTAGCATATGAACTAGTTCTTGCAACAGTTACAACATGGAAGCTATCAAAATTAGCTACAATCCTTGAAACTGACTAATTTCATAGGAATAAATGTAAGATCTAAGGATCTGAGAACCAAAGTGATGGTCAGATAGCAAATGGAGGTATAATAATTCAGCAATTAATACATGAGCCCATGTTAGATCGCAAAGGATTCCCTAAGATTTCCTAACATCTCAATCAATCCCTATATTTCCAGAAGGTAAAGGATTCCTAAATTGCCAATAAGCATGTCCCGTTTTGGAGTTTTAGTTTTTTACTTTGCACAGTTCATAAAGGAAATGCAGATGAGGTTGATTTGACACTTATTAATGTCTTTCTTTTTGTTATTCTTTCAAGAAAAAATTTAGTAAAACTCTATTAAACAAGATAATATTCGAGTTCACAGAAAGAATACTAGAGAAACACTAGAAGATAGATCTTCAACAGAAGGATAAGCAAATGAAAAAGACATCAGCCGTTCACGTGGAGTACAGATTAAGGAGACTGATAATTTAATATATGAAATAGATATGAGAGAAGATAGATGAAGATCATGTGGTTCTAGCTCTAATGAGTCGTGGAATGCATATATTCAACTGAACTCTAATATTTCTACTTCGTGCATGGATTGATTTAAAGTTTAACAACAGCTTCAAGGCATTGAAATGAACATCATGAGGTTGTTTGAGCTGGTGATAATAACCAGGCCGTAAGGTTACGCTGTTTCTGTCTAGATGGGATTATACCACTGATATCGAGCAACAGAAAAAGAAAAATGAAAAGACATTTCTTAGGTTAATGTCAAAATATCCATGCTACTGTGTCTGGTAGATGTTGGGACTTTTATGTTTTACAATATCCATTATAAGATTATTGTAAAGGCAACACCAGATTGATCTATTCAGTGTTGTTCAATCCAATTTATATAATCTTGAAAGACTTCATGAATTAATTCTCCATAAGGAGAAGTAAAATACTCCAGATGAAACATTTTTGTGTTATTTTGTCATCCATTTCTAACAACAATTCATCTTATTGAGTTTATCAGGCTGGTGGAAAAAATGGTTCTGAAGGTGGTTAGAATTTTGGATATGATAGGCATCTTGTGAATGGTGTTCAGCTTAATGCTCCTTAAGATTCCTTATTTAGCTTTTGCTTACCTATTTGTGATGCTCAATTCAGTGCAGATGCTTATTTTATTCCTCCTGGTCTCCTTTGATGGTTGCTATTTCCTTTATGTGCTACTTCACTAGGCATTAATTATTTTTTTTTTCTTTTCCTCTTGAAGACTTGAGTCTTAAAAGCGGTGTAACCATACCAGCCGGAGCAGGACTGGTTGTGCCTGTGCAGCTGGTACAGATGGATGGTTCCAGTTGGGGAAGTGATGCTGGTGAATTTAATCCATATCGCTTTTTGTCAAAGGCTGCAGAGGGATCTGATTCTTTGCTCAATAACTCGTGTCCAGGTTTCATTCCTACCTATTTCCAATGCCAACTTATTATTTATATAGTTTTCGAGTTCCCTAAAGTGCATTCTCTGCAAATGTGCAGTTATAGCAGTGTTAATAAGCTATAAATTGTTCATGGCCACATTGCATTTTGCCCATACATGCGGCAGTCGTAGTATGGCACTTAGTGCATTATATCCTATAAATGTACTTTTTTTCCCCGTTTCCAATCCTTCATGCTATCTTGTATTGCAGGATGTAAGTTATGTAGTAAAACTTAATTATTTTGTTTGCAAAACATTCTTGTACAGAAGCTGTGTTTTTTCCATTTGAGTGTCGATGTAGCTTGGATATGATTAACACTTTCACTTTCACTTTCCAAACTGCATGATAAGGAGTTGGAAAATGGAATATGTATAATAAGTTAATAACCATGGCATCAAATTAGTTAAACATAGCATCAAATCATCAAGACTAACATGCTTCATGTGTTGTGTAACAAAACTTGGTTAATAATTGTTCTCAGGGGCTTCTGAAAAACTTGTGAATCCAAGAGAGAGCTCCTTCATTTTGAAAGATCCAAATGAAAATACAGCGTTTCTTCCCTTTGGCTCTGGTATACGTGCCTGTATTGGCCAGAAATTTGTAATCGAAGGAGTGGCTACATTGTTTGCATCATTGCTTGAGCACTATGAGGTTTGTTGTATTACTTTGTTTTTTTTTTTTCCTCTCTCTCTCTCTCTCTCTCTCTCTCTCTCTCTCTCTATCTATAAATTAGTTTATCTTTATCTGTTCAATCATGATATGAAGCAGTGCTATACTGCTATGATTTGATAGGAAGTGCTACACTATTACTTAAAGTCTTGTTTTTCAAACAATGCCAATGGCAGTCCTGTATTACGATTTGGTACCAACTGACCCCACTAACTGGATTTTTCATCTCGAGATAATCCACTAGATGAATTGATACCATCTATGAGTTAAATTTTATAACATAAACGAAGGTAGGTTGTGGCTTAAATGGTAAACAAGAAGCACCTGCAAGTTAAAGAAGATACAGAGCAAATTTCTTTTAACAAGAGAAGGAATTGTGATGTTAGTTTGTGGAAGTTAAAAACTAAGGGCCTGATTGGTGACATTTTTGTTTTGGTATTTTTTTTCTTCTTAGTTAAGGAGAGAGAGAGAAAGTATATGATAATTAGGAAGGAGAGGTGCATAATCTGTGGGAGAGAGTTCGATTTTGGGCTTCTCTATGGGCATCAGTTACTCCAATTTTTAGGGATTTTTCATTTTCTGTAATCTTGTCTAATTGGAGGGCTGTTGTGTATTAGGGAGACTCTCTCCTAACATTTGTATGATTGGTCTTTTATCATCCTAGAGCTTGTTATCTAGGAGAGTGTAGGTTAGTGGACATCTTGTTCACTGCATTGTATGTTGTATTTTTTTAACTTTTGATGAATGTCTGTTTCTTATAAAAAAAAAAAAAAAAAATAGGAAGGAGAAAGATGAGATATGAGAGATGTAAGGAAGGAAAGAGAATACATAAAACAAAAACTGAAAAAAAAAAAAAAAAAAAAGGATGTTTAAAATTATTTTTGCTTTTTGGTTTTTATTTTATGAAACATTCCATATACATTTTCTCTTCCCTCCCTCGAATCTACCATCTATGCTCCATATATCTTATGTGTTTGTCTTCAGATGTATACTTAATTGACTAAACAACCGGATGAAATTTACTTTTGACTTTTATTGTCTTTTAATTCTGAATGTTATTTATTTGATAACATATTACAGATAAAGCTCCAGCGAGAAGCTCTGGATAACCCAAAATCGAAAAACTTTGTGTTTCAGCTTCTTTCTAGTTCACAGATAGTTTTCGTAAAAAGGGACATCCGAAAGAATGACGAATCAGAAAGTCTGCTTTGTGGATAAGAGTGTTTGTTACTTTGTCATTTGTTTTTGCATTCCCAGGTCATTGAAAGAAATCGCCTTTTATCTTTTTCCTTCCACCCCGGGTTTTGATGAGGGAAGCTCTGTTCCGCTCGTTAGCTATTAAAGTAGAGGATGTTGCATGAGTAAGTTTGGTGGCTCATGTTTTTTCCCTCTGTTTTTAGAATAGCCCAAGTGCTGGTGTTATTATCACCATGACTGTTTTTAAAATAGTTTTTGAAGCACTCTGGGGTTATTGTTGTAGCAGAGCCTTGTTGTTTTCTTCCCCATCATTGAATTTGCAACTTAATCTCGAACATTTTTCTCTCCCAAAAGGGAGTTGATCTTGTATCGTAATTTGCACAGAATGTAGACAAATGTATTGTATGTTGTTCTACTGCTAAATATAAGTTATATATTATAGTTTCTTTATTGATCTCTATTTCTTTCTATCTGGGACTCTTGAAATCTTTCCTCGCAAAGCAGTACGTTCAATTCATATGGCATTCAAGTTTTTCCTTGGATGCTTGAAAGCAAGTATTCTTTCACTTTTTGATAGAGGCTAGCCTTTATGAATTACTTGGAGTAAAGTGTTAAAGTTTTTAATTTGGAGAGTAAATGACACAAGTTGTGATAAGGATCCTCTTACATGTCTAGAATCAGTTCTACCGGGTAGAATTTAAATGCACTATGCATTTACATAGTTTCAATTATATTACAACCAAGTAGAAGGGAGTTGAACTTTATATCTAGAAAAATACATAAATTGTCATTAATAAACAACTTGGAAGTACAAATAGCAATACAAAGAAGTCTTCAAGCTCCATTTTGGTTGGTTCTCAAGTGAACAAAGATATTCAATCAGATAATACAATCCAAATTTTGACTGTCCACAAAACGATATCGACAATTGGCAAGAAAATTTGGAGTTTCCTTAAAGTTAGACCAAAATACCTAATGCATGAAAAAAAGTTAGTACTCAAAAGTATTATTCAAAGTCCATTCAGAATTAAAGACCTGTATAATAGCACGATTCAGAACTAGCACTTCAAATGACGTACCATTCTAGCCTCAGAAAGTATAATATTGGCAAGCAGTAGCATGTTTAGAGGTCCCCAACATTGATATCTACCCATAAAACAAGAAAGGATATAAAGAATTGAATAACCATAATCTTATATAAAAATAGTAAATGGCAACCGCAATTCTTGCTAAAGGCAAAATTTCAAAGTTGTTCAGAAATTATACCTTCATCTGTTCCACATCAAATTGTGAAAAAGCCTGTTACTTCTATGGGTTACCTTTACCCATGCAGAAATCACATTCATGCCATTGCACCATTCAGGGGCTACGTACTGATTAAGGTCTCATAAAAGTCCATCCTGACACATTTTCTTGAGTCTCCTGATATATATGTAGTCAAAAAGTTAAAATAAAATGAAATATAGATAAAGGTTAGATAATTAAAGAGAAAACTAAAATTAAACCCAAATGAGGAAACTAAAATCAAATTGCTTTCAAATATTTCTTTCTTGAAAGCAATTTGACTAAGAAAGGTACCTTTCTTCCTCTTATATCTCTCGTGGCACATATCATTAAGCCATTCACCAAGACTGACCAAGTACCACCACCCACCAATTCCCAAATGAGGAGCTAAAATTAAACCCAAATGAGGAAATTAACTAAAATCAAATTGCTTCCAAATATATTAGCCAATAACTTGAATTTATATGCATCACAGAAGGACTTACAAGTAAGGTTATATGGATGATTTTTCCCTCTTCTTGAGCCTTTGGGTATGTTTACTACCCTTCAGGGCCTTTTTCTTAATCTGACAGCAAATATTAGCAAAATGAAAAAAAGTTGAGAACAGAATTAGCAAGATATAATATACGCATTAAATTCTCTCTTCAAACACTTTACAGCCTTACAGGGGATATAAAGTCCTGGAAAAGCAGCAAAATATATTTAACAGAAAGTGAAATGAAAACAAGCTCATATTAATTGGTACCTGATTCTGATTTGGGAGTTGAGAGTGAAATGAAAACCGAAACTTTTTGTGAGAGCTCATATAATCACTTGATCATCTATCTCTATGCAAGGAATCCAAGCAATCTTGGCCCAATCTTCTCCCGTCTTATTTTCAAAGTATCTTTTCTTCAGCAAAGAACAATCCTTGATCCACAGTAAAGACAGAGATGACGGCAAACCCTCTGGCAGGAGTTTGAGACTCGGACAGTCATAGATTTCTAGTCCTTGAAGAGAAGTGAGGTGTTGAAGTCCCTTTCCGTTCAAAGATTTCAGACTCTGTTTAGAGATCAGAAGAGTGTTGAGAGTGGTAGGGAGCAGCTGTTCCTTGAGCAACGTCTCCAACAGATGCTCAGTTGCATGAATCTTGAGTCTTTGAAGGGAGACAAGTCCTTGCAAACCCCACTCCGCTGAAGGCCTCAGTCTGTCACAATCTTGGACTGAAAATGTACGTAGGTTGGGAGGCAAACCCCCTTCTGCAATTGACACAACATTTGGAAGATTCCATATGTTCAAATATTGAAGGGCGGTGAGGGTGTGAATTCGTTCGGGCAATGACTTCAAATTCTGGCATCCACCGACTGAAAATACTAACAGGTTGGGAGTGGGCAATCCTCCGTGGGGAAAAGAGACCAGATTTGGACACTCCAAGATATGCAAGTAGTTGAGATGGCTGAGATTTTCAACAACTCGTTCAATGGAAAGGGATTCCAGATTCACACAATCCCAGATTTCAAGATAGCTAAGTTTGGGAAAAAAGCCCAACGGGAAGGACCTCAGTGAATCACAGCTGTCGTGTAAGTACAAATCCCGAAGCGATGTCAATTTGGCCATCATCTCATGAGGTAGGAATTCTAATCTCCTACAATTTGTTATATAAAGTGTTTTCAACGTTGTAGGTAGACCATCTCTAGGGAACGACAACAGGGATGGACAATCACAGAGCCTCAAATATTGAAGACAGTTGCTGCTATGCACCATTTGCTTGGGCAAGCACTCTATATCACCAAAATTTTGAATACAAAATCTCTGAATTGAGGGCATAAACTCTGTTCTCTGACCTATTAATGATAACAGACCTGGGCATCCATCAACTCTCAATTCTTCGAGAGATTGTTGTAGGTAGTCCATGTTAAGGGTAGTAGTGCCCCTTTCGTATAGAACCACACACTTGTTCACTGAAAGTTTTTTCAAGCAAGGAAGATGATTAGGTAAGTTTCCTCTCAGCTTCGGACACTTCTTTAAAATCAGCTCTTGCAGACGAGGAAAATCTGAGCATTGACCTCCACTTGGAAGCCATTCCTCCCACTCTGGCATCTTCTCAAACTCTAGCTTCTCCAGAGATTGAAACGACTGAATTATTGAAGATCCATTGCCATAGAACTCAGGACCTATCTTCGTAACAAATTCCATCGCAACGATAGTGAGCTCTTTGAGAGCAGGTAGCTGCCCAAGTGGTGGCAAGGACAAACAATAACTACATTCACTTAGACACATGAATTTTATTTGAGAAAATGAAGAGTCTCCCAACCAATTTGGGAAGCTGGTTCCACCATAAAAATTGATGGTCAGTTTCTCCAAATTTATGGGAGGATGGAGCTTTTCAAGTACATCTCTCTCCTTTTCAGAATCATCAGTATCCTTACCCCATTCCAACATTAACTCCTTGAGATCTTTCTTTTCCTTCAAATTGGCTTGCACGGCATCCATAGCATCAACTACATTTTGTAGCTTTCGAATACAAAGGTTTCCCTGAAGATGCAGTAACTGCCTCAATTCTCTAAGCCTTGAACCAGTTGACTTGCCAACAACAAATGCAGTCAATGTTCGCAAACTTTTTAGTCTACCCATTTGTAATGGCATCTGGTCTATTCTAGTTCCACGAATATCAAGATGACGCAAATTAATCAATTTCCTCATTTCGACAGGCAATTCAATGAGAGAGAAACAATTTAACAATAGTAATGTCTGTAAATTGCAGAGAGAACACACTATATCCGGTAATCTTTTGATTGCTGTGAAGGAAAGATCCAAGTAACGCATGTGAATGAGATTACCAATAGAATTAGGTAACTCAACAATATTGGTATATTTTGACAATGACAGCACCCGCAAACATCCTAGTGCTAGCAAGAAATCATGTGAAATTCTTTTACTTATATAATTTGGCCAACGAAATGAATTTAAAGGTAGGAAGGTCTGCAAACACTTAACCCCATATAATGGCTCAAATTTTGAAGCAATATCGAATTCTCCTCTAATATACGAAAAGTGACGAACTTTTTTGGGAGCTTCATGTGATTCCAACCCTTCCAACCTGAAACAAAATCCCTTAGCAACGAAGGTTGCCAGGTCATTAATGAGATCATGCATTATGAATCTTCTCCCTGATTTTTGAAATATTGATCGTGATAATAGTTCATCAAAGTATTCCTCAGCCACCTCTTCCATTCCTATTTCATTCTCAGCTTGTGGAATTAAACCATTTGCAACCCAAAGTAAAACTACATCTTTCTTTTCAAATTCATAATCTTTCGGAAAAATCGAACAATAAACGAAACATTGCTTTAATTGAGTTGGGAGATAATGGTAACTCAATTTCAGGGCTGGAAGAATATTACTTTTATTATGGGTTAGCTCCCACATATTGCTATGTAAGATGCTATTCCACTCCTTAGAATCTCTCTTGGAACGTAAGAGACCACCGAGTGTTTTTGCAGCTAAAGGCAAACCATTGCACTTGCGTGCAATTCTTTTACCAATTTCTACCAAGTTTGCATATTCACTTGGGTGTTCGTTTCCCAGTGCATGTTTTGAAAGTAGTGACCAACAATATTCATCCGACAATTGTTCCAAATAGTGAATGGGAACATTGTTCATGACAGATGCAACATTTTTATTCCGTGTTGTTATGATAACCTTGCTTCCCTTTGCTCCTAATGTAAAAGGAGCATGTAGGAGATTCCAATCATCATAGTTCTCATTCCACAGGTCATCCAACACAAATAAAAATTTTTTCCCCCGCACTTCTTCTCTTAGTTGAACTTGAAGAAGATTCAAGTCCATAATATTGTCACAAGATTTTGAAGTGACTGACTGAATAAGCGTTTTAGTTACCCTAACCACATCAAAATCTTCTGAAACACAAGCCCAAGCTTTAAGAGTAAAATACTCTTTTACTTTGTCATCATTGTAAAGGAGCTGAGCAAGGGTTGTTTTACCAACCCCGCCCATACCAACTATGGGGATGACAGATACATCATTGTTGCTTGCATCATCAGAAAACAACAGTTTTGATAACTTTTCTTTATCTTCATCCCTACCATACACACAAGATTCATCGACCAAGGAAGTTGTTGGAGGTCTTTGTGAAACCTGATTCCCCCCAACAACTTCTGTCAGACCAAGGACAGTCTTTTGTTTTGCAAGGTGTTCTAATGTTTCAAATACCTCTCCTATCTTAGCATTCATGCCTTGACAAGAAGGATTAAAAGAAGGAGAGAGGAAGTTCCACACCTTGGTTAATTTTTGGGTTTGATCATATTCAGCTGCTTCTACCTTGCATCGCAAAGCTTCAGTGTTGATCTCATCAAGTAAGTCATCTGCATCAAAGACAGCATGTTTGAGCTCATCAAGCCACTCTCTCACCGCAGGGTTCACAATTTGCTTCTCCTCTGCATCATTGAGCAGTGCAGAAAGGGAAAGCAGTGTGATCTTCAGTTTCTTAATGAGTGAATGGTCGAGCTTCTTCCTCCAAAACAAGTCGATGAAGTCGCGTGAGGCAATCCTGTCACACAACACCTGGATGGAAGCAGTGAGCAGCGCCTCTCCAACCAGAGCCATTTTTCTCTTGGATTCTTTGCACATGGTGAGAATGTGGATAACTTGCTATAACCAACTTCATTGGATGTGGATTCTTTGCACATGGTGAGAATGTGGATAACTTGACGGTCCCACGTCAAGTCTTATTTTTTTACTTTGTTTGTACGCTGAGCTCCACTTGTAATTCTCTCCTCGCATATATTATATTACATGGACATCATTATTAGGATAGAGAATCTTTTTCTCAATTAATCAACCTGCACGTTTAATAGCATAATAAAACAAGGTTATTACAAAACAAATTTAAGAATACTAATTTTTGCTTTAATCTCCAAATATTTTATAGTAGAAGAAATTTAGGACTAATAAATCAAATCTGTCAAATTAAAATGCACAAAATATATAATTAAAGACAATAAATATTGCAGTTTTGCACTTTATCAGAAAGCTCTCTATATGAGATGGCAATCATGGCATGATGTCCTGCAAAAGACTACTAATTAGGATATGAGACTTTACAAATGACATGAGTTGTGATAAGGATCCTCTTGGATGTCGATAATGGACCAGCCCCCCAATGAGAAATAAGGTGATACAAAATGAGAAATATTTAGTCAGTCACATAAGAAAAAAATAAAAGATAAATAAATAAAAGTACAAAAAAAAAAAAATTAAAAGGTAGAAGAGAATAAAAGACTACATGGTTTCGAATCTTTCGATCAACATATTGGCAACATGGTTATATATGAACGGAGAAAGACCATAACAAAAGTCTACTTGAAATGAGAAAGAATCCACTCAGACCAAATGAAAAGAAAAAGAATCCAACTTGCACACCGTAACTTTGACATTTTGATGCAAGGCAATTGAACTTTATATCCAGAAAAACACACAGATTGTCACTAATAAATGCACTATGCATTTACATAGTTCCAAGTAGAAGGCAGTTGAACTTTATATCCTGAAAAACACACAAATTGTCACTAATAAACAACTTGGATGTACAAATAGAGAAAGAGGAAGAGGTCGAAGTAGAGGTAGAGGAAGAGGAAGAGGTGGTCGAGGCAATAGAGATGGAAGCAGACAACATCTGAATTACAAGAGAGATGATGATGTTCACTCCCAAAATAGAGGAAAAGGACACGTTGACAAGTCCAAGATTGAGTGCTACAGGTGTGGCAATTATGGGCATTATCGCAATGAATGCTATACAAAGATGCCTAAAGACAAAAAAAAAGGGTGAGAAGTCAAACTTTGTTGAGAAAAGGGAAGAAGAGACACTCTTGATAGCCTTTCATGTCAAGGAGGAGTTGAGTCAGATGTTTGGTATGTTGACACTAGCTGCAGCAATCATATGAGTGGTAGTAAGTCTTCTTTCTCCTTTCATCTAGAATGTGTGCATATGATATGCACCCAAACACCTTAAAGTGATCTACTGTTGATTTCCTTCCACTCCAGGCTTCCTCAGGACTCATGTTTTTGACAGAAAAATCTAGCAAGCGACTTTTGTCTATGATCTCAAATATTGAATTAAAATGAAAAAAATAAAAAGAGTCATGAGAAAGAAACAAATTAAAATGAAACATATATCAAATAGGAAAAACATTACCAAACACATTACATAACTTCAATATGTTGAAACACATCATGAGATGAATGATTACCTAATTGTAAGCCAGACTTAAGCAAATCTACTTCTTATGTTTTATTGTTCTTTTTCTTCTGTATTTGTTTGTATTTGGCTTTGGACTAGGTTCTCCTCTGCCTTTGCCTTTGGGCTTAATAAATTCCGTTTTGACCCAAAAAAAAAAAAAGCCAGACTTCAGAACCCTAAATTGTAACAGAAAAAAAAAAAGCTTGGGAATACGTTGAGCATTCTAATTAGTCTGTAATTTAATTAAATAAAAGAATCATGGAATTAATAAATTGAAATAATATAAAATGGAAGTTGGAGACAAAAAGAAACTTACAGGGAAAATTGGATTTTCCCTAATCGAAGGTGGAAAGAACCTTGAATCCTTTCCTTTTGAGCTTCACTCATAGATGGATGAAGGTGAAGTCTTGGAGAAATTATTCTGTATAACCGATACATTGACACGTAGTATAACCAGTTTATGTGTTATAATATGGGTGAATATTATGAATATTATACCCTACTAATATAAACATATCTTTCAATAATACCCTTACACGTTGGATTGGTTATACCATGTGGCAGTATATTGGTTATACCCTATAATTTTTCGAAGTCTTGGTGGAGAGAATAAATTCAGAGAAGTGGAGTGGGAGTGCAGTACGTTAACATGGGGAGAAGAAAACTGCCCTATGCTAACCTAGACGTGGTTTTTCTGTTAAATTTGTAGAGTGCTGCTATTTGCACACTCTTTTTTTTCTTTTTGCACACCCCAAAAATTTAATTTGTGAAATAACAGAAAACACCCAAAACAAAATTACCCAAAACCCCTTCCCTCTATCTCTCCTTCCCTCTCTCTACCCATCTCTCCTTCCCTCTTTCTCCCCGTCACAGCACCCCCACCCCAGACCAAGCTCGACAGAACCACCCACCGACCACCCTACCGACCGCCCCGCCCCGCCCCTCTCTCTTTCCCTCTCTTACCCCGCCGACCACCCACCCCCATCCTCTCCTCTTTCTCTTGATCTCCCCGAAACCCAACCCCAGCCCCTCACTCTCTCTACAACTCTCAGTCCGGCTTTGAAGAGATGCAGTTGAAGAAGATGTAAGAAGTTCACACTAATCACACCCACCATGCTTTGTTTCTTCGATCCCCTTTCTTTTCTTCATTTCCAGGAATTTTTTTTCCTGCGTCTAGCCACTTTTAGGTTGCTTTGAAAAATGGGTGAAAGATTCAACATTGAAATTTGGTTCGATGACTCTTGATTTGGGTTTATCTTTTGTTTGGTTACTGGTAATTTGGAAGAAAATGTAAAAAAAAAAAAAACTTCATAATGGTTCTTGATTTATTGGTTTTTGGGTTTGATCAAATTGATTCAATAATCTTAAAAATTGGTTTGATTTCATGGTTCTTTATGGCGTTCCCATACTCCCATTATATCAATCATTAAAAGACAAGGAAAACAAAGGGTACATACCCAATACCCTTTGAATGTGAAACAAAATCCTCTTTGGGGTTTCGATGCAAACCAAGAGAACCCTGAGGTAGATTTAGTAATTGGTGAGGGAGGGTTGGGTGTGTTTTTTTTTTTTTTTTTTTTGGTGAAATGGATAAAATAGGGATATTATGGTAATTGGGAGGGGTGTGTGTGAGAAAATTCAATTATGGGAGGAGTGTGAGGGTGTGAAGTGAGAAAAAGTAAGAAAATGGTGTGCAAAAAGAAAAAAAAAAAAAAGATGTGCAAATAGTAGCACTCAATTTTTAATTTTAACTATTTGTTTGTTTGACCATTTTACCCTTGTTTATTAAGGTAATCTTTGTTTTAATACTCTAAAGCACACTATGGTTTTTATGGAATTCTTGAAAATTTCACCTAGTGGAGGTGTTTGCTTTATATATATATATATATATATAGATATAGTTTCTTTATTGGTCTCTATTTCTTTCTATCTTGGACTCTTGAAATCTTTTCCACTCAAAGTAGTACGTACAATTCATACGGCATTCAAGTTTTTCCTTGGATACTTGAAAGTAAGTATATATTCTTTCACATTTTGATAGAGAGGCCTTTATAAATTCTAAATGGGAAATGTTTACTTTTCTTAATATCTCAATCTTAATTCTCTCCAACCTATATGGCACACTGTTTGCACACTATATTATTACATTAACAATTTGCCCGCCAAACTAAAAGTTTGAAAATGTACCCCAAATTTAATTGCATTAAATACTTTGACCCAAAAATTGACAATTATTATTTTTTTAGAAAAATATCACAGAAATAATTTTTCATTGTGATGGATTTGCACTACTACAAAAATGCCATTAGAGGACAGTTAAAAAGTGTCCTCTATGATCATATAGGACGCTTCTTAAACATCCTATATCACAGTGTTCTCTATTCTTCTGATTATAGATGACGCTTTTTAAATATCCTTAAAAACTCAAAAATGCGTCATGTATTTGGCATTGGGGTATTGAAAAAGCATCTTATACGTCCTGGAAAGGTGGAATAGAGGACGGTTTTAAGAAAAAAAAAGTCCTTAAAAGTAGGGCTGGGTAAAAATACCGAAAAATACCGATACCGTACCGATTTTATACCGAAAAATACCGATACTGAAAATACCGATGAATTTGGTAATGGTATTGGTTTACAAAACCCGGTACCGACGGTATACCGATACGGACCGTATATTGAAAAAGTATAATTAAAATAATTCATTTTTATACATTTCTATACTATACTGGTATACCCTAAATATAAAATACTTAGTATTACCTTTCTATATAATTTATAATTTTATATAATACATTTCTAATTTTCTATAATTTATATCAATATGATATAATATTAGTAATTTAGTATATTGTATAATATGATATAATATAGTAAAATATGGTATAATATGATATAATATATTAATATCAATATGAACTATGGAGTTATGGACTATTTATGATTTATGTAATTACCTCAATCATAAATGTATAATATGGTATAATATATTATTATTAGTATATGGTATTAGCCATTTAGCCTAACGGCCCTATTAGGTATATGACCTATACCATATACCCTAAGGTTTAGCCCTAAACCCTAATATTATACTAAATTATAAACCCTATATAGTATATATATGTATATGATATCTCATACTAAATTACTAATTTCTATACCCTAATAGTCTAATACTATAAATTTATAATTCATAGATTCATAGTTGGTAACTTAGAGTTTGGTATAGAGTATATAGTATAATAATATAATATGGTATAATATGGTATAGTATAGTATAATATGATAATATTAGTAATTTAGTATATTGTATAATATGATATAATATAGTAAAATATGTTATAATATATTAATATCAATATGGACTATGGAGTTATGGACTATTTATGATTTATCTAATTACCTCAATCATAAATGTATAATATGGTATAATATATTATTATTAGTATATGATATTAGCCATTTAGCCTAACGGCCCTATTAGGTATATGACCTATACCATATACCCTAAGGTTTAGAAGATGATATAAATTAAAAAACAAGTAAACTATTAAGTTATTGACTATATACTATAAATTATAAAAAACATATGTAATAAAAATATAAAACTCCAAACCCCAAAGTCCAAACCCCAAAATACCCTAAACCCCAAAATCCAAACCCTAAAAGAAACCCCAAAATACCTTATTTATTCATATATAAAATAAAACTTTATTTTTATTATTTTTTATTTTCCTTTCCCCCTAACCCATGTGCCCCCCCTCCCCTTTCTTCTTTCTTTCTTTTCTTTTTCTTCTTCTCTCTCCTCCCACCCGTGTCTCTTCTTTTCTTTTCTTCTTTTCTCTTCTCTTCTTTTCCCCTTCTTTTTCTTTTTGTGTGCGACCACAGCCCCAACCACCAGGTCCACCACAATCAATTCATCATCACCATCAGCCCCAGCCCCTTCTCCTTCTCTATCGCACCCCCTCCCTCTCTCCCTCTCTCTGTCTTATCTCTCCCCCTTCTCTCCCCCTCCCTCTCTCCCTCTCTTTGTCTTATCTCTCCCACTTGACTTGCACTGCGCATCTCGTCCTACACCTCCGAAATCTGCGGACGGAGCAACAGTATGTCGAAGACCAGATCAACTGGATCGTTCTGGTTTCTCCGTAGCACGTACTTGACCGTCATCCACGGCCATACCTACTCTTCTGGCCTTCCAGTGGATCTGCCGGCTCTGTGATTTTTTTTATTTTGGTGTTGTAGTCGGACCGCCGCTCTCCGACTGATACCGCCACTCTCCGACCGATGCCGAAGTTATCGGTTACCGACCCATATCGGTCGGAATTCGGTATGGGTGTTTCGGTACGGTAACCGAACCTACCCCTACTTAAAAGTATTAAAAAAATTAAAAAAAAATTAGTATATTCATTAATGGTATTTGTACAAATCATTATTACCCTGTTTGTTTTGAAAATTTAAATGATCAATGATTTACAAATATAAATTAATACTCAAAAACAAAATAAATAATTATTAATAAAAGACCTTCATATATGAGCAATATCGTACAAATATATCGAAATTGTAAAAAGCATTTTTCAATTTCTCGCATAGGGTACCACCTCAAGCATTAAGACTCCAACTTCAACTTGGAAATGTCATTATACATACAGGGAGGGATAAGGGCACGCAAGTTGATCTCATTGGGCAAGAAACATCAACCTTCCTTATTGCAATTTAATTATTTAAATACCACACGGTCCCACGTCCAAGTCTTATTATATTTTTTTTCCTTTCTTTCTTCTTCTTTCTTTGTACGCTGAGTGCCACTTGAAAGTCTCTCCTAAGCTCTTGGCATATATTAGATTACATGGACATCATTATTAGGGTAGAGAATCTTTTCTCAATTAATCAACCTGCACGTTTAATGGCATAATAAAACAAGGTTATTATTACAAAACAAATTTAAGAATACTAATTTTTGCTTTAATGTCCAAATATTTTATAGCAGAAGAAATTTAGGACTAATAAATCGCATCTGTCAAATTAAAATGCACAAAATATATAATTAAGGACAATAAATATTGCACTTTTGCATTATTATCAGAAAGCTCTCTATAAGAGATGGCATGATGTCTTGCAAAAGACTACTAATTAGGATATGAGACTTTACAAATGACATAAGTTGTGATAAGGATCCTCTTGGATGTCAATAATGGACCAGCCCCCCATTGAGAAATAAGGTGATACAAAATAAGAAATATTTAGTCAGTCACATAAGAAAAAAATAAACGATAAATAAGTAAAAGTACCAAAAAAAAAATGTAGAAGAGAATAAAAGACTACATGGTTTCGAATCTTTCGATCAACATATTGGCAACATGGTTATATATGAACGGAGAAAGACCATAACAAAAGTCCGGCCACTTGAAATGAAAAAGAATCCACTCAGACCAAATGAAAAGAAAAAGAATCCAACTTGCACACCGTAACTTTGACATTTTGATGCAAGGCAGTTGAACTTTATATCCAGAAAAACACACAGATTGTCACTAATTTGCACTATGCATTTACATAGTTCCAAGTAGAAGGCAGTTGAACTTTATATTCAGAAAAACACACAAATTGTCACTAATAATCAACTTGGATGTAGAAATAACAATACAAAGAAGTCTTCAAGCTCCATTTTGGTTTGTTCTCAAGTGAACAAAGATATTCAATAAGATGATGCAATCCAAATTTGTACTGACATGGAACCTGCATTCCTCCGCAAAACCTCTTAACAATTGGCAAGAAAATTTGGAGCTTCCTTCATGTTAGACCTAATGTATGACAAAATGTTCATTAAACAAATTACTCAAAAGTATTACTCAGAGTCTATTTAGAATTTAAAACCACTGTACAATAGCACCATTCCAGAACTAGCACCTCAAATTACATACCATGACATAACCGCCCCCGGATTTCCACCCTAAAAACCCAGAGTTATCCTGTGGAATCCAAGTCAAGGAAAATCCTACCGAAAATTCGGCAGCACCTCCCTTGAAATTGGACTAATCCATACTACTGAGACCTGTAGAAAAACACTTATATTCCCTTCAGCCACCTCTACCACAAAGCAAATGAGGGTCTCTGACCCGTCCAAAGATAAAATAAAATAACATACAACAAATTTTTTACGGGTTATCAGAGTCATTCTAGATTTTATACAAATAAAAATGTAAAGGGACTCTAGCCTACAAGGTCCTCAAACGTTTTCAATATGCCTTGATGCTCCTCTTGGCTTGACCGCTCCTACCTGGGGGAAGATTTAAAACAAAATATATAGGAAAAACGTGAGATAAACTCAGTGAGTGGACGAGTTAAGAAAATGAAACATAAAATTTATTTATTCTTTTAGAAGTCATAAAATAATAATCTCTAAGACCTCACATCGCTCTTTGAAATTCCCTAGTTTTTAAAACCCTGTCGAAACTCCTTTTCAAACAAGGTCAACGATTAGTCCACGTAAACATTTTCATCATACAAGTAAACACAATGATCTGAAAGGAACTTCCATAAAACATACAAGGTAAATGACTAAACCTGATATCACGCCAAGATAAACAATAATGTAATTAACTCAAATCCTCCATTATCATTCATGCAAACTATCCATCTCTAAGCCATGAAAAGAAACATCACATCATATTAGTATCTGGGAAAGCTGCTAGTCACATCCTGAGCATAGGCACGAGCAGGCAGATAAGCTCGCCACTTCCCGTGCAGAGCGATCAATGCACGGGCAGGTAGAAATGCTCGCCACTTCCCGTGCAGAGTGAATCTATACACGAGCAGGCAGGAATGCTCGCCACTTCCTGTGCAGAGTGAATCTATACACGAGCAGGCAGGAATGTTCGCCACTTCCTGTGTAGAGCGAATCTATACACGAGCAGGCAGGAATGTTCGCCACTTCCTGTGCAGAGCGAATCTATACACGAGCAGGCAGGAATGCTCGCCACTTGTCGTGCAGAGCCAATCAATGCACGAGCAGGCAGGTATCCTCGCACAAGCTCTAACACAACGTTATCCAAACTAATTTATACACTAACTTTATTCATCAGTATACATGCCTCTTGAATTTCAGATTCATCTCCCTTAAGCAAAAATCATTAAAACGTGTCTGTGAGAAATTTATACTTAATTCATAACCCCAGAGCCCAAATCAAAACTTATTAGTTAATCAAGGAGCTATACTTATGAATAAAGTCAAAGTTTCCAAAGTGCATATATATAAACATCCAATTTAAACAACCACTCTCCACCAAAGAGAATCTTCTCAATCAAATAAATACATCAAAGCTCAAATAAATCTAAAGATATGAATATGGATTTAAATCATGGAATTTACACTACAAGAAAAAATACTTTTAACAACATAAGATTAACAACGTGCATGAAAACACTTTGTGAAATGTCATATTCAACAACGTGCTTTTAAAACACGTTGTTGTATTAGTCATTTATAAGTGATTGACAACGTGCGCTCTTTGCACGTTGACATAAGTGGAATCAACAACGTGCTTTTTGCACGTTGTGGACGGGTTTACCAATGACAACATGAAAGCATGTTGTTATAAGTTTGTAAGCAAATAAAAAAAAAAATTTAGACTGATATACATTTGGGTTCCCTCTAGAGCTCACGCCCAAAATTCAGAAAAAAACACTAAAACAGTGTTCAGACAAAACCCTAACTTTCTCTCCTCTTGCTTCGTACTCTCTCCCCACGCCTGAATCGATCCTTTCCGTCCTGGCCTTTCTTCCTCTCTTCCTCTCTTCCTCTCGTCCTCAACAGAAGCCTACACAATGGTCATCATCTGTATCCAGTGAGCGACATTGAGCCAGTACACAGAGACATGAGCTAAGCTCCATTGGACAGAGAGTGACGACGTCGTTTTGAAGAGAAGAAGATGAACACATACATTACTGTGTCGGAGAAGCCAGAGTACCCGGTCTTTGATCGGAACCCTCCATTCACCAAAGTGGTCGGCAACTTCAGCACCCTCGACTACCTCTGCTTCGCCACCATCACCGTTGTGTCTGTCACCGTAGGCTACCTCTCCGATCTCTCTCTCTCTCTCTCTCTCTCTCTCACCCTTTTTCTATTTCTTGTTTGTTTTTTTTCAAATAAAGTAGTAACTTTTGTAAATGATTTTTATTTAATTTAATTTGTGCAATAATTATAGGGATTAAGCCAGGGATTAAAAGGCCGTCAATGGTGACCGGAGGTCTGATTGGGGTGATGGGCTGGTTCATGTACGCTTACCAGAACTCGGCGGGTCGCATCATGGGCTTCTTCCCCAACGATGATGAGGTAGCCCGTTACAAGAAATGAAATGAAATCAATCTTACTTTTTTTAGTGTTTTTTTTTTTTAATAATCAGACTGTTCCTTTTTTGTGCTCTGAATTTATTGATGGGTTTGTGGATTCCAAGTCAATGCTGTGATTTAGGTGTGGAAAATGTCATTCAACTGATAATAACATGTTGTTATGAGCTCCTCATTCTGAAATTCTATGCAAGTAATCGAATATTTTGTTTTGTGGTGTTAGCTCTCAACAATGTGGTCTTGTTAGTGCTTTTCTCATGCTTCTTCGTGACTTGGTTCTAATTATCAACTTACTTCTTTTTGCATTATCTGTTAGCTTATAGCTTAGCCTAGTAGCACTCTCAGTGGATTCATTTAGTCAATTGGGTCAAACTTAGTATGTAGCTTCCAGAGCTTTGTCTCCCTTTAATTTGTGTGATTATTGCTTAAGAATCTGAGAAATTTGAGTAAATTGATGATGATGCTGATGAGCATCTGAGTTTTAATGGTTTCTGTTGACTTTTAAGGTTTTGAAGATTAGGAATTTTATGCAAAAAATGAAAAACTCAGATTTAATTGGGGAAATGAAGATTTCACTTTTATTGTGGTTCTTGTTGTGAGTTTTAGAACTATGGAACATGGACATCTGAAAACAGAAAAAACACAATTGTTTAAAATAGTGTAGGGGTTGAGCTATAATTTAGGATGTTATTTTTCTTTCCTAATGAACTGAGCTATAATAATATTGGGTAGGAACTGTAAGATGGTTTCAGATATGTGGAAAAATTGAGCTGTAACCTTGGACTCAAAAATTGAGAGAGAGAGAGAAAGATATATATATATATATATAGTCCTCTCTTATCAAGAAAAAGAAAGTTTCTTTGCTGGTGGGTCTGAGAAAGTTTGTCTTGTAAGATTTTTGAGGGTGTGGGGAAGAAGATTATTGGGTGGGGATGGCAACATTTGCAGGGACTACCCAGAAGTGCTAGGCATGTGAGAAGATTGTCTACTTGGTTGATCAGCTCACTGCTGACAACTAATTCTACAAAATTAATATCCTCTATTGATCAAACTTTTTTGTGGAAAAATATCTTACATTCTTTAAGTTACTGAACTTTCTGTATGAAACATAATATATTAGGAAGATGTCACCCTTGAAATAGCAGAGGTTGTAGTAGGAGCTTTGAATGGTGAACTTTCTGCAACTTCTGTCAATGCTCCCATGGTCCCTGCTGAGGTATGTGATGCATGGTACATCATTCCCATTAACCAATGAATTATAGTAATTCATACCAAAAGATTAAGCTGAAACATGGTTCATGTCCTTAGATTGTGTCAGAGCTGGCTCCACTCTTATAATGGATTATATGGTTTCCAGTGATCCATCTGCTATTATTATTATTTTTTTTAATTTGGATTTTATGTCTTTATATTTTTATTTCCCATTAGTTATAATGAATTTCTGTCTGTCATTAGTTCTTGCCTGATTTGGTTTGCTATTGCCAGGACAGTTGTTTGGAAGTGTTGTATAAAAATAATGGACTCAATTTCTGTCTTCAATAGCTATGATTTTGCATCTGGAAGTTGGGCTAATTTTTTTTTTTTGTTGGTATAATGGGGGTTGAGAAGCTAATTCATGACTTCTGTTTTGTAAAGTTCAAAATATTGTGTTGGAGAGCTAATTCACTTTCTTTTCTTACAACTGACTGACTTGGAGAGGTCTAACAGTCTAAAAAAATTGTGGTTCCTTCTTCCATTTTGTGAAACATATTGACAGTCCTTAAGTCCTATCATAGAATATTCCCTTTCTGTCCAATGTGTAATCAATGGGTTTGGTCAAGGGATCTTTCTGATTTTACTCTACAACCATGGTCCAAATCTGTAAGCTCGTACTCACAGGGAAATTTGGAGACAATTATGTCATGAATCTGTGTAAGTTTTGGACAAATTTGTGCTAAGATAAGGGTAGGGGGTCCTTTTGGCTTTACAAATAAGAAAGCTTGCTTATGCATGACATATCATTCACTACTATGATGTCCTTTTGAGGCACGGTGACCAAATGTTTGTCATATCCCAAACTTAAATGAGTCAAGTTAAATCAATCATTTAACAAAAAAGAAAAGAAAATTGCAATCGTGGCTGATCTGGGAACTTTGATTCTCCAATGCGCATATCCTGTGGCATTTCAAGTTTAGAAAAAAATCAAGGGTTGGATAACTTGCCTTAGAAAGGTGGACCTCGTTTATATTATATCCACTGCATGGCTCTTGATAGTGGCTCATACTGACAGGCTTGCATATGCATCACTTAAATATACCTTTTCCTTTTTTTTTTTTTTTTTTTTTTGCCACAATATACCTTTTCCATTTTAATTTAATTTATTCCTACATTTGTGCTCTTGAGAATAACTTAAAAAGTATGCATGCACACAATTAAGAGTAGATAAAATTTGTATGATGGCAATAGAAATCACAATTCTCCAATTTTGTTTGGTAGGTGATTTTTTATTTTATTTTATGGATATTAACTTATTTATTAATGTTGAAAAATCTAGTGCTACAGTTCTTGAAATGGTGATTATCTTTGGTGATGTCTCATTTGTTTTAGCCAAGAGGTGGTAACAATGTCACATATGGTCCCTGAGTTAATATGGAAATTGTACTACTTGGACAAGTAAATATGAATCCTTTATGTGCTTAACAAATGAAAGAATTTATTTCCTTTCTTTTTCTTTCCCTTAATCCTTTGTTTCAGTTAAATGTAGAAGTTGAGCATTAATTGTGTCATGTTTGGAGTAAATCTTTTTTTGTTTGTTTTTGTTTTAATCTTGAAGTGAGCCTTTTTCTCTTATTCCATTGCAGATATGTAAATGATGGGAGACCCTTCTGGCAATATATAGCCAGTTCTTCCACTGGCTGCTCAGATTCTCAGTACTTTGAAGAACTTTATAACTACTATACAACTGACAAGGTTGGGTGATCTATAAGTACCATTTTCTGTATGACATGTAGAAGTGTGAATTTGGTTATGATATTTTCTCTGTTTTTTTTTTTTTCCATAGGCTTGGCACCTCTGTGATCCTGAAGTTGAGAAAGTATTCGAAGCTCTAAGAAAAGCAGGTGTCAAAGTAGCTGTTGTCTCAAATTTTGATACCCAATTAAGACCACTTTTGCAGGCTCTAGAGATGCAGGCTGTGATGCTTGGCTTTGGGGAAGTGATGTTCACTCCTTTAAGGAGGTACGTTCTCATCACATCTCTACTACACTATGGGATGTTTGGATAAGGGTGTTTACGATGTGTAATTTACAATGTCCTAAAAAACCTCTAGGAACATGGGCCTATCATGGGTCATATTCTTACACTTCAGGTTATTACTATGCCATAATTTCAGCCTCAGTTGAGATGCAATTTTCTTATGTTTTTCCTTGTATTCAGTGCAATCATACATGTCACTCCCCCTATCACTCTCTTATTTTCTCAACTCTGTATGTTTGTAGTGGTGACTCCAAGATGGACTCTCTACTCTCCTATCTCAATTTCAATATATTCAAGGTGGGATGGTGCTGTTGGTGTTAGTATATTGAAGAACACAATTGGCAAATAGGTCACACACCACATTTTGTAATGCAAGGTGTCCAACTTCAGTATTTTCTAATTTCCTTTCATATGAAGAATTGGTGGATGTTTAATTCTCTTAACTAAATTTCAATATATTTTAGTTAACTTTTCATTGGGAAATAACTTGTGATTGGTGAATTAATGAGATGTATTCTCTTTTGGTATGTAAGATTCATTGTGGATATAAATTTTGGTTGTAGCATAGGTCATGTTTGTCAATATATATATATTTTATAAAAATATTGTATAACAACGTGCATGGCATGTTGTCAAAAGATTCACTACAACACACATATGCACGCTGTCGAAACTGTACTACAACATGCGTCGCGCGTTGTGACTTATACATTAGACAACGTGCGAACGTTGTCGTTTCTCCGTTTGTACATTCGGTTATATGTATTAACAACGTGTTCGTGATCTTTTGACAACGTGTGATGCACGTTGTTAAAAGTCAAAAACTTTTAACGGCATGTCGTTCGACAACGTGCGTCTGCACGTTGTCAATACCCTTTAACAACGCGCATTGCATGTTGTTAAAGGCCTTTTTTCTTGTAGTGTTATTAAATTTCTTTCGAAAACCAAAGTCCAACCCACAATGCAACAATCTAAATAAACTCAAGATAACAATTAGGATAATAAATCATGAAATTCATAAATCATTTATAAAAACAAAAGGCCAACTCATAGTGCGAAATCAGTGTCGATCCTCCGTCGGATTGTCTTGAAGCTCGTTGATACTGCCTAGAGGAGTAAAACCCCTCAAGAATCACAGCCAACGGTGGCCGGAAACGGTTGAAATCGACGAAAAGGGCTGGCAGCAAAGCAGAGTTTCCCGAGTTGTTCTTGCGCATAGGAGAGGCTACCCGGCTAGGGGAAAGCCGAGGGGAGATGGCCGGCTCCTAGGGGTCAGGTCGGTGGCCTTGCGCTGTCGGGAAAATGGTCGGACCACTGCCTCCAGTGATGAGGCTGCGCGCGCAGAGGAGAGGAGAGAGAGAGAAAGACCGAGGGAGGTGGTTGGCATCGGGGGGAGATGCTCGCCTGAGGTCGGGTTTGGCGGTGGCTAGCCGGCGATGGTGGCTGGGAGGGGGATGTGTGCGCGGGGAGGAAGGAGAGAGAGAGAGAGAGAGAGAGAGAGAGAGAGAGAGAGAGAGAGAGAGAGAGAGAGAGAGAGAGAGAGAGAGAGAGAGGACAAAATGAGGAGAGAGAGTGATTTTGGGTTTTTAAAACTCATTTCTGTAAATTTACAAAATTGCCCCTCACTTCAAATGCCTGTATCTCTCAAATCGTAACTCGGATCGACGCGTGCTACGTGTCTATGAAATCATGGACTCGAGACCTACCTAACAGGTCCAAAGTCAAAATTAAAAGCCTAATAGAATGAGAAGTCAACTTTTGGGTCAAAGAAATTTTAAAAGAAAGTTAAAATTTAATCACAACCTCTTTATTTCCCAAATAATTTTCCAAAATAATCAAATTAGATTCTCAAAATATTTAGAATAAATCCTTGAAAAATACGGGGTCTCACAATTCAATCTCCCACTACATCTCTAAATGGCCATTACGAATAAAAATTTAAATTTTTTGTGAAATTTGGGTCGAGTCGTTACATACCATTCTAGCCATAATAAGTTTTTTGCAATTCCAGAACTAACACCTCATATTATCACTTCCTCGCCCATCTGTATGCAAGGAATGTGGGAAAAGGTGTCAGGACCGCCCCTGGATTCCACTCTGAAACCCGGAAGGATCTTGCGGGATCCAAATTCAAGGAAAATCCTACCGAAAATTCTGCAGAACCTTCCCTGAAAATGGACTAACCCAGAAATTTCAAACCTGTTAAAAAGCACTCCTAAATAGCAACCACCTCTACCACAACCAAAATAGGGTCTCAGACCCAGCAATTTCACAGAAATCCAACTTAAAATTGTAGAATGGTTATCAGAGCTCCTATTCTATTACAAGGAAGTTTTTACAAGAATAAAATGTCGCCTACAGGGTCTGACTAGGGAGATGGACGCGAATGCCTCGACATTATTGGCTCGACCTCCACCAAAGCTACTACCTGGGGGGACAATTTAAGACAAAACAAAACAAACCGTGAGACAAACTCAGTGAGTGGACAGTTTAATGAAAACGAAAATAAAGTAAACTTCCTGTTTCAGAAAATCCTTTAAAACAACATTTAGCACTACGACCTCACGTCACTCTCTGAAATCCCCCAGTTTTAAAACCATTTCCAAGCTTTAAGAGTGTTATAAAATTTTTGAAACTTAAGGAAGAGATAAATCAAAACACATTTCTCAATAGCCAACCATCTAAATTAATAAAGTCATAAAAATAATAAAATCGAAATCTTTATAAAATTCGAAAGGTATTTCTCACTTAAAATCCATATTTAAACTCTTGAAGATAACAATTTAATTTCCACCATGCTTATACCCTGACTTGGCCATACACCTGTGCGAAATTCTTGCATCGCACAGGTAGGCAATATCCTGGCCATACACACGCGCAGAATAAAATCCAAACACGTGCAGACAATTCTGGTCATATGTACACGCAGAGCGGCCCCCAAAGGGCGAAGCATCCCGACACACGGCTCAAAGCCTATATGTGTACCGTGATGGGTCCCAAAGACCTATCCAAACCGATAATCTGGAGGGTACTGCAACGGGTGGTTTGAAAACCATTTTTCATAACCAAAACAATAAATCTTTTTCTCATCAAAAGCAAATATTATCGAAACATTCCCACAAAACTTAGATCAAAATATCAAAGTGTATTATTTCAAATATATTCAATATACATGAAACAAATCCAATCTTTTCGACAATACCCAAATTATTAAATAAACCACGTGAATGAAACAAGAGACTAGATTCTTTTCCAAAGTCCAACAACTCAGAAAAATCGACATGTAAATCTAGGTTTTAGAACTTATTTATGAACGCATTTTGAAATCCGAAATCCATTGCCATTGGTCAAATCCCAAATCATCTCAAGATATTATGCACAATAGAATTAATGAATTTTTATAAATTCATTTAAAACCAAGGTTCAGTCACACTTGTTATTTCTAAATCAAACTCAATTAATCAAAATAAAACGCAAATTTCATAAATCATTTAAGGAAACAAAGGTCCACTCACAGTGAGAAAATCTAACTTCGATCCTCCGCCGGATCGTCGCGAACCCCAGTCGTCTCACCTAAAGAATAAACCATAATTTCAATTAGTCTTGACTCGATAATAATTAAAGTGTGTACAAGAAATATTGAACCTAATTGTCATGCCCATTTATCAATTAACCCGAGGATTTATTTACTTAATGCATAATAACCCCGTAAGCACTACTTCCTTCGAATCTCCTTGGCTCAACCCAACATCGCCCCAAACGTCCCAAAACCAGTTCCAACTTAAAAGAGACTCGTCCGATGTTCACTTTGATCAAAAGGCTCTCCCTAGAACGAAATTAGTATTAAAAAGTTTCAAATTAATTCTACAATAACTCCGTCTTTCCAACTATAAATGACATAGCCAAAACCAATTATAAACCTCAAATATAAATCTACGTAGCCTACCTCTATCGACCACACCGTCTGAGGGTAAATTCGTTATCTAAAAAGTGTTCAATTACGATCCAAATTGAAATTTCCGTCAACCCAAGGGGCGTCCACCTATCCAAAAACATTCCAACTCAGTAAGGGTTTGTTTTTCACATTATCTAAAAGAAGTGGTGGCTGGGTGGTTGAAACCACCGCTGAAACTGCTCAAGGTGGCGATACAAAACTAAAATTCACCATTTCTCCAACATTTCTCTAACTTTTCAGTTCTAACCGCAAAATTGGAGTTCCTAGAGATGAAACTTATCCAATAAAACAACAAGAACACACTGTAATCCAATAATCAAAGAAATTCCAAAATGGTCCTAAACTCCCATAAATTTGAAGTTTCAAATTTCTATATTTTCAGAGCTAACAACCAGAGGGAATAAAAATCCAAAGAAAGAGGAAGAAAACCCACTTACAAGGAAGGTGATTGGCGCCGAATTTCAACCGAAAATTTGGCGAAACAGAGGGGAGCCAAAACAGCTGGGTTTCCTGTGCGCACGGGCTGGGCTAGCTGGAGGCGGAGCTGGCGAGCTAGCAGGCGTCGGGGAGGCACGCCGGTGACCTCGTGATCGAAAGGCCGACGACCTACTGGTGGTGGCAGACGGGCTTCTCTGGCCTTGTTCGCTCGCGTGTGTGGGGTGGGCTGCAAGGGGGGTGACTGGGATGTAGTGGTGGTCAGCGCGGTGGGGTCACGCCGGTGATGTTGGGTCCGCTGGTGGTGGTCGACGGCGAGCTGGGTGGTGGTGGTCGTCGATCGGTGCAGGGGTGGTTGCAGGGAAGTAGAGAACCGGGGGAGAGAGAGTGCGGGAAGAGAGAATAAATAGAGGGAGAGAGAATGTTCTAGAGAGAGAGAGAAACTTCTAGAAAAATCTGATTTTTAAACCCAATTTGTCCATTTTATGAAATTGCCCCTCACTTCAAACGCTCATATCTTTCAAACTGTAACTCGGATCAACGCGTGATACGTGTCTATAAAATCGTGGGATCGAAATCTATCTAACGGACCCAAAGTCAAAATCGAAAACTCATTTATTTTAAAAGTCAACTTTGGATAAAGCCCCAAACAAAAATAAATATTTAAATCAAAACCCTTTTGATTTAAATAAATAAATCTCAAATCTTTAAAATACAATTCAACATCCTTTAAAAAAATCTCTTAAAAACATAGTTAAATAAAAATTTAAATTTCTAGTGAAAATTTGGGTCGGGTCGTTACAAAAGGAAGATATAATTATAAGAAATTCACAGTTGATCATATAAATTATCATCAAAGAAAATACTGACTAACTGAAAATGAAAAAAGAAAAGTAATAATATGTAACCAAAAATAACATTTTTTTTTTCATTTTAAATTGGAATTTGCTAATGATTATATACAAATAGCACATGTACTCTTTTACCATTCTTGATGGCATTCTGGTGCTTTCCAAGCAGTATCAGCAAGTTTCTTTCAATCACATTCACAAAGATCATAATTGAACAGCATAGCATAGTAGCTTTCACCAAGTGTTATGGAGCTGAACCACTCCATTATCTTATTCAATAGAGAATAGAGAAAACTGTCTTCCTCCTATATCTCTCGAGGCACCTATCATTTAGCTATGCACCAGGACTGACCAAGTACCTCCACCCAGCAATTCCCAAATGAGGAGCTAAAATTAAACCCAAATGAGGAAAATAAAATCAAATTGCTTTCAAATACATCAGCCAATAACTTCAATTTATATGCATCACAGAAGGACTTACAAGTAAGCTTATTTGGATGATTTTGCCCTCTTCTTGAGCCTTTGGGTATGTTTATTACCTTTCAGGGCATTTTTCTTAATCTGACAGCAAATTAATTTTAATTGAAAAAAAAAACATAAAAGAATTAACAGTAGTAGAAGTACCTGATTGAAAATTGAAAATAAGTTTCCACCAGTGCCAATGCACTGATGCAGGGGATGTGAGCAATACTGGGCCAATCCTTTCATTTCATCTCATCATTGCTTCTTCACTCAGTATATTTAATGACATGGCAGCCTGAAACAATAAATAAAAAATATTGTGCTTCTCTACTCAGTATATATGCATTAAGTTATATATATAATTGGCATTCAAGTTTTTCCTTGGATACTTGAAAGCAAGTATTCTTTCACATTTTGATAGAGGCTAGCCTTTATGAATTACTTGGAGTAAAGTGTTAAAGTTTTTAATTTGGAGAGTAAATGACACAAGTTGTGATAAGGATCCTCTTACATGTCTAGAATCAGTTCTACCGGGTAGAATTTAAATGCACTAGCATTTACATAGTTCCAATTATATTACGACCAAGTAGAAGAGAGTTGAACTTTATATCCAGAAAAACACACAAATTGTCATTAATAAACAACTTGGAAGTACAAATAGCAATACAAAGAAGTCTTCAAGCTCCATTTAGGTTGGTTCTCAAGTGAACAAAGATATTCAATCAGATAATACTATCCAAATTCTTACTGACATGGAACATGCATTCCTCCGCAAAACAATATCGACAATTGGCAAGAAAATTTGGAGCTTCCTTCATGTTAGACCTAAATACCTAATGCATGACAAAAAGTTAGTACTCAAAAGTATGACTCAGAGTCCATTCAGAATTTAAGACCTGTATAATAGGCACAATTCAGAACTAGCACCTCAAATGACGTACCATTCTAGCCCCAAAAAGTGTAATATTGGCAAGCAGTAGCATGTTTAGAGGTCCCCAACATTGATATCTACCCATAAAACATGAAGGGATATAAAGAATTGAATAACCAGAGTCTTATATAAGGAGTAAATGGCAACCGCTATTCTTGCAAAAGGCAAAATTTCAAAGTCCTTCAGAATATACCTTCATGTGTTTTATGACACTTGTGTTCCACATCAAATTGTAAAAAAGCCTGTTGTAGGCTGTAGCCCACCCCATTTTTTTTGTAAAAAAAAAATATGTAGTACTCACTGTACTCTTGACCTAAAATACAAGTCTTAGTCCAATACCCAACTAATTTCAGCCCAATACCTAACTAATTTCAGCCCAAACCCCAAACCTTATTAATTGAGTTGTTTTCTTTTGGCCATTATTAATTGGCTGATTCACTAATCACTAATATTACATTCCTACCCACAAAACAGATATTTTGCTTTGAGTTCAGACAGAGGCGCCACAATACTATCCTTGCCTTCGCATCTTAATTTCCTCCTTTGTGAATCACTTCTCTCCCTATCCCTCTCAACCAGCGAGCAAATAACGGTAAGTGGTCTACCTCTCTTCACTACACCATTTGTTGCTTAAATCCACTATTGGTTTATGTTATCTATTGATGCATTAGCAACTAAAGATTGGTTTGAAGGTTGAATATCCACCATGCAGTCACTCTTAGGCAGTAGGTTGCAGAGAAAGGGGTGGCAAAGTGGCTACCCAAACCAATTTTGGAATGGTGGAGTTTGGAGACAAGCTAGAATTATCTAACTGTGCTGACAATTTCTGCCTCCACCAATGTTGCAGGTAGTTGCAATTAGAGGCTCACCATGATATGCAGATGGTTGCTGTATTGGTGAATGGTTGTAAAAGATTAAACAAATACTAGGCATGGATTTTAGGACCTTCAACATAATAGTGGATAATATAAGCCAACTAATCTTTTTACTTGCTATTTGCTCTCCCACTAATTTGATCCAAGTTGGTTCTTTGGTATCAGAAAACCAAATCTTTGCAACTATTTCTTTTCTTTGGTGATGATCAAACTGTCTTTTCCCACCAATTTTGTGTTAGAGTTGTTTGAATGACATAATGGTTAAATTGCTAATTGGTTTTTGCTCATAAGTGCATTGCATAATGATTTTGCAGCTACCACTATTATATTTGCAGTGCTTTACATGATATATTCATATTTTTGCTGCACTTAATATATGCTTCAGCTAGCAGATTAATCAGGAAATGAGATGATATGTCAAAATAGTGGTCAGCTTAATTATACATTCAACTCCCCCCAGATGGATAGTTATTATAGCAAAAATACAAATTGTATGTCATTGAAAATTCTCATTATGCAGCAACGATAAATCAGTATTTCATTGAATCAAAATCAGCAAGGTACTGCTCAGTTAATAGACCAAAATAACACACTGCAAAAAGGGGACAATTACATAGCATGAGTTCCACAAAGACAATTCAACCAAATCAACCTGATTGGATGGCCAGGACATCAAAAAGTACTAAGAAACTAAAAATAACACAAGCTGGTCTTTCATATTCTTTGCCACTCTCTCATGGTTTAGTCCGAAGCATTAATTCAAATTCCCAAACTTGATAATATATATCAAGGTCTACTCCCCTAATATATACTAGCAAGTAAGTTGACCCTAAACACCAACAAAGGGTTTCAAAAGAGCAGTGCTTCTATATCTATCAAAACAACAAAATCAATCTTACTTGCACCTTCAGTGAGTATCTGCCCCCTCACGTCCATCTCTGGAACCTCCTCCACTTCCCCCACCACCATCTTGCTCGTTCAGTGTATAAACTATGCGCTGCTGCCCCAATGGTGTGGCAGAACTGGAACTTGCTCTAGAGTAAGTCTGAAATGATGATGACATAGATGCAAATTGGCCCGGACTGGTGCTGGGAGGAAGTGGCAGAAGGGACGGCGCTCCATACGAAGTGTTAGTAGTCCCAGTACCAATGCTTCCCCTTAACAAGCTGTCTAAAGCTGTCGACACCCTCCCATTGAAGTTGAAGTCCATCTGCGACTGCTACCTTTGAAGGTTCAGTATCTCTGCATTATTGACAATTCGCAGCCTCTCCACTTCAGCGCGATACTGCTCCATCACCCTTCGATTGTTCTCCATCTCTAGTCGTTGAACTTCTGCTTGCCTCGCTGCCTCAGCCACTAGCTGCTCATTCGCCAACCTCAAAGCTTGAAGCTCTGCCCCAACCCCACGGCGCTCAACAACCAGTCCTGGAATGTCCCTAGGAGTAACCCCGAGACCATATCCTTTGGCACGACCACTGGTTTCAGGACCCAAGATGGCTGCAAATATCTCATTGCAGATAGCAGCAGTGATTGGAGGGTTGGTTAGCACTTGCTCATACTCTGCCACTTGCCTGTCCATGTCCATCTGTCCATAAAAGATAAATCTCATTATTGGAAAGGTAACTCAGTCTACAAACATCATGACTGTATAATTGGAATAGGCAGATGTACAGTTTTAAATATTAATTAAAACAACATGGATATATTTATTGCCAAGACATGATTGGATATATATTTTAAGGATGTGTTTACACTCAAATCACAAAATAATCCATATTTGGTGCATGCATGACTAATGACACATTGGCAGCCAATGCATATAGAACTCAGGTTATCGCAGTGGGTCAATAATTTCATACTGGGGTAAAACAATATTAGACAATGCCTATATATAACTAGCATGAATCAGATTTTTCATACAGAGTTACTGTGATTTATTCCATCACAGTACTCACCATGATCTCCCTTGAAGCTTCATCAACCGGGTTGCCATTGGATCTCATGTGGGTAAGTTTGAAAAGCTGAATCCGGTTTGGTTCCTCACCATTATGATCTTGCGCCTGCAACATGACACTCACTGTGATACACACCTAAACCATGCAATTGTATCTGCATTAAGTGTTTCATAATTAAACAACAAGGTATTGTCAAATTTCAACACATATTCCTTACGTATTCATCTCTCACTTGGGCGTGTGATTTGGTCCCAGTAGTATGGCCACAGTGCAGCTATCCACGGTTAATGGTGTTGACTGCACATCGTTTCTAATGCAGACAAAACAGCCCACTACTACAAAATAGCAATCAGACAACGGATTTTCACCGTTGTCTAAGTTTATAATTTACCGTCGTCTAATCGAGTGTTGTCTATTCATACCCCCAATAGACAACGGATAAAATCCGTTGTCCTGGTGCACCTACACAACGGTTATAGATGTACCACCGTTGTATATACAACCTTTAAAATCAATGATTTGGAAGATACCGTTGTTGAGTGCCAATTTAAACATCGGTTTATATTTAAAAACCGATGTATATATATATGTTAAACAACGGTTATGTTAAGTAAAGAATTGGTTTTACAACTATTTTAGGTAGAAACACGAGGTGAAATAGCCATTAAAACAACGGTTTATTGTTAAAAACCGTTGTCTAATCTATTGAATAATATGTGTATTGCCATGTCTATAGGTTTTTCAAACTACGGTGTTTTATATGAAACCGTTGTATTCATGCATTAAGAAAATTAAATATTAACCATATAACCGTTGTATATACTTATTTGGTACATCGATTTTTGGATTAGAAACTATTGTATGAAGGTACTTAGCACAATGGCTTCTTAAGATTTGTGTGGTATGCTTAAGAATTAGACAATGGTTTATGATATTGAACCATTGTAAGTCAAGGGCACAGACCACGCTTTTTATCGAAAAACTGTTGTATAATGTGCCTGTTTACATATGTTTTTAGAAACTCCCAATTGTCTTTGACCACAATGCAATTATGAACAAACAATGCAAAATCTGAATGATGAGATAGGTTGTTTTGGTACAACCATTAATTGATTCCCTTCATAATTAACATTCCTAATAAATTATACATTTACAAAATACCAATTCACAATAATAAAGGATTGGAATTTCTAATATAACCAAATAATATAAGATATTTAAAGGTAGTAATTGTATATATGTACCTTGCTCCCTTAACCCAATTTCATTCACAAAACCAGCCATATATGCCATAAACAAAAACCCTCCATATATACCTTTCCAAAAAACTAGGCATCAATCTAATGAATCAACCTAATTGCTGCCATATATATATCAAAATATTATCCAGCAGCTAGCCTATCAATCATCCCAAGCTAATCTAGCAAAGTAATCAATATATCATATATACCCAAAGCTAGTCTAGCTAAACATATGGCCTACGTAAAAAAGGTGTCATGCAAAAATCCAACCAGAAATGTCTACATAAACTGGCCCACGAAGTTTGCCCATTCAGCCCGGACTTCATCGATATCTTCTTGGGTATAAGTGTTGTCTTGCCTTCGTTCCCACTGAAACAAGGCAAACATGGAGTACTAATTAAAAATAAAATTCAACCAAAAATTTTATGTAACAAAGATAATGATGTAACACCACAAATAGAAAGAAGAGGATTAGTTCTAAATCTCAATGTCCCAACCTCCCTGGCCCTCTATATTTGTGATGGCATGTCACTATCCCTGCTTGCATTTCATTTGTTCATATTGTTTTTTTTTTGGGGGGTAAGGGGCATTTGTTAATCTATGGTCTCAATTTAAAATTCATCTATTTCTAAGACCCATTTCCCATCTTTGTTCGGTTAATTGAAAGCAGTTGAGGTTCCTGGGACTATCAAGGTGGCGCCAACAAACACTTCCAAAACTTGAGCAAGCATATTCTATTATTACATTGTGAAGCTCAAAGCTCCACACAGCATCACATAGCAGAGATTTGAAATTACCCAGAAGGGCCACTGTGTAGAAACAGTAATCATGAAAAGTGAAATATAATTTGAGACAGAGACTGCAACAAACAGTAGAAACAACACCATGATTAAAATTTAAAAGTAACTATATATATATAGTTAGCATCCACAAGATAAAATAGGGGCCTATATCCAGAATCAAGCTCCAATATATTAACACAAGTGATCATCAAAATTGTTTTCCTTTTATTCCAAGCTTTCAACCACAATTTGTTTTCCTTTTATTCCAAGCTTTCAACTACATTTCCAAGCTTTCAGCCACAAAACAAATTAAAGCATTATAAATTGCAACAATACATTAACTTCTTTCTCAAGATTCGAATACCCATTTATAAATGCCCAGCAAGGTCTAAACAATTTATAAGTCATTTTGACATGATATTATATAGCTCCTAAGAGTAGCAAGGGTTCAAAATGTCCAAGTAAAAGACAATTATCATATCACTGCTCATACCAAAAACATGACCAACATAATGTCAGGTTGGCTGACTAATTCATACCTTATTCACAAAAGCTAAGCCCTCATCTTCAATTATTTCCTTCATAAAGCGCATAACAAAATAACCACACTCCTTGTCACTTGGTTGTTGAGGAATGCCCTAAATACAAATAAACATTAATTAGAATGAGCACATATATAGTTCATTTAGCAATTTGTTATTTGATGTTTAAAGCAAACAAGCCAACCTACCGCCATATTTTTCCAAATTATTGTTTTACGCCCTTGCCTATTCACTTGAGCATTGAATATTTTAATCCCGCTGTGGCATGATCGAAAAACCAAATGATTTCAACACTTTATGAGATATGGAGTGAAATTATAAACTGATGACAAAAAAATTACAGCCTTACTTGTCCACAACAGTTCTCCATTCATCACCGATCAGACGCCTTCTCATTGGGTCCATAAAATAGACAATCTCCTTCTCCGGATTGATAACCGTCAACATCCAATGATTTCTACGCATTTAAAATTCTCTTTAAATACATTACATGGCTGGAAATGTGTATTTACATTGACAATCAAAGATATTTTAACATTGAATAACTTACCCGGAATTGTAAGGGACTAAAAAAATCTTATCGTTAGAAGACGTGGCGAACCTATCTGCCAAGTACCGTGTTCTTTCCGTTACAGTTCCACACCCTATTGCACCAGTTCGAGCAGGGTCTACGAAACCAACCATGTTTACCATCTTTGATCTCTTCACCACATTGTACAAGTACCTAAAAAATATTTAGCAAGTCAAATAGCTAGCATGATTGAATAATCTCATCTTTTTTGCTGGATATTAATATGTAAAAATCCCCTATTCATTTTTTTTACCTCATGTAAACCACAATACAGTTGGCTGATATTTCAACCATGCCACCAAATTGGGTAATATCTTCGGACAGTATGTAGGTTCTACGAGCTGCCCCAAAAACGTCCGCCTCTATTTCAAAGTTGATTGTTAATCCCTCATTCATTACATTTTGTGCATACATGCACAACAACTTCAGTGGCGTAGGCATTGCTTGCAGGTTCAACACAATTCCCTTCATCCTATCTTGCTTCTCATCTTTTGCTTTCTTCAACACAATCTTGTCCTGCCCAGCACACATCCAAAGCACATATAACATTATAAAAATTAATTGTAGGGCTGGGTTTCAATTCATTCAAACCTCAATGGAGTACTTATAATCATCAAAAATCAATATGTTGTATTAGTTGACTACTTAATTTGTACATGCAGCAGCTGCCAGCTTGCCAAGGTGTGTCGTCTATGAGTCAAATTATAAAAGAGTGTCTATGAGTCATATTCATGGTTACTTAATGAGAAAAATTAAGGCTAGCTAGCTTTGTAGTTAGGCAAGGGGGAAATTGATCTGATGAATACAATGCATATTGCAGAGAGGGGTAATGGCCAAGTATTATTATAAATTTATAATAATACTTTCAAACAAGGTTTATAGTCAAATTATTGTATGTGAATTCAAATAAGTTGGGATGAAATATATACCTTCAAAACAATTTTCTTGTCCTGCCCAGATTCCAGGTGGACACAATCAGCATCCACATCGATCTTCTGCGTGTCTTTCTTGTCCACCTGCTGTTCAGCATTCTTCTTCATTTCCTTCTCCACATTTTCTTCAATATTATCCTCAACTTTGTTCAGAATAAGAGTCTTCTTGATTGCATTGGTGCTTGCTTTATCAGAGCCATATCCAACAGTATGAGGAGTTGATGGAGTACCGGGATTAGGGGCTAACATCTCAGGGGTTGGTCCCTCAGCCTTGGAATTCTTCCCTTCCTCTATTTCATGAATTTTCTCCATCCAATATTTTCGTTCCTCAGCTATTATCTTCTCTCGCTCCTCTTCCATGATCTGTTTGACACTATCTTTGATTGTGTCTTTTATACTCTTTCTTGGAGGGAGCCTAAAGTAAGAACTTGGCTTTACATAACCTCCCACACCTCTAACTCGCCCCGAGTGCTCAGGGGTCCCTAATGCCATTGTTAGCACATCAGTGGAACCAGAAATAGATAATGTGCCATCAGCTACCTGTTTCTTCAAATCCTCCTGAAACAATATATGTCTTATAAATAAACAAGGACAAATAAAGTTGATTTCAAATTTAAAAAGAAGTCAACATTGTCAGATCCAACATTGGTAGGATTATAATCAATACAATATCAGTAGCTTACTTACAATTCTGGCAGCAGTCTCTGCTACCTTTGCATTTGGGATCTTCCCACTTTTATCTTCGTGTGCTTTAATCCAAAGGGTTGCCCGATCAAACTCCGCATCAGGCATTGTTTTCATCTTTAAAACAAACAAATGATTAACATCTTAATAAACTTGATTAACATCTTAATATATATATTCAACCAAGGCAGTTAAAATTCACACTAACCAGTTCATCCTCCAAACCAGCATACCCTTTACGCGATAGTCTATGATGATACTCATGCTTAGATATCCTATCCACCTGTTCGTTGTGAACTTGCTGCAAAATAGAATATTTCCACACAGTGAGGACTCTATTTACAAGTTTAAAAACAACAATTTTATAGAAATAAAACAAAAGAAAAAGCTGACATGCAGACCAGGCCAAGGATCACTTGCATGGTCATCCCAATTCAAAGTCCTGGCAGCTCACTTGCATGCAATTCATGAGTTGAATCCAGCCACACAATTGCAACATTACTTATTAATTGACAAAGTATAGTATATATATTAATAACAGTATATATAGTTATGTATGCCTGAATGCTAATAAGATGTACAGTATATTAATAACATTACTTATCAATTCAGCCATAATGGTGATATTTGAACCAAGTCAAGGATGAGGATGTAATGGTGATTGCTCTTCTTGAGGTGACAATAAGATTAAGAAAGTTATGTTTTTTAATTTGTTTTTTTTTACTTTCATGAAGCATTACTGCCCAACCAGAAAAGAAATGAAGGGGCTACAAGAATTCAATATAACCAAGAAAAAATAGGCATAATTAATATCTTACCTCCCACTGAACCGAAATCCTAGAGTTCACAAAGACCTTCCAATCTGCCTTCTCAATAAATTCATACTCTTTAGGAGGGTCAATTAATAAATCAGGTTGGTCTTTGTAAGGGAGTACATATTTAGTAGTCAGTCTAGACTTGAATTCCCTCCACTTAGATGATGCAGATGCTAACACCATCTTCCTACATTCAGCAGGTAGCACAAAAGCCATCTACTTGCATAGAGAAACACACGTTACACAATTTACATCTTAATAAAACTGTAATTTTATAAAGTTTTAGTATGATAATGTACTAGTCATATAAATGTGGGACAAATGTTGCTTACCTCTACATTTTCCCAAATTTTGGCCTTTACATGATCATCCACTTTCTTCCAAGTGTCTATGATAATTGGGACCTTTGTACGTGCTAAAGTCCCAATGTAAGACTGCATCTCGGTCGCTGCCTTCCCATGTGGCTGCCCTTTTGCATTGAACTCCACCACCTTTTTGACTTTCATTATTTTTCGCTTTACAATGCGAGGCATTGTAACCATCCCCCTCTTATTCTTTCCATTAACTGAGCTCTCGGTGGTGGCAGTGTCCTTTGTCACCTTCGATTGACATGAAGTGGGCTCAGCTGCCTTTGATTTGGAGGTCTTCTTCTTGGAGGAAGCCACTGCCTTTGCACCCATTGAAGTGGGCTCAGCTGATTTTGATTACTGTAAAAAATAAATAAATAAATGATTGAAACCTATAGAATTTACTACTAAAGATTTAATTTTCAGTACCAAGTAAAAACCCATGAATGGCAGTGTCATAGAGATATGCTACATATCCTTCCAATTAGATTAATAGAACTAACCTTTACTTATCTGTAGTTTCTGCTAAATTTTGCAAAGAATGCAAAGAATGCAGTAAAGCACCTGCAAAACAATACCAATCATGGATTAAAAGCTTTATATATATAATCAGATACATGGATTAAAAGCTTTATATAACCAGAAAAACACTTAACCAAAAATCACACATTAAAAATAAGCACACAGTCATGGCTCAAGCAAAACAAAAAAACCAGTTACCTTAGATAAATGCCCTTTTGATACTACTGATCAATCCATATACCCTCACCATCAGGTCTAATGCAATTTGTAGGATTTTCACTAACAATGTCATCAAATGTCTCAATGGATGGAAGATCTCTGGTAAAAGGTTCATGATCCACTATAATATCCCCTAACTCATCATCATAATCGCAATCATTGTAATTTCTATCTTGGGTTGATAGAACAACAGACCATGCAGCATCTGCAGGGTCTTCCACGTAAAAGACTTGTTTGACTTGGCTAGCCAAAACAAATTGATCATGCTTGAAACCTATCCTACTAAGATTGACCAAAGTAAAGCCTAGATCATCTATTTTAATTCCATTTGTATTCTCAACCCAATCGCACTTAAAGATAGGAATTCTAAACTTGAAGTAGTCAAGTTCCCATATTTCTTGAATCACCCCATAGAAACACATATCTGTGATTATGGGGTTTTTATCTTTCGCACTAGAAATTTGCATTGTATCACCAACCCAACACACGCCACTGTTTTGAACAGCCCGAACTGCATCACGAGTCTTAGTATTAAAATGAACCCCATTAATGGAATAAGCATTAAATTTCGGGACTTCCATGCATGGCCCATCAGCTAGCCAACTCAGCGTGTCTGGTATGTCATTAGTTTCACAATTGAGGTCAGATTTAACCTGCAAGGATAAACACTCATTTACATACAAGCTAGGAATTACTTATATAGCTTAGTGCATCCTTTTAAGAAACTAACACTTACTCGATTCTTTAACCAAAGAATGAAAGTGCGATTGTGCTTATCTTGCAGCCACTTTTCATTTTTTTTTAACCTAGGATGTGTAGCCTTCAAATAGCTCATATGCTCACTACAAAAAATGTTAGAATCCTCAATTAATATTGACAGTTGTGCTACTCAAAGACTTAATTAATGAACATGAAAATGAAGTCAGATTTCCCTTACGCGATATAAGGTGTCACTTCCTTTGTATTCTCTAATACAAACAGATGGGCTTGGTCCAAAAGCTCACGATCAACCCTATGTATAGAAGCACCGGATAAGGGCTTACATTCCTTAGAAGATCCCTGATTGTGTCTTGATGGGATTCCAACAGTACTGCCACGAGAAAGATGTTCAAAGCAAAATTCCAAAGCTTCTTCAGCAATATAACACTCGGCAATGCAACCCTCGGGTCAATACCGATTCCGAACATACCCCTTTAGCACTTTCATATACCGTTCAAACGGATACATCCACCTAAAGTAAACTGGTCCACATAACTGAACTTCTCTAATAAGATGCACCGTTAAATGAACCATAATATCAAAAAATGATGGTGGAAAATACTTCTCGAGCAAACAAAGTGTAACCACTAGATCTTCCTGCGTCTTATCTAGTATAGAAGTATCCACCACTTTACTACATATAGCATTGAAGAAGAAACAAAATCTGGTTATAGCATATCTCACAGGCTTCTCCAAAACTGAACGGATGGCCACGGGTAGTAATTGTTGCATGAAGGCATGACAATCATGTGACTTAAGGCCAACAAGTCTTAAATCCTCCATTGATACCAGACTCCTAACATTTGAAGAATACTGCTCAGGGACTTTTATACCAAAAAAAGAATTGCATACGGTTCTCTTCTCTTCCCTCGAAAGATTCCAACTAGCTGCAGGCAAATGAGTTCTTTTTTCTCCAACAATAGGTGCTAATTCAGTACGTACCCCCATGTCCAGGAGATCTAAACGAGCTGCAAGCCCATCTTTTGTTTTGGTAGGAATGTTCAACAATGTACCGATAATACTATCGCATACATTTTTCTCAATGTGCATAACATTGAGAATATGCCGAACATGAAGAGATTTCCAATATTCGAGTTCAAAAAAGATTGACTTCTTTTTCCAACACGCTCTTGTATCACCCTCCACCCGGTTACAGGGCCACTTTTTCTTCCCAAAAGGTAAGAAATTAAGGCTTTCCACCTTTGCCAATACTTCTTCCCCACTTAATGGCACAGGAGGTGGAGAAAATTCTTGACAATTATTAAATGCAGCCTTTTGCTTTCGATAAGGATGATGTCGTGCTAAGAATCTTCGATGGCCTATGTATGAGCATTTATTACCATGAACCAACCTGTGGGGTTTTGTGTGTTCTCCACATACTGGACATGCATTATATCCTTTTACCACACATCCAGATAAGTTACCATAGGCTGGAAAATAGTTTATTGTCCATAAAAGTACAGCTTTTAGAGTGAAATACTCTCCTTTGTATGCATCATACACTTCTGCAACTCCCTGCCATAGCCTTTTGAAATCATCAATCAAAGGTGCTAGGTAAACGTCTATATCATTTCCAGGTTGTTTAGGACCAGAAATTAATAGACTCATCATCATGAACTTTCTTTTCATACACAACCATGGTGGAAGGTTATAAGTGACAAGTAGAACAGGCCAGCAACTGTATCTACTACTTAAAGAGCTATGGGGATTGAAACCATCAGCTGCAAGTGCGAGTCTAAGGTTTCTAGGATCTTCAGCAAATTCAGGCCACTTATAGTCCACTAACTTCCAAGACGGGGAATCTGCAGGATGCCGCATCTTACCATCATTCACTCTTCCATGAACATGCCAAGTCAAACTCTCAGATGTTTTACTAGACTGAAACATCCTTTTAAACCTTGGGATAATTGGAAAGTACCACAACACCTTTGCGGGCACTCCCTCCTTAACAGTTGAATCCTTACTTAACTTCCACCTTGACACAGTACAATTGGGGCAATTAACCTCATCAGCATACTCATTCCTATACAAAATGCAGTCATTAGGGCATGCATGTATTTTCTCATAGTCCATACCTAATGCACACAAAGTCTTCTTAGCCTCATACATAGACGTGGGTATTTTATTACCTGATGGAAGAAAATCCCCAAAGGCAATCAAGTAGTCAGTGAAACTTGCATCACTCAATCCATGCTTTGCTTTCAAATTGTACAATCTTACAAGTGCTCCCAACTTGGTGAATTTATCACAACCAGGATATAAAGGTTCATCGCCATCCCCAACCGAATTAATGAAATCGTTACAATCATTTGAACATTCTTCCTCTTCATTATCTCCCATATCCACTGTTTCGGAAACAAAATTAGCATCTTGTTCCTCCACACATCTACCTACATTCGCAAATGTACTTGAAACTTCTCCATGCCATATCCAAGTTTGGTAACTTTGGTCAACCCCATTTAAATAGAGATGATCCCTTATAACTCCAATCCCAAATTGTCTCATATTTCCACATTTTTGGCAAGGGCAATGAATGAGGTTTGGGTTTCTAGCATGCTGTAATGCAAAATTGAAGAATTCTTGAATCCCTAACTCATATGCCCTTGATCTCCTATCCGCATACATCCATGACTTATCCATCTTTCACCAAAAACAAACATATCATTTATAAAATCATACCAAATATTGACTCTATTGAAACAAAACAAAAAGAAATTAACACAAACTAATCATAACCACTATACCAGAACCCATAAACCTTGTACCTTTAACACACATATTTTTGGGTATTGGAGGGGCAACAGCTATATATGCACTTCAATACAAAATTTCAAACTCCTAACTATTATTCCCATCAAATTCAAGTATGTTTTCTATAATGTGTAACAAAAGTAATGTGAATAGCATCAAGAAATCAACACAATCCCTACAATAGTCTAAAAATAAAACTGTACCAAACAAAGTAGTTATTCAACATGCAAGTACCAAGCTCAAACAAAGTAGTGAGTAATCCTAAACTATACCTAACTACATGCCAGAACCAACAAAACAGGGAAAACAAAAAAAAACCAAACAAGAAAAATAAAATGAAAACCAGCCTGATGAACTCACCTTTCCAATCCAATCAGTGCGCAGCCTATATTCACAATCCCCAAGCTCACTAAGCAATTCACCTCTTCAACTAATGCTGTCATATATAGGAAATTAATTATACAAGTTATCAAGATCTAAACAAAGCACAAAACCAAGCAGGAAAAAAACCCCGAAATTTGGTGCTTTTCTAACCACAAAACAGAAGTGCACACCCTAACCCAAATTTGGGGCTTTTATTTAGAGAGGAAAAGACCCGTTCGAAATCTGATTTTTCATACCCATATTGAAATCTGTTTTTATTTAACAAATTTCATACCCTAACCCAAATTTACCTGAGTGATAGGCGAAGATGATGAACGGGAGTGCTTCTTTGGTCGATTAGTGTTGAAATTAGGGCACAGAAATGGGCGACAAGGAAGGAGCTAGGAGGAGAAAGATGGCAGAAGTATTGAAGATTGAGCGATGAGTGAAACTTGAGCGATGAGTGAAGATTGACCAACGAGTGCTTCTTCAGTCCCAGTGATGAGTGAAGATTGAGCGATGAGTGTACGAATTGGGCTGCAGTGAAGATTGAGGATGCAGATGAAGTGTTCAATGGCGCTGAGTGCTTCTTCAGTCCCAGTGCATGCTTCTCGAATGGGGGCTAAGTGTTCTGTCTGATGGGTGGGTGAAGTCAAGAGGGTTTGACCCAAAAAGACTTAAGGCGCCAAAAGGGTTTCATTAAAGCGGGCGTGCGCTTTGACAATACAAAGACCCGCAAATTTTTAATTTTTGTGTAACTTGCCCTACACAACGGATTTTCCTAAAACTATTGTTTTTAATAATTTAGAAAAATCTATCCAACCAAATAGCATTGGATATGATACCATTATATAACGGTTTCTTAATACCCGTTGTGTATTAAATTAAGATAACGGATAAAATACTAACCGTTGTCTATTGACTGTTGTCTATTTATATAATTGTAGTGGTGGCCACAACAAAATTAAGTCAGCATTTCAATGAATTTACTAAGAAGCAGGCTATTAAATGGCAGGAAAATCATGTTCTCACCTTTCCCTCATCTGAGTCCCAGTGTACAACCAGACCAAGCCACTGATCCGGATCAACATAGTCATCTCCACACACAAATCGCTGGTTTGTGTTGTAGAAAGGCTTGTACCAGACCTTCCTAAGCTGACACTTGTGGTGCTTCCATCTCTCGTTCATCTTAACCTCTGCAACAACATGAATCCTATGACTCAAGGCCCTTGTGTTTTCATCGGTCCAGTCAATGATCTTTTTTATTCTAAACCACTCTTGTCTTTTATAATTATTGTATTTTATAATATGTACATCACTACAACAATTTTGGCCAAAGGCCTCCAATGATTTTCACTAAAGTTGAGAGGGTGCCAATTGGTAATGTGGTTGTTCACTAATAATTAACATTAGTGATCACATTATTATGTCAGACATGAACAGTGAATACATATGCTACTAATGCTTCTGATTAGTTGATTAATCAGTGGCACACCAGTAATTTAAAGTAAAAAAAGGGGGTCAATTAATTTAGGGACTAAAAAAGGAGTTTAATGTTTTGTCTGGTTGAGGGGTAAATGTGTAATTTTGCTACATAGGGTTAAATAAAAACCTAACTCTAGAATTCATTCTACATTTCCTCCCACAACCCTAAACCAGCAGCACCCTCCCTTCTCTCTCATCTCTCTGTCTTCGATCGAACATGGATAATCCAGTGGAGGATTTCGGCGCTACTACCACCAAACTCTTCGTCTCCTCCTCCTCTCTCTCCCTTTGATCTGTTTCTTCCCAAAAACTCAGCCATGAAGCTAGATCGAAACCAAACAAAACCGCCATCTTTTCCGGCGATTTCACTATTTCGGCAGCAAGGCGGCAAGCCACACGACTTATATCTTCATCCTCTCATTGATCTAAGTTGATTGGTGTCATTAAATCATTTCGGCAACCAAATAGATGGCGATTCAAAGCCCAAATACCCACGACCTTCCTCTGCCGATCTCTGGCGACTCCGACGGTGGATGACGGCGATGTTGACAGAGTTGTTACGCTTGGCTGAGGTACTAATTAATTGGTGTCTTATATATATATATATCTTAATTATTTTCACTCATTATATATATATGTATGAGAAATTACTAATTTCAGGTTTTGTTTTTATTTCTTTTAACATAAAGAAATAAAAACAAGTGAGCTGTAAAATGTGTTGATCGACTGCTGGAGGTCTTGGAGGTTTGAACCTCAAAGGTGGAGGTCCAGTCCTCAGCTTCATGGTGGCTTCCTAAAGGTTCGGTCCTCTGCTTTATGGCTGTGCTGAATTGTACACGTGTCTGTATTTTCAGTAATTATGGTTATTAGTTCTGCTAATTATGGTTATTAGTTCTGCAACTTTGACCAAACAAAATTCATTTTCAACTTATGTTCCTTTCCCTTGTGAGTTTATACTTTGTGGTTTTGCTTGGTTGTGATGTAGGACAAGAAGATCAAGAAGAAGACTTGAGGACCGAACTTCATGGGAGAAAATCGGACCTCCAGAAGCTGAGGAGAAGATTGAGGACCGGACCTCATGGGAGAGGACCGAACCTCCAGAAGCTGAGAAGAAGACTTGAGGACCGAACTTCATGGGAAAAGACCGGACCTCCAGAAGCTGAGAAGAAGATTGAGGACCGGACCTAACGGGAGATGGCCGGACCTCCAGTAGCTTGAAAATGTGAAACCTCCTTCTTCATTTGCACTTTTCTTCTCTCTTCCTTTCCATAGAAAACTTTTTTTAATCAACAACCCCATCCTCTTCATTTCTTTTTTGTTCTTTATCCCACAAACCTCACATGTATAGCATTGTTTTGTTTATTTGAATTTTTGTCTTGTATTCTTCTATAAAAGGATGTTTGGTTGTATTTGTTAGAATTAATGAATATTGAAGAAAATTGGTTCCAAGTTCTGAGTACGTTTTTACTCTTCTTCTTTGAATCTCTGTCCCTAACACAATAGCTAGCCCCCTTCTAGCTTTTGCTGAATGAAATGAGTTTTAATGTAAGATTCAATCCTACTGTAGGATATGTTTGGTGGAAAAATGTATTTTAAATTCTAATTAATTAGTCACCAAAATTCATGGAGACATTGTTTAATGATATCAATTCTAACACCAATACAGCAACCTTACATCTAATGGTGAAGGGAAAAAAATCAACTAACTGCAGCATTGGTGACAACCATACCTTGCAGACTGTCATGGCAGGTTTTGGCAGAAGCTTCCACCATTCTTACATGTGGGTGGCCTTAGCTCCCTTGCCACCCCAACACCAACCTCCAACCTCCAACATGCTATATGGTGACTGCAGTGTGGCAATGGGCAATACAAACTAACAACAGTGGCAGTTGCATTTATTCCTACCAAAAAAAATTGGTTGCCTTTGCTAGATTTTGTTGTAGCATGTGTATATATATATTTTTTTATTAATGAGATTCACTAGTACTATCGAATTTTTTTAAAATAAATTTTATTTTAGATCAATAATGTATTTTAAAAGGTCTTTAAATTTGGGAGGTATCGCTAAAAATAAATTGAAATGCTGCCAAAATTTCGATAGCCTCCAGGTTTTGTTTTGTTTTTTTGTCGCAGGTAGCCTTTAATTTTAGCCCACCCTATTTTTAATCTCTGGCTTCGTCCCCCTTTCTCTCTCTCTCTCTCTCTCTCTCTCTCTCTAATATACTTCTGTCATATATGCATTTTATTTATTTATCTATATACATATATATATGAATATTAAAACAAAAGAATTCTAATTGGTAAAGGACAAAAAATAAAACTCAAATTTCTAAATTAAAATGATAAAAATGAATAACATACTACTTTAAAAAAAAAAAAAAAGGAACCACTCTTCAGAAATTGTTTTTTTATTATTATTTTTTTTATAACTTTAACTAACATTATTTATTAGGGTCCTTTAGATATACCTCCATTTTCGAGTAGGCTTAGTAAGTAAATAAATGTGTGTAGAGTTTTTTTTTCCATGACAAATAATGGTTTAGGCTTGAATTTTTGGATATTTACAAAAGATGTCATTGCTCCAATTTGAGCAATATTTAAAGATCCTGATTTGAGGCATTTATTACTCCTAATTTAGAATGTTTTTATTGATGAAATTTCATGATTCATGCATCCAATTCAAAAAACATTTGTTACCAATTTACATCAACATATAAACACTTAAATACAAAAAAATTAAACACCCAATATACATATAATATACCTATAATATAGATTAAAAAAATGAACACAATAAGCCTCCACTTTGGTTTAAAAAAAATATATATCTAATAAAAATATAACAAATACATCACAATACAAATATAGCACTAAGATATATAAATACAAACACTAATACCTTGGACTCAGGTACATAAAACAAAATAAGAAAAAGAAAAAGAAAAAGAAAAAGATACATATCACTCAGGTCAAGAAGATCGAAGATACCTATCCTCCCAAATCCAACCTCCTTTTGAGGTATATATACCAACGATTTCATCACCTCTTACTCAGGTAGAAAAATATGGAAGAAAAATAAAACCAACAATCATGGAGGGCTTAATGTTGAAAAAAAAAAAAAAGATCAAAGAAAAAGATCGAAGATTGATGATGAAGAAAAAGCAAAGAAAATGAAGATCAAAGAAGAAGAAAATAAAAGAAAAAGAAGAAGAAGAAGATCGAAGAAACCACAAACACAACCAAAGCAATATAATACGTTACTTACCTAAAGAACAGGTGAAAATGAAAGCTTAATGATGTTTGAAAAAAAGTAAATGACATTTCTTCTTAAACTTTGAATTAACGTTGGTCATAGTATTCAACTTCATAAATTAATGGCAATTAATTACAAAATTTTTAAATGAAAATACCTTAAAATAAGACATTAATTGTCAAAATTAAAATATACATATTTTCAACTCAAAGGGTAAAAGTGAAAATCATAAAATGAATTTTTTGCAGAAAAATAGATAATCTTACATGGCAAATTCAAAAATAGGTTTATATCAAAAGGATGAGGTAATATCAAATTGGGCCTCAGAAATGGGTGTATCTCTAATTAGCTCCCCTAATTAGAGATACACCCATTTCTGAGGCCCTCTAGAGATAATTAGAGATACACCCATTTCTGAGGCCCAATTTGATATTACCCCATCATTTTGATATGGATACTGGTATTTAGACCCAATAAATCTATCAATATCCCCAACATACTTTATATACCCAACATTACATTTAAAATTATAAAAATTTATTAACATACCCAACACTTTTTCCCAAAATGCCCTTACTCAAACCCAACAAACAGGTCAAGCCTATTCTTACTATGTACACCAAACACACACCCAATTTTACCAAAAACCATCCAACACCTTCACCCTACCACCAAACCAGCACCCCACCCCTTCACCTCCCCACCGCCCATATGAAGTCAGCATCGTCCCTTCCAAAATGTCCATAGGCAGCAATCTTCAAGAACCTGCCATTGCCACCCCTCATGAATCATACCCATGATATATGTACTACTCTCTGTTGAATCTCGATCATAAAAAATTGGAGTACTTCTGCAAGTAATTGACATCCTTTTGTCCGAGCATGTATATAGTGATAATAGTAGTTAATCAAATTTTAAGATGGTGAAATAACTTGGGCTTAACTTCATGAGTAGTTGATGGTAATTTGACAGAAGGGATAAGTCTAACCGAAAATTTTGATATCAATTGGCATCCTTTTAACGAAAGTGTATAAGGTCATCCCAACACATGAAAAACTAATATCAAATGCATTGATGCATTAACTAACATACGAGAACACCGAGCGCCTCAAGAGGTGGAGTGGGGGCAGGCCCTGATTATTATGGGGTTCCTGGGAAATGTTGGCGTGACATTTTTGATGCAATACATCAGGCTCGGCCTTTGGTTTACGTTGCTGGGTGGTAAGTTTGGCACAATGTCAGACTAATTCGGGATGTTGGCGGTGCATCAGATTGCACCATAGAGGATCTTTTGAGGTCCAAGTCGCAAGAAGGAGTGAGAGTGCTGCTGCTTGTTTGGGATGACCCCACTTCAAGGAGCATTTTGGGTTATAACACAGTAAGTACCCTTCAAATTAATTGGTATCGCAGTCTCTCATAATCGAGTTTCTCTCACTGCAAGAGGTGAAGGGGAGGTGACTTCATCGAGTTTCTTTTTTATTATTCCATTATGTTGGGTATATAGATCATGTTGAGTGGGTATAGGTTGAAGTGGGTTTGTTTTTTAATTAATGTATGTCCTTTTTAGTCAATTTACATTAGGTTATAATAAGAACATACTTTTTATTAAAGTGTTAGGGATACTAATAAATTTGTAGAAAATTTGGGTTAAATAGCTAATCCCAATAATTTTTTAGAAAACCAGTAAGAATATATAATTTTTAGGTTGGGCTACTAATTAATAGAGTTAATTTTCAGAATAGGTCACAAACTAACAGTCTGTTCTTTTGGGCCTTATTATTGACAGATTTACCCTTTGGCCCACGTCTGATGAAAGTTCAAGTTTGTTAAAATGGTTTTGACGAAATTGCCAACTCTTTTAAATTGGGTCGTATCATTTCTCAATCTCATTCACCAACCTCGCTATCGAATTTCAGAAAGAGACAGAGAGAGCTCCATAGCTCCATAGCAATGTAGTTCCGCACCAAGCTATTCACTTCACAGAGCTAAAAGAGAGAGGCAGATTTGGTGCAGATGCTGGAGTTGGCGATGGGTTTCGTTCAGCGGCTCGGTGACGAACACAGTGGTGGTAATCAAGACGACTTTGATTGCGCTGGTGATTGTGGTTTTGGTGTTGGTGTGGAGGAGATCGTCAGATTGGGGAATTGGTGTTGGTTTGGTAATCTTGATCTTGAGTTTGATCTAAATTTTTTGTTCATATATTGCGATTTTGTGACATCCCATATTTGTCAAAGTTGACTTTTAAAACTAATGGACTTTCGTCTTTGACTTTGGGCACGTTGGAAAGGTCTCGAGTCCACGAGTTCGTAGCCACGTAGCACACGTCGATCGGAGCTATGGTTTGAAAGTTACGGGCATTTGAAGTAAAGGGCAAACTTGTAATTTTTACAAAAGGGGTTTTAAAACCCAAAACTCAGTTTTCTCTCTCCTCTCTCTCGGACATTCTCTCTCTCCCTCGCGTCTGTTCTCTCTCTGGCCCTCTCACCTTGCCGCGCCTACCACCGGCGCGTGGCGGCGTGTCCGACAGTGGTTGGCGACGGGACCGGCCCAGATCTCGTCACCGCCCCTCCCTCTTCCTTTCCCTGATGGAGGCGCAGCCCAGAAACGCCCGAGACCCGAGACCCAGTTCAAGGCCGATCCTTGGAGCTCCGGCGTCGACACGACTTTTCCGGCGAGTTCGAGGCCGGCGACCACCTTCATCTTCTTCTACTCGTCGAGCCGAGCAAGGTGGTGTGCTCCGATCGTCCACCCGATGCTTCCCGACAGCGGATCGACGCTGAGATGGCCGGCGACTTCTCCGGCCAGTTTCGAGCATTTCCGGCGATAATTGGCCGTCGGTCCAGTTGTCAAAAATGACCCTCTAGGTATGAGTAATCTTTCCCCTAAGGTATTGATTGTTGATTTTGTGAAATCTGTGAAGTTGGATTTTAGGGGTTTAAACCCATTTCGGGTTCCCTTTGATTTCGTTTTTGGGAAATGATTTTGGATGGTTTTTAGACAATTTTCACCCATAATAATCTATAATTGTTATTTAGAATTGAAAATTTTAGGAAATTATTGATTTTAGATTGTGCCGCCGCTGCCACAGTCGGCTCCGCCACTTGTGGCAGCGAGTTGGGTGGTTTTTCTTGTTAATCAGCCTCCCCAGGACTCTTAGAGGCCAACCCTAGGGTCTGTTTACGTGTTGGTGAGTATTGTGTGTAATTTGGGGCTGGGCAGCCACCGTGCGTGGTGGTTACCGCCTATTTCGGTCGTTGAACGGAAGTTGTGAACTCTAAATATTTAAATGTTGGTTGTCTGGTCTTAACAGGTGTACGGGCTCGGGAAGTCTCATTCCCGATGCCGTTATGCTGCCGGATTTGATATCCGAACAATGGTGCCGTGTAGGGCATTTGGTCACTTAACGTGGTTGTACAGTGAGGGAAAGTAGATAGCATGATTGTTGCTTTATTTGTTTGTGTGCATTGGTTTGACTAGGACTTGGTAAAGTCTAGGCTTAAATCATTGAGGAATTATGATTATTTTGAAGATTGATGATGAAATTGTTATGCGATTAAGTGAATATTGGTGTGTTGAGATTTTTTTTGGAATGATATAAATTGTTGGTGATGCATAACGGATGCATGTTATTAAATTGAGAAACTAATTTTCTATATCATTTTGCATATATTAATCTGATAATGAATTTGGGCTGTAGACGATTGATTTAAGAGACTTGAATTATATGTTATTATTATTCTTATGGGAGAGTTGAAAGGACAAGTATCTGAATAACTTGGTGTTGAATTGTGTTATGCCATTATTATTTGATAGTCTAAACTTAAAGGATGATATTCTTCCTGTTAAAAAGGATTGCACTTGATAAGTGAAATGGAATGATGTGGAAATTGAATGATATGTGTTACATGAAAGGAAATTGGAAGTTGATGATAAAACGGTAAACTGGTTGCCCAGATTAGAAAAGTAAGCAGGGACTGTATCTTCCTTGGGTGAAAGGCCCTAAACCTGATTTGAGAATCCGCTTGTACGGGGTGTACTCGGTGGCCTTAATCCGAGGCGGTTAGTCGTGACCGTCGATGTAAGCTCGTAAATACGACAGGTGTACTCGGTAGCCTGAATCCGAGACGGTTAGTCGTAACCGTCGATGTAAGCTCGTAAATACGACAGGTGTACTCGGTAGCCTGAATCCGAGGCGGTTAGTCGTAACCGTCGATGTAAGCTCGTAAATACGACTGGTGTACTCGGTGGCCTTAATCCGAGGCGGTTAGTCGTGACCGTCGATGAGAGCTCGTAAACACGACACTGGGCCAAATAACCAGGACAATGGTAAAATGAGAAGAAAATGAACTGGCAAAAAGAGAAAGGAATAAACTAGCATGAGTGATTGATTTATATTGGGCATTTGAGATTGGATTGAGAAATAAATTAACATGAATGAATTGTTTCATGTTGGTTATCTAAAGCTTAATTGAGAAAAGGTGATTTGTGAGTACACTTCTGTTTTATGTTCATGGATCAGATAAATTCTAATCATTGAGATTATTGGATTTGGTTGAGAAATTTATGAAAATGGTAATTGTTTAATTTATGGTTTTGCTATAAATGGAAAGACTAGATTATTGTGAAATGTTATTTAGTTGTTGATCTAGTTAGAGATTCCATAATTGAATCTTGAGAATTAGATTGATGGGTTACTTGTTAACTAAATAACTGGATTATTGTGATTGCGGGTTGATGGATAATGTTTGTTATTATTTGAATACATGGAGTATTATGAAATGTACAAAGGTGATGCTGTGGATTATTGATGGATTGGTCCGAGTTTAGTGAATTAAGAAACGTGGTTAAAAGTTTAATTGAATACACATGAGATTCTGTTTAATTACTGTTAACTCACACGAGCTTTATAGCTTACTGGGTTTTGTATAACCCAATGCATCATTCCACGACCCAGGGGTTTGTTTTGCAGATTAATGGAGTCGAGGGGTTAGTGTGATGAGGATGAGGCAGTGGAACCCGACTAAACAATTTAAATTGTAATTGTTTTTAATTTGGCTCATTAAATTGTAATTTTGTAAATATTAGCTCCCGCAAGTAAAATATAATTTTTAATAAATTCTGGTTTTAAATTCCACACAGGCTTACGTACTTTAGGGAATTTGAGAATACGATACCAGATAGTAAGGCGTTGTACTCTTGAAATCCTTAAAGTACGTGCCGCACGTGCCCGGGGTTCGGGGCGTGATAGATTTGAATTTGTTTTGATTTATGTTGCTTATGAATTTCTTTTATTAATTTTCTTAGGGTTTGATCTTTGGATTTTGTTCTCTTTGAGTAATTTGTGTGTTTCTGTTTCAAGTTTTGTATATTGTTTAATTTTGGAGTTTAGGCTAGCTTGACTATGTTTTTGCTTTTTAATTCTTGTTTTGTATTTGATTTGATTTTTATTTCTCTTTATGTTTGTGACTGTTGCATTGTTGTGGTTTCTGCATTAGAGTTTTAAATTTTTTGTGTAGCTCAGTGACAGCTTCTATTCATGATTTTAGGCATTACTAGAAGTGTGATTTTAGCAACTGCTTAATTACCTAATGTTAATGTTAGGTGATGATCATTATTCAAAGGGCCTAAAGGTGATCATGGCTGAATTTCTTTAATTGGTATAATTTTGGTTATGATTTTGTTTCCGTTGATACAATTTTTAGGAGATTTGTATGATCCTATACAATTGTACATATTGCAGAGATGTTTGTAAGCTTGTGAATTAGGAATTGGTCTTTGTTTGTAAGTAACAAAGGAAGTATATTATGTTATATCCACAAGAGGATTGTTCTTCTGAGGTATAGAATGATGCTATAGTTCATGAATTTCGTGTCAAATATGATGCATTTCCATACACTTCAGATAGTCTATTTTAGAGTGTGAGTCGATTTCCATTTGGCTGTTGTGTAAGTAAAAGATAAAGGCCAAGCAAAATTTTCTAAATTATATACTTTTTTCTTGAAATTTGAAGTTTCTCTGTGATTTACTATTTTTGGGACAACAAATGTGTGCCTGCAGTTCACTAGGCTAAATTTGTCCCCTTGGGTTTAAGTATACTGAATACTTTTGAAGTTACTTAACAGAAAGCTTAGTTTTCTTTCTACATATATTGTATACTTTTGCAGGGCTATTTAGTGAGTCTTAGTTTATTAAATTTGAAAATTTAATAATACTACACAAATGGAATTAACTACACAACTCTTAGTTTGGGATATAGCTTATAAGATGAATTTCATGTTGTTTCTGCTTGATAGTCACAGGTTAAATTAATTTCATTCTTAAAGTGTATATATTTAATGTATTTGTTAATGCAAATTCCCTGTTTATGTTAGTTTTTATGCTAAACATCAAGGTGTTTTATGTTAAGTTTATTTTTCTGAATCTCAGTCACAACTTCAAATTTTGTTAATTGGTTATTATATGAGTTTTGGGGGTGGTTTATGTGCACTTTCTATAGTTTTCATGTTGGAGTTTAGGACATTAGGGTCTATCTTTTGAGAACCTAAACTTATCTCTTTCAATATCAATCACACTTTAGATTTAGTTATAACTGTAGGACAGTCACAATTTCAGATGTAATTGTGACTACTAAACAGTCACAACTAAATTGTGACAGTCACAGTTAATTTTTTATTATTTTTAGATGTTCTGTATTAATCCGTTTGATTTTTTATTTTTTCTATTTCAATCCTTTGTGTGTGAATTGGAAGCCAAATGCATGACTCTTTATGCATATGTAATTGCAGATTTCTTAAAAAAACTCTCTCTTATTATAGTAGTCCTTCTAATGATTTTGTTTTTGTTTAATTTAGGGATATAGGGTTGGGTTATGATGTTGGTTAATGGTACTAAGCACTCGGCAGTGACTTTTTTATAACAACTGTGCACTTTTTCCGGCGCTCGGTTCTAGTTCCTTCATCTATTTGAAGGGTACATCAAAAAAAAAAAAAATTAGGCTGAAGTTGTCTTGAAGAATAGGCTGCCTTTCTACCTTAAAGTCAATCACAACTAAATCTAAAGTTATGACGATCGAAACAGTCAAAACTTAGATTTAAGATGATATCTTCTAAATGGAAGCAAAGATAGAGATGAATTTCAAATTATTTCTATTTAACAGTCACAGGTTTAATTTCCTCCTTAAGAGGGTATATGTTTAATGCAAATTTCCTTTTTATGTTAGCTTTTATATTAATTAAACATGTAGGTGTTTTATGTTAAACTTATTTTTTTTATGAAGATCACTCACAACTTCAAATTTTGTTAATTGGTTGTTATATGAATTTTGGGGGTGCTTTAGGTGCATTGTCTTTAGTTTTCATGTTAGAGTTTAGGGATTTTTTAGTTATGAATATTATTCGATCACAACTAAATCAACCACACTTTAGATTTAGTTGTGAGATAGTCACATCTTAAATCAGTCACAATTAAATCTAAAGACAGTCACAACTTAATTGTGATAATCACAACTTTAGATTAATTAGTTGTGACTAATTGGATTAATTATTTTTTTAAAAAAAATATACAATAGCATAGTATAAATTAGGTTAAAGCAATACTTTTGCATAGTAGTTAACTTACTGTAATGGTGTGAGATATTTGATTCCTCTTGAATGAGAGGGGTTCAAATCCCCTCCATGTTAAATGTTAATTTAATTTTTTGTGTAATGAGTAGAGCTTGGCCGGAGGTCGGCTGGAAAATGGTGGCCGGAGCTCGGCCGGAGGTATGCCGAAGGACGAAGGTCGGCCGGAAAACAGTGGCCGGAGGTCATTCATGTTGCTGATGAGGGAAAGGTAGATTTGTACTTTTCACAATGGCATAGCAAGTAAATATAGAACTGTTGAAGGCTTTTTAATTTCATTAAGGTTTGACTATTCAACTAGTATCTAATCTAAAATGATATTTAATTTTGGTACCTAAACCAAAAAGTTATTAAAGTTTAGTAATTAAAATCAATGGACCTATAAATTTGTTGGGTCTAAATAGCGGCACCCATTACATATAATTTTAATATTTTGGTCGTCTATTTATTTGATCAAAGTTAGATAAACTAATGGTTTTCGATTTGTCTAATTTTTTGCAAAGATGATATTTGAATAGAGACCTAAAACATAGAAGATTCGGATTGTTAAAAAACTTTATAGAGTGGGCCCTATGAGAGATCCTTTAAATAAAATTATTCGAGGAATCCCTCAATAGAAAGAGCCTATATATATGTATATGCATGGATGATGTTTTTGTTGGATGATCTTTTTGTTTTTGACATTGTACCCCCCAAATTTAGTGCCGTTAAGTTTTAGGAGTAAAGTGTTAAAATTTTTAATTTGGAGAGTAAATGTCAAACATAACATATTTTGCGGGGTTCTCCTGAACCTCCTCTTTAGCCTAGGGTTTATATTTATGTTTAGTTGGGCTGGTTTTGGATTTCCTTTATTGTTTTTATTTTGCGTTGGGCCTTTTGGCCCTTACTTTGTATTTCTTGTGCCGACTGTGCTCCTTTAATACATGGTTAATTCATCCTTTTCGACAAAAAAAAAAATACATATTTTGCGGGTGGTAAAATAAAATGGTAAATCTACCTTCTAGAAATAACGTGAATAAACCCTTGCAAACGAAAAGCTATCTAAGAGAAGGCATGATGTCCTGCAAAAAGACTACTAATTAGGATATGAGACTTTAGAAATGACACAAGTTGTGATAAGGATCCTCTTAGATGTCTAGAATCAGTTCTACCGGGTAGAATTTAAATGAACTATGCATTTACATAGTTCCAATTATATTAGGACCAAGTAGAAGGGAGTTGAACTTTATATCTAGAAAAACATACAAATTGTCATTAATAAACAACTTGGAAGTACAAATAACAATACAAAGAAGTCTTCAAGCTCCATTTAGGTTGGTTCTCCAGTGAACAAAGATATTCAATCAGATAATACAATCCAATTTTTTACTGACATGGAACATGCATTCCTCCGCAAAACGATATGGACAATTGGCAAGAAAATTTGGAGCTTCCTTCATGTTAGACCTAAATACCTAATGCATGACAAAAAGTTAGTACTCAAAAGTATTACTCGGAGTCCATTCAAAATTTAAGACCTGTATAATAGCACAATTCAGAACTAGCACCTCAAATGACGTACCATTCTAGCCTCAAAAAGTGTAATATTGGCAAGCAGTAGCATGTTTAGAGGTCCCCAACATTGATATCTACTCATACAACAAGAAGGGATATAAAGAATTGAATAACCAGAATCTTACATAAGAATAGTAAATGGCAACCGCAATTCTTGCTAAAGGCAAAATTTCAAAGTCGTTCAGAAATTATACCTTCATGTGTTTTATGACACTTGTGTTCCACATCAAATTGTGAAAGAGCCTATCAATGGGTTACCTCTACCCATGCAGAAATCACATTCATGCTATTGCACCATTCAGGTGCTACGTACGTACTGATTAAGGCCCCATAAAAGTCCGTCCAGTGCACATTGTCTTGAGTCTCCTGATATGTAGTCAAAAAAATTGAAATAAAATGAAATATATAAAAGGTTACATGATATATATGACGCATATACATCAAGTAACGAAGGAGAAAATGATATATATGACACAGACACAGACACACACACACAACTGCATATGCACAATTATAGGAACTTGTTACAAGAATTAACAGCACAACTGTTGGAGAGTGATTGTACTGAGAAATACAATCAACTGACACATCTGGATCTGTTAACAAGGGCCATGCAGGATTAACAGTAGAAGAGGTACCTGAATGCCAATGCAGGGATGTGAGAAATCTTGAGCAATTCATGCTAGAGGACCATTCAAAGACTACCAATTGTCTTCACAATTCAACAGTTAACTCTCTGCAGAAGTGAAGCCCACAGATAAGTCAGTCCCATCACATTGTCCCCTTCTTGTATCTCCTTTTCTTATCAATAAATTCTTTTTTACAGTTGAGGTTCTAAAGGGTTGTGTTTGGCAGAAGATTCAAGGATGGAAGCAAAAGTTATTGTCAAAGGCTGGTAGAGAAATATTAATTCAGAATCTGAGATTTTATTGTGACTACATGGTTCAATATACTGGCAAGAGGGTTACATCAACGGAGAAAGACCGCAACATAAGTTCACTTGAAATGGAAAAGAATCCATTTGATCGACCAAAAGAAAAATAACTTTGACATTTGATGCAAGCTGTGACCAGATGTCTATTATCACTTCTAATAGGTAGAATTACAAATGCACTATGCAACATGGTTCCAGTTATATTGCAACTAATGTACAAGGCAGTTGAAAATGCATGATGTCCAGCAAAGCACAGAAACTGTAATTAATTAATTAATAAATAACTTGAAAGTACAAATAACAATACAAAGAAGTCTTCAAGCTCCAATTTAAGTTGATTCTCAAGTGAACAAAGATATTCAATCAGTTGACAATCTACATTTTTGCTGACCTGGAACCTGCATTCACGCAAAAGCTCATATGGACAATTGGCACGAAAATTTGGAGCATCCTTTATGTTAGACCTAATGCATGAAATAAAGTTCATTAAATAAGGTACTCAAAAGTATTACTCAATGTTCATTCAGAGTTTGAGATCACTGTATATCACAATTTCAGAACTAGCACCTCAATAACTTACCCTTCTAGGCTCAAGGTGTAATATTAGCAAACAGTAGCACGTTTAAAGGTCTCCACTCTCCAACATCGAAATCTGCCCATAAAACAAGAAAAAAAAATCAAAGGATTACATGACCAAAATCTTATATAGCAATAGTGAATGACAACTGTAATTCACAATTGAAAGGGACCTAATTCACAATAGAGGAAGATATAATTATAAGAAATTCACAGTTGATCATAGAAATTATCATCAAAGAAAATACAGATTAACTGAAAATGTAAAAAGAAAAGTAATAATATGTAAACAAAAATAATAATTTTTAAGCCGCAAGTACCTTCTTAGTTCTTAGTACGTACCTTTCTTCCTCCAATATCTCTCATGGCACATATCATTAAGCCATTCACCAAGACTGACCAAGTACCACCACCCACCAATTCCCAAATGATTACCCAAAACACAGATTACCAGCTTAAGTTAAGCATTTTGGTGATTGTGGGAGGCCAAGAACACAAGCATGCAGTTCAAAAAATGATGTTAATAGAGTGCCACAATCAAATATTAATAGCATGTTACCTTTTTAGTATAAGAGCTGAAATTGTAAGCTATAGGGAATTCCAAAACAGAGCTAGTCTGGTAGCAAATTTCATTCCACCGAGTAACTTTGGGATAATCACAATCATAATGTGGTTTAAGCACCATTTTAAGACGATTGGAATCCTGTCATATTAGACATTAAAATTTCATAATCATCATTAAGATTGCATCTTGATACTCAAGTCACATGAAAGAATAAATAAACAATGCCATGGACCTGCATAAAGAACTAAATAGACAAACTTGCATATCTACAGAGAAACTCTTCTTTAGCAAAATTCATTGAGCTAAAAAAGAAAAAAAATAATTGAAAAAAAAGATAAAAGAATTAACAGTAGAAGAGGTACCTGATTGAAAATTGAAAATAAGTTTCCACCAGTGCCAATGCAGGGGATGTGAGCAATATTAGGCCAATCCTTTCATTTCATTATTACTTCTGCTGTAATATATAGATAAGAAATATTTAATGACATGACAGCCTGAAACAATAAATAAATAATATTGTGCTTCTCCACTCAATATGCATTAATTTTTAACAGAAAGTGAAAGAAAAAAAGCTCATATTAATTGGTACCTGATTCTTATTTGGGAGTTGAGAGGGAAATGAAAACCGAAACTTTTTGTGAGAGCTCATATGATCACTTGATCATCTATCTCTATGCAAGGAATCCAAGCAATCTTGGCCCAATCTTCTCCCGTCTTATTTTCAAAGTACCTTTTCTTCAGCGAAGAACAATCCTTGATCCACAGTAAAGACAGAGATGACGGCAAACCCTCTGGCAGGTGTTCGAGACTCGGACAGTCATGAATTTGTAGGCCGTGAAGAGAAGTGAGGTGTTGAAGTCCCTTTCCGTTCAAAGATTTCAGACTCTGTTTATTGATCACGAGAGTGTTGAGAGTTGTAGGGAGCAGCTGTTCATTGAGCAACGTCTCCAACAGATGCTCAGTTCCAGAGATACTAAATTGACATAGGTTGGGAGGCAAACCCCCTTCTGGAATTGACACAACATTTGGAAGATTCCATATGTACAAATATTGAAGGGCGGTGAGGGTGTGAATTCGTTTGGGCAATGACTTCAAATTCTCGCATCCACTGACTGAAAAATTGATCAGGTTGGGAGTGGGCAATCCTCCGTGGGGAAAAGAGACCAGATTTGGACACTCCAAGATATGCAAGTAGTTGAGATGGCTAAGATTTTCAACAACTCGTTCAATGGAAAGGGATTCCAGATTCACACAACCCCAGATTTCAAGATGGCTAAGTTTGGGAAAAAAGCCCAACGGGAAGGACCTCAGTGAATCACAGCTTTCGTGTAAGCACAAAGTCTGAAGCGATGTCAATTTGGCCATCATCTCATGAGGTAGGAATTCTAATCTCCCACAATTTGTTATAAAAAGTGATTTCAACGTAGTAGGTAGACCATCTCTAGGGAACGACAACAGGGATGGACAATCATAGAGCCTCAAATATTGAAGACAATTGCTGCTATGCACCATTTGCTTGGGCAAGCACTCTATATCACCAAAATTTTGAATATAAAATCTCTGAATTGAGGGCATAAACTCTGTTCTCTGACCTATTAATGATAACAGACCTGGGCATCCATCAACTCTCAATTCTTCGAGAGATTGTTGTAAGTAGTCCATGTTAAGGGTAGTAGTGCCCCTTTCGTATAGAACCACACACTTGTTCACTGAAAGTTTTTTCAAGCAAGGAAGATGATTAGGTAAGTTTCCTCTCAGCTTCGGACACTTTTTTAAAATCAGCTCTTGCAGACGAGGAAAATCTGAGCATTGACCTCCACTTGGAAGCCATTCCTCCCAATCTGGCATCTTCTCAAACTCTAGCTTCTCCAGAGATTGAAACGACTGAATTATTGAAGATCCATTGCCATAGAACTCAGGACCAATCTTCGTAACAAATTCCATCGCAACGATAGTGAGCTCTTTGAGAGCAGGTAGCTGCCCAAGTGGTGGCAAGGACAAACAGTAACTACATTCACTAAGACACATGAATTTTATTTGAGAAAATGAAGAGTCTCCCAACCAATTTGGGAAGCTGGTTCCACCATAAAAATGGATGGTCAGTTTCTCCAAATTTATGGGAGGATGGAGCTTTTCAAGTACATCTCTCTCCTTTTCAGAATCATCAGTATCCTTACCCCATTCCAACATTAACTCATTGAGATCTTTCTTTTCCTTCAAATTGGCTTGCACGGCATCCATAGCATCAACTACATTTTGTAGCTTTCGAATACAAAGGTTTCCCTGAAGATGCAGTAATTGCCTCAATTCTCTAAGGCTTGAATCAGTTGACTTGCCAACAATAAATGCAGTCAATGTTCGCAAACTTTTTAGTCTACCCATTTGTAATGGCATCTGGTCTATTTTAGTTCCACGAATATCAAGATGACGCAAATTAATCAATTTCCTCATTTCGACAGGCAATTCAATGAGAGAGAAACAATTTACCAATAGTAATGTCTGTAAATTGCAAAGAGAACACACTATATCCGGTAACCTTTTGATTGCTGTGGAGGAAAGATCCAAGTAACGCATGTGAATGAGATTACCAATAGAATTAGGTAACTCAACAATATTGGTATATTTTGACAATGACAGCACCCGCAAACATCCTAGTGCTAGCAAGAAATCATGTGAAATTCTTTTACTTATATAATTTGGCCAACGAAATGAATTTAAAGGTAGGAAGGTCCGCAAACACTTAACCCCATATAATGGCTCAAATTTTGAAGCAATATCGAATTCTCCTCTAATATACGAAAAGTGACGAACTTTTTTGGGAGCTTCATGTGATTCCAACCCTTCCAACCTGAAACAAAATCCCTTAGCCACGAAGGTTGCCAGGTCATTAATGAGATCATGCATTATGAATCTGCTCCTTGATTTTTGAAACATTGATCGTGATAATAGTTCATCAAAGTATTCCTCAGCCACCTCTTCCATTCCTATTTCATTCTCAGCTTGTGGAATTAAACCATTTGCAACCCAAAGTAAAACTACATCTTTCTTTTCAAATTCATAATCTTTCGGAAAAATCGAACAATAAACGAAACATTGTTTTAATTGAGTTGGGAGATAATGGTAACTCAATTTCAGGGCTGGAAGAATATTACTTTTATTTTGGGTTAGCTGCCACATATTGCTGTGTAATATGCTATTCCACTCCTTAGAATCTCTCTTGGAACGTAAGAGACCACCGAGTGTTTTTGCAGCTAAAGGCAAACCATTGCACTTGCGTGCAATTCTTTTACCGATTTCTACCAACTTTGCATATTCACTTGGGTTTTCGTTTCCCAGTGCATGTTTTGAAAGTAGTGACCAACAATATTCATCCGACAATTGTTCCAAATAGTGAATAGGAACATTGTTCATGACAGATGCAACATTTTTATTCCGTGTTGTTATGATAACCTTGCTTCCCTTTGCTCCTAATTTAAAAGGAGCATGTAGGAGAGTCCAATCATCATAGTTGTCATTCCACAGGTCATCCAACACAAATAAAAATTTTTTCCCCCCCACTTCTTCTCTTAGTTGAACTTGAAGAAGATTCAAGTCCATAATATTGTCACAAGATTTTGAAGTGACTGACTGAATAAGCGTTTTAGTTACCCTAACCACATCAAAATCTTCTGAAACGCAAGCCCAAGCTTTAAGAGTAAAATACTCTTTTACTTTGTCATCATTGTAAAGGAGCTGAGCAAGGGTTGTCTTACCAATCCCGCCCATACCAACTATGGGGATGATAGATACATCATTGTTGCTTGCATCATCAGAAAACAACAGTTTTGATAACTTTTCTTTATCTTCATCCCTACCAAACACACAAGATTCATCGACCAAGGAAGTTGTTGGAGGTCTTTGTGAAACCTGATTCCCTCCAACAACTTCTGTCAGACCAAGGACAGTCTTTTGTTTTGCAAGGTGTTCTAATGTTTCAAATACCTCTCCTATCTTAGCATTCATGCCTTGACAAGAAGGATTAAAAGAAGGAGAGAGGAAGTTCCACACCTTGGTTAATTTGTGGGTTTGATCATATTCAGCTGCTTCTACCTTGCATCGCAAAGCTTCAGTGTTGATCTCATCCAGTAAGTCATCTGCATCAAAGACAGCATGTTTGAGCTCATCAAGCCACTCTCTCACAGCAGGGTTCACAATTTGCTTCTCCTCTGCATCATTGAGCAGTGCAGAAAGGGAAAGCAGTGTGATCTTCAGTTTCTTCAGGAGTGAATCGTCGAGCTTCTTCCTCCAAAACAAGTCGATGAAGTCGCGTGAGGCAATCCTGTCACACAACACCTGGATGGAAGCAGTGAGCAGCGCCTCTCCAACCAGAGCCATTTTTCTCTTGGATTCTTTGCAAAGGGTCGATAGGATTTCAATGAAGTTGGTTAATAACTTGAAAAACAGAACTGTTTTAGTCTTTTAGATTATAGCTCAGTGTCGTGCTTTTGTGAGAATGTGAGGCAGTTGGTCCACAAAAAGCATATCATGTCCACAAAAAGCATATCATGTCCACAAAAAGCAGTACTAAAGTCTAACGATATTAATTGCAAAATGGAAATGAATTAAGTTGAGCCATTCAGTATATGCTAAGTACACACCCACTAGATATGCTACGCATTCATAATTCATTCGATTTTTCTCATCACAGGTGATTCATTCATTCATTCATTACCAAAGTATAACTCTTACAATATAAATCGATCTTCTTAAAATATTTAATTAGACCATACATTTGATACTGATATTACAAATTAAATTGACAAATATATGTTTGCAAATTAAAAATAACAGCAAAATATAGGTATTGTGATTTTATAATAGAAATAAGTTTTAATATATAACAATATAAAAGATTATATGTAATTAAAGATTATATATGCTGTTAAGAGCTAGTTTTCTGCATGAGTTTATGACATGGGTTGAAGATCAACCAGATTGGCTTTCCTCTTTCTGCATGCTAGTATGAATTATGAATTATGTGGGTGGGTGGGTGGACATTAAATTATAAAATGTGCATCGCAACTGTCGGTGGACATTAAATTGGGTGGGTGGGTTCCATAGTTATTGGACTTAAACATTTGGTGAGGTCCATGTATTTTTTGTGCCAACGCTTGCATTATTGGGGAGGTTTTAGGTTTTCACCTCAGCTCATTAATTTTTGGAAAAAGAACTTTAATATATTTTGAGTAAAGTTAATCTGATCTGATAGTGAAAAATGAGCTTATACAAACACAATGGTAAAGCAAAAGAAATTGATGAACATGTCATCTAGTTTTGAATTGGAGATTTTTTTAACCTCAATGAGAGGAGTTACCATGCATCTAAAGACTGGAAATCCTACCTTATCATCACTATCATAGTGACTGAAACATAATTATGTCAATGATATATTGTTTTATTAAACGGGTCTTTATGTAAGAAGAAAAGCATATAGGTGTTTAGAGCATCTCACATAGGGAATATACAATTTACAGATAATAATTATAAAGTCTGTTTTTGGACTCTTACTGATAATTAAACCCACCTTTTAAAAAATTAACTTGGTGGTTCTCTCTCTCTCCCTCCTCTTCTCCTTCTCCGATCGCCTCTCTCTCTCTTCCTTCTTTGATCGAACCCTCACTATCGACGAGTAAGGTCGACGGGACCACAGCCCTGTTGCTTGTCTCCTTCTCCTTTTCTTCCATAGCAGCCTTTCTCTTTCTACTTTTCTTATCTCTCTCTCTCTCTCTCTCTCTCTCTCTCTCTCTCTCTCTCTCTCTCTCTCTCTCTCTCTCTATTCTTTTAATTATAAGCCATTGTTGGATCCTTGAGGTATATCGGAGTTTGTCAATCACCGATCTGAAAGAACACGCCGACCTTCAGATCTGAATGTGTTGAATCGCTGATATGGAGGTACTATGCCAATTTCATCCATCTCACTCTCTCTCTCTCTCTTTTTTCTTCACTATAAAGCCATTGTTAGAGCCATGAGGGTCTAGATCAGAGTTTGTCTACCGCCGATTTGGACGTAGGCACCGACCTCCAGATCTGGAGCTTCTATGCTGATTGTTAATATCAAACAATAACTATCTGGGACGATAATTATTGTTGGGCAGTGACAATTATTTGTTTTTGTTAAAATAAGATTTTTTACTCCAACAGCTTATTTTTTGTGTTGGTTTTATGCTTTTTTGACATGTTTATGGAGAAAAAAAAACAGAAGATAGTGACAATTATTTGGTTTTGGGTATTGTTGCAGAATGAGAATTGTCATTGTCCAATAATGACTATAATTGCCACTGTGGATAGTGGCAATTTTCCTGACGTGAAAAAAAAAAGGTTGGGCGTGCTGGGCTCCGTGCCCCCGCATTTTTCCAAGTGATTTCATTAAAGTGGATTGCATTAAAGTTAATAAAAAGTTATCCACTATTTTGGGTTTATCATGAAACATTTTTGTGCTATTTTGTCAACCATTTCTAACAACAATTCATCTTATTGAGTTTATCAAGCTGGTTGGAAAAATGGTTCTGAAGGTGGTTAGAATTTTGGATATGATAGGCATCTTGTGAATGGTGTTCAGCTTAACGCTCCTTAAGATTCCTTATTTAGCTTTTTCTTACCTAATTGTGATGCTCAATTCAGTACTGATCAATGCTTATTTTATTCCTCCTAGTCTTCTTTGATGGTTGTTACTTCATTTATGTGCTACTTCACTAGGCATTAATTATTATTTTTTTCTTTCCTCTTGAAGACTTGAGTCTTAAAAGCGGTTTAACCATACCAGCTGGAGCAAGACTGGTTGTGCATGTGCAATTGGTATAGATGGATGGATCCAGTCAGGGAAGTGATGCTGGTGAATTTAATCCATATCAGTGTTTGTCAAAGGCTGCGAAGGGATATGATTGTTTGCTTAATAACTCGATCATGTCTAAGTTCCTGCCAAAGTTTGGGGAAATAATTTTATGATATTGAATTAGGGCTGCCCTTTGGTTTGGTTTTTACCGAACCGACCAAATTTTTTTTGTTTTGTATACCGATTTTCACAATTCGAAAATCGGAAATCCAAAACCGAAAAAATCCGAAAAAAGTTAGTTTGGTTTTGGTAAAAATCGAAAAAAGTTGGTAAACCGACCGATTACCGAAAATTATTACTGAAAGAAACCGAATCGATTATTACCGAAAAAACTGAAATATATACTGAAAAAAACTGAAACAATTACCGAAATTTAGATATATATGCTTATATAACACTATTATGTTAGTGGTACAATAAATATTAAACTACTAATATCTTAAACAACTATAAGAAAATATAATTGTATAGTGTTATCATATTAATATTATCAAAAGTGTGAGTTACGATATAGAGTCATTCTCTAATAAAGTAAATGTTATTATTTTTAGGAAAATAAGAATCTCATCTTTAGGTAAGTATTGCATATATATATATATATCTACTCATATTTATCGGTATATATACATACTAATTAAATTAATATGATATGTACTAATACATATTATTAAACTAATTATACTAGTATATATTATTACTAATATTAATATTATTGCAATTAATACTAATACTATACTAAACTACCAATACTACTCGTGCAAATATATATTCATCAAACATTATATTTTATGCATCATATTTGATTAAATTTTAATTTATATTGGTATATAATAATTAGTATTATTATAATTAAATCGAAAATGAACCGAAATATATCGAAGTAAATCGAAAACCAACCGAAAGTATCCGATACCAAAATTACCGAAATCGAACAGAAAACTGAAGTTTACCAAAAATTACTGAACAGAAAAATACTGAAACCGAAAAATACCGAAATAAAAAAATACCGAATTTTTTGGTTTGATTTGGTAAGTCCCAATACCGATCCGAACCAACCGATTGGCAGCCCTATTTTGAATAAAGATCACAATGGTGGTATAAGTACACATTCCTACTACAATTACAAGGAGGATTTATAGGTAAAAAAATTTACAATCAATTACAGTTAATGTTATTTCTTAACTCTCTAACCACAGTTAATGTTATAGCTTGACTTTCTAACCATCAATACTGTTGACTCACGCCAACACTCCCCCTCAAGTTGATACGTATATATCACACATGCCCAACTTGACAAGTGAGTTAAGGAACACCCTGCTAGCTACTGCCTTAGTAAGTATATCTGCTAGTAGGTCTTTGAACTTCACAAATGGAAAGCTAATAATTCCAGCTTCAAGCTTCTCTTTGATAAAATGTCTATCAATCTCTACATGTTTAGTCCGGTCATGCATGCTGAACATGATTATAGGCAATATTAATTGTTGACTTGTTGTGATCACAATACAAATTCATTCCCTTCTTATGCTTGAACCCCAAATCAATCAACAATTTCCTTAACCAAAGCAGTTCACAAACACCAAGGGTCATACCCTATACTCAGCTTCAACACTAGATCTTACTATAATTGGTTGTTTCTTACTTTACCAAGTATCCAGATTCCTAGCAACATAAGTAGAATACCCAGAAGTAGATCATCTGTCATCAGTTGAACCTGCTCAATCTGCATTTGTATAGGCCTCAATATCAAGCTGACCATGTTTTGCAAGCAATAACCCCTTAATTACCAAGAGTAGATTTCAAATATCTCATAATTCGTTCTACCTCATTCATATGTGGCTTGAGTGGAGCATGCATAAATTGACTTACAATACTAACAACATAGGCAATATCAGAGCGTGTATAAGACAAATAAATCAATCTCCCTACAAGTCTCTGGTACCTTCCTTTATCAGCAGGAGAAGCACTAGAACAGTCAAAACAACTTATGATTTTGCTCAATAGGAGTATCAACAGGCTTACAAGCAAGCATACATGTTTCAATTAACAAATCAAGCACATACTTCCTTTGAGATAAAAAAGATTCAATGATTCGATCGAGCCACCTCAATTCCCATAAAGTATTTCAGGTCCCCAAGTTGCTTCATCTCAAATTTAGCAGCCAAATATTTTTGCAATCTAGCAATCTCTTCATGATCATCACATGTTAACACTATATTATCTACACAGATAATAAGGGCAGTAAGTTTATCATGCATGCGCTTTAAGAACAATGTATAATAAGAATTACTTTGCTTTAAGCCAAGCTCTTGGAGACTGCTTTAAGTCATACAAGGCTTTCTTCAACTTGCAAACCATTCTAGTCTTTTTAAATCTAGCATACAGTGGGGAAGATCCATAAACACCTCTTCCTAAAGCTCACCATATAGAAATGTATTCTTCACATAAAACTGTAATAGGGGCTAATTACGATTAGCTGCTAGAGATAAAAGAACACGTACTGTATTAAGTTTAGCAACATGAACAAATGTCTCCTGATAATCTACCCCATATGATTGAGTATATCCTTTAGCCACCAGTCGAGCTTTGAATCTCTCGATCGAACCATCAGCTTTATACTTAACTGCAAACACTCATTTACGTCCCACTGTCTTCTTCCCCTTTGGTAAGGGAACGAGCTCTTAAGTGAAATTCTTCTGTAAAGCATCCATCTCTTTTGCCATAGTTAGGGTCCATCTAGAGTCTGCTATAACATCCTGCAATTTATTTGGAATAGATACAGAAGATAATTGATGTACAAAAGAACCATATGACTTAGCAGGCTATGAGAAGACAGGTGATTATTAATGGAATATTTAACCTTAGCTTTAGGATCATGCTGATATTGAACAAGTGGTTGACCACGGGTAGAACGAGTTGGGAGTTCATATCTAGGTGGTTCTGGCTCAAGAGTAAACATGTTAACTACTTTATCATGCATATCAAGAATATGATCAGACTCAGGAATAGAAATAGGATAAGATAATACCTCATGTGAAGCATTTGAAGAAGATTGGACCAGTGGTTCTTCAGAAGGGATTGAACTATCATGAACCTCATTAGTAGGGGAATCACCATAACCAGAAGAAGCCTCGGAGTGTGGACCACCAAAACTTACAAAGAACTTCATATCATATTAATTCTTCACTTCTTCTGTACTCTCCCCCTAAAGGGAAGAATCTGTAACACCCCGAGAATAGAATAACACTTGCTCATGGAAGGTGACGTCCATGGAAACATAGAATTTCTAAGAAGCAGGGTGGTAACACTTGTATCCCTTCTATACGTGATGAACCATAGCCAACAAAGACACACTCTAGGGCTCAAGGATCGATCAAGCTTCGTAAGTTGATGGGAATACAAGTGGAAATATACTACACACCCAAACACTTGAGGCTCCAACCTAAGAATAGATGGTAAAACACAATGATCAGCAAGGACATCCAATGGTAGTTTGAAATCCAACACACTAGATGGCACCCTATTAATCAAATATACTACAGAACTTAGGGAATCACCCCATAAATGAGAAGGCACATGACCACCAAGAAAAAGGGACCGCGCAACCTCCAGTAGGTGACGATTCTTATGCTCAGCAACCCCGTTTTGTTGGGGAGAATGAGAGCAAGATGTATGATGAAGAACACTATGTAAGTGGAAAAACTTAGTTAATTCCCTGTTAATATATTCTCCTCCATTAATAGAACGAAGGATCTTGATATGTAAATCAATTGAGTATATACCATTTGATAAAACATCTTAAACACAGTGCACACATCACTCTTATGACGCAAAAAAATACATCCAAGTCATCTTGGTACTCATCAACAAATGTAACATACCAACGCATCCTATTTGTAGTAGGTTATGGAGTAGGTCGACCCCAAACATTTGAATGAACCGAGGCAAAAGGAGTACCTGCTCTAGAATCAATTGGAGAGAAGGTAGCATGATGGCTCTTAGCCAACACACAGGTGTCACACTAAAAATCAGAAATATTATAACCAACAAAAAGTTAAGGAAATAACTGGCGTAGATAACCAAATGATCGAAGGATGTCTCAAACGGCGATGCCACAACCATATCTGTTTCTTGTCCTTCAAAGACTTGTCCCCAATATGATGAGCATGGTCGCCACTTAACTTTGGTAACCCGCTGTCAGGACCGCCCCCGGATTCCATCCTGAAACCCGGAAGGATCCTGCGGGATCCAAATTCAAGGAGAATCCTACCGAAAATTCGGCAGAACCTCCCCTAAAAATGGACTAACCCAGAAATTTCAAACCTGTTAAAAAGCACTTCTAAACAGCAACCACCTCTACCACAACCAAAATAGGGTCTCAGACCCAGCAATTTCACAGAAATCCAACTTAAAATTTGTAGAATGGTTATTAGAGCTCCTATCCTATTACAAGGAAATTTTTATATAATAAAGTGTCGCCTACAGGGTCCGACTAGGGAGATGGACGCGAATGCCTCGACGTTATTGGCTCGACCTCCACCAAAGCTACTACTTGGGGGGACAATTTAAGACAAAACAAGAAAACGGTGAGATAGGCTCAGTGAGTGGACAAATTTATGGAAACAAAAACAAAAGTAAATTTCTTTTTCAGAAATTCCTTCAAAACCACGTGTAGTTCAAAGACCTCACGTCACTCTTGAAATTCCCCAGTTTTAAAACAATTTTCAAGCTTAAGAGTATTATAAAACTAATGGAACTCAAGGAAAAGATAATTCAAAACACATTTCCCAATAGCAAATCATTTAATTTAATGAAATTATAAAAATAATAAAATCGAAATCATTATAAAACTCGAAAAGTAGTTCTCATTTAAAATCCATATTTAACTCTTGAAGATACCAATTTCGTCTTCCACCATGCTATATACCCTGAATAACCTGGTCATACACCTGTGCGGAATTCTTGCATCGCACAGGCAGGCAATATCCAGGCCATACACACGCGTGGAGTAAATCCAACACGTGCAGGCAATATCCTGGCCATACACACGTGTGAATAAAATCAGCACGTGCAGGCAAATCCTGGTCATACGTGCAAGCAGAGCAGCCCCCAAAGGGTGAAGCATCCCGACACACGGCCCAAAGCCTATATGTGTGCCGTGATGGGTCCCAAAGACCTATTTATCTGATAACCTGGAGGGTACTGCAAAGGTGGTTTGAAAACCATTTTTCCATAACCCAAATAAATCCTTTTTCCACCAAGAATAGAATAATTGTACTTTTCCAAGAAACTTTAATTTCCATAAAAACTTATTGCATAATTCCAACTTAATTTCAAAATACATAAATCAAATCACTCTTTTCGACCAAAAACTGAAATAATAAAATAAACCATATGTATAGAGTAAGAAGCTGAAGTCCTTTCCAAAAGAAATTTATCAACTCCAATAATCCATCAAGTAAAACCATATTTTAAAATTTATATACTAGGAAAAATGAAAAGTCGAAATCCGACATTTATTTATCAAATCTAAGATCAACTCAAGATGCTTAACATAATTAAATAATGAAGTTTCATAAAATTCGTTTGATATGTCAAAAGTTCACTCCCATATACTATTTCTCAATTAAAACTCAAGATAATCAAATAAATAAATTCATAAAGTTTAAAAATGCTTTTAAAAATAAAAGTCCACTCACAGTGAGAATCCTAACTTCGATCCTCCTCCGGGTCGTCTCGAGCCACGATCGTCTCGCCTAGGAATGAGGTGATTGGCGCCGGAAAACTGGTCGGAGATGGGAGAGAAGCCGGCGGCCAGTGGAGCTCTTCTGATAGCAACCGCGCGCAGGTGGTGGCTGGGTTGGCTGGAGGAGGGCCGGGCTGAGCTGATCGGCCGACGGGGGAGGTCGCCGATGGTCGGGGTCGATGGAAAAGCCGCCGAAAGTGGCTGGGTGGCTGGGTTGGTCGCGCACAGAGAAAAGGGGGAGAGAGAGAGAACTCGGGGAGAGAGAGAGGATGAGGAGAGAGAGTAGGCTGAGGGTGTGGTCGGCGCCTGGGGGTCACGCCGGTGAGGCCAGTGGTGGTCGGTGGCGGGCTGGGTGGTGGTGGTAGTCGGTTGGTGCTGGGTGGTTGCGGGGGAGGAGAAAACCGAGAGAGAGAGTGTGCGGGGAGAAAGAGATAAAGGGAGGAGAGAGAAGCTTGTAGAAAATTTTACAGAGAGAAAGAGAAATCAGAAAAATTTTCTGATTTTGGGTATTTAAAAACCCACTTTTATAAATTTACAAAATTGCCCCTCACTTCACATGTCCGTATCTTCCAAACCGTAACTCGGATCGACGCGTGCTACGTGTCTATGAACTCGTGGACTCGAAACCTATCTAACGGACCCAAAGTCAAAATCGAAAACTCATTTATTTTAAAAGTCAACTTTGGGTCAAGCTTAAATTAAAACAAAAATAAATAAATCAAAACTTTAAATCAAAACCCTTTTTATTTTCCAAATAAATCTCAAAATCTTTAAAATACAATCCAACATCTTTTTATAAACCTCTTCATAAAAATCATAATTACATAAAAATTTAAATTTCTAGTGAAAATTTGGGTCGGGTCGTTACATCCGCTGTCTAAATAGTACAAATCCCCTCTTCTTGTACCACTGCCAATCTTCTCCCTGGTATGAAAGTCTTGAGAGACACAATCAGTTGGAAAAAAGGAGGCAACACAATTAAGAGATTTTATTAATTGACTAACAGACAAAAGGTTACAGTTAAGAGATGGAACTAACAAGGTATTAGACAAATACAAGGAGGAAGAAAAAGACATTGTACCAGAACCGACAACTGGAGATGACACACCATTAGCATTTGTGATACACCTTTTTGAACCATGACTAGACAAGGATTTAAACACATACCTATTGTTTACAACCCAAATGAATTTTGATGGTAACACCTATCATATGTCATATCGTCTGTTGCACCAGTATGATCAATAATCCATGCACTATCACAAATAAATATATGGAGGAGTACTTAAAAAAGAGTTAGATATACTTACCTCGACATTGAAAGTGGAGTTAAAAATAGAATGTTCCATGACATGTTTATCCTTGGAAACGGCCCTAGAACCATGAGAAGGTTCTGTCTCACCCTTTTTTTATATACATTTATATATATATATATAGACAGGCCTCTTCCATTGAGGGACCCCTCATTTAAGGTTAAATAAGGGATCCTTTATAGGGCCCACTTCACATTGTATTTTGATCATCGGAACCGTCTATATTTTAGGTCTCCATTGAAGGATCATCCTTGCAAAAAATTAGCTAAATCAAAAACTATTTACCCATTTGATTAAATGGTCATCATTTCAAGTGTTTATCGAAAATATTTTGTTCGTCTATTTATTTGATCAAAGTTAGATAGCTTAATGGTTTCTGTTTTGTCTAAATTTTTGCAAGAATGATATTTGAATATAGACCTAAAAAATAGACTATTCAGATCATTGATATACTATATAAAGTGAGCCCATGAAGGATCCCTTAAATAAAATTATTTGAGAGATCCCTCAATAGAAGGGGCATGTATATATATATATAGGCTCCTTCAGGTGTGGGATAGGGTGGATGGGCCCACTCCATGTAGTTTTTCAATAATTCGAACTGTCTATTTTTTAGGCCTCTATTTAGATCATTCTTGTAGATGAACCAAATATTTTTAATAAAAACAGCCCCCTCCTCCTCCTATTTTTTTTTTTTAATACAAAGATGCACTGACAAGTAAATGGACAGAGGTTGCAGGTAGCCAACCGACAGATCCGTGATTTCCCAGAGAGTGAAAAATGAAGCAAAAATCCTAGAAATTTAATTCTTATACAATCCAGTATGGAGAAGAGCATGCTAGGGGATCTGGATGTATAACTCACTTGTTGAGATATGCTTCATTAATTGATTGTGTCGACACCTCCAAGTACCAAATTTAGCTCAAAATCTTGCCAAGGCAAGAATTGCCTTGCCTTTGGCCCAGCAATCTTGTCAAGGAGGAGTTGAGTCAGATGTTTGGTATGTTGACACTAGCTGCAGCAATCATATGAGTGGTAGTAAGTCTTCTTTCTCCTTTCATCTGAAATGTGTGCATATGCTATGCACCCAAACACCTTAAAGTGATCTACGTACTGTTGATTTCCTTCCACTCTAGGCTTCCTCAGGCGTCATGTTTTTGATAGAAACATCTAGCAAGCGACTTTTGTCTATGATCTCAAATATTGAATTAAAATGAAAAAAAAAAAAAAAAGAGTCATGAGAAAGAAACAAATTAAAATGAAACATATATCAAATTGGAAAAACATTACCAAACACATTACATAACTTAAATATGTTAAAACACATCATGAGATGAATGATTACCTAATTGCAAGCCAGACTTAAGAAAATCTACTTCTTCTGTTTTATTGTTCTTTTTCTCCTGTATTTGTTTGTATTTGGCTTTGGACTAGGTTTCTTCCCTCCTATGCCTTTCCCTCTGGGCTTAATAAATTCAGTTTCGACCAAAAAAAAAAAAGCCAGACTTCAGAACCCTAAATTGTAATAGAAAAAAAAAGCTTGGGAATACATCGAGCATTCTAATTAGTCTGTAATTTAATTAAATAAAAGAATCATGGAATTAATAAATTGAAATAATATAAAATGGAAGTTGGAGACAAAAAGAAACTTACAGGGAAAATTGGATTTTCCCTAAACGAAGGTGGAAAGAACCTTGAATCCTTACCTTTTGAGCCTCACTCATAGATGGATGAAGGTGAAGTCTTAGAAAAATTATTATGTATAACCGATACATTGACATGTAGTCTAACCAGTTTATGTGTTATAATATGAGTGAATATTATTAATATTACACCCTACAAATATAAACATATCGTTCAATAATAGCCTTACACGTTGGATTAGTTATACCACGTGGCAGTATATCGGTTATACCCTATAATTTTTCGAAGTCTTGGTGGAGAGAATAAATTCAGAGAAGTGGAGTGGGAGTGCAGTACGTTAGCGTGGGGAGAAGAAAACTGCCCTATGCTAACCTAGACGTGGTTTTTCTGTAAATTTGTAGAGTCCTGCTATTTGCACAACCTTTTTTTTCTTTTTGCACACCCGAAAAATTTAATTTGTGAAATAACAAAAAACACCCAAAACAAAATTATCCAAAACTCCTTCCCTCTATCTCTCCTTCCCTCTCTCTACCCACCTTGAGAGTTTGAAGAGTACAAATAAAAGACCTTCATATATCGAAATTGTAAAAAGCATTTTTCAATTTCTCGCATAGGGTACCACCTCAAGCATTAAGACTCCAACTTCAACTTGGAAATGTCATTATACATACAGGGAGGGATAAGGGCACGCAAGTTGATCTCATTGGGCAAGAAACATCAACCTTCCTTATTGCAATTTAATTATTTAAATACCACACGGTCCCACGTCCAAGTCTTATTATTTTTTTTTCCTTAATTTCTTTCTTCTTCTTTCTTTGTACGCTGAGCTCCACTTGTAATTCTCTCCTAGGCTCCTAGCATATATTATATTACATGGACATCATTATTAGGATAGAGAATCTTTTTCTCAATTAATCAAACTGCACGTTTAATGGCATAATAAAACAAGGTTATTATTACAAAACAAATTTAAGAATACTAATTTTTGCTTTAATCTCCAAATTTTTCATAGCAGAAGAAATTAGGACTAATAAATCGCATCTGTCAAATTAAAATGCACAAAATATATAATTAAAGACAATAAATATTGCAGTTTTGCACTATTATCAAAAAGCTCTCTATAAGAGATGGCAATCATGGCATGATGTCCTGCAAAAGACTACTAATTAGGATATGAGACTTTACAAATGACAATCTGTGTGTTTTTCTCTATCCAGAAAAACACACAGATTGTCACTAATAAATGCACTATGCATTTACATAGTTCCAAGTAGAAGGCAGTTGAACTTTATATCCTGAAAAACACACAAATTGTCACTAATAAACAACTTGGATGTACAACTAGAGAAAGAGGAAGGGGTCGAAGTAGAGGTAGAGGAAGAGGTGGTCGAGGCAATAGAGATGGAAGCAGACGACATCTGAATTACAAGAGAGATGATAATGTTCACTTCCAGAATAGAGGAAAAGGACACGTTGACAAGTCCAAGATTGAGTGCTACATGTGTGGCAATTATGGGCATTATCGCAATGAATGCTATACAAAGATGCCTAAAGACAAAAAAAAAGGGTGAGAAGTCAAACTTTGTTGAGAAAAGGGAAGAAGAGACACTCTTGATGGACTTTCATGTCAAGGAGGAGTTGAGTCAGATGTTTGGTATGTTGACACTAGCTGCAGCAATCATATGAGTGGTAGTAAGTCTTCTTTCTCCTTTCATCTGAAATGTGTGCATATGCTATGCACCCAAACACCTTAAAGTGATCTACGTACTGTTGATTTCCTTCCACTCTAGGCTTCCTCAAGCGTCATGTTTTTGATAGAAACATCTAGCAAGCGACTTTTGTCTATGATCTCAAATATTGAATTAAAATGAAAAAAAAAAAAGAGTCATGAGAAAGAAACAAATTAAAATGAAACATATATCAAATTGGAAAAACATTACCAAACACATTACATAACTTAAATATGTTAAAACACATCATGAGATGAATGATTACCTAATTGCAAGCCAGACTTAAGAAAATCTACTTCTTCTGTTTTATTGTTCTTTTTCTCCTGTATTTGTTTGTATTTGGCTTTGGACTAGGTTTCTTCCCTCCTATGCCTTTGCCTCTGGGCTTAATAAATTCAGTTTCGACCAAAAAAAAAAAGCCAGACTTCAGAACCCTAAATTGTAACAGAAAAAAAAAAAGCTTGGGAATACATCGAGCATTCTAATTAGTCTGTAATTTAATTAAATAAAAGAATCATGGAATTAATAAATTGAAATAATATAAAATGGAAGTTGGAGACAAAAAGAAACTTACAGGGAAAATTGGATTTTCCCTAAACGAAGGTGGAAAGAACCTTGAATCCTTACCTTTTGAGCCTCACTCATAGATGGATGAAGGTGAAGTCTTAGAAAAATTATTATGTATAACCGATACATTGACATGTAGTCTAACCAGTTTATGTGTTATAATATAAGTGAATATTATTAATATTACACCCTACAAATATAAACATATCGTTCAATAATAGCCTTACACGTTGGATTAGTTATACCACGTGGCAGTATATCGGTTATACCCTATAATTTTTCGAAGTCTTGGTGGAGAGAATAAATTCAGAGAAGTGGAGTGGGAGTGCAGTACGTTAGCGTGGGGAGAAGAAAACTGCCCTATGCTAACCTAGACGTGGTTTTTCTGTAAATTTGTAGAGTCCTGCTATTTGCACAACCTTTTTTTTCTTTTTGCACACCCGAAAAATTTAATTTGTGAAATAACAAAAAACACCCAAAACAAAATTATCCAAAACTCCTTCCCTCTATCTCTCCTTCCCTCTTTCTACCCATCTTGAGAGTTTGAAGAGTACAAATAAAAGACCTTCATATATCGAAATTGTAAAAAGCATTTTTCAATTTCTCGCATAGGGTACCACCTCAAGCATTAAGACTCCAACTTCAACTTGGAAATGTCATTATACATACAGGGAGGGATAAGGGCACGCAAGTTGATCTCATTGGGCAAGAAACATCAACCTTCCTTATTGCAATTTAATTATTTAAATACCACACGGTCCCACGTCCAAGTCTTATTATATTTGTTTTCCTTTCTTTCTTCTTCTTTCTTTGTACGCTGAGTGCCACTTGAAATTCTCTCCTAAGCTCTTGGCATATATTAGATTACATGGACATCATTATTAGGATAGAGTATCTTTTTCTCAATTAATCAACCTGCACGTTTAATGGCATAATAAAACACGGTTATTATTACAAAACAAATTTAAGAATACTAATTTTTGCTTTAATCTCCAAATATTTTAAAGTTAATGATTATAAAGTCCATTTTTTGACACTTAATACTTTTAAGACCCAGGTCCTTTTTTGATATTTGAAGGAGGCCCAGTTTATACCAAACCGGTCCTCTCTTCCGTCTCCGTCATTCTCTCTCCGTCTCCTTCTCTTCTCTCCGTCTATCTCTATCTCCCTCTCTCCGTCTGCAAGCTTTGCCGCTGCTCCCTTCTTCGGCGACTCACCATCGTTGCCGTCGTCGATCGGACGATCGTTGCCTCTGCTTGGATCGATCTCGGTGCCCTTCTTCGGCAAACCACCACGAAGAATCCTCCCTTCACTTTGAGAAAAAGGTAGCAGAAGCTGCAACTCCAGATCGACCTCCTTCCTCACTCCCCACCTCACAAGTATGTCTCTTCTTCCTATCTCTATATCTCTTTTCTCTCTCAGCTTAGCTTGGAACATGGCCTACGCTGCCATTGAATTAGGGTTTCAGATTTTGGGACTCCAATTTCAGGTGGCAAAGGTGATGGACATGCCACAACCCAAGTCCATGTCTGCAATTGCAGGTTTTTAATACAAACTTTCATTTGAAGAAAAGGTTTCATTGTAAATTTCCTTCGCTCTCCCCCTTGTAATTGAAACTTATGTTCTGTTGCCTTTATTCTACATCATATACTGCTAGCTAGAATCAGGTAATTAATGGTACTCGAAAATTCACATTCCCAATTAATTTTGTCTGTGGATGGGAAGTTCTCACTTTTGTTGATGAAGATCGATTGCACACCACTGAACGTTTGGATACATTATTTTGATTTTATGTTTCCAAGGTCATGCATGTTGGAGACTTATCTAAGATTCATTTTACAGGTAACAGTTCCATCATTGGCCTCTGTATACAATGAGTATGCCTCTGTATTCATTTTACAGGTAACTTAATTTTGTGCAGTTTCTTTTTGCGTTTTTAGCTCTTTTGCTTTGCATAATTTTACATGAATAGAATAGGTGTGGCTTAATTAATTTTTTTTTTTTCCAATTTATTTCAAGGTTGTGGCCATGGTGATATGCAGGTTGATATATGATACAAGCATATACCTCCAGGCCATGGTGATATATTAAGATTGTTATGATTGGTTTGTATGCTAAGCCATGAAAGTAATGGATTATTAAATGATGTTGAGGAATTGAGTTTCTAAAAGGTAGAACATGGCATTAGCTTATGTACTTGCATTTTGTGTAACTACTTATCTATAGTATTAGTTTGTGTAACTACTTGTATATTGGCGTTTCGTTATCATTATTGAGTAATTCATTGTTTGTGTTTCAATGGCAGGGGAGGTTTGTTTCTCTTGACTTTTCCTTGATTGGAATTCTGTGGTCATGCCTATGTTTGTTTAGGTGGCAATGTATTGGTGGTAGGAATCAAAGATATATTATTGGAAATTTTATATATTGTTCAAATCATTTATAGTTATGTCATGCATCTTAGTTATGTTAGTAGAATATATCATATTCATTTTATAGCCAATATGTAAGTGGGGTTATGATTGTTACTACTTGTCAGTAGCAATATGTAAGTGGGGCTATGATTGTTACTGCTTGTCAATAACAATATGTAAGTGAGGCTATAGTTGTTAATGCTTATCAGTAACAATATATAAGTGGGGTTATGATTGTTAATAGTGACAGTTGATAGTGACAATTGTTAAATAGCATTTTTTTTTACAGTGGCTATTTTTTTGACAGTGGCTATTGTTAAAAAAAAAAAAAAAAAAAAAAAAAAAAGACACACGGCAGCTTCAACAAAAAAGAAAAAAAGAAGAAGACACATGACAACTTCATAAAAAAAAGAAAAAAGGAAGTACATGTCTGCTTCAGCAAATAGAAAAAAAGAAGAAGAAGTTTTTTTGTTTTTTATGTGTTTATGTTAGAAAAATACATAAGATTTGTATATATATGTATGTTGTTTCTGGGTTCTTTTTGGAACAATGAGAATAGTGATTGTTCGATAGTGGCAAGAAATAATAGTTGCCACTGTGACAGTAGCAATTAGGTGATTGTTACTGTGTGATAGTAGCAAATTAACAATCACTTGATTTGTTACTGTGTGACAGTAGCAATCAAGTGATTGTTACTGTGTGACAGTAGCAATCAAGTGATTGTTACTGTGTGACAGTAGCAATCAGGTGATTGTTACTCTCTGAATTTTGTAATTTTCTATGGTTTGAATTTTGGTGATTGTTATTGTATGATGATAACAAGATATATTAGTTATCTTCAACAGGTGATTGTTACTGTAAGACAGTATCAATAGGTGATTGTTACTACCAAATAATAACAATTTCTGATTGTCACTGCCAGACAGTAGCAATAAGTGATTGTTATTATCAAACAATGATAATACTTGATTGCCACTGCCCGGCAGTAGCAATAGATGATTGTTACTATTCGATAGTAACAATTAATTTACTATTAAAACGTAAAAGATTATGGATGCCTCATCTTGATTTTTTGTATTTTATATTAGTTATTATTTAATATGTTTATGACATGAAAATACATAAATTATTATTTGTTTTTTTTGGAATGGAAAAAAAAAAGGGGAAAAATGGCATTTTAAAAACATTGTAGCACGCTACAGTAACGGCGTTACTGTAGCGCTGTTACTGTAGCACCGGTTTTTTAAAAAGTGGGCCGCTACAGTATTTTACTGTAGCGCTTGGGCCGGATGAATAGTAAATTTTAAAAAATGGTCTTTAAAAAATAAAACCCAATATTTTATAGCAAAAGAAATTCAAGACTAATAAATCGCATCTGTCAAATTAAAATGCTCAAAATATATAATTAAAGACAATAAATATTGCACTTTTGCATTATTATCAGAAACCTCTCTATAAGAGATGGCATGATGCCTGCAAAAGACTACTAATTAGGATCCTCTTGGATGTCAATAATGGACCAGCCCCTCAATGAGAAATAAGGTGATACAAAATGACAAATATTTAGTCAGTCACATAAGAAAAAAATAAAAGATAAATAAGTAAAAGTACCAAAATAAAAAAAAATAAAAAAAATATAGAAGAGAATAAAAGACTACATGGTTTCGAATCTTTGGATCAACATATTGGCAACATGGTTATATATGAACGGAGAAAGACCATAATAAAAGTCCACTTGAAATGAGCCACTCAGACCAAATGAAAAGAAAAAAAATCCAACTTGCACACCTAACTTTGACATTTTGATGCAAGGCAATTAAACTTTATATCCAGAAAAACACACACATTGTCACTAATAAATGCACTATGCATTTACATAATTTCAAGTAGAAGGCAGTTGAACTTTATATCCAGAAAAACACACAAATTGTCACTAATAAACAACTTGGATGTACAAATAACAATACAAAGAAGTCTTCAAGCTCCATTTAGGTTTGTTCTCAAGTGAACAAATATATTCAATATATAAGATGATACAATCCTAATTTGTACTGACATGGAACCTGCATTCCTCCGCAAAACCTCATATGGACAATTGGCAAGAAAATTTGGAGCTTCCTTCATGTTAGACCTAATGCATGACAAAAAGTTCATTAAACAAAGTACTCAAAAGTATTACTCAGAGTCCATTCAGAATTTAAAACCACTAACAATAGCACGATTTCAGAACTAGCACCTCAAATAACATACCATTCTAGCCGTAATAAGTTTTTTGCAATTCTAAACGTAAATTGATGTAATGTTCTGGATGGGTAACCCATTTGAAATGACTTCATTTTTGGAAAGACATAAAACTTGTGAAATCCAATGAATATATAGAAAAACATACAACTTGGGAAACCCAAGATTTTGTGGAAATTAAAGTACAGAATAATGTGTTAAATTTATTTGAATACATTTGAGCAATCTAATATGTATTTCAATTGTTTTTTGAAGTTTAAACTTAAATAAGATGTGAAATCCTCTTTTCCGTCCTTTTCTTCTTTTTCTTTTCACATCTTGCTGTTTTAAGTGGAACACTTTCCAGTGAATATGAGGGAACAGAAAACTAGCTAGTTAAATAATGCATCACATAAATTTGTAGCTTTTGAAGAGATCGAAGTGCTACATACCTGACTTTGATTTGAGACTTGAAAGTGGAAGGGAAAGCAAACTCATATTATCACTTCCTCACCCATCTGCATGCAAGGAATGTGGGAAGAGGAAGATATAATTATAAGAAATTCGCAGTTGATCATATAAATTATCATCAAAGAAAATACTGATTAACTGAAAATGTAAAAAGAAAAGTAATAATATGTAACCAAAAATAATATATTTTTTTTTCATTTTAAATTGGAATTTGCTAATAATTATATACAAGTAGCACATGTACTCTTTTACCATTCTTGATGGCGTTCTGGTGCTTTCCAAGCAGTATCAGCAAGTTTCTTTCAGTCACATTCACAAATTAAGATCATAATTGAGCAGCATAGCATAGCAGCTTTTACTTAGTGTTATGGAGCAGGATCAGAGGGGGGTTGTGAAAACTGAAGCTGAACCACTCCATTGTGAAAAGAGAATAGATAAAACTGTCTTCCTCCTATGTATCTCGAGGCACCTATCATTTAGCTATTCACCAGGACTGACCAAGTACTACCACCCACCAATTCCCCAATGAGGAGCTAAAATTAAACCCAAATGAGGAAACTAAAATCAAATTGCTTTCAAATACATCGGCCAATAACTTCAATTTATATGCATTACAGAAGGACTTACAAGTAAGCTTATTTGGATGATTTTGCCCTCTTCTTGAGCCTTTGGGTTTGTTTATTACCCTTCAGGGCATTTTTCTTAATCTGGCAGCAAATTAATATTAGCAATTTAATATTAATTGAAAAAAAATAACATAAAAGAATTAACAGTAGAAGAGGTACCTGATTGAAAATTGAAAATAAGTTTCCACCAGTGCCAATGCAGGGGATGTGAGTAATACCGGGCCAATCCTTTCATTTCATCTCATCATGGCTTCTTCACTCAGTATATTTAATGACATGGCAGCCTGAAACAATAAATAAAAAATATTGTGCTTCTCCACTCAATATATATGCATTAAGTTATATATATATATATATATATATTTTTAACTTTTTTGAAATGTACAGTAGGTACTAATTTAGGCAAGATATAATCTATACATTAAATTCTCTACTTTACAGGGGATATAAAGTCTTGGAAAAGCAGCAAAATATATTTGAAAATATATTTAACAGAAAGTGAAATTCTCTGCCATTTATAAAGATTTCAATAAAGTCCAAATCCTAATGAAAGTGGGCTTTTAGAATTGACATGGAACTCAAAGACTGGAAAGCTTACTTAAGAATTAGAGGATTTCGTACCAGATTTGTTTCAGTATAATTGGGACTTCTCTTCCCAATATAGGTGGGATAAAGATTACTGGTTTTCTCTAAATGTGGCGACAAGTTGATGGGCCTATTTCATAATTGATGGGTTTATTAAGTCAAATGGAGGGTCCATTAATTGGAGTGGGTTTGTTAATGAGCTACTTAAATTTCCAAAGTTGCGGCAAACAACCAATGGCCGGGTAGCAAGCCAAAAAAATAGAGGATGATAAATGAGGATCAACGTACATACTTCTCTACGGGGGTGTCTACTTGCAAATCAAAAGGAATGAAAGTTTTGGCCCACAATGCAAACTTGGTCCATTAAAGCTAAATGGACAAAATTGATGGGCGTAAATTGAACATAGCCATCTAGACAAAATAAATTTCTAGTGAAAAGTTGGTTGGTACAAAACAAATTCTCTCAATCGGTACAAAACCACAACCAAATCCAAACTCTAAACTTAAATTCTCAAATGGTACCAAACCATCTCTCACTACAAGAAATTTGGGCTTTAGTGATGGAGCATTTTGGTCACTAAAAGTCAATTTTTCATCACTAAAGCAATTTAGTGACGAAAAAATGTTCGTCACTGCGCCGTCACTAGAACCAAGTGACTAAAGCCTATTAGTGAGGAACAAAAAAATTTCATCACTAAAACCCTATATGTTTAGTGACCAAAGTATTTCCTCACTAAAAATAATTGAATTAGTGATGAACTAATTCATCCCTAAAAGACCAAAATTTTGGTCACTAAAACCTATGTTTCATCACTATAGATGATGGTTTAGTGAGGAACCATGTTCCTCACTAAATCAATTCATCACTAAAACATGATGGTTAGATATGGTGATTACATGAAATAGTGACCAAAATTTTCATCACTAAAACCTACCATTTCATCACTATAGCTGAATCAACTGATGGTCATGTTCAAGTTTTAGTGAGGAACATAGTTCCTCACTAAGATTATTCATCACTAAAATCTTGTAGATGGATATGTAGTAACCAATTTATTTGGTCACTAAATGCAAGCTTTAGTGATGAGACTTTAATTAATTGGTCACAAATTGAATGTTTAAAATTAAATGCATCCTACTTTGTTTTCAATATACAAGTACCAATAGTAGATGTTAATATATACATTCCATTTCAAAATGACACAAGTGGCAAGTTTTTGGATATCAAAGTTTATCCACCAAAACATGTACATCTCTCTTACAAATCAAATTCTAAACATAAAACCCAAAAAGAAAATCTCTAGATACGAAAATTCATCCATAACAAACACTTCCAAAAAATACACTTAAGCCCAAATCATTTAACCTTGATTCAATTTCCAAGAGAGATGTACGCCTTTGATCAATCATTCATCTGAAAATAAGAGATAGATGCATAAGTAGTATTAGTCCATTGTGCTTGTAATATAATACTACCACATAGCGAAATGCTTTTAGATAATTAGTAGTATGCATGCAATATCTATGCCAAACAAGGAACAGCAAGCCAAACACATAGATACACACACACACACACACACACACACACACACATATATATATATATATCTCATGAAGAGTTAGAGCCTAGAAACATCCAAGAAACATATTTAAAAAGAGATACAAAGTTACAACTAAAAGATATGAAATAAAAAATTGGGAATTACAAAGTTAGAACTAAAACATATTTAATAATAAACACACTTACCCTTGCCTAGCCTCTCAATATATATCAATTACATATAGAAACAAGAAATAAATGGTCATGGGGATGACACCAAGTCCATGACCAATACAAAGAAACAAAACCAGAGCGACATGAAGCTAGAAAAAAGAAAATAGCAAAGAAGACACTGCCACTGCCAGAAGAAGACAGAGAATCACAAAAAGTGTTTCCTCTTCCCCTCCCTTGCTACCCCACCTCAGTCAATGTCCCCACCCTTCACCTCCTCCTTCCCATCGCCCCACCTCACCACTCCCCTCCCCTTCTTCCCCAACTTTCCTATCCCTCCACTACAACTTATTTTCTCATGCACCAAATAAGAAAAATGAACCAAAAGAAAATAAAAAATCTCATCTTTTCATTGCTCTATTTTCTCAGCACCCAAACAAATATACAGTGGAAGGAACAATTACTTTTGGAATCCATTTGCAGCTTAAATAGAAAGAGAAAAAAAAAAAACAAGAATTAAAGAATTAAAGTCATGAGGACAAACTCATTTGTTGCACCCACCAAACTAAAACCCAGTTATAGGGAGTGGGCAAGCTCGACCCTTACAAATCAAAACCCATTTATTAATGCTGATGGATGAGTTAGATCTACATTATTGTATAGAAACCATAACCAGTGATCAAAGCTCTAAAAATTGTATTTTACCCTAAATAAAGAATTATAGAAAAGAAATATATATAGACAAACCTTTAATTTGTGGATGGTGCCAAACTTTGCACTATCAACTGTAACATGTTGTCCATCTCACTAGTCTTTAACTTTAATGTTTGCAACTCATTTTCTTGTTGATTAGAGCGCCTCTCTGCATCCTCAGCAGTTGCCTTCATTGACCCTAAGTCTTCAGCTAGTTGCATAGCTCGTCTCTCTGCAGCTTCAGCCCTTTGAGTAGCCTCCTCGGCCCTCCTTGTAGCCTCCTCTGCTATCCTTGCAGCCTCCTCAAGTTGTGCACGACTAGATTGTTCCAATCTGGACTTTTTTGGCTTAGGACCTGCTCCTAGCCCACGTATATAACCTGGCCGAGGTGGATGGCCAATAATTGTATCAAGAACTTTATCATAGACTTGATCGTTAGTCATAACTTCAGTATTTTCATCTGTTTGTGGCTGATGTTGTAGCTTCTCCATATCAGCCTACACATAAGATAGTATAAATTAAGAGTAATTGATTCAATTATTACAACAATAAGACAATATATAAACTTAATTATATATATAACAAAGACTTACATGGGCAGTCCTAGCATCTTCACCAACCCAAGATGCTTTTTTTGTGCTAAACCGAGTGAGCTTGAACATTTCAATTCGACTAGGCTCCTCTCCACTCTCATGATTTTTCTATATAATTTGACAACCATATATAGACCACCATGCAGAGGTGATATACAACTTGCATATACCATACAGACAATAAGAGAAAAAATAAAATTTTCAAAAGAAAGCTTACATTTTCTTCTCGAAGACGACTGAATGCCTTTGTCCCAGCACAATGAGTTATCGTTAAGTTTTCTCTGTTCTCTTTGTTTTTTGTGCTCTTTAACTTGATTAAAATGAAAATATTAAGTTAGCATTTTTTTTAAAAGCATATAATAAAGGAATGAGTAGTTTAATAATTATAAATAAATCTAAACCATAAAAAGAGTATGTAGACACCAACTAATTAATTATTAATCAGCTTCATGTGGTCCGTTGTAAAACGAATGAACTCTTTGACCCCATGAATATACTGTGGTCTCCCCCTAGTGTGCAGATGAATCCAACTCCTATCCATCTCCAACCCAAACAATTGGTATCCAATCCTAGTGTTATCAATTTAAAATAAAGATAATACACTTGGTTATCTAAAAGAATAGAAAATACATAGAGCAAATAATGAGGTTCTTGACCATAAATAAGCAAAATAAAAAGTTTTGTCCAGATAGAAATGACAGTTGTCTTATCCCTCTTACCTTGTCATATTTCTTTTTTTCTCCTTTCTCTTTATGCCTTGTGTCTTTTACATACTCAAAACTAAGTAATTAATATGGATTGAAAACATAAATTTCTCCTACATATGACATTAATAAACGTCTTTATCAACTCTTTTTCTTATGAAAACACTTTGAACGACACTGACTACTGCATGCAAAAAAAAAAATTATAATAATTGAAAAGGTTTTTTTTCCCTCTGTCTGATATATATATATTTTTCTTACTTGCATGTTTGATATCTTCTTTTATTTTTTATTTAATTGAGCTTGATATATTGTAACACACTTTTATTAAACTAAAATAAATGAAAAATAAAAGAGTTTGACCCAATATAAGTCAATGATTTTGCTAAAATTTGAAAAAGATTTAAAAACAATGCAAGAATTTAAAATATACGTACATATATATATATATGACAATAGTGTTGCTAAAATGTACTTTTTCTTTTTGTAAACAGCTAAATGAAGGCATTTAGTAAGGGTTGAATTACAAAAAAAAGAACTTATGTTGTCAATGCATTAAATGCTTGTGTAAAATACTCCTGGAGAGAATAGGGAGAAGGGAGACAGTAGCATGCATTTATCATATCCAAAATACTTCTGAGCAACAAGATTATGCCAAGAGGTTCTTTCGACTTTGATCACTTAATAACAACAAATCCAGCATAAAAGCAATTGATATGAAAGAGTGGAAATCAATAGAAACATACCAGTACAAAGAAATCAAGACGCAATATTTGAGTACAAAGAGAAGAACAACTCAATGCAACTACTGCCAAGAATCAGCCTGCAGTAAAGAAAGAAAGCATTAGTCAAATATTTTTCATATAGGCAAAAAATCTGTCCAAATATAATGCATCCAAAGGCCTTTTGATTTTAGAAAAAATAACCGACCAAATTTAGAATGTAGAGATTCTTCTTTCTTGTTTTTTTTTTTACACCTTAAGTATATAATTCTTGCTTTTACACCTTAAGATTTTATATCATATTTTTCAGTTAGATAAAGGCATTTAAAAGAGAATAATTATCCTAACATATAGTTTAGTAGAGCATGAAATTGTCACTTAGAAGAAGATGGTGACTACATATATAGTCCATACAATTTTGTGGCAAAACAGCAAGAAAATAAAAAAAACCAGATGCATAGTACTTCAAGTTATATAGATTGGTCAAATGCACTTTTGCAGAGAGAAACACCAAAAAGAAAAAAGATATCATTCAATTCTACTTATAATTTGAATTACCTAAATTCCTGCCCAAATTAAGAAACCATATAATATTCTATGGTCATAGTCGATACATGATACAACCATTCATAGCAAGTCAATAACAGTCATTTGGATGTTATGTGTCCAGAACTAGAAAGTGACAAGAATTATATATAATTTCTATTGTTTGGATAACTCCATTAATTGTCGGTAAAAATTGAAAGCAATACTAATTAACTTCATATTATTTAAAATTAAGTGGTACACAATATATTATAAAATATAGGTTGCAACTAGCTTGAAAAGCTCAAGTTGCTGCGTGGCCAATAACATGGCAACTGAACCACTCAAGAGGAGGAAAGAACCACCATCCTGCTCTCATATAATCATCTAATTTGTAACAATTGAGAAGAAAGGCAAAGTTGCAACTTAAAACCAAAACTATAATTATCTAATTTGCAGTAGCACAAGCACAACAAAACCATAAGGCCACGTACAAGTTAACAATCAAAACTCATCCATAGCAACAAAAATACAAAGACCCATGTCAATTTTATACAAATTAATCATACATATTTATAAATAAAAATGTCAAAAGGAAAACAAAAGACCCAATCCCAAAATAAACCCAGCCATGACAAACAAAGAGCCCCAATTTCATCAAATTTTCAAGCAAAAAATTTCTAATTTTCCAAGTGTAAGATGCCAAACACGATACTTAGAGTTTGTCGTTCCTCAAATTCCAACTTTTCTCTAAATATCGACTTCTTCTCCCCCATCCAAACACAGAGTTAGAGTAAAAGATAGGAGACTCCAAAACAAAACAGAAAAAGGCATAGTAAAAAATCTACAAACTTACCAAATTGAAGAACCTCAGCCTATACCCACACTATGAAGAAGCTTGTTTAGTTATCTTGATCAAAGACAAGACTCCATAAAATTCTCTGTATCAAAATTGAAACCCATTAACTATTTGAGTTTAACAAAGGGAAAAAATGAAAATAGAATAGAAAAAATAGAAAGCCTACCAGGAAGAATCCATGGCAAGATACAGAAAATCTAGTCTGTCCACCAAATTACCTCCACCAAATGCCAAAATTTTGTGAACCTACAGTGATGAGTGCCAGAGAAAAACGCACTTGACTGAAGAACAGAGCTAATCGAATGAGAAATTAGGGATAATCATCATCTAGAGAGGGAAAAGATTTTGGCAAATTGTAGAGAGAAAATTAGTGAACGGGAAAACTAAGGGAGTCGAGATCGAGAAGTGAGATAGTTTGGTCTTGGCAATTGTGTGGGTTTCTGTTGTGCGTGGAGTGTGTTAACGTTTGTGGTTCTTTGTTTGTTTTATTAATTTAATAGAATACAGTATAATTTTTTTCATGGGCTTTAGTGACCGAGTTAACAAGAAGTAACTTAGCCATTTTTATTTTTATTTTGGGCTTTAGTGACCAAGTCAAAAATAGATCACTAAAGCCCAAATATTTGGTCACTAATAATCAAAATTTAGGAGGCAAAATGAATTTTTTTGGAGCCAAACCATTTAGGGATGAACCAATATATTTGGTCACTAAATCTACATGTTTAGTGACGAATTTCACATTCGTCACTAAAAATTTCATCACTATAGCCAATATTTCTTGTAGTGTCTCTTAAATTGGTACGAAACCAAATCCTAAATTCAACTCTAAAATGGCACAAAGCCAATCAAAGTCAAAATTTATGAATTACATTCGGTTTGATCCCGTCAGGGGTATGTAGGCAACCTATTAAAATTCAGATGCAACCGCAACCAAATCAAATCCGTTCAAATTTCACAGAAATTAATTCCATACATAAAAGGTGAATTAATTTCTCAAATCAAATCCAAGGGCTTTAAACCCTACCCAAATTACTCAAATCATTTAAATGGGTCATTCACCTATTTAAATCCCAAAATTTTGGAACTACGTGTGGTTTGATCCTGTATGAGTACGTAGGCAACCTAAATTAAAGGTGCAACTGCAGCCGTAAGTATATTCCATAGACTCCAAATCTATCAAATAAGTTTCAACCTTTCAATGGGTCTTTTACCTATTGGAAATCAAAATACTTTGATCCGTTGGTTTCATTGCAAATTGGAATCAAAGGGTATTTCCTTGATCCAAGGGATTATAATTAAGAGATGTACTTCATCTTGAATGGGTCGTACCCAAATAATAAAACTCTTATTCCTTAAATGAATTTAGGTGAAATTATGTTGGGTAATAATATTATTATTTATTTACAATTTTTGTTCAACAACAATTATATTTTCTTATAGTTGTTAAGATATTAGTAGTTTAATATTTATTGTACCACTAACATAATAGTATTATATAAGCATATATAACTAAATTTCGGTAATTGTTTCAGTTTTTTTTCAGTATATATTTTGGTTTTTTCAGTAATAATCGATTCGGTTTTTTTTCAGTAATAATTTTCGGTAATTATTCGGTTTACCAACTTTTTTCGGTTTTTACCAAAATCAAACCAACTTTTTTCGGATTTTTTCAGTTTCAAATTTTTGATTTTCGAATTATGAAAATCGGTATACCAAACCAAAAAAATTCAGTTGGTAATCGGTTGGTTCGGTAAAAATCAAACCAAAGGGCAACCCTATTTCTAATAATATGCAATTAACTATTAAGGGATACAAAATTATGTATTGACTAATATAATTTGTAAATTATTTGTAATTTGCTATTTTTTTTCTAAATATTTTCACATTTTCACATTTTATTTAAAGTAAATTATTCTAAAGTATATTTTATAACCCTTAATGATAATTAAACCCACCTAAAAAATTAGAATGATAAAAAAGTCTACCTTGAATAAATAAAGTCCACGTTATGTTTTTTTCCATGATTTTTTTTTTAATCTGGGAAAATTGTCATTGTTATTGCCACTATCGCATAGTGGCAATAATTGAAAACTGGGCGATTGTTACTATTGAGTAGTAACTATCTGAGATGATAGTTACTAACAGACATGAAAATTATTGTTACCGTTAAAATTAAGATTTTTTTTATTCCAAAAGCTTGAATTTTTGTGTTTTGTGATGGTTTTATGCTTTTTTTGACATATGTGTAAGGAAGAAAAGACATAATATTTATATAAGTTGTCTTGTTTTGAATATTGTTGCACTATGAGAATTGCTTTTGTCCAACAATGACTATAAGTGGCAATTCTGTTGATGCGAAAAAAAAAAAAAAAAAAAAAAAGCAAGCTGAGAGCAATTCTCCTAACGCAACGAAAAAAAAACTGGGCACTAGGTATGGTGCCAGCGCATTTTTTCCTTGTGATTTCATTAAAGTGGATTTTATTGGGATTTGATTTTTGATAATGGATCTTAAAAAAAGCTTAATTTCTAAAATGGATTAAAAAAAAAACTCTTTTATTTATATATTTGGCATCCAACATGTTGCCACGTGTCCTACATAATCGCCATATTATTATTTAACTAAGTAATAGAAAAAAAAAAAAAAAAAAACTTAACAAAGGTACTTAAAAGCTAAGAATTTGAAGTTTAGACAGTTTGAAGCTAATTTTTGAACTTGGAGTATCGATTTGCAATAGCCCCAAACTTGGAAGTACTAAAATACAATTTGCCCTTATAAATTGATAGGTCCATTGACTTTAGGTACCAAATTATAATGTTTTTTCATTTCAACTAGTAAAACATTTATGTCATTTCACTTTAGGTACTAAATTTCAGTTTAGGTACCAACTTTAAAAAACATAGTTATATCGAACTGTGACTGTCTAACAGACATAACTTTTTTATTGATTTATTGTTTTTTCAATATTTGCAAGGCTTAAACTTTAATATTTAGTCTTTGGGTTATAAGGCTTCATCCCCCAAACCTAAATCAAAAGTATGAAACCCTTAAAAATTTTGATTTTTTATAAATTTTAAATAGTCACAACTGTGACTGTTCGACAATTACAACTGTAACTGTTCGACAGTCACAACTGTATAACAAACTGATTTGTGACCTAATCCAAAATGTTTTACTCTAGTTTAGTACCTAAACTAAAAAAAATTAGTGTCTTGCTGCTTTATTAAAAAACTATTGATATTTGGTATTTAATCCTAATTTTCTATAAATTGATATGGATAATAAGATATATATACAGGCAATACAGCTTACATATTAAGCCTTCTGAAGGAGAAAATAAAACAGAACTTCGAGTCTTCGATATGAAGCAAAGATATATATGATATATCTATAGCGAGTTAGCGACACGTGTAGGACACGTATCACAACATGCAAGGGGAAGCGAAAGGCATAAATTCGCGTCTGCGAAAACGTCCAAAGTCCAAACCCAAAATCCGAAAAGCAGATGAAATTGGATTCGACCTCTTCCTCTTCCCTATTAACACAACTCAACTTCTCCCTCCTCTTCCTCTTCCTCTCCCTCTTCCTTGCACTCTCAATCTCATCCTTGGAAGAATCAAATCCCCAATTCTGCTCCGAAGCCTCCTCACCCAACATGGCCACACTCGGCGGCGTACACGAATCCCAATGCTCCCAGAACAGCCTCGAAACCGAAGCCCTCGCTCGCTTCGCCGTCGAAGAACACAACAAGAAGGAGGTAGCCACCCTTTCTTTATTTCTTTGTTTTTTCCAAGTAATTTTGATTAAAGAATTTTAATTTAATTAATTGAATAATTATTAAATGTGCAGAATGCTCTGCTTGAGTTTGTGAGGGTGGTGAAGGCGAAAGAGCAAGTGGTTACGGGCACCTTGCACCACTTGACACTCGAGGCCATCGATGCAGGCAAGAAGAAGCTTTACGAAGCCAAGATCTGGGTGAAGCCATGGTTGGACTTCAAGGAAGTGCAGGAGTTCAAGCACGCTGGTGACGGGGACGAAACGCCGTCGTTTACCCCTTCAGATCTCGGAGCTAAGCAAGGTCCCTTTCTGATCAATTTTTCGTCTCAGGCTCAAATTGAGTTCTGATTTTGTTTAAGCTGACTCGGGTTTTTGGGTTTTCGGGTTTTCGGGTTTGTGATGATCAGGTGGGCACTGTCCAGGGTTTCGAGCTGTGCCGCCCCATGATCCACAGGTTCAGGATGCGGCAAACCATGCTGTGCAGAGCCTCCAGCAGAGGTCTAATTCGCTGGTGCCTTATGAGCTTCAAGAGGTTGTTCACGCTCATGCAGAGGTTTGTGTACTTTCAGTTTTGTATACCTTGTTTTCTGATTTAGAGAATCGGTTATTTGAGTAGCATTTGGTTGTGTTTAGAGCCTGCTTAGAAGCATAGAACCATTTTTGATCAGTAGCACTTGGTTTTTTATATTAAAAGTTTGGGAGTACAGAACCATTTTCCCTGATGTAGCTCCTTTTTTCAGAAGTACCTAAAAATTCAAGTGCCTTCGAAAGTGTTTGTTGAAGAAGCAACTATTAGGCAGCACTAAAAGAGTTCTATAACTCAAAGCACTTGGTTTTTGGATTGTTTTTGGTTGTGTTGAGCTGTCTCTTATATTTGGGGCCTTTGAGTACCACCTTATTGAACTGGGATGAACTATACTTAATTGTACCTGGACTGTATTTCTACTTTCTGAAATCATGGGTCTGAATTACAAGATGCTTGAGTGACTCATTAAGTTGAACTAAAGAGCCCTAAAAATTCTGCGAATGCATACAGTCCACTAGATTACAGGTTTCTTGTGACGCATAAGTTGTTCTAGAGAAGCCTACAAACTCCAAAAATTCAATACAGCTGGTATAATACAGTTTGTACTGTAACCAAACAGCCCTCGGAATCTTAGATAGTTAGATGGTTCCAAAAATTGATCCATCTTGTTGTTTTTAAATTTGCATTTAAATTCAATGTGTTATGTCATGTGCAGGAACTTCCTAGTAATTCAATAAAATTTGGGTAGTGATGAGCAGTCTCTTACATTACGACTCGTTAGGGTCTACGAATTGAACTGGACTACAATACTTAATTTTACGTTTTGGAATCATGGATCTAAATTATACTATATTAAAGTTGTGCTATAGTGCCCTTGAAACTGCTTACTGTATAAATATAATCAAGTCCAGTATGGTAACCAACCAGGCCTTGGCGTTTTTGATGGTTCAAAAAGATTGGAATGCATTTTGCTTTCTTTTTTCTTAAAAAAAAAAGCTGTCTAATTCAATTTGTTTTGTGTCATGTGCTGTAACTTCCTAGTAATTCAACAAACTTTGATTCTTTCTTTTATGTTTATGACAGCTTTTTTGTTTCCAGATCCATCAGTTTTGTACATTGATTCAATTGAATTGTATGCTCTGGTTTAACATCCTCAAGTTCAATTATTTGATATGTACTAATTTATATTTGTTTGAACTGTGAGAACAGGTGATAGAAGATCATGCAAAGTTTAACTTGCTTCTAAAGGTGAAGAGGGGAGCAAAAGAAGAGAAATATAAAGTTGAAGTGCATAAGAATAATGAAGGCACCTTCAAACTGAATCAGATGGAGGCAGATCACTCTTAAATATGGGAAGCTAATCTTCTATGAACTGGGTATATAAATAATGTTTTGGTTGCTGTTGGTATTTCTTTTACGTCCTGATACCAACACTCAGGTGTAGTTGTGTTTCCAAACTATATGCACAGTAGTGCTACCTCTTCTCTCTCTCTCTCTCTCTCTCTCTCTCTCTCTCTCTCTCTCTCTCTCTCTCTCTCTCTCTCTCTCTCTCTCTCTCTGTGTTGTGTTGTGTTTCCCAATTAGCACAGTAATGATACCATTATATGCACATTAATGCTACTGCTTCTCTCTCTCTCTCTCTCTACCACGAAAAAATTACGTTTTTGGTATTTTTTTGACATTTTTATAAATTCTTAGGAATAAAATATGATCTGATTATTGTTTTAAATTGCAACAATTAGGAAATCTTGGCCGTCAACCTCAAAAACTTTAACAGCTAAGAAATCGTAGCCATTCATTTCGAACAAAACAACTCTATAAACGTGGCTGTCAAGCAGGCCTCAATTCTCTCATATTTCACGCGGGCCGGGCCAACCTTTTATATTGGTTTGGGTACTCCACTCAGGCCACTCTCACTCTCACTCTCAATACTCGAGCTCACGGTGAGAGGGCTGATGTCCATGTATTGGTTTGGACATCACACTCCGCCCCATTGACAAAGGCCTAATCAATTCATTTTGCATCTAATTGTCTCCAATTATGGTAAAAATATGTGCCCAATTTTGTTTTTCTCTTGCCTATTGACCAAATTAAGTCAATAAAACACCAAATCATCCACCACTACCCTTCCCACCCTGTCACATACCTCGCTTGTTGGTCCCTGAGTGGTGGGGTTGGTTGGGTGTGAGGGAGGGAAGGGTAGTGGTGGATGATTTGCATGGTGGGGTGAGTGGCCTGATAAATTTTTTGAGTGCTGTTATTTACATACCCCATTTTCTTTCACTACACATAGGGGTGGGTATTTTAACCGTGTACCACCAAAATCGGCCGGACCGCACCAGTAAAATACAGCAAAAAATCGTGTTGACAAAAAAAAGTCAACACCGTAAAAAAAACCGAACCGCACTGATTCCACACTTCATTTAACCAAATCGCATCGCATAAATAAAACAAATATATATTTTATATTTTATACCATTTTTATACATATATATACCATTTTTATATACTTTTTATACCTATTTATACAATTTTTATATACTTTTCATACATATTTTATACCATTTTTATATACTTCTTATACACATTTTTATGTTCATTAACTTGTAATTTGTTTAACTTGTAGTTGTAGTCACTGATTGTATAATTGCATTTGTTTTTAACTTTTAAGGTTTAAGCACTAAACAGGTAAGCAGATTAAACAAAGTTCAATGTGTGAGCCTTTTTGGTTAAATTTATTGAATCAACTTGTAAACTTTTTTTTTTTTGCCCAAAACTTGTTAATTAGGTTGGGTTGGCATCATTAAAATAATTGGGCTTAGACTTAAAAAAACAAATTTGAAGCCCAGAAGTGCCAATCTGAATAATAGCCCATCAGGCCCAAAACCGTAGTGGAGAACCGCATCGCACCTTGAATGGTTTGGTTTGGTTTAGTGTTTCTCCTCCCTTCCCGGATTTTAGCACCGTATAGGGACGTTCGGCGCGACGTACGGTTCCAGGGGTGAATCGGGCCAAACTGCACTCCGCCCACCCCTAATTACACACCTCTTTCTCATTACACATCCCTCTAACTTTTTAAAATTTGTAATTTCTCATAACACACCCTTCACATTACCAAAATACCCCTACCCACCCAACACTTTCAAACACTACACTCCACCCACTCAACATATCCAAACCCATACAAAAACCAAACTGTGACTCACACTTCCCCCTCTTCGCCATCGTCAACATCACCGTCATAGTCATAGCCATAGCCATTGCTGCAACCTCTTCTCTCTCCCACCATAGCCATTGCTGCAACTTGAAGGTATGCCCTAACCTAATTTTTTTTGAAATCAAATGTAAATCTAAAGTTTTCTTATATAAATATACATCAAATTTTGATTTTCCAAATTCACAATTGAATACAGCCCCTGAAGTTTTCATCCACAACTTGCATCTCTAAGCTTTATGCATGTTTCAATATTCCAAGCTTAGTGAAGATTACAAATAAGAATAAGAAAATATCAATAGGTAAAGAAGGTGTGTTACCATATTTACATTTTAAAAGGGGGCTCATATACTTGACACATGACTAAAATTGAAAGAAAAAGTAGTTAGAATTGATGAAATGAATTTAAGTGATACACGGGTGAAAGTTTGCGAACTATAAAATTCAAAAAACAAGTTCGTGGATCAAAATAATACTAAGGGTAAAGTTCGAAGACCATTATTGTAATTTGCAGTAGGTCTACGTTTAATATATATATTTAAGGAAAGATTAAAGTTTAGTCATTCTAACATTTATTATTTGAAAAAAAACCATGACTTTTTTTTTTCTTTCTAAATAAAGCCTTTGTTTTTTTTTTTTTTTAAATAAAGCCCTTTGATCATTGCCTTGTCAAAGAAATATGTAATTATTTTTTTATTTTTTGAGGGTATTGGGTATGGGTTCATCTCTTACTTTTCTAGGATATAGAATGAAGTTTATGAAGACTGCATGTTAGGTTTTTATCATAGAGTTAAAAACCTAATATAAAGGCAATAAATCAGCGCTTGAGGAAAAAGTAAAAATGCATTGCCGAACACTTGAAAATGGCTGCCGAGCGCTCGACGCTTGGTATGTGTAAAAAAAAATAGAAACTAATGGACCAATATTAATATTATGTAATATGAAAAGATTACAATATTATTGGATTTTAGTTAGAATTTTAAAAGTCATAAAGCTTTAGTCAGTAAATTGTAGAATTAAAGAACCTGAATGGAAGTCTCCCTAATCATTTTATAAAGTGTAGTACTATATAGTGTCATAAAAACATTTTAATAATTGACAGGGTTGGCTAGCTAAAAAAAGGATGAAGGTAGTATTGACAATAAGTTCAATAACTTGTAGTCTTCGACTCCCAAAGTCTTTTAATTTGTATTAATTTCGTGGAGCAAAATGAAAGTTTGAGGACTATAAAATTCAATGGACTAAAATGATACTAAGTGTAAATTTTGAATAACATTGTTGTAATTTGCAATAGGTCCACATTTTATATATATTTAATCAATTTATAAAGTGTAGTACTATATAGTGTCATAAAAGAATTTTAATAATTGACAGGTAAAAACGATGAAGTTAGTATTGACAATAACTTGTAGTATTCTCCGACTCGAAAAATTATTCTGTATAACCGATATATTGTCACGTGGATAACTAGTCTATGTGTTATAATATGAGTGAATGTTATTAATACTATATCCTACAAATATAAACACACCGTCTAATAATACCTTTATACATTAGATTGATTATATCACGTAATGGTATATCGATTATACCAAAAAAAAACAAAATTCTCTTAGACTTCCCATGTCTTTTGTTTTTTCTGGCCATTGACTTCCCAAGTCTTTTCATTTGTAATAAATTGGTTGTTCTCAACTTAGCATCTCTTCCTACAATTGGGTGAGAGGCATCTTGTCACCAAGGCATCGTACAAACATTAATGAAAGATGCTAATCAAGCTAGCAGATAAGATTTTCATATTATTTACACCGGCCAAAAGATTTCGTACTATTTACCATGAATTTGGGCTACTTGACAAGAAGGAGCTATCTCCACTCCAAGAGCTTGTAGAATCTATCATTGTTCCTTACTGAACATGATATTGAATTCCCCATAAAGAATACATAGTTAAATTTAAGGGTCCGTTAGATTATAGGATTCGATGACTAAAATTATTGGTTTAAGAACATGTACAATAGTATGGCTAAATGCTATAATATATACTAAATATAGCAGAATTGATAAAAAAGTTCACTACAATGGTATAACTAAATTTAGTATTTGCTATGCTATTGCTAAATTTTCCACTATATATAGCATAAAATTTAGCAATTGCTATTGAGGAACTCAAGATAAAAGTGGACCCACCATTTGAAAAGTATAAGTAAAGAAAGAATAAAAAACCAAGTGAAAGAAAGGTTATTCACATGGATGAAAAATGTTGCAACAAGAGGCATGATGATGGGCAGCTGAGCTGTCATGGGTTGATTGGCCATGTATTCAAATTTTACAATTCTTAAATTTGACTTTGACATGAAAAATACTAAAACATTAATTTGGGTATTAAAATTAATATTTAAATATATTTAATATTGGGCTCATATTAAAGATCTCATTAAAATATTTACAATAATTTAATTATTAAAATAATTTAATATATTAAATTTAATTTATAAAGATATATATGAATATATAAAAAATATAAACATACTAACATATAACTATAGCTTTTGTGCCATTGGAGTAAAAAGTACAAAAGTTATTACTAAATGCTAAAAGTCATGTTAAATATAGTATATAGCATAGCATATAGCAAAAAGCCATTATACATGCTCTAAGGGACAATAAGCCAAGTAAATTGAACTAAATGCCAAAATTCAAATACGGGCTAACCTAGTCATTGTAAAAAAACCTAATGCATCTATAAAAAAAAAAAAAAAATTCATGAACAAAAATGATAATAAAGATAAAGTTCAAGGATCATTATTGTAATTTGCAGTAGGTCTACATTTTATAAAGTGTAGTACTATACTACTATATAGAGTGTTTTTTTTTTTTTTTTAATAAGCCTAAATGAGAGATCCTCAATAAAAGAGGCAAGTTAGAATCATTATCACTACTATATAGACTATATAGTGTCATAAACGCATTTTAATAATCGACAGGGTTGGCTAGTTAAGCAAACGGTGAAGTTAGTATTGAGTATATTGAGAATAAATTTTCCTAACTTGTAGTCTCCCCAAGACTTTCAATTCGTATTAAATCAAACTGAATCGAACCCATCATTGTCTTCCTCTGCTTTTTGTGTGTATAAATCGAACTGAATCTCTTCCTTAGCAGAATCAAATCTACGAAACTCCTCCCAACACCAACACACACAGAACATGGCCACACAGGGCGGAGTAAGCAAATCCCATGGTCCCAAATTGGGCGGAATAACCGAAATCCATGGTGCCGAGAACAGCCTCGAAATCGCAGACCTTGCTCGCTTCGCTGTGCGAGAGCACAACAAGAAGGAGGTACCCATTTTCTATTTATTTCTCAAAATGAAGATTGGATAGTATTTTCATAATGAATTGATTGATTGATTGAATATTAAATATGTAGAATGCTCTGCTTGAGTTTGGGAGTGTGGTGAATGGGAAGAAACAAGTGGTTGCGGGCATGCTGTACTATCTGACTATTGAGGCCACCGATGGGGGTAAGAAGAAGCTTTATGAAGCCAAGGTCTGGGTGAAGCCATGGGAGAACTTCAAGGAGCTGCAGGAGTTCAAGTACCTTTCTGACGTGTAGGAGTTTGTGTTGATTGTTGAGAGGTTTGTGCCCTTTTTCATTTGTTAATTTTGCTCTTCTAATTTGGTTGTGTTGATTTGTTTCTTGCATTTAGGGTAAGTCAATTTGGATGGAATGATTTTAAAATGGAATATTTGGATTTGGGTTTGGGTGTTCATTGCTCATTTGAACTACAAATTAATGTTTTTGAAGTAGTTAAGTAATTCACATATAAAATGCTTTCCATCCAAATGGACTACCCTTGATGTTTTAAATGGTTTAGAAAATTAAAATTCGTTTTGTTGCTTTTAAATTTGCATTTAAATTCAAATTGTTTTGTGGCATGTACAGAAACTTCATAAGAATCCAATATACTTTGGTTTTTTTTAGGGGTTTATTTCAGTTTTGTTAAGCATCCTCGAGACCATTTGATTTTTACTTATTTAATTATGTATGTTTAAACTGTGAGAGCAGGGTGATAGAAGACCATGGAAAGTTTAAAATGATTCTAGAGGTGAAAGAGAGGAGGCAAAGAAGTGAAATTTAAAGTTGAAGTTGATACGAATAATGAAGGTACCTTCGATCTGAATTAGATGGAGCCAATCTTCTATGAACTGGGTGTGTATGCTTTGGTTGCTGTTAGTATTTCTTTTTATGTCCTGATACCAACACTAATTACTAAGCTCCGTAGTTCTGTACTTTGTGTCTCCAAATTGTACTTCTTATATATGGCCAATATAAGCCATCTATTTGAAGATGCACTTACCCTGGTTTATAGGGATACGCATGATATTTCAATGAAGGATATTTCGTCAGGTCGATCAAAAGTTTTGTTAAAAGCAATTTTTAGGGACAAAATTAGATGAATATTTAAAAATAATTAAATAAAAATTTAAAATAATTAACTAAAAAAAAGTTGGAAGGGAGGATGCATCACCCGTCCCATCCCACCTCCCTCCCCTCTTTGGCCATCGGCCGACCCCCCACCGTTGACCCCTGCCCTCCCTCCCCCGGCCGTCACCTCTTTCTCCTTTGTCTCTTTATCTCTCTCTCTCTCTCTCTATTGGGCGCTTTAGAATTTTTAGAGAGGGAAATTTATTTTAATTTTCTAAAAATAAATTTAGACTTTCCAAATTTTATGGAAACTCTTAGAGGGCAAATTGGTAATTTGACCCCATAGTAAATTAGAACTAGGCAAGACAAGTTCTTAAGAATTTTCCGTGTATTTTCATGAGTCCGGAGCTATTTTTAATTAATTTCCAAAGTTTGTAAAAATAGGAAGTGAGCAAAGTGATTCACAAGAATTAGTTTTAGGGAATAATGTGATACAAAATAAACCTTAGGGGGTATAGTGAGATTTGAAGTTACTTTTAGGGGGCAAACTAGTAAATAAGCCTTTTAAAAAGGCTTTATTGCATAAATGTTGTCCAGACTTTGAGGGTTGTGCGCAAATGCCATATAGAAATTTTGTTTGACAATTTGTCATCTAATCTTTCAAAATGGAGCAAATTTGTCATATGCCATCAATTCCATTAATTCACCAGTTAAAATTAGGGGGATTTTCATCAATTCATCTCATAAAATATTTAATAAATATATAAAATATTAGGGTTGGTACAGACAACCACAACCCGAAACCGACGCCACTGATCCGAACAACAACCGTTCTGATGAGTGTCGACGCGTCAGTGGTGGTAATCCAACCGATCCGACGGTGGGCGGTGACAGTTTGGAAATCTTAAAACTGTTGGTTTACCTATACCGACCTTCTTCTTCTTCTTCTTCTTCTTCTTTTCTTATGCTTCTTTTTCTTCGACCGGTCCCTCTCTCTCTCTGCATGGCGCCACCCGAGCTTACACCTTCGCCGCGCCAAGACCGAGCTCGCTCCAACGTTGTTGCCGTGAGTCTACAAGTCTGTATCGTCACAACACCGACACCATCACATTCAAGTCTGCAATCGGCAGGCCGTGAGTCATGTCGGCCTTCGTCTCACCACGTGCCCCTCGCTCTCTATCTCTAGCGTCGACATCGCCCTCCCTCACCACCAAAGCCTCCAACCCACAGATCTCACCCTCCTCTCCTCACACTCCCTCTTTTTGCCATTCCGAACCGAACCGAACCCACCGACAGAGTCGGCTAAATCGATCGTTGGTTTGCCGACAGTGTCGGCGGGGTTGAATAGGCTTGGACCATTCCGACCATGGACGGTTAAGTTGGCGGTTTAGTCCTGGCAGTTCGATTATCGAACTGCCCCCAGCCTTATAAAATATAATGTTTAAACAAAAAATTATAATTCAAATTTTTAATCTTTTTTTTTTTGGCAAAAATAGATCCCCCACCACCCAGCCGTCAGCTCCACTACCGGTGGCACCACTTTCTGGCCTTTCCTTCCCTCCCTTTTTCTATCTCTTTCTCTTTCTCTTTTTTTTCTCTCTCTTTCTCTCTCCCTTCTTCCCTCTATCTATCTTTCCCTTTCTCATTTTTCCCATTCTCTCTGCCTAGATTGGAGTGGCTAACTTCGATGCAGGTGGCTGGGTGGGTGCTTGGTCGGTGGCTAGGTGGGTGGGTGACGGAAAGATAAGGAGAGATGGGAAGAGGGAAGGAGAGAGAAAGAGGGAGAGGGAGAGAGAGAGAGGAGAGGAGAGGAGAGGAGAAGAGAGAAGGGTGGTGGATGGGTGGCGCCGAGGGGTGTGTGGAAGAGGGGGAGCCGGGGGGGTGTTGCAGGGAGAGTGGGTGTCGGGAAGGGGGTTACGGTGTGAGGGTCGCCGCGGGGGGGGGGGGTGTTGGGGTAGGGAGGGGGGCTGGTGGTGTTGGGTGGGGAAGAAGGACCAGATTTTTTTTTATTCAAAGTTTTTTAAAATATTAATTTTAGGTATTTTTAAGTTTTATTTTTAATTATATTTGCATAAAAAATTATTTAAAATTCTTGATTTAACAAAATGTTCAGATTTAACAGAAAATTTGATAGCATATGACAAATTTGATCCGTTTTGAAAGATTGGATGTCAAATTGTCAAAAAAAAAAAAAAAAAATTTATGGATGACATTTGTGCATAACCCTCATAGGATGACATTTATGCAATAAAACCTTTAAAAAACAGGGCGGTCAAACTTACCCAAACAAAAAAAAAATCACACGCTAAGGGCAAATCTGGTACTGTACAGTGTTGGTTGTCAGTATCTGACAGTAATTCTACACCGATAACTATTGTTCGACAGTGGCTTTGCAACTACAAACATGACAATGGTCGATGCGACTCCATAAATCTATTTTTTGTGTTTTATGCTATTTTGACATGTTTATGCAAGAAAAGACAGAAGGTTCAAATAATTGTTTTATTTTTTCGCTGTTGTTGCATAGTGAGAATGAGCACTGTTGAGTGACTATAAATAATTGACACTATTTAATAGTGACAATACTCGAGATGAAAAAAAAAAGCAGCGAGCACTAGGCACTAGGCTATATACCCAATGCGTTTTTATATGTAGTTTCATTAAAGTGGACGGATTTAGACCATTTTTTTAATAACGGGCCTTGAAAAAAACCTATTCCATTTTGAGCTTTAAAAAAACCCCAAATTTTGATTGAGGAAATTCACAATTGAATACAGCTCCGAAATTTTTAATCCAACTTGCATAGTTGCATCTCTAAGCTTTATGCATGTTTCAATATTCCAAGCTTAGTGATTAAGCGTTTTAAAAAAAAATAAAAAACAAAGCGTATTGATTAAGCTTTTGACTTTTCATTCAAACTAAAGAATAAAAACCTGCAGATTAAGTAAAGAAAAATAATCAAAGCGACACGTGTCATAACATCCGAGGAGCAAAAGGGAGAAATTCTCGTGTACAAAACGTCGAAGAGTCAAACCCGAAAAAAGCAGATTAACTTGGAATCGAACCCATCATTGTCTTCCTCTGCTTTTTGTGTGTTATAATCGAACTCTATCTCTTCCTTGCATTCTCAATCTCTTCCTTGGCAGAATCAAATCTACGAAACTTCTCCCAACACCAACACACACCGATCATGGCTACAGTGGGCGGAGTAAGCGAATCCCATGGTGCCGAGAACAGCCTCGACATCGCAGACCTTGCTCGCTTCGCTGTACAAGAGCACAACAAGAAGGAGGTACCCATTTTCTATTTTTTTCTCAAAATGAAAATTGTGAAAGCATTTTCATAATCAATTAATCGATTGATCGATTGATCGGTTGATCGGTTGATTGGTTGTTTTATTGATTGATCGGTTGATTGGTTGATCGACTGAATATTATATTATGTAGAATACTCTGCTTGAGTTTGGGAGGGTGGTGAATGCAAAGCAACAAGTGGTTTCGGGCACTATGCACTATCTGACTATTGAGGCCACTGATGGGGATAAGAAGAAGCTTTATGAAGCCAAGGTCTGGGTGAAGCCATGGCAGAACTTCAAGGAAGTGCAGGAGTTCAAGCTCCTGTCTGACGTGTAGTAGTTTGTGTTTAAAGGTTTGTGCGGTTGTGCCCTTTTTCATTTGTTTTGCTCTTCTTTGGTTGTGTAGATTTGTTTCTTGCATTTAGGGTTAATCAATTTGGATGGAATGATTTAAAATGGAATATTTGGATTTGGGTTTTTGGTGTTAATTGCTCATTTGAACTAGAAATTAATGTTTTTGAAGTCCAATTAAGTAATTCACATAAATAATCCTTTCCATCCAAATGGGCCCTTGGTGTTTTTAATGGTTTAGACAATTAAATTTCGTTTTGTTGCTTAAAAATTTGCATTTAAATTCAAATTGTTTTGTGACATGTACAGGAACTTCATAAGAATCCAATATGCTTAGATTATTTTTGGGGGTTTATTCAGTTTTGTTAAGCATTCTCAAGATCATTTGATTTGTAGTAATTTATGTATGTTTTAAACTGTGAGAGCAGGTGATAGAAGACCATGCAAAGTTTAACATGATTCTAGAGATGAAGAGAGGAGGCAAAGAAGTGAGAGTTAAAGTTGAAGTTGATACGAATAATGAAGGTACCTTCGATCTGAACCAGATGGAGCCAATCTTCTATGAACTGGGTGTATATGCTTTGGTTGCTGTTAGTATTGCTTTTTATGTCCAGAATCCTGATACCAACACTAGTTACTAAGCTCTGTAGTTCTGTACTTTGTGACTCCAAATTGTATGCATGGTAATGCTATTGCTTCTTATTCTATGTCTCAGTTTCTCTCTCTCTCTCTCTCTCTCTCTCTCTCTCTCTCTCTCTCAATCTCTCTCTCTCTCTCTCTCTCAATCTCTTGCTTTTTATGGCCAATATAAGCCATCTATTTGAAGATGCAGTTACCCTGGTTTCTATGGGATATGCATTCGATCATGAATGTCATCCTTCTTTGTATTATAGGAAGATTGTGCAGAAAACATACAAACAACTACATGAAAACGTACGCGTTCAATCATGAGCGCCATCCTTCTTTGTATTACAAGAAGATTGTGCAGAAAACATACAAACAACTGCATAAAGTGATTAAGAGCGACCATTATTTTGTTATCATTATGGTTGTTAGGTTGCAGATCTTAGTCTATGTTTTGTTCTTTTATCAATGCAAGGACCTTAACACTTGTACAAATACTAAGAATAAAGAACTAGTAAAAATGTCCCCTTTTTACCAAAATTGAACATTATTGTCACCTTACAGTCTCTTCTTTTAATTTGAAATATCATAATTTTCATTCTATATATTTGATTTTGTAAAATTAATTTGTATTTTGGATCATATTATTTGTATTTTGTGAAAAAACAGGTTAATGTAGTGTAAAAATAATAATGTAATTCAATTCATTTTAGTGTAATTCAATTCAATTTTTTCTTCACATAATAATTTAATTCAATTCTATTGATTCCAAACAAGTTAAAATTTGGGATTTTTCACATTATAATGTAATTAAATTAATTTTTTTCCTGGTTATGATAATGTGTTTGCCTTACAAATGCATTTTCCAAAAAAAAAAAAAAAAAAAAAAAAACCAGAAAGATGCTACTGGACTCCTGCCTAACTGAGGGGCTTCCCGTTTATCTTCCGTTTAGTTAACACATGGATACATGAGTTCTATTCTTTTGGGTTTTGCTTCATAAATTTTACTAAATTACATACTGTCACACATGTGATTTGAACCAAATTCATCCTCGAGAAATTCCGAATCTAACTACTAAAGTGTCCCTAGGGGACATTTTAGGCTATATTTTTATCTCATAATTTGAATCTAAACGGTTTATTTCCCAACACAACAACAGCATCACAATTGTGACCAATCATTTTTGGTGGTCGCTCAAATTCAGAGATGATTGGTATCTTTTTGGTGCTGACGATTTGCATCAAGCATAGTACCATTATTGCTTGTTGAAGCAGTAGAGGCGAAAGGATTAAGAGGCATGGCTAGATTCCTTCTAACATTTGAACTACAGCTTTCATGGAAGGACAATCTTCTGGGTACCACTGGATGCACCAAAGTCCTACTGGGTACAGCAAGAAATTCTAGCATCAATCTCTTGTTCTTGTGGATGTGTTTGTCTTCTTCTTGTTCTAGAAGATTATAGATCCATTTTGGGAAGTAAACTTGGCTGGTATTCTCCTCTGCCGTCCCTCCAATATTCTTCTGACCTCCAACCATTTCAAGTGACATTCCAAAACTGTAAACATCTGACTTGTAGGACACGTTACCAAAGTTCCTAGAGAACACTTCAGGGGCAATGTAACTCATGGTCCCCCTAGCAGTTCTCCTGGAAACCTAGCAGTTCTCCTGGAAACTGCACTTTGATCTTTGGAGCACAACATGGAAACTGCACTTTGATTATTTTTGGGGGTTTATTTAGATTTGTTAAGCATTCTCAAGATCATTTGATTTGTAGTAATTTATGTATGTTTTAAACTGTGAGAGCAGGTGATAGAAGACCATGCAAAGTTTAACATGATTCTAGAGATGAAGAGAGGAGGCAAAGAAGTGAAAGTTAAAGTTGAAGTTGATACGAATAATGAAGGTACCTTCGATCTGAACCAGATGGAGCCAATCTTCTATGAACTGGGTGTATATGCTTTGGTTGCTGTTAGTATTGCTTTTTATGTCCAGAATCCTGATACCAACACTAGTTACTAAGCTCTGTAGTTCTGTACTTTGTGACTCCAAATTGTATGCATGGTAATGCTATTGCTTCTTATTCTATGTCTCTCTCTCTCTCTCTCTCTCTCTCTCTCTCTCTCTCTCTCTCTCTCTCTCTCTCTCTCTCAATCTCTTGCTTTTATGGCCAATATAAGCCATCTATTTGAAGATGCAGTTACCCTGGTTTCTATGGGATACACATTCGATCATGAATGCCATCCTTCTTTGTATTATTGGAAGATTGTGCAGAAAACATACAAAAAACTACATGAAAACGTACGCGTTCAATCATGAGCGCCATCCTTCTTTGTATTACAAGAAGATTGTGCAGAAAACATACAAACAACTGCACAAAGTGATTAAGAGCGACCATTATTTTGTTATCATTATGGTTGTTAGGTTGCAGATCTTAGTCTATGTTTTGTTCTTTTATCAATGCAAGGACCTTAACACTTGTACAAATACTAAGAATAAAGAACTAGTAAAAATGTCCCCTTTTTACCAAAATTGAACATTATTGTCACCTTACAGTCTCTCCCTTTAATTTGAAATATCATAATTTTCATTCTATATATTTGATTTTATGAAATTAATTTGTATTTTGGATCATATTATTTGTATTTTGTGAAAAAACAGGTTAATGTAGTGTAAAAATAATAATGTAATTCAATTTATTTTAGTGTAATTCAATTCAATTTTTTCTTCACATAATAATTTAATTCAATTCTATTGATTCCAAACAAGTTAAAATTTGGGATTTTTCACATTATAATGTAATTAAATTAATTTTTTTCCTGGTTATGATAATGTGTTTGCCTTACAAATGCATTTTCCAAAAAAAAAAAAAAAAACAGAAAGATGCTACCGGACTCCTGCTTAACTGAGGGGGTTCCCGTTTATCTTCCGTTTAGTTAACACATGGATACATGAGTTCTATTCTTTTGGGTTTTTCTTCATAAATTTTACCAAATTACATACTGTCACACATGTGATTTGAACCAAATACAGCCTTGAGAAATTCCGAATCTAACCACTAAAGTGTCCCTAGGGGACATTTTAGACTATATTTTTATCTCATAATTTGAATCTAAACGGTTTATTTCCCAACACTAGAACAGCATCACAATTGTGACCAAACATTTTTGGTGGTCGCTCTAATTCAGAGATGATTGATAACTCTTTGGCGCTGGCCATTTGCAACAAGCATAGTACCATTATTGCTTGTTGAAGCAGTAGAGGCGAAAGGAGTAAGAGGCATGGCTAGATTAGTAGATTCCTTCTAACATTTGAACTACAGCTTTCATGGAAGGAGGATCTTCTGGGTACCACTGGATGCACCAAAGTTCTACTGGGTACAGCAAGAAATTCTAGCATCAAACTCTTGCTCGATGGGGATGTGTATGTCTTCTTCTTGTTCTAGAAGCTAGATTATAGATCCATTTTGGGAAGTAAACTTTGGCTGGTATTCTCCTCTGCCGTCACTTCCAATATTCTTCTGACCTCCAACCATTTCAAGTGACATTCCAAAACTGTAAACATCTGACTTGTAGGACACGTTACCAAAGTTCCTAGAGAACACTTCAGGGGCAATGTAACTCATGGTCCCCCTAGCAGTTCTCCTGGAAACTGCACTTTGATCTTTGGAGCACAACATGGAAAGCCCAAAATCAGAGATTTTTCGATTGAAGTTGTCATCTAGCAAAACATTGTGAGGCTTGATATCAAAATGAAGGATTCATTTCTTGCATCCGTGGTGAAGATATTCAATTCCTTAGACTATTCTGACAGTAATATGTTGTAAAAACCATGAGTTTCATGTTTACGAAATCACTCAATCAATAGATATATTTGTTTGCAGAAAATACTCAGATTATTCCAGTTATTTATTCATTTTCTTTCCTTGTGTTTTTTGGGTTTGGAATGCAACACTTTAACATTGCAGAATTCAGTGCAGGAAAAATGAGTGGGGCTTGACTAATTTAGTGCATGTTTGTTTGGAAAAAGTGAAGAATGTGTGTAAATTAGAATGTGGATGAAAGACAGTACCTTTTTGTTTTCTCACATTGAAGCACTCAGTTTCAGGTTCAGAGCGATTGTTATTCTTCAATCTACAATTTTGGCCTTTCCTTTCACATCTTTTACATGTTGGTCTGGACCATTGCAAATGAATATTATATTTTGGTTTGAATGAAATGGGAACCCCGTCAATGTAACGATCCTAAGCTCTAGGAAGTCTAGTCCCAATAAGGCAAGGGATTGGTTTATATGGATGTCTTTCTGCTGGTGAACAACTGAATAAGGCAAGCGGCAGGAACCATTGGATACATAGCTCCAGAATTGTTTTACAGGAATATTGGAGGTGTGATGTATAAAGCTGACATCTTTAGTTTCGGAATGTTATTGATGGAAATTGCAGGCAAAAGAAAGAATTGGAATTCTGTCACAGCCCATTCAAGCCAAATGTACTTTCCTTATTGGGTTTATGACCAATGCAGTGAAGGGAAGGACGTTGAAATGGAAGATGCCACGGAGGAGGAAAATAAAATGACAAAGGAGATGCTTATTGTGGTGTTTTGGTGCATACAAATGAAGCCTAGTGAGCGTCCTAGTCGATGAACAAAGTAGTAGAGATGCTTGAAGGAGAAATTGAATGCCTTCATATGCCTCCAAAGCCTTTCCTATATCCACGAGAGAAACCGATAATGGATGATGAAGACAATTCAGAAACACCATGGTCATCAACACTATCATACCACGACTCTAAAGAGTCGATTAGTTTAATCACAAGTTAGTTTGGATGTATGAGAATATTGGAAAGATCGAAGGTTGCCACTTTATTGATAAACTCTTCCCCATTTCCCTTGAAATTTGTTGAGGATCTTTACAGCAACAAGGATCTAAGTGGAAAGCTTTCCTTTGAACACTGTTCCAAGGGTCCCCTGTCCCAACATGTCTCTAAATGTATTTGTAATCCTTTTTATATCAGCGTAATAGTACCTTGTACACATGCGAGCCTCTGTAACTTTCCAAAAATTCTTCATTCATGGTTTGCTTTCGTCTCTGTCCTGTCGAAAGAATATACTATATTTTGCAACAAATGCCAGCACAAGTGAAATTGAACCAAGGTTTACACCTACATTCGGTCAAGAACCTCTTATTTGAAGAAAAAAGAATAACTTTAGCCATGTAGAATGCATAACCCACCTGTAACCACTAGTTTTTTTTTCTTTGAGATACTTGTAAAAGATTTGAGCACCATGAGTTTCATGTCTACGAAATCATTAAATGATTATACGTTTGTCTTCAGAAAATTCTCAGATTATTGGCTATCTGTATGTTGTATGTTATGTTGGAGTTGTACTTCGACACAACCTGTTGTGGTCTCATAGTTGCCTAAGGGTTTTGTGGCCTAAGTAAAGATCAGGAGTTCAATTAGAATTATACCTTGAAGCCTATATGGATTTATGTGTTTTTGGTTTACTTAGGCTAAAGGGATTCCTATTACTTAGAGGACAATGAATTAGAGTCCTAGGCTAATATGGTTATCCTATGAGTTCAGTTATGGGTTAGACTCATAGGCTGCCACTCTATATAAAGTCGAGATCCCCTTGCACACAAAAGATCACAATTTAGTTTACTCCCCATCAAGTAGTTTGTGCTAAAGGTCTGTAAGTGCAAGGAAGATTTTTGACTCTTAATCATCAGCGATGGATGCAGCTGTGGTGCTGTGGTAAACTCAGGTATGTGTTTTATTTATATAAGTCACTAAAGTTAACATGTTACACTATACTAAGTTATTTTCTCATTTCTTTCAACACCTTACATTACAGAAATTCAATGCAGAGGAAGTGAGTGATGCTTGACTGTGAAGAGTGTGTAAGGATATGGATGGAAGACAACACCCTTTTGTTTGCTCACATTGAAGAACTCAGGTTTGGATACAGCGCAGTTTCTATCTTTCAAACTACAATTTTGACCTTTTGTTTCACATCGTTTACATGTTGGTTTGGACCAATCAAAATTATATTAAGGATTGAATATAGGGAAAAATTTACAATCATGACACATACTTTGATGGTTATTTTATTTCAGGATATTAATTTTGCTTTGTATTAATGAAAGACACATACTTTCATTTTGTATCAATTAAGGACCATATTTTTTTTTTTCAGTTTTTATCTCAACTTTGGCCCGATGTTGGACCCATCAAAACTCTACCAAATTTAGCAAACTTATACTTAGTTTAAAGCTATGCATCTTCTCTTTACAATCATATAAAGATCACTCAAATCGGACATCTACAACTCTAGATAAATGGCTCAAAAGTAGGGTATCTGAAACTGTCTAATCGGACCTCTGAGAAAAAATTTGGAAAATCAGACAGTTTCAGGTACCCTACTTTGGGGCCGATTATCTGGAGTTGTAGAGACTGATTTGGGTGATCTTTATATGGTTGTAAAGAGGAGATGCATATCTTTAAACCAAATATAATTTTTCTGAATTTGGTGAAGTTTTAATAGGTCCAACGTTGAGCCAAAGTTGAGATAAAAATTGAAAAAAATATGGTTCTTAATTAACACAAAATGAAAGTATGTGTCATTCATTTATACAAAACAAAATTAATGCCCTGAAATGAAACAACCATCAAAGTATGTATCTTGTTTGTAAATTTTTCCCTTGAATATATTAGGTAGAACAGTTGAAATGTCATACATTCCATTTGGGTAGAATAGCTGTAGAAGCCCTTGGGGTTAGCCCAAGTAGTGAGTGTGGTTTTTGAGGATTTGTGCTTGTAACCATGCATGCTTTAACTAGCAAGGACATTAATGTTACATGAATCATGCATTCATGCATCAATTTGATATTATTCATCAGAAATATATATGTAGTTCTGCTTTACATTTGTTGTTTTTAGTTATATGTGGCCTTCTTGGGCCTTGTTTTGGTTGGGTTGTAGTTCTGTTTTTTCCATTTGAACTTTGAATATTATTCATTAGAATTGTTTTTAAACTTTCAAAAGTGGGACAAGTGAGAAACAGTGCATTCAATGATTAAATTTATTGCAATTATTGTTTTGTACTATCTTGGGATATTTAGTTTGTTTCTGCTGTTTGGACTTTATTTCTCTTTTGTTTTGTTGTTTTGTTTAATGAAATGCTTCTTTTCGCCTGCCAAAAAATAATTTATGGCAATTAGTATATTTGATGAACATTGAAGTCTCATTTTGAGTCTCTTAGATGAGAACTTCTATTAAATAAGGGAGACTAAAGCAGGTTGTCTTCTTTTAAATATTACTTTGTTTGTTTGAGTCTCATTTTCAGTGTCGATTTGTTCTTTGTATGCCTTTGGACTTTGTTTTAAAGGAAGTACTTATTTTCATGGCAAAAAAAAAAAAAAAAGAATCTGTCAGTTAGCACTTGGAGTTGTTTCTCTTCTACTTATCCCCAAGGAGTTCTTCAACTTTTCAACACATAATTTAAGTTGGGCCTAACTCTAATGACTCTTTTTCCCAAAAGAAATGGACCCAGTTTCAGTAATATTCTACAAGTTTACACAAATAATTGAATTGACTTTTCTTTGTTGACAATTCAATGAAGTTGACATTGTTTCCTTCCTCAACCACCACAAGATTTCTTTATATATATATATATATATATATATATATCGATGCGGCATTGTGTAAAACTCAAATTTACGGCTCCGTGTACAAGAGTACTATCTCCGTCTCTTTCTCTCTCATGGCCAAGGTTGCTCTTTCCAGCACGGTTCTTATATAGTCTTCAATGTGCATCAGCTATTACGTACAAGACTTTGCAGGGTTGGATTGAAACAAAATTGAGAGCTTTGGATATTAGCCATTGTCGACATTTACCAAGAACTATACTTGTAGTGTACAATTAAACCTGAAAGACAACATGTTTTTTTTAGGGGTTTTTACATTTAAGGACTTTCATAAGATCAAATTTAGACAATATGGTCTTTAATTGACACAAAATAAAAATATGTGTCCTTCATTAACACAAAACAAAATTAATATCCTAAAATTAAACAACCATCAAAGTATGTGTCTGTTTGTAAATTTTTCCCTACAAATTTCTACTCCAACCTTCAAGTTAACTTCCACCCTTATGTATATATATATATATATATATATACCCATACAACTAACTTTCAACTTTAAAGCCAGCCACTTTTACGCACCTCTTCCTTCTTTGATTTCCTTTTCACACAAGCTAACCAATACATATACTCCAAAACCCATTTTCTCTCCCCAGGCCGACAAGACTACCATCTCTTTCTCTTGGCCATGGTTGCAGGAAGATCAGTATCCTTTCCAGCACAATTATGCATAGTTTTAGTTGTTGGCTTATACTGTGGAAGCAGTTGCAATGCTAATGCTATGGCGCCTAATATAGATCATTGTGAAGCTTCTTCCTGTGGCAACATCCGTAACATAAGTTACCCTTTCCGACTAAAACATGATCCAGTCAACTGCGGTGACCCGAAATATGAACTGTCTTGTGAGAACAACCGCACACTACTCTACTTGTATTCTGGAATTTTCTATGTACAATCAATCAATTATGATAACCGCACCATCCGAGTTGTGGATGCCAATCTTCAAAAGGGTAACTTCTCTTCAATCCCTCGTTATTCACTCTCAAACTATAACTTCAGTTTTGGGGATGATGATCCATATCGTATTTCTCAATGGAGAAAATATCATAACGGGACGTTTGATTACTTTGAACTGTCAAAGCCTGTAATTTTCATAACCTGTACTGAAACGCCACTGAATTCGCCTCTCTATGTGGATGCTGCTCCTTATTGCATTAATGATGCTATGAGTAAGGGGCATGTTTTTGTTAAGATTGGTCATTTAAATGCCTCAGAACTGAAGGATTCGTGCCGTATAGAGCTTATGGTTTTGATCACATCACGCCCCCGCACAAAGAACATGAACCTTTCTTACATAGACATCCATAATGAGCTACTCTATGGGTTTGAACTTTCATGGTTGCAGAGCTACGGGATCAGAAATCAAAGATGGTTTTTTCATTATATAGAATGCTACATCGATGATGAAACCAACAAAGCTATTTGTGGTAGCGTTACTCTCTCTCCCTCTTTATTTGAATTCAGACATGCATGTCAAGATGAGTTAATATTATTAATTATGTCTTTCATTATGCAGGCATTTCTTATTACTGGAATAGTCTAACAAGTGAGGACTCTCAATCTTATAATTTTCATTTTTTTTTTTTTTTAGTTACTCGATTGTGTGAGACTCTCAATCTTAATTATCGTTTCATTCTTTTTTTCAGTGATCCAATATTTCTGCCTAAAATATCTAAATCAACTCTGTCAACTCTCTGTATTTTGTTTTGCACTTCCGGTTTACCTTACCATCGCTTGCTTAACAGGTGAGGTTATTCCTTTTTTCTTTTTAACTTTTTCTGTTTTTTTTTTGCTTAGACGTTGTTTATTTATATCTATCTATATATATAAAGGGAGATGGAGGATTAAGGTTAAATTTTCAAATACCCCCACTTAAAAAAATAGCTGGTGCTGATAACATCACTTATTAATTAATTAAGAACAAAAAGGTAAAATAGAAAAATTAGAATTAACAAATAAAAATAAATACAAAATTAATTACACCCTTATTTTTAGCAACCTACTTCCCCACCACCTATATTTTAGGACAAATAAACTATTAAAAATTTTAATTGCATGTTTAGAAATGTCAATTGGCATGCCCGAATTAAGAGACTAGTATAGTTTAATGTAATAGAATAATTGGCTCTTTCCACGAGATAAAAATCACATTAAGGGTTGAATATAGAAAACGTTGTTTCAAGTACGTAGCAGCACAAAAAGATATAGTTATCATGATTTGTTTTCTAATTTCCTTTACAGTGTGGTTTGCAACAAAAACTGTACTCGGGATTCCATGTATAATTGTGCTTCTAATCTATAAATTGAAGAGGCGACACTTATCAATGTACGGCCATATTGAAGAATTCTTACAAAGTCACAACAACCTCATGCCAATAAGGTACTCCTACTCACATATCAAGAAAATGACAAATGGATTCAAGGACAAATTGGGTGAAGGAGGTTATGGCTTTGTATATAAAGGAAGGCTTCGTAGCGGCCGCCTTGTAGCAATTAAGATGTTGGGTAAGTCCAAAGCTAATGGGCAGGATTTTATCAATGAAGTTGCTACGATTGGAAGGATACATCATGTAAACGTGGTACAACTAATTGGCTATTGTGCTGAGGGATCAAAACGTGCTCTTGTATACGAGTTTATGTCAAATGGATCTCTTGATAAATACTTATTTCCTAAAGAAGGACCCACCTCCTTAAGTTGCAACAAATCATTTGAAATTTCCTTAGGAGTTGCGTGTGGTATTGACTATCTACATAAAGGATGTGACATGCAAATTTTGCATTTTGATATCAAGCCTCACAACATTCTTCTTGATGAGAATTTTGTTCCAAAAATTTCTGACTTTGGGCTGGCAAGATTATGCCCATTAGATGATAGCAGTTTGACTTTGACTGCAGCAAGAGGAACCATTGGATACATAGCTCCAGAATTGTTTTACAAAAATATTGGAGGTGTGTCATACAAAGCCGACATCTATAGTTTTGGAATGTTGTTGATGGAAATTGCAGGCAAAAGAAAGAATTTGAATGCAGTTGCAGCCCATTCGAGCCAAATTTACTTTCCTTTGTGGGTTTACGACCAATTTAGTGAAGGAAATGACATAGAAATGGAAGATGCCACAGAGGAGGAAAATAAAATGACAAAGAAGATGCTTATAGTTGCGTTATGGTGCATACAAATGAAGCCTAGTGACCGTCCTAATTCAATGCACAAAGTGGTTGAGATGCTTGAAGGAGAAATTGAATGCCTTCATATGCCTCCAAAGGTTTTCCTATATCCACAAGACAATGCAGTGGTTGTTTATGAAGACAATTCAAAAACAACATGGTCATCAACACCATCAAATGATGATGTTGAAGAGTCGATTAGTTTAATTGAAAATGCAGATGAAGAGATATATACCACCAGTTAGTCTGTCATGTACAAGGGAAGGCTAACATTGCCACTCTGTGCGAGGAATTGTTCTTTCCTATTTGGTAGGACATATATCAGTCTTGTAATATTTGAGAGTAACTCTATTCTATGGTTTCTATAGTACGTTTGAGAAGTGTTTATATAGTGCTATTGTGCAATATGTATTAGTTACAAGACGATCCACACGTTGGTATTGAAACAATAATATGAATGTGGATTTGCTCACCAAAAAAAGAAATGTGGATATGCATGCAGTACAATACTTTTTGCTTATGTTGTGCAATGTCTTTTGCCATATTTAGCTTCAGAAGGTCATGTGGCAGCAGGTGTGCATAGCTAATGGAGAAATTGATTTTTTTAACGGTTTTAAGATAAAGTGTTTATTGGAGAATTAAATTTGGGAACTAAAGTCTCAAATTTTAATCTAAGGACAAACGTACTGTCAATCATGGTATGGTTTCGAGGTGATATTTGTAATTAATCCTAAATATAATTGGTATCTTAGTATCCTAAATATATGTGCGTTTCAAAGGAAATATGTGAGCAACTTGGACTGTATTTGGAGAAATCAAAATGAAGGGTTTGCTCGTCGCATCTGTGGTGAAGATACTCAATTCCTTTGGCTATATATGCTGACATTAATATGTTGCAGCTTCTCCCAACCCAAGAAATGGTTGTTGGTGTCTACTGATGATATGAACTTTTGTAGTGAAAAATTCATAAACTTTACAGCAACAAGGATCTTATTGGAAAGCTTTCCTTTGAATGCTGTTCCAAAGGTCCCCTGCCCCAACTTGTCTCTAAATTTAATTATAATCCTCTTTATGTCAGCCTAAGAGTACTTCATGGGCTTGTGAGGTCTGTAATTTTCCAAAAATTCTTCAATCATGGTTTGCTCTTCTCTTTCTGTTTTGTGAAAAGCATATACACAATATAGTGCATAAATTGCCAGCACAAGTGAAAATGAACCAAGGATTACACCTGCATATGGTACATTGGATCAATAACCTTTTATCCTAATAAAAAAGAATAAATTTTGTCAGGCAGAATGCTTAACTCACCTGTAACCACTAGTTTTTTTTGGGGTACCTGTGAAAGATTTGGAAACCATGAGTTTCATGTCTACAAAATCATTCAATCATTATATATATTTGTTTGCAGAAAATACTCAGATTTTTGGTTACCTGTATGTCGTACCTTCATATGCCTCCAAAGCCTTTCCTATATCCACAAGCGAAGCTGGTAATGCATGATGAAGACAATTCAGAAACACCATGGTCATCAACACTATCGTACCACGACTCTAAAGAGTCGATTAGTTTAATAATAAGTTAGTTTGGATGTATGAGAGTATTGGAAAGATCGAAAATTGCCACTTTATTGATAAACTCTTCCCCATTTCCCTTGAAATTTGTTGAGGATCTTTACAGCAACAAGGATCTAAGTGGAAAGCTTTCCTTTGAACACTGTTCCAAGGGTCCCTTGTCCCAACATGTCTCTAAATGTATTTGTAATCCTTTTTATATCAGCGTAATAGTACCTTGTACACATGCGAGCCTCTGTAACTTTCCAAAAATTCTTCATTCATGGTTTGCTTTCGTCTCTGTCCTGTCGAAAGAATACACTATATTTGCAACAAATGCCAGCACAAGTGAAATTGAACCAAGGTTTACACCTGCATATTGTACATTCGGTCAAGAACCTCTTATCAGAAGAAAAAAGAATAACTTTAGCCATGTAGAATGCATAACCCACCTGTAACCACTAGTTTTTTTTCTTTGAGATACCTGTAAAAGATTTGAGCACCATGAGTTTCATGTCTACGAAATCATTAAATGATTATACGTTTGTCTGCAGAAAATTCTCAGATTATTGGCTATCTGTATGTTGTATGTTACACTATACTAAGTTATTCTCAGAGAAAGTGAGTGATGCTTGACTGTGAAGAGTGTGTAAGGATATGGATGGAAGACAACACCCTTTTGTTTGCTCACATTGAAGAACTCAGGTTTGGATTCAGTGCAGTTTCTATCTTTCAATCTACAATTTTGACCTTTTGTTTCACATCGTTTACATGTTGGTCTGGACCATTCAAAATTATATTCTGGATTAAATATATTAGGTAGAACAGTTGAAATGTCATACATTCCATTTGGGTAGAATCCGAAGCCGTAGAAGCCCTTGGGGTTAGCCCAAGTGGTGAGTGTGGCTTTTGAGGATTTGTGCTTGTAACCATGCATGCTTTAACTAGCAAGGACATTAATGTTACATGGATCATGCATTCATGCATCAATTTGATATTATTCATCAGAAATATATATGTAGTTCTGCTTTACATTTGTTGTTTTTAGTTATATGTGGCCTTCTTGGGCCTTGTTTTGGTTGGGTTGTAGTTCTGCTTTTTGCATTTGAACTTTGAATATTATTCATTAGAATTGTTTTTAAACTTTCAAAAGTGGGACAAGTGAGAAACAGTGCATTCAATGATTAAATTTATGGCAATTATTGTTTTGTACTGTCTTGAGATATTTAGTTTGTTTCTGCTGTTTGGACTTTGATTCTCTTTTGTTTTGTTGTTTTGTTTAATGAAAGGCTTCTTTTCGCCGGCCAAAAAATAATTTATGGCAATTATTATATTTGATGAACATTGAAGTCTCATTTTGAGTCTCTTAGATGAGAACTTCTATTAAATAAGGAAGACTAAAGCAGGTTGTCTTCTTTTAAATATTACTTTGTTTGTTTGAGTCTCATTTTCAGTTTCTTTTTGTTCTTTGTATGCCTTTGGCCTTTGTTTTAATGGAAGCAATTATTTTCATGGCCAAAAAAAAAAAAAAAATGAATCTGTCGGTTAGCACTTGGAATTTCCATTTGTAATCATTGAATTGTCACAAGTTTCAGTAATATTCTACAAGTTTACACAAATAATTGAATTGTCACTTCTTTGTTGACAATTCAATGAAGTTGACATTGTTTCCTTTCTCTGTCCCTGTCTCTCTCATGGCCAAGGTTGCTCTTTCCAGCACGGTTCATAGTCTTCAATATGCATCATCAGTTATTAGTTATTACAAGACTCTGCAGGGTTGGATTGAAACAAAATTGAGAGCTTTGGATATTAGCCATTGCCGACATTTATCAAGAACTATACTTGTAGTGTACAAACCTGAAGGACGACATGTTTTTTTAGGGGTTTTTACATTTAAGGACTTTCATAAGATTAAATTTAGCATGTATGTGACATGATTTTCTAATTATAATTTAAGTCTAGTTTTAAAACATCAATGTCATGTCTTAATAAAATACCTATAACTATCATGTCTTAATAAAATACCTATAACTATCTCATTATTTAGAAATGATATCACTATCAAAACTTATCCAATGTATTAATTATGCTTAGTACGAGACAGAGAAGGGACAATAGAGGGAAGGAGGAACAGATTGACTGGCTACTAGTAGTAGTAGGAGTATTAAGAGGATTTGCAAATAAAATATCAGTACAGGCCAAGAGATCAGTAGCATACTTGATTCTAAAAAACCCATTTAATTGATAAGAGAATATGTTCATATAAGGGGATAGTCCATTTAGGATTGGACTTAAAAATCTTGTCTTTACTATGAGTATTAGTGGTGTTGATGCTCAAAAATGGTAAAACAGTCAACGTCAAGTCGAACCACGTGGACCTGTTGACCTCCCACTGAGTGGATGACACGTCGAAGTGGGGTAGAAATAGTTAGCTGGGTCCGACTAGTGAATGGTGGAGAAAGAATAATATCCAAAGAACCCTGTGCAAGCACACAAAAGTGAGCGGGAAGGGCACCGGTGTGGTACCGGCCGAACCTCCTCCGACGCTCAAGTCAGTGTTCAAAGAATCTGAGAGCAGAGTGAGTGAATAGTATAATATTGATTGAATTGTCCTCTTCTGACAATAGAGTACCTCTTTTATAGTACTCTTGGAAGAGTGTCAACCAATCCGGTGATGACACGTGTCTCTTGTAACGACTCGCACTGTAGGAGCGCCACGTGTCACCTGTTTCGTGGGTCCGAATGAGTTGACAAGGGTCAGAGCCTAAGAGACTGGAGCTTGGGAGGCCGGGACCTAGAAGGTCAGGACCTAGGAGGCCGGAGCTTATGAGGCTGGGGCCTAGGAGGTCAGGAGCTAGGAGCCCAGGAGCCCAGGAAGGCTTAGTCTTTGGGCCTAGGAAGTCGGTGCGTAGGAGCTCAGAAGCCTAGGAAGGGCTTATCCTTTGGGCCTAAGCCCAAACGACATGATGTTAAACCTTATGTGACTTGTCGTTATGCCCAGATGATTAGTCATACGAACAAAAGTCCCCCAAGTTTCCGAGCAAAAGATACTTCTTGGTTGGGAACTTTGTACACAAAGAAGTCCGAGCAGAACGACAAGTGACCACATACTTGTTCCTGCTTAAAATACTGTCCAGAAGTCCCCCAAGTTCCTTAGCAAGAAAAGCTGTATTGTAGGAAAGCTTGGGTTAGATATGAAAGATCATAACCTTTTTTTTTTTTTTTTTTTGAATTGTGAATTTTGAATTTTGATCACTCTGTATTCCGAGCAGCAGACGCGTCGCGAAATCCCAGTGAACCCCGTCCAATTTAATGGTGGGATGTTGCCCTTTGTAAATGAGAATCTGGAATTTAAATGGTCGAGTCCAAATATAAAAATCCCACACCCACATCTCCCATTTTTTTTTTTGTGTGACTATTTTAGGAGAGAGGGAGAGCTGCTTTGTTTTTTTTTTTTTTTTTTTTTTTTTTTTAACTCTGAGGGGTGGAAGGAGGGCAGGGCTCGGATCCAAAAAGAAAAAAGGGGGGGGGGGCTGCTCGGGTTGGTGGAGAAGTGACCGGATCTGGTCGGGTCGGAGGCGTCAGGCCAGCTCGGAGGTTGAGGCTCGGCGCGGGGCAGAGGCTAAGCTGGTCGAATCGGGCTTGGGCAAGGGATCCTGGGTCGGGCCGGAGCTGGTGCGCAGAATGGAGGCTCGACTTGGAGGGGTCGGGTCATCTCGGGTTAGCGGGGCGGAGCGGAGGAGCAAAGGAGGCCTGGCCGGCTCGGGTCGGCGTCGAAGATCCAGCCCGAGCTACAGGCTCTGCGCGGGCGAAGGAGCTGAGAGGGTGTGTGGAATCGAAGGGGGTGCTGTGGGCTCGGGTCGGAGCGAAGGGCTCGGGCCGGAGCAGGGGCTCAGGTCTGTTGTGGTGCTGCGCGGAGGGCTCGGGGTGGAGGTGTTCGGAGAATCTGGTGTCGGGGGCATGAAAGCTTGGGTGGTGTGCGGGGCGGAAGCCTGGGCTTGGGCCTGGGCTGGCGGTGTGCGGGGCAGAAGCTCGGAGGGAGCTGGTGTCGACGGCACGGAAGCTTGGGTGGTGCGTGGGGCGGAAGCCTGGGCTCGGGCCGGGGCTAGCGATACGCAAGCCGGAAACTCGAAGGGAGCTGGTATCGACGGCACGGAAGCTTGGGTGGTGGGCGGGGCGGAAGCCTGGGCTCGGGCCGGGGCTGGCGGTGCGCAGGGCGGAAGTTCGGAAAGAGCTGGTGTCGGCGGCGCGGAAGCCTGGGCTCAAGCCGGGGTTGGGTGGTGCGCGGGGCGGAAGCCGTAGGCTTGAAGGGAGCTGGTGTCGGCGGCAAGGAAGCTTGGGTAGTGTGCGGGGCGGAAGCCTGGGCTCGGGCTGGGGCGGAAACTCAGAGGGAGCAGGTGTCGGCGGCACGGAATCTTGGGTGGTGTGCGGGGCGGAAGCCTGGGATTGGGCCTGGGCTGGCGGTGCGTGGGGCGGAAGCTCGGAGGGAGCTGGTGTTGACGGCGCAAAAGCTTGGGTGGTGCGCGGGGCGGAAGCCTGGGCTCGGGTCGGGGCTAGCGATGCACGGGGCGGAAACTCGGAGGGAGCTGGTGTCGGCGGCACGGAAGCTTGGGTGGTGCGCGGGGCGGAAGCTTGGGCTCGGGCCGGGGCTGGCGGTGCGCGGGGCAGAAGCTCGGAGAGAGGTGGTGTCGGCGGCGCAGAAGCCTGGGCTCAGGCCGGGGTTGGGTGGTGCGTGGGGCGGAAGCCGTAGGCTCGGGTAGGATGCTTGGAGCTGCTCGGGTAGGAAGCTTGAAGCTGCTCGGGTAGGAAGCTTGAAGCTGCTGCTCGGGTAGGAAGCTTGAAGCTGCTCAGGTAGGAAGCTTGGAGCTGATCTAAGCACTGGAGGTAAGGGATTTCGGAATCTTGCCAAGCTTTTTGTTTGTGAAATTTTGGTGCCTTGAAAAATTTAGAATTGTGAGAGATTGTAGTCGTCCAACCTGATGTGCACCTTTGAATTCTGATTATGAATTGTGAAAATTATGAGTAGGGGCAGGTGGGTATGAACTTTGCCGAACATTGGGTAGGCGATACGCCTTCATTTTTGGACTTATGTAATTTATTGTATATTGTGGTGTTGTTGGTTAGGTACATAGGAGCTAAGACAAGTGGGTCGAAACCCGTCTGAGCTGTTGAAGCCGCGGAATACAGGTAAGGCTTGGGTTGCTATTGCTCTTCCTCTTGAATTGATTTTTTGAATATTGGCTTTGATAAATGGTTGGTGGCTGAGCATGTGAAAAGTGATAGGGTGAATGTTGTGAAATTGGGGGTGGAATAGCACACATGAGGGGTGGAAGACCAGAGTGATTTGATATGTCCATGGTGTTGTCGTGGTATTCCGAGCACTTCTCATCTTGATTTTTTGGTTTGTCTTGGATGGGCAGGTGTGTTAGGCATGCCAACGTCCCGGAGGGAGGTACCCTTGAGGTAGAGCCCGAGGATGGAGCATCCACAGGTGAGGAGCATGACATGGGAGAGGATCCCAAATAAATGTTTGAAGCAAACATGGCCCGGGGGCAGGGGTGGGCGGACTATCGCCCCTATTTTTGTTTGAGTTATATGGTCGGGTCGGATGTCACCCGTACCAAATTGCAAACTCTTTTGATTATTAAGTTTGTACTTGATGATATTTGGATGATTTGGAGGGTGTCCGACCCGTTATGGGGTAGGATGCCCTTCCTTTTAATACATGGTATTGTGAAATTTTTCTTAAATGCATGGTACTTAGTTTCCCTTGAATGCATGATATATTTTTTTTCTTGAATGCATGGTACTTAGTTTCCCTTGAATGCATTTTCCATAGCCGCCCTTGAATGCATGGTACTTAGCTTCCCTTGAATGCATGGTATGGATATGGGTAGGGTCGGTTGTTTGATGGCCCAGAGGTCCATACAGACAATTAACACTTTGAATGAAAAGATGTACGTGGTAGGACATTCATTCATTAAAGCGACATAAGATAGATGAAGTTGAAAAAGTCCCTGGGGGGTACAACATGTGTCTACTTGTAAAAGTAACGGAGGTGCTCGGCATGCCATGGGTGGCCGAGTTCTTTTCTAGTTATGGCGCAGAGCTTGTATGTGCCCGGACGGACGACCTCAATGATTTTGTAGGGCGTCTGGGGTAGGGCAAGTGGGGGAGACAGAAACAGCCATAGAGGGCTTGGCCTCTTTTTTCTTCTTGACAGATGTCGTATAGTATGACCTGGCTGATACCTGATTGCCTTTGACTACCCCTGTTCCGCATGGAGTCGGGAACTTGATCAAAAGCAAGTGAGTGGAGATCATAACCCTCAGTTGGTTAAGGGCCGGTCGTCCTAGAATGACGTTGTAAGCTGTGGGGCAGTCGACCACCAAAAACTGAGTGGTTGTGGTAGCGGACGAAGGATACCTCCCGAGGGTGAGTGGAAGGTAGATCCCACCAAGAGGGGTGACCATGTCGCCCGAAAAGCTGAGTAAAGGAGCGACCGACCGGTCAAGCCTCTCCTGGTCAATTCCAAGAGCTGTGAAGGCTGCGGCGAAGAGGATGTTAACGGAGCTACCACAATCGATAAGGATCCGGGCCACGTCGAAATTAGCTATGGTGGCCTCAATGACCAAAGGGTCATCGTGTGGAAAGATTAAATCACGTTCCTTCTCCTCAGCAAAGGAAATGGGCGACCACCCGAGCTTAGGAGTCTTTTTGCCACGGTGGAAGTCTACAGCCATAACGCCGGAGCATGGCTGAGCACTTCCGGCGTATTCCTTCCTACCTCTGTTGGAGTTGCCAGTGAGGGTCGGCCCACCACAGATGGTATTTACTCGCCCTCGTCGTTGTCCTTCGGTCTTAGCCTTCTCAGTGGCCTCCTTGTCTACAAAACCATCCAACTTTCCTACCTGTACCAAAGTTTTTATTGCCTCCTTAAAGACTCTGCATACCTCGGTGTCATGGCCATGGTCGTCATGGTAAAGGCACAAAAAGTTCTTGTTAGCCCGGTATCGTATTTGTGGTGGGCGGGGTGAGAGCTTAGGAAGTATGTCCTTGATCTGGGGATACAATTCTGTAGAAGTAACAGTGAGAATTGTATAAACTTTGAACCTGGAGGCATAGGATGTCTGATAAATTTCCTCCCTTCGTTGTCCTCCACCTCTACCATCACCAAATTGTTTCTTGGTGAATTTCTTGAACTTTTTCCCGGACCCCCCATACTGGTTACCCGAGTAGGGCTCGGGTTGGGGTGGCACTATGATGGCCTGGTCGGTACTTGAACGGTCTATGGTAGGCGGCTTCTTCCCATATGTTTTGAATTCAGCAGTAGCATAGGCAGTGGCCTCTTGCATGAGTTCCTTGTAGGTGTGCGGATTGCGACGGTTGATTTCAAACAAAAAGTCCCCCTCTAGGAGACCACCCTTGAAAGCAGCGAAGACTACCTTCTCATCACAGTCGCGGCACCTAGATCGCTCTAGCTGAAATCAGTTGATATATTCCCGAAGGGATTCCCTGTTGCCCTGGCGGACCCGCGTCAGGTCATCCGTGGTGTAAATCCTATCGGTCTGGATGATATACTGGCCTAGGAAGAGCTCTCGGAGCTCGTTGAAACAATCAACCGAGTAGGGAGGAAGTTGATAGAACCAATTCCTTGCACTGCCAGAGAGGGTACAAGGGAAGATCCGACACTTTGTAACGTCATCGGCACCTTTAGACTCCAGAGCTGACCAGAAACTCATGAGGTGGTCATATGGATCTTCCTTCCCTGTGTACGAAGTGATTTTGGGAGGTCGGACGTCGCCAACCGGGGGAATGGACAAGATGCGGGCTGTGAAAGGTCTAGGTAGCTCCCTTGTTTCCAAAGATGGGTGTCCAACACGACTTCCCCCCTCTACTCTCTTTAAGCGCTCGCTGATGTCCATGAAGAGTTGTTGGAGCTGGTTGGGTGGAAGAGATACGCTGTTATCGGAGTCAATGACTTGCTCGCCTGTGAAAGTATTATCTCCTGCACGACGTCCAGTCGAGAAAGTCTGCTCTTCTCCCCGTCGTCGCTTGGGACGAATAGCCTCCTCCTCCTCAAAGTCTTGGGACGTGGGTTGGATTCACCCCGGGTCGCCCGCTGCTCTTCTCGCCTAGAACGGTTGTCGTCGAGCAGATGGCGGCAGTCCCTATAAATATGGAACTCTTCAAAGATGGTAGGATGCTCGCCAAATCGGGCCCGGCTGACCGGGTGGACAAGGCTCTTTTGAAAACCTGGGGGTGGGCGGCTAGCTTGCCCTGCGTCCAATTGAGGCGAAACATTTCGGTCCCTTCGGGGGTTCCTCCTCTCACCACTCCGGAGAGTGGTATGTTCTTCCCTGTCGTGGGGGTTCCTCCTTTCACCACTCCGGAGAGTGGTATGTTCTTCCCTGTCGTGGGGGTTCCTCCTCTCACCACTCCGGAGAATGGTATGTTCTTCCCTGTCATGAAGAAGTCGTTCATACAGCTGTGTTGTATCATTTTGGAGGTCGAGCTGTTCCTGAGTTCGTTGGAGTTGAGCTTCCAACTGTTGGATGTATGCCTCCTGATCAGGTTCAGCAACCTTCTTGCCTCGGTTGTCACTTAGTGGGGTGTTGTCGACTTGGTCGAGAATCGGACCTCCGTCAGACATCGCGAGGGTAGGAAGGTCGGATGGTCGGAAGGTCTTTGCACTTCAACTGAGGGTAGAGAATCAAATGGGGAAAAGTTGTTACTTTCCCACAGACGGCGCCAAACTGTTGATGCTCAAAAATGGTAAAGCAGTCAACGTCGAGTCGAACCACGTGGACCCGTTGACCTCCCATTGAGTGGATGACACGTCGAAGTGGGGTAGGAACAGGTAGCTGGGTCCGACTAGTGAATGGTGGAGAAAGAATAATATCCAAAGCACCATGCGCAAGTACACAAAAGTGAGCGGGAAGGGCACCGGTGTGGTACCGGCCGAACCTCCTTTGACGCTCAAGTCAGTGTTCAGAGAATCTGAGAGCAGAGTGAGTGAATAGTATAATATTGATTGAATTGTCCTGTTCTGACAAGAGAGTACCTCTTTTATAGTACTCTTGGAAGAGTGTCAACCAATCCGGTGATGACATGTGTCCCTTGTAACGACTCGCACTGTAGGAGCGCCACGTGTCACCTGTTTCGTGGGTCCGAATGAGTTGACAAGGGTCAGAGCCTAGGAGGCTGGAGCTTGGGAGGCCGGGACCTAGGAGGTCAGGACCTAGGAGGCCGGGGCCTAGGAGGTCAGGGGCTAGGAGCCCAGGAGGGCTTAGTCTTTGGGCCTAGGAAGTCAGTGCGTAGGAGCTCAGAAGCCTAGGAAGGGCTTATCCTTTGGGCCTAAGCCAAAACGACATGATGTTAAACTTTATGTGACTTGTCGTTATGCCCAGATGATTAGTCATACGAACAAGTGGTGAGTGGGATCAGTTGAGTAAAAGAGAGTGGATTAGGATAAATTTTAAGATAAATAATTACTTTTTCACAAATTAACTATTGATATATATATATATATACAAGCTCCTTCTATTGAACCATTCACAAGAATCATCTTCATTGATAGATCATCCTTGCAAAAAATTAGCCAAATCGGAAATCATTTGCCTATCTAACTTTGATAAAACAAATGGACGGTTTCATCGAAAATATTTGGTTCGTCCATTTATTTGATCAAAGTTAGATAGGCAAATGATTTCCGATTTGGCTAATTTTTTGCAAAGATGATCTATCAATGGAGATGTAAAAAATGAATGGTTCAGATTGACACAAAACGACTCGTGTGGGCCCTAATAGGGTATACCTCAACATAAATAAGTTGAGGTATACCTCAATAGAAAGAGTCTGTATATATATATATATATATATATACAGGTTAGACAAAATTCGAAACACTATCAATGGAGATGTAAAAAATGAATGGTTCAGATTGACACAAAACGACTCGTGTGGGCCCTAATAGGGTATACCTCAACATAAATAAGTTAAGGTATACCTCAATAGAAGGAGTCTGTATATATATATATACAGGTTAGACAAAATTCGAAACACTATCACCAACTTAAGTTAATACTTTTGGTGATTGTGGGAGGCCAAGAACACGAGCAAACAATTTAATTTTTCAACTTTGTTTTATGTAACCTTTTTTTATTATATTATTGATTTCAATAATATTACAAAATGGATTAAGATTTCCTTATCCTTGGACTCCTTTGGTTCCAAATGAGATCTTGACTCCAATCGAAAGGATTCTGAAAATGTGGATGGCTAAAATGAGGTATATATACCTATATATAGGTTCGATCAAGTGTGGATGTTCGCACTAATTCTACCTATATATATAGGTATACCTACAAAAGGTACTCTGATGCTTAAGTTAGTTCAATATTCTAATTAAGTGTATATTCTCTTAAAATGATTGCGTACCTCAATTTGAAGCATAACTCCTCTATTTATAGTTGGCTCATTCTTGAGACCCAAGCACCATGATTCCCATGATGAGTTAGTGGGCACATTCGATCTTGCCCCACTCAAAGAAGTGGTGGCACTCCTTTTGGAACCATTCTCCACTTCTTGATTGTTAGTTGATCTCCCAAATCGTGCCACATTTGTTGTCATTTGTTCTCGTATCTTTAGGATTAGTTTTGCTTGTTTGGCAAGCCTAGTCAAAGTCACGAGCTAGCCCATGTGACGGTCCAAATGCTCGAGCACGACACACATTCATATGTAACACGTTCATGCACGTGCATACTTGCGTTCTTGAGTTACATTTACGCATAAAGCATGTTCATGCATTAAGTGTTACGTACATACGGTAAAATTGAACTCTCACAGTGTGTGAGTGGCCAGTTTTCATCACTATATTGAAAATGCAACAAAATTTTAAATTGATTTGGCTAAGACGACCTTTAAGTGGAAAGCAATATACTTGGATTCAGATCCTCTTCTTGCTTTTTCTCTACTTGGTTTCACTTGAATTTTAATCTTAGTTATGTATCCAAGAATAGAGAACAAAAAATGAAATGGATTAGTAACACTTTTTGAGTGTGAATGGAATTACATAAACCATTAAATTTATATTATACGGTTATAATTGAAACAAATAAAAATAAGATAAGCAAATGATTCATGAGTTTCAATGGACATGTATTTTGCAACTATAAATAGAGGAACCTTATCTCTCAAATCTCATACAATATATGAGATCCAAAGATTCTCAAGAGCACTCAACTTTCCTTTTATGCATTTGTTTTTTGGGTGTCCAATTTATTTATAATTTGTGAGTCCATTTGAATTCTTAAATGATGAGAAGTATGTTTGAGTCGTTGGTTTTCATAAAGAGTGTTCAACATATTTTTGGTTTATCGAGTCTTCTGATCTGGAGTTCTAATATGACAAGAAAAAGGTCGGTCATTGTATCTTGTGAGACAGGTGTGAATGAACCATTAACATCATAGTGTAAAATCATAATATATGACACTAGTGTTGACCTTATTGCAGTTTTTTTTTTTTTTTTTTTTTTTTTTTTTTTTTTTTTTTCTGAACTTTGATGTATATTAGTTTTATAGTCCGTAATTTTAAACCCTCTAACAACTCAAAAAATTTGCCTAAACCCTCGCCCATCTAGAAACTCTCTCAAAACCCCCTATATTTTATAATCCTAAATTACCTTTCTGATGCGCGTTGACACGCTTTGACACACGCTAACACATACTGACGTCATTGTAACTAAATTTTACTGTAACTGAATTTTGGTGAAACAGAATTTTGCTAAAACTGATTTTTTCTGAAACTGAATTTCAAGAATTCAGTTACACTGAAACTAAATTTTAAGAATTCAGTTATACTGAAACTGAATTTCAAAAATTCAGTTACACTAAATTGAAGAATTTAATTTTGAATTCACTAATTGAAACTAAATTAATTGATGAATTAACTCACTAAAACTGAATTCATTTTAACTAAATTCTTAAAACTGAATTAATAGCCAAAGTTCATATCGTCCTTCATCCTTACATGCGTCGCCGAGTACCCGACAACCATAGTTCAGATCCACTGCTTAAAAAAGTTTAATTACACTGTCACACTGCTTAAAAATTCTATTATACTTAAAACAAAATTCAATTTCACCTATACACTAAATAAAATAATTAGATAGTTACAGAACATTAGAGATTTTTTCAAAAGATAGTTAGACTTAGGTCCTTTAGAAAAATAATTTTTAGATGGAGACCTGGGGTAGGGGTGGACATAACCCGATGCAGACCGACCAACCCGACCAACCCAACCAAAATGGGTTGGGTTGGTTCAGTTTCTAACACCTAATTTAGAGAGGTCGGTTCATAACCCGACCAACCCGACCTCAAATGGGTTGGTTAGTAGGTTGACGTTCCAAATAACCGATCAAACCCGACCCAACCCGACCTAAAAATTGAAAAAAAATAAATTAAATATTCGCATGTCTAGTTTCTCATCTCACGTCAAAGGCTCGAAGCAATGATAACTCATCTCACCTTCCCTAGTTTCATGGCCTATGTTCTTTAATATTATAATAAGTTAATATTAATCTTTCACATGACTTTATTCCTTAATATATTAATATTAATGTTTCATATATATGGCTTTCTTGTTTTACATGTGATTGTAATTGTTCCATTGTAAAAGCAGGCATGCACTGCATTGGATTTATGTGTAGAAAATAGAGACATTAATTTTATAATTTAAAGGGAGTTTTATTCATTTATAATTTGGGCCTAAATTTTAATTGTATTTTGAGTCATGCCCAAACCAATCAAACCAATCAAACCGACCAACCCAACCCGACTTTAATTGGTTTGGTTTGGTTCGGTTGTTTCACCATTATTGGGTTGGTTTGGTTTGAAAAATCACCAACCCGAAAGTATTGGTTTGGTCTACAGTTTGGGGGCTAAACCGAACCAAACCGACCCGTGTCCACCCTTAACCTGGGGTGTTTTAAAATTTATAAGAAACTCATTTTAATTTATAATAAAATCATTTTAATTCATAATAAAGTCCTTTTAATTTATAAGAAAATCTTTTTAATTCATAATAAAGTCCTTCCCCAATTTGAAGGGTATTTCTCCTTTTAGGATATAGAGTGGGCTTTGTAAAGGTTGCATGTTAGGTTTTAACTCTGAGATTTCGGGCGGAGCCCAAAATCTTGGAGTTAAAACCTACCATAAAGCCGTCAAAGAAAAAAAATAAAATGACCTAATTAAAAACCCTAAATCACTACCGGTCTTAGTCTAAGAAAAACTCATAAAATAGACTATACTTTAAGTCTCCTTTTTTCAATTACAACTAAAACTGAACAAAAATCTTCAGAATTTCAAATCTTCAAATTATAACTGAAAATGAACAATAAAACAATATCAATTGAAAAGACATGAAACAGAACACTATAATCAAAGCAACATACATATTCAAATTGAAACTGAATACGAACTGAAACTGAATACAAACTGAAACTGAATATGAACTAAAAAATTCTCTAAAGCATATAATCAGAGATCAACAACAAAAAGATCACTATAATCAAAGCAACATACCATAAGAAATATAAATTTTGGCTATTTGGCATAAGAACATCCTAGCAGTTAGCATCACATCTTTTCTAAAAGACCCCAAATCGTAGTCTATAATTGAGACAGTTGCGAGTGTAACTAATAAAATGCATAATCCATGTTAGGTGTACTTAAACCGACTTAATAAAATGAAACTTGATAGAATAAACACCAACTGGTTCAAGTTTCCTCCCTTTTTTTTATTCTTTTGGCCGGACCAAGCACACCAATTTTATTATTATTTTTAATGTTTAGGGACCAAGTAGTCCAATTTTCCATTCATAAAACCTTGGCACAAGTTGCTAGACACCAGTCAAGATTGCTGGTACAAACATTAGGTGTTTGATCTATGGTTGTGATTTTATTATTTTCTGATGTTTTAGTTAGAGTGTAGCATTTTGTGCATTTAAGTGGTTCAATGATCTATGGTTGACTTGTTAAACTCAAATGCAGTATTCATTTATCTTCATAAGATTATTTACCATTACTAAATGATATTACTTACCTTCAAGACGACGAGAGGAAGCCATCCCTAGCGGTTCGACAGCTCGTCCTCACCGGAATTGGCAGATCGCCGGTGGTGGAACTCGGGTCTGCCTAGACCCAATCCGGCATCGAAGTTTGGTTTCACGGCATGTGGAGGGCGGGAGGAGGAAGAGGGAGGAGTGATGGTTGTTCTGAGATTGGTCTCACCGGCAACCGTCACCGGACGACGGAGAACGCGTCGGCACAGCGGCGGGGGGAGAGAGAGAACGCTGAGGAGAAACAAAGATCGAATGTGAGATGGAGAGAGAGAGAGAGAGAGAGAGAGAGAAATGTGGCTGGCTATTAATTGTCTGGGGAGACAATTGGAATATTAGAAAAATTGAGGGCAAACCTAGTTGGGTATTAGTTGACTAGGGGGTTTTGGAAGAGATTAAGTGACTAACAAGGGGTTGGGAAATAGTTTTATTAAGGGTGGAGGTTTATAAATAACCAAGCTCAAACTAGGGGGTTTTAAATAGTTTACTATTAGTTTTATTAAATGTGATTTATATATGCATTAGATTTTATATTTAAGATGCATTATTTATCAAATATTAAATAAATATAGTAATTATAACCAATTTTTCTAAGAAACTGCCACTACAACATTATCTATCAAAGCTCACCATTTTTTTTTTTGGTAGAAATAGATGCAACTGCCACTATTGTTAGTTTGTATTGCTCATTGCCACCCTGCAATCACCATAGAGCATGTTGGAGGTTGGTGTTAGGGTGGCAAGGGAGCTAAGGCTACCCAAATGTAGGAATGGTGGAAGCTTCTGCCAAAACCTACCATGACAGTCTGACAAGGCAGCTGCTCACTAAAGCTGCAGTTAGTTGGTTTTTTCCCTTCACCATTAGATGTAAAGTTACTATATTGGTGTTAAAATTGATATCATTAAACAATGTCTCCATGAACTTTGATGACTAATTAATTAGAATTCAAAATACATTTTTCCACCAAACAAATCCTACAGTGGGATTAAATCTTACATTAAAACTCATTCCATGCAGCAAAAGCTGCAAGGGGGCTAGCTATCGTGCTAAGGATGGACCTTCTTTGAATTACAAAGAAGAAGAGTAAAAACTCAGAAGTTGGAACCAATTTTCTTCAATATTCATTAATTATAACAAATACAACCAAACATCCTTTTATAGGAAGAATACAAGACAACAATTCAAATAAACAAAACAATACTAAACATGTGGGGTTTGTGGGATAAAGAACAAAAAAGAAATGAAGAGGATGAGGTTGTTGATTAAAAAAGTGAAGGATGGAAAGGAAGAGAGAAGAAAAGTGCAAATGAAGAAGGAGGTTTCGCACTTTCAAGCTATTGGAAGTCCGGTCCTCTCCCATGAGGTCCGGTCCTCAATCTTCTTCTCAGCTTCTGGAGATCCGGTCCTCAAGTCTTCTTCTTGGTCTTCTCGTCCTACATCACAACCAAGAAAAACCACAAAGTCTTCCCATAAGATTTCCACCTAAAAAACATGAATTTATTAGAACCAACATCCACACTGCAAACAAGATTTCTTGATATTTTCAATGCTAGAAACAAAACCCAAAACATTGGGAAATCAACATTGGGTTGAATGAATTCTCTAAGCATGGTCTTGTTGCATACACCATCATTTAAACCAAAAAATGGTGGTGGCTCCGATGATAGGGTGGTGGGAGTCGCTCAGTAAACATTAAACCAAATCAAAATTTTTATATAAAACAATATAAATGAAAACTGATAAAACTAAATAAAGAAACTCTTAAAAAAAAAAACAAAAAAACCTGTTTGTTTCTGGGCTTGGATTGAGTAGATCTGGCATATTGATGTCGTCGGAAAGTGAAGAAGGAGAGTTGCGACTGTTAAGGTTTCGAATCGCCGCCGAGGGTAGTCGTCGAGATAATTTGAAAGCACCCATCAACTCAGAGCGACGAGGAGGTGAAGATGAGAGTGGTTTGACATGCCGCCGCTGCCGGAATAGTGAAATCACCGACGAAATGGGAATTTCTATGTGACTTTGAATCATTTTGATGGTTGGGTGTTAAGGTCAACGAAGACCAGAGGAGGAAAAATGAGAGGGAGACGAGTGTTTTGGTGGTGGTCTTGTCACCATTGGCCGCCAGACGAAGGTGGAATCGCCAGAGAAGACTCACGAGAGAGGAGAGAGAAATGAGATAGAGAGAGGGAGGGTGCGGCTGTGTTCAAGAGGATAAGATAAAGTGATGCTGTAGCTGGGTTGAAATATTAAAACCCTAGGTTGGAAATTACAATTTTTCCCTTGCAACTTCAACCATCTAAAATATCTTCTTGCAATTGACAATTGTAGGTGAATGGCAGAGGGTGTGGTGGGTATACAAATTTTGTTTGGGGTAGGGGTGGGAAAAAAAAAAATTATCTCACTAATCTCTCAATTTGATTACTATGTTTATAGAGCTACCAAAAAATCAACTATCTTACAAATTAATGGGTCTCAAGGCAACTATTATCTCTACCATAAACATAGTAATCACTAACAATAAGTATTAATGACCACCTCATTTTTCAATAGGCACCCTCTCATTTATGGGTGCAAAAAATAGAGGCCTTTGGCCATATTTGTTGTAGTGTGCGGAAACGTATACTAAGGGGGGTGTATTCAATTAGGATTTTAATGGACTTTTGTAGAGTTTTTAAAAATCATTGACTTTGGTAGAATTGATGGATTTGTAATGACTTTCATAAACTCTACATAGACTTTGACAGAATTCCATTTAGAGTTTCCCCGACTTTTCTCATAGATTTTGAAAGATTTTTATAGACTTCTAATAACTTTGATATAATTTTTTATTATTTATTTTAGGATTTCTCCAATATGTTTTTTATTTTTTTGTCCTCCGTGAGTGAGTGGAATGGGGATGAGCTTCAAGACCGAGATGCATGTGGTATAAATTGTCCTAATATTGCAAACAATATAAAAAGTTGGGACTAAAATTGTAGGGACCAAAATTATTTTGTTCCATAATTTATTATAAGTGTTTTGAATTCTATGTTTTTATGTTGTTAAACTATCAAATATTATGTTTTAACAAGTTGTTAGAATTTGTCTAATTGAATTGACAGGTTAAAAACATTATATGATGTGGTGGTAACATTATTTCTCAAATTATGAATATATAATCTTGTGATTTTGTTGAGTACTTAAAGACTATGAAGTGGTTGGTTTGAATATTTTGTTGTTACATTGCATTGTGGCAATGCTGTTGGTTCTAACCCAGGATGAGGAGTCAATTAATATAAGAGAAAAAAAAATTAATATAAGAGGATATAGTAATTAGAAAAAAATAAATTAAGAGGTGGGTGAAGAAATAAGATTAAGGGGTTAGCATATCTCTTTACAAAAAAAATAAATACCACTTTTTTGATAGCTTTTTAATATTTGAAATTCTTAGAAATCTGCAGAGGGAACGCTGGAGAATTATTGACTTTGATATAACATAATTTACACTACATAGTCCATGAAAGTCTTTTAAAGTTTTTTAAAGTCTATCATTTAATAAAGTCAATGACTTTTTGAATACCATGTCACTTTTATAGACTCTCTAAAAGTCTTAATTGAATACCATAGACTTTTTAAAAGTCTTGATTGAATACCATCAGACTTTTATAAACTCTTTAAAAGTTTTGATTGAATATCACTAGACATTTTAATTCCACCAAAGTCATTTAAAATCCTAGTTGAATACACGCAGTCTACAAATAAATAAATGGAATTCATCACTTTGTTTCCTGACCACAAAACTTGGGACTTGGGAGCTTAATTTCCTTCTGCTTTACCTTCTACAGTAGTAAATGAAGTCAACGATGTTGTTGTTGTTGTTGTTTTTTTTTTTTTTTTTTTTTTTTGGGGCACTTAAGTCAACGTTGTTGTTGTTGTCCGGCCGGGATTTAGAATTGGCCACTTAATTAAATTCCTAGTAGTTTCCTAATGAGACATGAGACATTGCGTTACACGTCTTGGGTATTTAGATTGGCTCCATGTGTCACTCTTCTACAAGTTAATAAGAGACCAATATATTCTTTTTTCCATGTTGACAATTAAGCGAAGTTCCCCATACATGTTGCTTCCTGACCACAAAATATCTCTCTCTCTCACCATGGTTGCAGCTGGAAGAGTTGCTGTTGTTGTAGGACGATTATGCATAGTCGTCCTTGTAGTTGTTGTCTTATGCTGTGGAACTTGCAATGCTAAGGATCATCATCAGTGTGAAGCTTCTTCCTGTGGCAACATCCGTAACATAAGTTACCCTTTCCGACTAAAACATGATCCACTCAACTGCGGTGACCCGAAGTATGAACTGTCTTGTGAGAACAACCGCACAGTACTACACTTGTTTTCTGGAATTTTCTATGTACAGTCAATCAATTATGATAACTGCACAATCCGAGTTGCGGATGCCAATCTTCAAAAGGGTAACTGCTCTTCACTCCCTCGTTATTCGCTGGCAAACTATAACTTCAGTTTTCTACGGGATGATCCATATCGCATTTATCAAAAAAAAAGATTTCATAACAGGACGTATGTTTACTTTGAATATTTGTCAAAGCCTGTAATTTTCATCAGCTGTACTGAAACGCCAGTGAATTCGCCTCTCTATGTGGATACTGCTCCTTGCATTAATGATGCTACGAGTAGTTCAAGTTCTGTTTCATCCCATTCCAGTGGCCATTCTTTCGTTAAGATTGGCGCTTTAAATGTCTCGGAATTGAGGGATTCGTGCCGTATAGAGCTTATGGTTTTGATCACATCGCGCCCCGGTACAAAGAATATGAACCTTTATTCCTACATAGAAATCCATAATGAGCTGCTCTATGGATTTGAACTTTCATGGTTGCAGAGCTATGAGAGAAATCGAAGATGGTATCATTATATAGAATGCTACATCGATGATGAAACCAACAAATCATTTTGTGGTAGCGTTACTCTCTCTCCCTCTTTACATTTATTTGATCGAATTCAGACATGTCAAGATGAGTCGATATTAATTATTATGTCTTTCATCATGCAGAAGAATCTTTTCGATACGGGCCTCTAATATGTGAGGACTCTCTTATCTTATAATTTTCATTTTATTTAGTTACTCGTACGGCTCTCGATTGTGTGAGGATCGTTTTCATTTGTTTTTTCAGTGATCCAATATTCCTGCCCAAAATATCTAAATCAACTTTTTTTTAACTCTCTGTATTTTGTGTTTTTTTTTTTTTATCGTTTCTTGCAGTTTTACTTCTTCAGACAACAGGTGAGTTATTCTTTTTTTCTTCGCCTGCGACCTTGGTTATATAGTTTGATGTGATAGAATAATATGGCTCTTTCCATGAGATAAAAATCACATACATGGTCTAATATAGAAAACACAGTTTCAAATAGCCGCATCAAAAAATAGTAAAATACAGTTGTCATAATTTTTTTTTTTATTTCCTTTACAGTAATGGCGTGGGTTGCAATAAAACCTGTACTCGGGATTCCATGTGTGATTGTGCTTCTAATCTATAAATTGAAGAGGCGACACTTATCAATGTATGGCCTTATTGAAGAATTTTTACAAAGTCACAACAACCTCATGCCAATAAGGTACTCCTACTCACATATCAAGAAAATGACAAAAGGATTCAAGGAAAAATTGGGTGAAGGAGGTTATGGCTCTGTATATAGAGGAAAGCTTCGAAGCGGCCGCTTTGTAGCAATTAAGATGTTGGATAAGTCCAAAGCTAATGGGCAGGATTTTATCAATGAAGTTGCCACGATTGGAAGGATACATCATGTGAACGTGGTGCAACTAATTGGCTATTGTGCTGAGGGATCAAAGCGTGCTCTTGTATACGAGTTTATGTCAAATGGATCTCTTGATAAATACCTATTTTCTAAAGAAGGACCCACCTCCTTAAGTTGCAAGAAATCATTTGAAATTTCCCTAGGAGTGGCATGTGGTATTGACTATCTACATAAAGGATGTGACATGCAAATTTTGCATTTTGATATCAAGCCTCACAACATTCTTCTTGATGAGAATTTTGTTCCAAAAATTTCTGACTTTGGGCTGGCAAGATTATGCCCATTAGATGATAGAAGTTTGATTTTGACTGCAGCAAGGGGAACCATTGGATACATAGCTCCAGAATTGTTTTACAAAAATATTGGAGGTGTGTCATACAAAGCTGACATTTATAGTTACGGGATGTTGTTGATGGAAATTGCAGGCAAAAGGAAGAATTTGAATGCAATCGCTACCCACTCGAGCCAAATTTACTTTCCTTCATGGGTTTATGATCAATTCAGTGAAGGAAATGAAATAGAAATAGAAGATGCCACAGTGGATGAAAATAAAATGACAAAGAAGATGCTTATAGTTGCGTTATGGTGCATACAAATGAAGCCTAGTGACCGTCCTATTTCAATGCACGAAGTGGTAAAGATGCTTGAAGGAGAAATTGAATGCCTTCATATGCCTCCAAAGCCTTTCCTATATCCACATGAGAATGCAGTGGCAGTTGATGAAGACAATTCAAAAACAACATGGTCATCAACACCATCAAATGATGATGTTGAAGAGTCGATTAGTTTAATTGAAAATGCAGATGAAGAGATATGTACCACCAGTTAATCTGTTATGTACAAGGGAGTAAGCTAACATTGCCACTCTGTGCGAGGAATTGTTCTTTCCTATATGGGAAGACAAATATCAATCTTGTAATATTTGAGAGTAACTTTATGTAACTTTATTCTATGATTTCTATAGTACGTTTGAGGAGTGTTTATATAGTGCTATTGTGCAATATGCATTAGTTACAACTTACAAGACGATCCACACATTGGGATTGAAACAATAATATGAATATGGATTTGCTCACCCAAAAAAGAAATGTGGATATGCATGCAGTACGATACTTTTGCCTTATGTTATGCAATGTCTTTTGCCATATTTAGCTTCAGAATGTCATGTGACACCAGACGTGCATAGCTAACGGAGAAATTGATTTTTTTTAATGATTTTAGGATAAAGTGTTTATTGGAGAATTAAATTTGGGAACTAAAGTCTCAAAAATTTTAATCTAAGGACAAACTGTCAATCATGGTATGGTTTAGAGGTTATATTTGTAATTAATCCTAAATATAATTGGTATCTTAGTATCCTAAATATATGTGTCGTTTCAAAAGGAAATATGTGAGCAAACTTGGATGAATTTGGAGAAATTCTAAACTCTCCTTGTCAAGCAATACAATATCCATCACTTGTCTCAATATAGGTCCTTAAGGTATGCACTTCTGTGTCATTATTCGTACTAAGCCCACGAGGAGTCTGCCGAAATTTCCTTTGATGTAAAGAAACTCAATCAGCCATGGAAGAATCAAGAATGTCATGCACACAGAACAATTCCCACTCAATCAGACATCATTGCAGTCATTCCATCCCCATCGAATTTCATTGAATTTACGGAAATCATTAATAACCCATAAAGAGGTCAGAATATAAATTAGAAAGCCCCACAGAACTATTACCTTCCACAAGGGAACTGCCATAAGATTACCTACTTGTACTAAAGTCTACAAAATAATAAATTAAAAAGGAAAACCACTCATAGGGCAATCCACCACTATCCCAAGGTGCCATATTCTTCATACACTGATCAAAGAGTCAAGTGCAGAGACTAACCTCTCTGCCATTGTCAGGAAAAGCTACCTCTGGACTGGATGTTAATTAGCAAATGCAAGGATAGTAACATTTGATCGGAAAAGAAATTCCAAGTCCTCATTTGGGACAAGTGCATAGGCCATTTCATCTCCAATGAATAGGTCACTACTCCAGCTTTTGTACACTTTTATTTAAGTTTCCTTCAACAGCTTCCCATTGATCTTGATCTCAGTAGCTTATTTTGGGACAATAAGCCTCCACCAACTGGAATTTAGCCCTCTTCATCGTAGTCCTCCTCTTCCTCATCTAGCCTTGGCTTCGATAAGCAATCCGGCGGCCTTGCAAACTGGAGCATTATCAGTAATTACTTGAACCACATCTTGTGAACCAATTTCCCGAATGGCATCAATAAGTATGTTAGGAATGTAGAATTTGTCCTTGTACTCACCTTGAGTATTGATTGCTTTCAAGAACATAGGCCCACTTTCACAAGTAGCCATAATATTTATAAGAGGTCTTCTTTGTGAATCTGACCACCCATCACTACATACACTTACACCCTTCTCTTTCCAAGTCATCTTAATTGGCTCTAGTAATTTGCCAATGTTAGACCTCTCCTTTTGGAGAAGTGTAGTTCGCAATTTGTTGTAACCTGGAGGGACATAACCCGGAATTGGGTTAGAAACAGCAGGAGTGTATGAACGCACATAGTGTGGATTCCTTGCAAAGTGAAATGACAAACCACCCGTGTACAACATTCTTGCAATTTCACCATCCAATTCTTCTCTAGCTGCCATTGTGAAGGCTTTCTCAATGGCTCCACTTCCACTCATTCCCTTCCTCTTTTTTGGCTCAACAATATCTTCATAAAGTCCACCATCCATTCTCATAGTACTACTCCCAGAAGAACCCATTGTTGTGGGTAAAGGAACTTGATTAGGTAAAGATTTTTAATTGCTTCCTAGCTTTAGCCTCATCTACCTCTTTTTGCAATCTTGGCAAATGACACTTTGAATTTGGGCACATAGCAATTCCATTTCTTGACTTTCGTAATAAATGACAACTCACTCTAAAGTAGGATCCATTAAAAGTTCCATTACAAAAATTGCACATAAATTGAGTATTTCCTCCAGAACTCCCCACTTTTTTCCCAAGATTCTTGACATACTGCCATAAATGGGGCAATATCATTCACCTCAACAGCAGCAACGTCAGTAGAATTTGCAGTTGAACTATTTGTTGATGAACTCACATTTGGTGTTGAACTCATTTCTTGGACAAATGAGCTACTAATATAACTAACAAATTGTAAGAATAGCATTAATTTTTTTCTAACAGACCCAACCCAATATTATTTACTATTCATATTTCAGAAAAACAGTGACAGACCCAACCCAATACTATTCATTATTCAGATTTCATAATTATTAAAAAAAAAAAAAAACAGTAACAAACTACCCAATACTATTCATGATTAATTGATTACTGCTCAAAACAAATAAACCCAAACCCAATACTATTCATGATTTCACTTTTCTGAATTATAAAATAAAACAAACAAAAGCCTTTGTCAAAAGGTTATACAATATACACTTATACTGCCGAATTGAGACCAGACAAGAATATTCAGAGAAACTAAGAAAGAAAACAAACAGAGCGTCAAAGCCAAAGCTAACCTCGACGGCGATGGCTGCTCTGCTCGACGGCGATGGCTGCTCTGCTCGACCAAGATGGCTGCTCTGCTCGACGGCGATGGTTGCTCGACGACGATGGCTGCTCGAAAACAGGTTTCTCGACTTCCTTTTCTGTTTCGCACACGAATAGTGATGGCTGCGTTGAATAGTTAGGGCTCTAATGATCTGAAATTTGCCAACTTTTTAAAATTGCGATTAGACCCCCCATTTTTAAAAAAAACTTGAAAAAATACCCCATACGTATCTAGACCGTATTGCTGAAGTATCGCAGTCGTATCGAGTAGTCAAAGTCAACAGATACGTTTAGCATGCTTTCGATACGCGTATCCCCGTATCTAGTGCGTATCGGTGCTATCCTCGGCCCCGATACGACATACCTCAACAAATTTGCATATTGGTGCTTCCTAGGCCTCCACCAACTGGAATTTAGCCCTCTTCGTTGTAGTCCTCCTCATCCTCATCTAGCCTTGTGCTCAGATGTGCGAGTTGAAGAGACCATCAGAAAGAGACCATCCAGGGTATTCTTCATGTTTAGTCTCAGAAGTAGGTCCAGCTGATGAGGCTTGAGCTGCTGTTGATGGGGCTTGGGCTGCTGTTGCTGAGGCTTGGGCTGCTGTTGCGGCAGCTTTTGTGTCCTCATTCTCATTTACATCGGCATTCAAGTCAAAATTTCGAACTGCTGCATCAGAGTCATCAGGGGCATTGATGCTTTCCTTCAATAACTCTTTTGACTCGGAAACATCATCCACCACCGCTCCATGGCTTATATTATTTGGTTTAAAAAGACGAGTAATTTTGCCTAAAAAGATGTGTAATTTTGCACGAGATAGTTGATGTTCCAGAAGTTCACATACATTGTGCATGACAACTAACCAATAGGAATTTATAAATATAGAGCAAACCCATATCCTTTTAATTTTTAGTTTTTTCTTTCCTTTAGGACTAAAAGCAAGACCAAAATTAAAGCTGGTATATGATTTTAAACACCCCTTGGTCAATGTACTTACAATGGAATCAGGCATACTACTTTTGCATAAATATTAAAAAATTAGACCAATTAGATTTGACTTTTGATAACTGGGGCCACATGGTATTTGGCAACTGATTCTGGTACAAACCTTTTTTTTTTTTGAACAAAATATACGTAGGTACCTTAAGTTTACCGTATATTTCAACTCAGTATCTCAAGTTTAAAAAATTGCAAGTTGGTATCTCAATTTTCATTTCGTGACAACCACATACCTTCGTTAGCTTTCCCGTCTGAGAGCCCGTTAACCGCCTACGTGGCACGCTGATGTGGCTTTAAAAAATTCCACGTAAATAAAAAAATCAATAAACTTTTAAAAATAAAATAAATAATTATGAAAAACAAAAAAATTAAAAACCCTAATAATTAAATTATAAAAAACAAAAAAACATTTATTTCATTTCTCTCCACCTCTCCGCCGCCGCCGCCCCACCCCCCCCCCCTCGGCGAGACCACCCCATCTTCTTCTTCTTCCCCAACAAATCAACCCAAAACCATAAAAAAAATCAACAACAATCATCAAAATAAATGAACAAAAATCAACCAAAAATCCATTTGCAGTACACCCAAACCCACAACCCCTCCTTCTTTCCCACCCAGCAACCCCTTCTCCTGCCCCAACCAACAGCCACTCCCCAAAACCCGAGCAACCCTCCTCCCTCCCAGCCACACACCCCGCCGCCAAACCACAACCCAAAACCACCACCTGAGACCCACACAAATCAACCCTCCTCCCTCCATTGTGCTTCTGCAACTCAAAACCAAAGACCCACAACGCACCACCCGAGACCCACTCGAGCAACCCTCCTCCCTCCAAGCCACACACCCTGCCGCCGAACCATAACCCAAAACCACCACTCGAGACCCACCCTAATCCACAACCACCACCCACCCTCCTCCTCCCAGCCACACAAATCAACCCACCACTCGAAACCCCTAAACCCCAAAACCCGAGCAACCCAAGACCCACCCCAACCCATAACCACCACCCAAGCAACCCTCCCTCCCAGCCACACAAATCAACCCACCACCTGAAACCCCAAAACCCGAGCAACCCGAGACCCACCACTCACCGGAGAAAGAGAGAGGAAGAAGATGAGGGTGGTCTCGCTGGAGATGGGCGCCGAAGAAAGAGATCGGGAAGAGAGAGAAGTGAGGAGAGAGAAGAGACAGAATCGCGAAGGGAGGGAACCCGAGACCCACCAGTCACAGGAGAAAGTCACCGGAGAAAGAGAGAGGAAGAAGATGGGGGGTGGTCGCCGGAGAAAGAGTGACAGAAGCGGGGGGGACGGCTGAGATATGAGAAATGAAATAAATGAAATAAATGTTTTTTTGTTTTTTATAATTTAATTATTAGGGTTTTTAATTTTTTTGTTTTTCATAATTATTTATTTTATTTTTAAAAGTTTATTGATTTTATTATTATTATTTTTATTTACGTGGCATTTTTTAAAAGCACGTCAGCGTGGCACGTAGGCGGTTAACGGGCTCTCAGACGAAAAGCTAACGGAGGTATGTGGTTGTCACGAAATGAAAGTTGAGGTACCAACTTGCAACTTTTTAAACTTGAGGTACTAAGTTGAAATATAGGATAAACTTGAGGTACCTACGTGTAATTTGCTTTTTTTTTTTTTTTTGACAAAAAAATGCAACTACATAAACACAACACATTCGAGTATGCTAAAAGGGCAACTAGATAATCTTAGTTTTCAGTGAGGTTCTTCAGGAGATAGAAAATAGAGATAATTACGCTCGCGTTCTTTAGAAAAATAGTTTTTAGATTGAGACCAGTGGTGTTTTAAAATTTATAAAAAAATCTTTTTAATTCATAATAAAGTCCTTTAATTTATAAGAAATTTTTTTTGATTCATAATAAAATCATTTTAATTTATAAGAAAATCATTTTAATTCATAATAAAGTTCTCCCCCGATTTGAAGGGTATTTCTCCTCCTAAGGTGTAGAGTGGACTTTGTAAAGGATGCATGTTAGGTTTTAACTCCGGGACTGGAGTTAAAACCTAACATAAAGCCGTCAAAGAAGAAAAATAAAAGGACTTGATTAAAAACCCTAAATCACTACCGATCTTCATCTAAGAAAGACTCATAAAATGAACTGGACTTCAAGTCTCCCTAGAAAATATTAGGTATTCAACCTGCATAAAAAGCTTCTTTAAGGTTAAGCTGGGTGATTCTGGCTTGTGTTTCTCTAAGTATTGAGAATTTTTGTGCTTTTGGCAAAAGGTGAAGGTTTTGTGGCCCATGCTCTGTTGGCTGTGTTTTAGGCGATTTGGTTGGAAAGGAATTTTAGGATCTTCGAAAGAAGAGGTGACAAGGTAGATTTCTTGGCGGATAGAGTGCACTTTTTTATATTTTATTTCTTGAGTTATTTATTTTTTTGAGGTTACTTTGAATTTTTTTTTGGAAGTGTTAGGATTTTTGGTATAAATCCTAGAAACCAAAAAGTTTGTTTTGACTTTATAAGAAATTAGTATTCGTCGCTACAAGTACGTAGTATTTTTCGGGACATTTTTTAGAACCCGAATATATTTTTGATGAATTATTGAAGTTGAAAATTGGGAGATGGACATGTGGATTAATCTTGGCCATTAATTTGGATTTTATGATTTTAATCTCATGGTTGGAAAGTTTCCAGCAAAGGGAAAAAGAGATGGGCACGTGAAGAAGGGAAGCTTGTGGAAGGTTAGTGAGATAGGTGGGAGGCGCGCGGTGGATTAATCAAAGTCAAGTTTGGTTACTCTTTCATTTCAGATTTTTGTAACTCTCTCTCACCTGCGTGCATCCGAAACCTCTCACATTTCTCACTTTCATTTCATTTCATCTCTTCCATTTCTCTCACTTCCGTAACTCTCTTTTCTCTTTCACAAACTCCAACCATCCTTATATTAATCACAAACTCTCTTACTTTTTCATCCACAAAGCCAACCCATCTCTCCACTTTAATTAATCATCTCTCTTTTGTCAAGGAAGTTTCGGCTGAAACTTTGGGTTGTACACTTTGATTAATCTATTTTTTGATTAATCACTTCTTTGGGTAAAGGAGAATTCGGAAATAGATGGGTATTTGATTAATCATTTCTCTCTTGTTAAAGAGAATTCGACTAAAGTTTGAATTAATTTATTCACTTTGATTAATCCTTATCTTTCCTTACCTTAAGAGAATTCGGTAGAGGATGTTTGTTAGGACTTGGATTGATTATTCAATCCTTGGTAAGAAACTACAACTTATTTTAGCTATATTAGTTTCTAATTAAGGTTTTAATATTATTTGGGTTTAGTTTATGATTTCTGATAAGTTCTAATTTTAATTAGTTCTTAATTTATTTCTTAGTAGAGGTTAACTAAGGATTACTCTAGTTTCCCAATAAGTGGATCCGGTGAAGTAAGAGAAGCTATATATTGGACATTTTGTTGTGGGAATCAAATTGAGCGAAGGATTTCATGTAGGGGGAAACTCACACCATGCTAGTGACCCTATTTTACTGCATGTATTATGCTAGTCTATACTAAATGTATGAGAAATTTGCATAGTTTGTGATTGTCATCTATGGTGTGGTTTTTGTTCGATATTGTGATAACTGAATTGCTAGGATGACTTGAGAGTAAGAGGTCACCATAGTGTTGACCTTGGATTTCGATCCCTTAAATCTCTGGAAGGGTTATGCAGTTAGGCTGGTAGCAGTCAATTTATCTTGGCGTCTAGTATAAGGTTGTAGTAACCAGGAATAAATACTCTCATTACCAAATCAGTTTTTACTGATAATCCAAGTAGGGTGGTAGTTGACCAATTATGAGTTCGGTTATCAAGTATTAGGAATGTTCCAAAATGTTTTGAATCATTGTTTGAGCAAGTAAATGATTTCAAACTGATATTGGTTCTCTGGTTATATATGCAATGTGCTATTTTAATGTGTTTTACTGGCTATTTAGTAGTAAATATGTTCGTACTATTTTAAAAGCTAGCCAGGGTCCCATGAGGGGAAGTTATGATCGTATGTAATGCTTACCCCCCTACTGTGCTCTTTGAGTGCAGAGAATGTACTGGTTGAAGACTTGGACTGAGGGTGCGACCTTGCTACTTGTCAACTCTCCGTTTTGTCGAATTTTGATCCTTTCTTTCTGGGCAGGTCGGTTATGATCATTGTGGATCACTTTTTCTATGTAAATTAGCGTGTTGTTATCTTTTGGGTTCGTTTTGTAAATTATCAAACAACTTTCTTCGAGTTGGTTACTTCTGTAAATTATCGAACATCTATGTTTGAATGTTCCTCAATGTTACTTTTGAACTTATCTATAACCTTGGTGGGTTGGTTTAAATGTAAACACTTTATTTACATTTTGTATTTCCACTGACAATTTAACTCTGATCCAACCTGTTTTATTTATAATTAATATAGCTTACCTACTTTGAGAATGTTTGGCAGTATAATACTCGAGGTTTGAGTACTGTAGTTTCCAGTATTCTCAATGTAGGTGCCGCTGTGATAGACCCGGGTTTTGGAGTGTCACAGGCCAACTACCAACCTACCTGGTTTATCAGAAAAAACTAAACTGGTAGCAAAAGTATCCATTTCTGGTTATAACAACTTTAGATCGGAAGCCAAAACTGACATCTACCAGCCTAATTGTAAAACCACCTCCGGAGGTTTAGGGGATCGAAATCCAAGGTCATGAATAATGTGACCCCTTACTCTTAGATCATCTAACAAATCATTTATCACAATAACGGATAAAAGCCTTGCAATAGATGGTAACCAAAAACAATTAATGCAACTTTTACATGCATCAATATTTACTTAGCATAATAAATGCAATAAAAGGGTCTCTGGCAGAGTGTGAGCTTCCCCCCACCTAGAGTCCAAAGCGCGGCTTGATTCCCACATGTATAAATCTAACTTAACTAATTAATCATGCATTAAAACCTTAAAGAGAAAGTAGAGATTAAATACTTAGTTGTAGATCTCCTTAGCTTAATCTCCACAAATAAAATTGTTAAAACAAAAATTAAAACATAATAAGTAATTAACCTTAAATTAAAATAACTTAACCAAACTCAAGAGTCTTATCTAAAGACCTTACCTAGGGGAGCAAAAAACTTGGCAGAGTTTCCCCACAAATTGCCAAAATCATTAGATGGTGATGTTCCTAGGTGCAAAATCCTTTAGGCACTCAAGAAAACAACCAAATAAATATTTTAAACTTAATTAAGAGACTCTCAACAAGTGACTTGTCTCAAGAAAGCTATGGAAATCTTAAGGTGTGAAGAGAAAAAAGGACAAAGGGTCTCTATTTGTAGGCACAAGGGGTTGGGAAGTTTCTCTAAACCTTCAATGTGAGACAAAATACACTAAAAAGCACTAACAAAAGGGTTAAATCCAAACCGGGTCATGCGGTACCTGTGGGTCGACGCACGGGACATAATGTGAGAGGAAACGGAGTGGGGCGGATGGGTTGGGTCGCGCGCGGGTCCAGTCGCGTCCAGATCCTTAGTGGGATCCTCGCATCAAAACGATGTCGTTTTGGGGCCGTTTTAGGGCGTCAGCGCTACGTAGGCACATCATCAGCGTCTCTCGCGAATAGCATCTTGCCACGTCAGCGTGTCAGTCCGTGTCAGCGCCTCGTCAGCAATTCGAATTTTTCTAAATTCTCCCACTTCAAAAATTCACAAAAAATACAACCGAGCTTCGAAAATTCCTACTGACTCGTAAGACTGAGTACTAATTATCTATGACCTGAAAACATTATTTTTATCTCTAGAATTTTTATGAAAAATCCAAGTTCTCCAAATAATATTCCAAAAAATCAAATATTGGCCTAAAATAATTATCCAACTTCAAAAATTCGTAACTCCTTCATCCGAAACTCCAATTTCAACGAACCACACATCGTTAAACTCAGAAAAATGATCTCTACACTACTAAGGTCTAACCTTAGTCATTTGGTCTTTAGAAAAATTTGTCAATTCTAAGAATAAAACTTAACAAACTGAAAAATAAAATACGCAAAACTTTCGGGGTCTTACAATTGAGGAGAGAGAAAAGAGATTTTTTTTTTTGGCGGCTAGGGTTGTGTTCACGCTAGGCTCAAATGAATTGTATGAAACTGGCTTGTTTATATTCCATGCATAATGAATATAATTTTGGAGTGATAATGATTATCTAAGAATGAGCCCCCAAGATCAAAATTCTAGCTCCAAATTTTAGGTACCAAATTTCAATGTGTTTTCATTTTGACTACTAAAAATTTTATATGATTTCACTCTAGATACTAAATTTTAGTTTAGCTACCAACTTAAAAAAATGTGCTTCTACCAAGAACTCGGCATTGTTCACCGACCACTTGAGAGAACTTGTTTTTTTTTTTACACACTCAACTGTGACTGTACAACAGTCTCAACTTTTTTATTGATTTATTCTTTTTTTAGTGTATGCTAGGCTTAAACATTAATGTTTAATCTCTAGGCTGTAGGACTTCGTCACCCAAGCCTAAATCAATAGCATTAATCCCTTATAAACACTGAATTTTTATGAATTTCATATAGTTATAAACATTGAATTTTTATGAATTTCATACTGTTTGACAGTCACAGCTATATAGCAAACCAAAAAAAAAAAAAAAAACAACGAAAAACCACTGAGATCTCGACACTTTGGCCGATCGATTGGTGTCCAAAATTTTACATTTTGGACAGGTTTATGACCTAATCCAAATGTGTTGCACTAAGTTAGCACCTAAACTAAAAAAATTAGTGTCTTATTGTTTGGCTGAAAACTATTGGTATTTGGTATTAAATCCAAATTTTCTATAATTTTAATTTCACAAATTAACACCTCATGAGGATTTCCGTATTTTCACATACACCCCTTGAGGTTTCAAAAATTACAGCGAGACCCCCTGAGGTTTTAAATCGTTTTCACATAAACCTTAGGGGGTGTTAGTGTAAATGAACCCTAAGGTCAAATTTGATAGAATTTTAACAGATCGAAGGGGTTATGTAAAAACGATTAAAAGCTCAAGGGGTCTCGCTGTAATTTTTGAAACCTCATGGGGTGTATGTGAAAACATGGAAATCCTCAGGGGGTTTAGGTCATGGGTTTTGAATGGACCCGAGAGCTAAATTCTAAATAATTTTACTGCGTACGTAGCAGTCCATTACAAACCTAGTACAATTCTAAATTTGCATAGTAGTGTGTTTATTAATGCATCCTAATTTATCTTTTTCCATTTTAGTTAATGATGACTAACATAAAATTACAAAAAGGTTGATCGAGTAATTTGTAAATGGCTTAATTATCGATTTACCACCCAAAATTGTAACTCATTCCCACTTTGCCACCTGAAAGATTTTTTGTCCTAGATTACCACCTGTAACTTACATCCGTGTCCCATTTTAACTTGTTCCGTCAATAATTCCGTTAAAAATGATGACCTGCAGTTAATGCTGACGTGGAGCGCTGGATGTGCACCAGGTGTCACATCTTTGCTTTTATTTTTCAGATTTTTTTATTTTTATATTTTTATAAACTTTTAAAATTAATTAAAAATAGCTCCGAACTCAGAATAATACACAGAAAATTCCTACGGACTCGTCTTGACTAGCACTAATTTACTATAAGGTGAAATTACCAATTTGCCCTCTAAAAATTTCCAAAAAAATTAGAAAGTCCAAATTTATTTCTAAAAAATTAAAATAAATTTCCCTCTATTAAATAAATTCTAGAATTTTCGTAAACTCTTAGCCAAATTCTCAAAAATATTTTGGAAATTACCAAAAGCCTGTTTTAGAGAATTATTTCGAGACTTTACAGAAATTCTAGAATTTTTCTAGAATTTATTTTATAGGGAAATTTATTTTCCTCTAAGACTGAAAGGTCTTTTGGGTAGCAAGTGTTCACGAGAAAGGTATTGTTAGTTTTTAGAAGACTAACGGTGCAGACCTCATATTTTTTGGAGTTCGGAAGATTATCTTATGAATTTCCAAGGAATCTAGAGTATTTTAATTTTCTAGAAATAAATTTGGACTTTCCAAATTTTCTGGAAAATTTTAGAGGGAAAATTGGCATTTTGACCCCATAGTAAATTAGTACTAGTCAAGACAAGTCAGTAGGAATTTTCCGTGTATTTTTCTAAGTTCGGAGCTATTTTTAATTAATTTTCAAAGTTTATAAAAATAGAAAAATAAAAAAAATCAGAAAATACAAGAAAATATGTGACACGTGGCGCACATCCAGCGTGCCACATCATCATTAACGGCCATGTCATCATTTTTAACGGAATTGTTGACAGAACAAGGTAAAATAGGACACGCATGTACGTAAGTTACAGGTGGTAATTTAGGACAAAAAAAGTTTCAGGTGGCAAAGTGGGAATGAGTTACAGTTTTGGGTGGTAAATCGATAATTAAACCTTTGTAAATATGAAAATATTTAGTGGTTTATTTATAACTAGCCCTTATTTTGATCTTATTCTTGGGAATCATCTTGAATTTTGTTTTCTCTTGATCTAGATATATGCTAGTCTTATCTGAATACGATATATGGTCTTAATTTCCACAAACACTTTTTCTTCACTTTTTCAAGTAACCGATAAAATTAAATTGGGCCCAACTCTAATGACTCTTTTTTCCAAATGAAATGGTCCCGGCCAGTTGCAGTAATCTACAAGTTAAGAGAAATAAATTCTCTTTTCCGCATTGATAATTAAATGAAGTTGACAATGTTGCTTAGTTCCTGACCACAAAATTTCTCCATATCCTTAGGTGGAACAAAATTTCTCTATTCTCTTTTGTGGAACGCCCTCTCTCTCTCTCTCTCACCATGTTTGCAGGGAGAGTACCCTTTCCGGCACCAATAGGCATAGTCCTTGTAGTTGTTGGCTTATACGTGAGCGAATAATATGGCTTTTTCCAATATATAAAAATCATACAGGGGCCAAACAATTCATATCTCTTGTGGTAAACAATTAATCTTTATAGTTTCAAGTAGGAACAGCCTAAATTAAAGTCATGATTTCCTATTTGATCCATTGCAGTAATGGCGTGGATTGCAGCAAAACATATACTGGGAATTCCATGTGTCATTGTACTTTTAATCTATAAATTGAAAAGGCGACACTTGTCAATGTATGGCCCGATAGAAGAATTCTTACAAAGTCACAACAATCTCATGCCAATAAGGTACTCTTACTCAAATGTCAAGACGATGACAAAAGGATTTAAAGATAAATTAGGAGAAGGAGGTTATGGCACTGTATATAGAGGAAAGCTTCGTAGCGGCCACCTTGTAGCAATTAAGATGTTGGGTAACTCCAAAGCTAATGGACAAGATTTTATCAATGAAGTTGCCACCATTGGGAGGATCATCATGTAAATGTGGTGAAACTAATAGGTTACTGTTCTGAGGGATCAAAGCGTGCTCTTGTATACAAGTTCATGCCAAATGGGTCTCTTGATAAATACATATTTCCTAAAGAAGAGTCTATCGCCCTAAGTTGTGAAAAATCATTTGAAATTTCACTTGGAGTGGCTCATGGTATTGACTATCTACATAAAGGATGTGACATGCAAATTTTGCATTTTGATATTAAGCCTCACAACATTCTTCTTGATGAGAATTTTGTTCCAAAAATTTCTAACTTTGGACTAGCAAGATTATGCCCATTAGATGATAGCAGTTTGACTTTGACTGCAGCAAGAGGAACCATGGGATACATAGCTCCAGAATTGTTTTACAAAACTATTGGAGCTGTGTCATTCAGAGCCGACATCTATAGTTTTGGAATGTTGTTGATGGAAATTGCAGGCAAAAGAAAGAATTTGAATGCAGTTGCAGCCCATTCAAGCCAAATTTACTTTCCTTCATGGGTTTATGACCAATTCAGTGAAGGAAATGAAATAGAAATGGAAGATGCCACAGAGGATGAAAAGAAAATGACAAAGAAGATGCTTATAGTTGCGTTATGGTGCATACAAATGAAGCCTAGTGACCGTCCTATTTCGATGCACAAAGTGGTAAAGATGCTTGAAGGAGAAATTAATTGACTGCCTTCATATGCCTCCAAAGTCTTTCCTATATTCAGAAGACAATGCAGTGGTAGTTGATGAAGACAATTCAAAAACAACATGGTCATCAACACCATCAAATGATGATGTTGAAGAGTCGATTAGTTTAATTGAAAAAGAAGATGAAGAGATATGTACCACCAGTTAGTCTATTATGTACAAGGGAAGGCTAACATTGCCACTATGTGCGAGGAATTGTTCTTTCCTATTTGGTAAGACAAATATCATTCTTGTAATATTTAAGAGTAACTTTATTCCATAATTTCTATAGTACGTTTGAGAAGTGTTTATATAGTGCTATTGTGCAATATGTATTAGTTACAAAACAATCCGCACGTTGGGATTGAAACAATAATATTGAGGGCTTTTGGAGATTATCTTGGTGGAAATTCATCAAGAACTATTTTCAACTAGAGAGACAACTATATTTTTTTATTATGATTATTCTGACCATAAATTTTAAAAAACTATTTTTGACAAATTTTGTCAAGGGAAGATACTTAGTTATTAAGGTCCATTGATTTTAACTACTAAATTTCAATAACTTTTTAGTTTAGGTACCAAAATTAAATAGCATTTTAGATTAGGTACTAGTTGAAAAGTCAAACAAATTAATAAAGTAAAAGGTGTTAGAATTTACAAATATTACATCAAATGCCACTACAATAAAAAAAATAAAAATAATATTACATCACAAATATTACATTAATTTATACTATATTGTTTAAAAAAAAAAATCAATACAGTCACAATTTAGTTGTGACTGTCTTGGTAAATTGAAAGAGACAACTCACACCACTATACTATATATTATTTTGAGTAAAAGTATTGTTTTGACCTCTATTTATACTATATTGTAGTATAAGTTCTCTAAAAAAAATTCAATTAAGTCACAACTTAATTGTGACTGTCTCACAACTTAGATGTGACTGTCGTTTAATCACAACTAAATTTGAAGTTGTGAGTGTCGTACAGTCACAACTAAATGTGAAGTTGAGACTACATTAGCAAATTTTTAAGATAATACGAAAGCCTCAAGGGCAATTTTGTCAAAACCTTATAAATTTTAACTAACACTCATCATATGTGGGCTAAAGGATAAAAATGTCAAATGGAAAAGGCTCAAATAGAAGGACCAACATATTTGTGAACTAATTTAAAAAGTTACATTTAAATTTGGTAGTTCAATTGAAATATTATATGGTTTTCATGCTATACAAAAAAATTATTGGAATTTGGTATTTAATCCTAATTTTCTATAGTTATTAATCATCAAATTATTTGTTTTTCATTTAAATTAAAAAGAAAAAGAAAAAAATCTGTTCATGGACTTCCTTCATTATCTAAACAGGAAACTTTTCAGGATTTGAACTTGTAACCATTCCTTCACTAGTTAGTTACCTGGAATGGTCCACTTTGGATGGCTCCAAAAATGCACTTGTTGTAAGACCAACATTAAAAGCTATCCAAATGTCCAAAAATATCTCCTCTGTTCATCCTGGTTATGTGTAGCAACTTGTCTCTCCATATGTTCATACCATTACTAAATTAGGGCCCTAGTGTTAATGACTTTTCTTTTCCAAATGGTAGGACCCAGTTCCTTCAGCACCACATATTTTTTCTATATCCTTGTGTGGAACTAGGGGTGTGTTTCGGCCGGATCGGATCGGAAATAGGGTGTTCCAATTCCAATCCAAAAAATTTTGGAATGGAATTTATGTTCCAATTTTCATTCCAAAAAATCGGAATTTCAACATCTCATTCCGATTCGGAATTTTCGGATTTCTCGGAATTTTCGGAATTTTTCGGAATATAACATTTTCGGAACTTTCGGATAAACATTTGAAATTTTCGAATAAAAAATTGGAATTTTCACATTTTCATAATATTTTTTAGAACATGTTCGGATTTTTTTTTTAGAATAATGATGAAATTAACAAACAAAAAAAATTAAAAGACAATAGATTATGATGCATTTCAATATATATTTATATTAAAATGTAATTAAAATATATGTCCAATTTAAAAAGAAAATTCAAAATATTAATTTAAATAACATTTAGAACCATACCATCCCATACCATTACCATAAAAAAAAATCTAGAAAAGAAGGGGAAAAAAAAAAAGATGCAATCTAGCAAGGTTTTCATTGCTAGATTATGTATGTTATAAGAGAAATAAATTATGTATGATATATATTGTGTATGTTTAATAGTATATATTATATATTATAACATACATAATATATAAGAGAAATAAATGTCACTATGAATGTATAATAGGCTTAATAACACATATCTTAGAGGTGGGGGATTAATCTTTAGAGCTCATCCAACATTGTTAGAATAAATGTCACTAGTAGATACATGTTACTCACACACACACATATATATATATATCATGTTACTCATATATATATGTGTATATAAATACATGTTACTCAAATAATATATATATATCATGTTTGAAATTTTGAATATAATAAGCTTAAATATTTAGTAATTAGTCATTACAATTGGTGGGATATTCCAGTTGGAACAACTGTAGAATTGCCTCATATCTTCAATTCCCCTCCCTAATAAAAAAAATAGTAATTACATGTACGGAAAAATGTGGGTGTTTGTGTTACCAACTTACCATTTATGTTATTATGATACACATATATTTATAATGTACATATGTTTATATTAATATATAGTATTAGTCATCTTTTTAAAAATATATGTTATATGTATCATACTAAATAAATGATAAAATATATAATATGGAATAAATTGGCATAATTTCGGAAATATCGGATCGGAATGCCTTCGGAACATTTCGGAATTTTTTGGATCGGAATTCGGATCGGAATCGGAATTTACATAAACATTCCAATTCCAATCCAATTTTTTTCGGAATTTTCGGATTTCGGCATTTTCGGATTCGGCATTTTCGGATTCAGAATAAAAATGGAAATTTTCGGATAGGAATCGGTCGGATTCGGATTTTCCAATCCAAATCACACCCCTATGTGGAACTGAGGAAGCTGCACTTGTGTTGAACACCCTCTCTCTCTCTCTCTCTCTCTCTCTCTCTCTCTCTCTCTCACCATGGTTGCAGCTGGAAGAGTTCCTGTTGTTGTAGGACGATTATGCATAGTTGTCCTTGTAGTTGTTGTCTTATGCTGTGGAACTTGCAATGCTAAGGATCATCATCATTGTGAAGCTTCTTCCTGTGGCAACATCCGTAACATAAGTTACCCTTTCCGACTAAAACAGGATCCAGTCAACTGCGGTGACCCGAAATATGAACTGTCTTGTGAGAACAACCGCACACTACTACACTTGTATTCTGGAATTTTCTATGTACAGTCAATCAATTATGATAACTGCACAATCCGAGTTGCGGATGCCAATCTTCAAAAGGGTAACTGTTCTTCAATCCGAGTTATGGAAGATGGTGCTCTATGGGTTTGAACTTTCATGGTTGCATTGGTCAAAAAACAAAGGACTTTCATGGTTGCAGAGCTACGAGAGTTATGGAAGATGGTGCTACATCGATGATGAAACCAACAAATCAATTTGTGGTGGTAGCGTTACTCTCTCTCCCTCTTTACATTTATTTGATCGAATTCAGACATGTCAAGATGAGTTGATATTAATTATTATGTCTTTCATCATGCAGAAGAAGATTCTCGTCATTTCTGGTATCTAATACGTGAGGACTCCCTTATCTTATAATTTCCATTTTATTTAGTTACTCGTACGGCTCTCGATTGTGTGAGGATCGTTTTCATTTGTTTTTTCAGTGATCCAATATTCCTGCCCAAAATATCTAAATCAACTTTTTTTAACTCTTTGTATTTTGTGTTTTTTTTTTTTTCGTTTCTTGCAGTTTACCTTCACACAACAGGTGAGTTTTTCTTTTTTTCGTATTCTTTTTTTCTTCGCCTGCGACCTTGGTTATATAGTTTGATGTGATAGAATAATATGGCTCTTTCCATGAGATAAAAATCACATACATGGTCTAATATAGAAAACACAGTTTCAAATAGCCGCATCAAAAAATAGTAAAATACAGTTGTCATAATTTTTTATTTTTTTTATTTCCTTTACAGTAATGGTGTGGGTTGCAATAAAACCTGTACTCGGGATTCCATGTGTGATTGTGCTTCTAATCAATAAATTGAAGAGGCGACACTTATCAATGTATGGCCTTATTGAAGAATTTTTACAAAGTCACAACAACCTCATGCCAATAAGGTACTCGTACTCACATATCAAGAAAATGACAAAAGGATTCAAAGAAAAATTGGGTGAAGGAGGTTATGGCTCTGTATATAGAGGAAAGCTTCGAAGCGGCCGCTTTGTAGCAATTAAGATGCTGGATAAGTCCAAAGCTAATGGGCAGGATTTTATCAATGAAGTTGCCACGATTGGAAGAATACATCATGTGAACGTGGTGCAACTAATTGGCTATTGTGCTGAGGGATCAAAGCGTGCTCTTGTATACGAGTTTATGTCAAATGGATCTCTTGATAAATACCTATTTCCTAAAGAAGGACCCACCTCCTTAAGTTGCAAGAAATCATTTGAAATTTCCCTAGGAGTGGCATGTGGTATTGACTATCTACATAAAGGATGTGACATGCAAATTTTGCATTTTGATATCAAGCCTCACAACATTCTTCTTGATGAGAATTTTGTTCCAAAAATTTCTGACTTTGGACTAGCAAGATTATGCCCATTAGATGATAGCAGTTTGACTTTGACTGCAGCAAGAGGAACCATGGGATACATAGCTCCAGAATTGTTTTACAAAAATATTGGAGGTGTGTCATTCAGAGCCGACATCTATAGTTTTGGAATGTTGTTGATGGAAATTGCAGGCAAAAGAAAGAATTTGAATGCAGTTGCAGCCCATTCAAGCCAAATTTACTTTCCTTCATGGGTTTATGACCAATTCAGTGAAGGAAATGAAATAGAAATGGAAGATGCCACAGAGGATGAAAAGAAAATGACAAAGAAGATGCTTATAGTTGCATTATGGTGCATACAAATGAAGCCTAGTGACCGTCCTATTTCGATGCACTAAGTGGTAAAGATGCTTGAAGGAGAAATTGAATGCCTTCATATGCCTCCAAAGCCTTTCCTATATCCACAAGAGAACGCAGTGGCAGTCGATGAAGACAATTCAAAAAGAACAAGGTCATCAACACCATCAAATGATGATGTTGAAGAGTCGATTAGTTTAATTGAAAATGCAGATGAAGAGATATGTACCACCAGTTAGTTTATTATGTACAAGGGAATAGGCTAACATTGCCACTCTGTGCGAGGAATTGTTCTTTCCTATTTGGTATAGGACAAATATTAGTCTTGTAATATTTGAGAGTAACTTTATTCTATGATTTCTATAATACGTTTGAGAAGTATTTATATAGTGCTATTGTGCAATATGTATTAGTTACAAGACATCCGCACATTCAGATTCAACAATAATATTGAGGGCTTTTGGAGATTATCTTGGTGGAAATTCATCAAGAACTATTTTCAACTAGAAAGACAACTATATTTTTTTATTATGATTATTCTGACCATAAATTTTAAAAAACTATTTTTGACAAATTTTGTCAAGCGAAGATACTTAGTTATTAATCATTTAAATTATTATTCATTTAAATTAAAAAGATAAAGAAAGATTGCTGTTCGTGGACTTCTTTCTTTATCTAAACATGAAACTTTTCAGGATTTGAACTTGTAACCATTCTTTCACTAGTTACCTGGAATGGTCTACTTTGGCTGGCTCCAAAAATGCACTTGAAATTGTTGTAAGACCAACATTAAAAGCTATCCAAATGTCCAAAATTATCTCCTCTGTTCATCCTGGTTATGTGTAGCAACTTGTCTCTCCATATGTTCATACCATTACTGGTTATTTTAATTACTATTGCCTTGCTGCTTCAGTTTCCTTCCATATATAGATTGTAAATTTGAAGCATTGCATGGAAAATACTTCTTGGAAAATGTATCATGATGCTTGGAGAAAATGAGAAAAATCTGGGTTAAATAGGATGCACTCTAAAAAAGGCTTCAGAAATCTTTCAAAACACTAAAATATCCGCAATAACAACAACAACAACAGAAACGATTACAAATGCCATTAAAGCCTCAACAACAACAATTTCTGAAATTTGAAATGTAGTTTTGTATGCGGAGAATCTTGGGGACTCCCGAGCAGTCGTCAACCAGAGAGTGTTTCACAATCTGGTGGTGGCAGAACGCTTGTCCACTGATCACAATGTGGGAGTTGAGGAGGTCAGGAAGGAGATTGAAGCACTTCAACCCGATGATCTGCATTTTTGGAGGATAAATGGCATAATTCAGGTACATTTGTGTGTTGCTACCTAAATTATGAGTATATATATATATATATATATATATATGGTGAATTGCAATTTGGTAATCCTAAAAGTAAGTATTGTGTATGTAAGATATGCATTTAGATGGTTTTGATATGTATATATTGTCATGTATATGTATGTAGGCATTCCTTAAAGAGGGTTTATGAATATTACATTTTACTTTAGATTGGCAAAAATTATGAGGCAGGGGATCCAATCTACCGTTTAAAACCATGCATTCTTTTTCATGTCTTTATTCAAAGAAACTTATTCAACTTGCTCCTTGTATTCTTAGTTTTTTGAATAGAGCTGTGTAATCCAGGAATCGATCTTATGCTCGGCCTCCTGATCCAGCATCTCATGCAGATTCATAGAAGTGTTTGTTTTCCATGCATTAGATGTACATGTAGACTCCCAAAATCATATAGGGAATTTACTTTTGATTTACCTCTGTGTAAATTTTTTGAGATTGTGAACATGTGGTTTCTTTCTTCTGGTGTAAAGTGTGCTGGATTTAACTTTAACTCACCTGCACTCAAACACTCAAGAATAGAAACAATAGATTGAAGAAGAGTTGCAGGGGAAGAGAAAAATTAGAGAGAGTGTTTTGGGGGCTGAACTGCGCAGCTCACACCACTTAATATTTCATATATATCAAATTACTTAGTACAGCTGCAAAGACTTGAACAACTGCAGTGATAATATGTACTAGCCACACACAAAAGACTCATGTGGTTTAATATTAACCATACACCAAAAGTCAAAGTAATATTAAAATACTAAACTCTAACAAAAGGCTTAACAACTAAAATAAGGTCAGTTAAGTAAAAGGGCATTAACTTTAACACTCCCCCTTAATGCCTTGTTGCTTAACTCCCAGAAGTCCTCTGAGGTACTGAAACTTGTCTTTTGACAAGGCTTTAGTGAATATGTCTGAAACTTGATCTTCAGTTCTGCAATACTTAACCAATCTCATTGTCCTCCACTCCATCTCTAGTGAAGTGATGCTTGATAACTATGTGCTTGGATCGACTATGGTAGACAGGATTTTTAGTCATAGCTATTGCAGATTTGTTATCACATAAGATTGGAGTTGCTTCTCCTTGTTTTTCACCAAAATCTTCTAGGATTCTTCTAGCCACATTGCTTGAGAAGTTGCCAAAGATGCAGATACATACTCTGCCTTTGTAGTAGACTGAGCAAAAGTTTGTTGCTTTTTGGATGCCCAAGAGAAAACACCTGTGCCAAAATAGAATGCATATCCATAAGTACGTGCTCTTCAAATCATCTACACTACCTCCCCAATCACTGTCACAAAATCCAAATAACGTACTTTGGCTCAATATTTTTCTCATACATAATGCCAAAATCAATTGAACCTTGAATATATCTCAAGACTCTCTTTGTAGTACCAAGATGTATCTGAGTAGGCATGTGAATAAATCTTGATAATAGACTAGCAGCATACATGATGTCTGGCCTAGCTTGTAGCAGTTAAGTAGAGAAGGCTTCCAACTAAGCTTCTATATAGAGTTGCATCTTCTTCCTTACTTCCATCTTCTTTTTGAAGTTTCACATTGAATACCAAAGGAGTAGCTACTGGATTGCAGCCTCCCATTTTGAATTTTTCAAGTAGAACTTTTGCATATTTCTTTTGAGAGATAAAAGTTCCATTCTCATTTTCACTGATTCCAATCCCCAAAAAATGATGCAACAATCCCAAGTCACTCATTTCATATTTTTCCATCATCTCCTTCTTAAATTGCATGATCAACTTCTTATTACTTCCAGTAAATATTAAATCATCAACATAAAGAGAGACAATAAGCATATCAGTATTACCTTCAATCTTTGTGTACAGAGTTGGCTTATTTTTGCTTCTTTGAAATCCTTTCTTGATGAAATAGGAATCAATCTTCCCATACCATACTCGAGGTGCTTGTTTCAAGCCATAGAGAGCCTTCCTTAGCTTGTACACCTTCATATCTTCTCCTCTTACAACAAAACCTTGAGGTTGGTGTACAAAGACCTCTTCACTCAAGACTCCATTTAAGAAGGCAGACTTCACATCCATTTGGTATAGAAACCAACCCTTTTGAGCTGCTAAGGAGATTAATGCCCTGATTGTATCAAGTCTAGTCACTGGAGCAAAGGTCTCATTGTAGTCAATTCCATAGATTTCTTCCTCCATAGATTTCTTCCAGGCTTCACTTTTGATTGCTTCTTCAAAGTTTTCTGGTTCAGCAACACAGAAGTTGCAGCTTGCATAGACATCACTCAAACTCCTCATTCTTATTGGTGTTGAACTAGGAGTTGAGGCTGTAGGAGAGTTTGATTGAGGGCTAGTAGTTAGGGACTGCTGCAAGGGAGTTTCTTGCTCTACCTCATATGAATTTTCTCCATCTTCTCTGAATTATGCAGATTGTCCTTGGATTGACTTTTGTTTCCAATGCTAGGAGGCTTTCCCATCAAAGATCACATCTCTATAGATCACAATCTTCTTTTTCTTAAGATTGTAGAGTCTATAGCCCTTTGTTTGATTGCTATAACCCACAAACACACATTTGTTACTTTATTCATCAAGTTTTTGTCTCAGCTCCTTTGGAACAAGAGCAAAACAAATTGTAGGGTTTTTTGCTACTCAATGCTTCAAAGGGTGGCATGCCTTCCACAGCTTTTGTTGGGCATCTATTTAACACATAAATTGCAGTATGCACTGCTTCAGCCCAAAAAGATTGAGGCATCCCCTTTTTCATGTAGCATAGACTTTGCCATTTCTACAATTGTCTTGTTCTCCTCTCAGCTACTCCATTTTGTTGTGGAGTGTAGCCAACAGTCAATTGCCTTTCAAGTCCAATGTCTTCACAGAATTTCCCAAACTCATTTGAGTTATATTCTCCCCCTCTGTCACTTCTTAGGACTTTTAATAGTTTTCCGCGTTGTCTTTCAGCCATGATTTGAAACGTTTTAAATACAACAAACACTTCTGACTTTTGTCTTAGGAAATAAACCCAAGTTTGTCTTGTGTAGTCATCTATAAAGGTAAGAAAGTACCTATTAATTTCTAGCTTGAGTAGGAGTTTTCATAGGCCCACAAACATCTGTGTGTACAAGTTCCAGAGGTGATTTTGCCCTCCAAGCCTTGCCTTTTGGAAATGGAAATGTATGTTGCTTTCCTAGTGCACAACCTTCACATACATCAGTCACTTCTTGTATTGTAGGTAGTCCATGCACCATTTCTTTTTGCTATAGGTCCTTCAAGCTTTGAAAGTTCAAATGTCCTAGTCTCCTATGCCATAGCCCAGAGTTGTCCAAAACATCCACTTTCAATGCCATATGTTTTGAGTATTGAAACGATAGAGGGAAGCTTTTGTTTTTCTCCATTTTGATCTTTGTGACAGCTTGACAAGTATCTCCTTTCTCAAAAATCTTGCAGGAGTTCTCTTCAAAGTGGATATAGTATCCATGTTCAGCAAGTTGCCCAACACTGAAGAGATTTTGTTGAAGTTCTGGAACCAGCAACACATCCTTGATGAATTTTCTGCCTTTGTTTGTTTCAATTGCAAGTGTGCCTTTTCCTCTTGCTTCCACTAATGCCCTTCCCTTTCCATTTTGATTTTTTTCTTTCCAATCCTTTCCACCTTTAGAGGATTCCGATTTGGCTTGATAAAAGCTTGATTGTTTTTTTTCCTTTTCTTTTGAACCTACACTGAGAGATTGAAAGGCACTCTCAGTAGAGTTTTCAACATGTCTATCCAATATTTGATCAAAAGCTTTAATTGATCCTTTTAATTCTTGAATAGTCAATGTATCTAAATTCTTAGTTTCCTCAATAACACTCACAATAAAGTCATATTTTTTAGGTAAGCTAATCAGAATTTTCTCAACAATTCTTTGATCTGTAATCACTTCACCATAAGACTTTATTTGATTCATAACATTACTGATCCTTGGAAAGATATCATATGATAGCCCCAATTCATAACAAGGTCTTCTCTGCATCAGGTTCTTCAAACCCAACATCTACAAATTTCCAAAGACCATGAGAGACAAAAAGAGTTCTCATCTTGACCCTCCAGTAGTCATAGTGATCACTATCAAAGATTGGAGAAGATAAGTTTCGATCGTTGTTGCTATTTGAGTTTGCCATTTTTATTTTTTTTTTGTGAGGAATTGTTTTTCCCTTTCAGATTCACAACGCCGAAACTGATATGATCAGACTAAAGCTCTGATACCAACTGTTGGATTTAACTTTAACTCACCTGCACTCAAACACTCAAGAATATAAACAATAGATTGAAGAAGAGTTTCAGGGGAAGAGAAAAATTAGAGAGAGTGTTTTGGGGGCTGAACTGACGCAGCTCACACCACTTAATATTTCATGAGCAAATTACATTTTAGTACCTCAACTATACCTTGTGTTTCAATTTAGTACCTCAACTTTTAAAAATTTTATTTTCATATCTCAACTTTCATTTTGTATCAATTTCATACCTCCGTTATATATTCCGTTAAAATTGCTGTTATTTATGACGTGGCAGTGACGTGGCGTAGATTGACCCTACCTCTAAGCATGATGTGGCTTCTAATAATAGCCACATGGATAAAAAAATAATAAAAAAATTAATAAAAGTTTACAAAATGAAATAAAATAATTTACAAAATATAAAAAATCTTAAAAAAATTTAAACCTTTAAAAATAAAGAATCTTATCTCTAAAATATTCTCTTAAAAGAGAATTTTATCTAAAAATAAAAGAAACTAAAAAGCTAATAAACATAAAAAAATAAATAAAAAAGAACAAGAACAACCCGAATGAAAACCCCAACAATCAGATGAAAGATGAATTGGGCACACCCAAAAGAGTTCCACCGAGATGCAGATTCCAAGAACTTCTTCAAATCTTCAATTCCAAAAAGATGCAGATTCCATCTTTTCTTCAACTCTCCAATTCCATTATTTTTTCTCATGGAAAAGACATACAAAAAAAAAAAGGAATAGAGAAAGCTTGAAAGATTGTCCTGGCGGATGCAGATTCGCAGCCATCTCTGCATTACCGCGGTCATACCTCTGTTGGTTGCGGCTGTTCCACATGATACCATCAATGGCAGCAACCACGTCCAAGCGTTATACCCAGCCGCAAAAAGATCAATCTACAGGCACCGGCGGACGCACCTCCAGCGACCCAAATGCCCTCCTCTGCCTCTTTCTCACTCTCGCTCCACGGACGACACCGGCAAAGCCATTGAACTCGGGTAAGCCCGATCTGTATGACCCAAATAATACAACGGTCGCCAGACACCCATAAACCCACAACGCGCGCACGACCCGACACTGTCTCTGCCATTTTCTGGAACGACGGTCCCTAAAGCTCCATTCACGACATTGGTGGTACCATTTGAGGCTATTGCCACGACATCGTCGAGTCAATTCTCTTGGAGGCGGATCAAATCTACCATTCAGAGAGAAATGGCGATGGACTTGAATGCTTGGACGATGGAGGAGGAAGGGTTGCTGGGTGGGGATGCGGGGGCTATCTCTTTTTTTTTAATTATTTGATCCTTTTTTTTCTTTCTTTAGTCTTACAAGTTTTAAAAAAATTATATTTTTTTTCAATTTTTTTTGTAAACTTTTATTAATTTTTTTATTATTTTTTTTATCCATGTGGCTATTATTAGAAGCCACATCATGCTTAGAGGTAGGGTCAATCTATGCCATGTCACTGCCACGTCATAGATAACAGCAATTTTAACGGAATATATAACGGAGGTATGAAATTGACACAAAATGAAAGTTGAGGTATGAAAATGAAACTTTTAAAAGTTGAGGTACTAAATTGAAACACAAGGTATAGTTGAGGTACTAAAATGTAATTTGCTCATATTTCATATATATCAAATTACTTAGTACAGCTGCAAAGACTTGAACACTGCAGTGATAATATATACCAGCTACACACAAAAGACTCATATTGCTTAATATTTTTATGGCCAGGACTCCTGTGGCTTAACATTAACCATTCACCAAAAGTCAAAGTAATATTAAAATACTAAACTCTAACAAAAGCTTAACAACTAAAATAAGGTCAGTTAAGTAAAAGTGCATTAACTTTATAACAATATTTGAGTCACCCTGTGGGGTACCTCAAGGTCACCCTACTCCTTCAAATTTTGATTTTGACAATACCGGCGCATAATCGGAACTGTTTACTTTTTAGATAACCTATTATAGATCTTCTCTACAAAAAATTAACTCAATCGAAAATCGTTTAGTTATATAACTGTTGTCGATTAAATAAAAAAAATCAACAGTTTGGTAAAAAAATCATTGTTTAATTGAAAACCATTTATTTTTTCTATTTAATTAACAACAGTTATATAATCAAATGATTTTCGATTGATTTGATTTTTTGCAGAGATGATCTTTAATATGTTATCTAAAAAGTGAACGGTTCTGATCATACATCGACATTGCTAAAATTAAAATTTGAGGGGATGGGATGACCTTGGGGTACCCCCAAGGGGTGACCCAAGTATTGTTCTTAACTTTAACAAAGTGTTGGAATTATATGCCTCAGTTCGGTTGTTTGTACCAAATGAGTTATATGTAATGGAGGATGCCAGTCTAAAAGTTCTTTCAATTTTAAGTAATTACAGTGAAGCCACAAGGAAAATACATTGAACTGGTTGTATTGAAGATGCAAAGGCTTGGAAATGGATTGCTGATGGAGCAAATAGGATCATATGCCTTCTTATTCTTTGGTCATTGGTCAAAAGCTTGCCTTATAGGTGAGAAAATCCAAAGGAAATACCTGACTTTATGGGAAATTCTGACTTTCCATATACAAGACAAACTGTTGTCATGAAATTCGTTGACAAAGAGGGGTGTAGTGTATATAGATTTATAAAGACTTTTGTAGATTTTTTTTAAGAGATAGACTTTTACAGAATTTACAAATTTTCACAGAGTTCTATTGAGTTCTACAGAATCTATAGAAATCCTTAAAAATCTGTAGGGAAGAGGTTGGATTTATAATGACTTTGAAATACACATCAAAGTCTTTCAAAATCTATTAAAATCCATTATTAAATGAATTCCATAAAAGTCAATGACTTTTTAAATACACATAGATTTTTACAGACTTTTTAAAAGTCTTTAAAAGTCTTAATTGAATATCACATGACTTTTATAGATTCCTTAAAATTCTTAATTAAATACATATATAGATTTTTATGGACATTTTTAAAGTCTTTAAAAGTCTTAATTGAATACCACATGATTTTTAAACTCCACAAAAGTCTTTTAAAATCTATATACAATACACCCCACTAAGTAAGCACTTTTCATACAAGCAGATTTCCAACCCACCCTTTGTTAATTTAGCAAGGACAACCTTCTTCATACCCAACACACCAAATGGGGTTTGTTAATCTCCCTAAAATTCCCCCCAGGAAATTCATGTTCACCTTATTAATTTATATATGTTTGTAACAGACTTTTAAGGGATGCCACCTAGCATTGATCCACAAAGACTCTAGCCCAATGAGAAAGGTTGGACAGTCGTAGGCCCAATTCAATGGCCCATCATGTGCAAGCCCAGGATGGCCTAAGTGAACGAAAGCACCCCGGCGAACAACCCTTTCAGCTATATCATGCATTCAGGGTTAATGGAGCATAAGGCCAGTAATGCAATGTCAGGTGGACTCATAAAGCAATCAAAAATTGGGTTGTAGCTGTCAAGGGGATAAGTACCAGAATCCTAGGTTTGTTCAAAGCCATACACGTGTCAACTATCCAAGGGAACACTACCTAGGGTTTTGGGAGACAACACACAAAACCCAGATCTATTTCTAAAAATTCTCTATCAAATGACTTGATCATTCATTTTTTTTTGCTCATTACGCTTGCATTAATTTTAATGTGTTGCTCTCATTTCTTTTATTGCAACCTTTTGTTCTTCCATATTTAATAGCTTTATTTACTACTCTCTTCTTGTATTTATTTCTGGAATTTAAAGTATTCTCATTTGGAAATTGAGAATTAATCAATGAAGCATTTATTTTCTCAATCATTGAGTATTTACTATCAGCCAATTTTCCTTTCTTTGCTTGAATCTTATAATTTATATCCATGACTTGTGATTCCAATGGGCACTTTTGTCGGATCTGGATCCTAAGATAGTTAATTTCTGAAATTTTTTGTTTATTTATTTACTTACCTTATTTAATCACTCGCTGAGAGCAACATGAACACATCTTGAAACAAATAAGTTTAGCACTTTAGAACCTTTAGCACTCAAGTCCTAGAATGCCCAGGCATAAAAATAATTAGCACAATCGTTTGATCCAATTCACTGTTACTTTATTTTCTATTTCATTTTTAAACTGTTCCAAATACATTATTACTTGGTGGCACGCCCTTTAGCCTCAAACTAACTAAGTGATATAGATACAATCTTAGCCCAATCCATGAGTGAAACATTTTAGTCCATAACAATATCATACATTTTGGTTCAATATATAGGAAATGGGAAATCTGTCAATGGAAATATCTGAAACATTTGGTGGCTCTAGTCCCGGCCAATAAGGCATGGGATTGGATCATATTGATGAATACCTGGTTCCCCATGAACCGATGGGTAATTCTTTGGGCTTATTGAAAGGGTTAGCCCCTTTTAATTCATGTTAAGCTTTTTGACCCCCTTGGTCCAAAACTTACTTTTTTATATCTCTTTTGTATTTTCAGTGACTAAAATATTCTTCTATATATATACTTTATAGACCGGGAACTCCACCAGTAGAACAGAACGTCCACCTTCTTTAATTCTCTCTCTTCCTAATCTGATCTCTCTCTCTCTCTCTCTCTCTCTCTCTCTCTCTCTCTCTCTCTCTCTCTCCCTCCTTGATCGAAGGCTGCTGCTAGGAACCCATGGCTTAAAGCAATTGCAGATCTATTTCGATATAGATAGATCATTGATCTTTGACATAGTAGAAAAAGAAGAAAAGATCTTCGCTACTTTCGATGTGATTGAATATATCGATCTATTTCGATATGCAATGTTCTATACCTTTGCCATCAAGATTTATTAATTTTAACCTTTTTATTATGACTTATGAGAAAATAATTGGATCTATTAAATTGATGGGATATGATTTAATCAATCCATTCATAATAATCATGTTGATATGCAATGTTCTATACCTTTGTCATCAAGATATATTAATTTTAACCTTTTTATTATGACTTATGAGATAATCGAGCGCTTGGGCAATTCGTTTGAGCAAGATTGATATTTGAAAGATCTGCAATAGATCATTGATTTGATTAATGAGTGAGCCATCACAGCTAGCGAATATACAATCCAGTATGTCCAAATAGATCAATCCTCTCCCTTCATTCGTGTCGACCAAAAATTCCACCGAAAAAACTTTACGTGTCAACCAGAAAGTTCACCAAAAAATCGTGTCCACAGAAAATTCCACCGCATTGTGTCGACCATCAATCGCATCTTCTTCTTCTCCATTGAATCCAAATTTGGTTTTGCGCGAGCAGTGGGCGGTGAGCGGTGAGCGGTGGGTTGATTAAAAACACATTCATCAATTTTTTTCCCCTTATTTTACGATGGGTTGATTAAAAACTCATTCATCAATTTGTGGGTACGTTGATTAAAAGTAATATGGGGATCGATTAACAATAAACTAGCTAGGATCAATTGCTTGCTTTATCATATTTATTTGTAGTAATTACATTAATAGATCTCTTTGCATCTGTTAAAATTAATATATCTTGATAGCAGATCTTTTTGAAAATTAATTTGTGTTAAAATCCAGATCTTTTTCTTCTTCTTCATCATTCTCCAGATTTTCTTCTTCCCAGATTTTTTAGTTCAATTAAGATCTATTTTGTTGCAGCCTTTTTGTTTAAAATTAACAAACAAAATGATGAAAGAGAAGAAACACTAAGAGAGGTTTGCAGAAAATCTTCAATTCTCCTGATTTTTTTATGAGCAAATTATCCGTAAGTTCCTCAATTATACACTGATTTTCAACTTAGTATCCCAACTTTGAAAACTTGACAAAAAGTACCTCAACTTTCATTTTGTGTCAAAATAGTACCTCCGTTAGTTTTTCTGTCAAATAAACCGTTATTTGCTGACGTGGCAAAAGTATTTTTGTCTTTTTTCCCACATTTAAAAGATAATAATATTTTTAAAAGAGCAAATTACAATTTAGTACCTTAACTATACACTGACTTTCAACTTAGTACCCCAACTTTGAAAACCTGACAAAAAAGTACCTCAACTTTCATTTTGTGTCAAAATAGTATCTCCGTTAGTTTTTTTGTCAAATGAACCGTTATCTGCTGACGTGGCAGAGGTATTTTTGTTTTTTTCCATACATTTAAAAGATAATATTATTTTAAAAAACTTTTTGATAAACAAATTTCTTAAAAAAATTAAAATAAAAAAATTTCTTAAAATAAAAACCTTTCCCCCTCCCCCTTCCCCAACCTTGCCCCATACAGCATCACCCCTCAGCCCCAGCCTCGTCCCCCTCCCTTCCCCTCCCCTACCCCAGCCAGCCCCCACACCAGCCCCTCTCCCTGCCCGACCCACCCTCTCCCCCTACCCCAGTCCCATCGCACCCAACCCTATCGCACCCCCTTCCCCCAGCCAGCCCCTCTCCTTGCCCGACCCACCCTCTCCCTCCTACTCCAGCCCTCCCCCACCCATCCTCTCCCCTTCCCGCCCCCACCCATCCCCTCCCCTCCCCTCCCCTCCCCTCCCCTCCCCTACCCATCCTCCCACCACTCCCTGCCTAACCCACCCTCTGCCCCCCACCCCAGCCCTCACCCATCCTCCCACCTCTCCCTGCCCAACCCACCCTCTCACCCCACCCCAGCCCCCACCCATCCTCCCACCTCTCCCTGCTCGACCCACCCTCAGTCCCGTCGCACCCCTCCCCCCAACCCCCAGCCCCTCCCCGACCCACCCCAACTCCAACCCAGCCCCTTCATCCCCCCTTACCCAACCCCGACCCTCCTTACCCATCCCCCAAAATTTTTTTAATTTTAAAAGTTTTAACTTTTTAAGATTTTTTTTTTATTCAAAAGTTTTTAAAAATATTATTATCTTTTAAATGTGAGGAAAAAGACGAAAATATCACTGTCACGTCAACAGATAACGGTTCATTTGACAGAAAAACTAATGGAGATACTATTTTGACACAAAATGAAAGTTGAGTTATTTTTTTGTCAAGTTTTCAAAGTTGGGGTACTAAGTTGAAAGTTAGTGTATAACTAAGGTACTAAATTGTAATTTGCTCTTTTAAAAATATTATTATCTTTTAAATGAGGGAAAAAAGATGAAAATACCCCTGCCACGTTAGCAGATAACAGTTTATTTGACAGAAAAACTAATTGAGGTATTATTTTGACACAAAATAAAAGTTAAGATACTTTTTGTCAAGTTTTCAAAGTTGGGGTACTAAGTTGAAAATTAGTGTATAATTGAAGTATTTACAGATAATTTGCTCTTTTTTTATTTTCTTGCAGCCTTCGATCAAGGAGGGAAGGAGAGAGAGAGAGAGAGAGAGAGAGAGAGAGAGAGAGAGAGAGAGAGAGAGAAAAATTATAGTACAAAAATTTGAGTTTTTATATAAGGGGCGTTATGGACATTTCACATTAAAAAGAGCTATTAAAGTAAATTTTGGGCCTAAGGGGCTAAGGGGTCAAAAAGCTTAACAGTGATTAAATTGGACTATTTAATTAAATTATCCTAACACTTTTAGCATTTCTTGATATTATGAGTTGTTATTTATTAATTTTTTTGTAGATTTTTTTGAAAATATATAAATATTGGGGTCACGCATTGTAAGTTTTTTTTTTTTTTTATTAATGAAATATCTTTTAAATATTGGGGTCACGCATTGTAAATATTTTTTTTGTAAGTTTTCATCAAATTATTTGTTTTTCATTTAAATTAAAAAGAAAAAGAAAAAAATCTGTTCATGGACTTCTTTCATTATCTAAACAGGAAACTTTTCAGGATTTGAACTTGTAACCATTCCTTCACTAGTTAGTTACCTGGAATGGTCCACTTTGGATGGCTCCAAAAATGCACTTGAAATTGTTGTATGACCAACATTAAAAGCTATCCAAATGTCCAAAAATATCTCCTCTGTTCATCCTGTTATGTGTAGCAACTTGTCTCTCCATATGTTCATACCATTACTAAATTAGGGCCCCAGTGTTAAGGACTTTTCTTTTCCAAATGGTAGGACCCAGTTCCTTCAGCACCACATATTTTTTCTGTATCCTTGTGTGGAACTAAGGAAGCTGCACTTGTGTTGAACACCCTAGCCTCTCTCTCTCTCTCTCTCTCTCTCTCTCTCTCGATCTCTCTCTCTCTCTCTTTCTCTCTCTCTCACCATGGTTGCAGCTGGAAGAGTTCCTGTTGTTGTAGGACGATTATGCATAGTCGTCCTTGTAGTTGTTGTCTTATGCTGTGGAACTTGCAATGCTAAGGATCATCATCAGTGTGAAGCTTCTTCCTGTGGCAACATCCGTAACATAAGTTACCCTTTCCAACTAAAACAGGATCCAGTCAACTGCGGTGACCCGAAATATGAACTGTCTTGTGAGAACAACCGCACAGTACTACACTTGTTTTCTGGAATTTTCTACGTACAGTCAATCAATTATGATAACTGCACAATCCGAGTTGCGGATGCCAATCTTCAAAAGGGTAACTGCTCTTCAATCCCCCGTTATTCGCTGGCAAACTATAACTTCAGTTTTTAGGATGATCCTTATCAAAGGAGGAAATATCATAACAGGACGTTTCATTCCTTTGAATATGACTTTGAATTGTCAAAGCCTGTAATTTTCATCAGCTGTACTCAAGCGCCAGTGAATTCGCCCCTCTATGTGGATACTGCTCCTTGCATTAATGATGCTATGAGTAGTTCAACTTCTGTTTCATCCCATTCCAGTGGCCATTCTTTCGTTATGATTGGCCCTTTAATTGTCTCGGAATTGAGGGATTCGTGCCGTATAGAGCTTATGGTTTTGATCACATCGCGCCCCGGTACGAAGAATATGAACCTTTCCTACATAGACATCCATAATGAGCTGTTCTATGGGTTTGAACTTTCATGGTTGCATTGGTCAAAAAAAAAAGAACTTTCATGGTTGCAGAGCTACGAGAGTTATGGAAGATGGTGCTACATCGATGATGAAACCAACAAATCAATTTGTGGTGGTAGCGTTACTCTCTCTCCCTCTTTACATTTATTTGATCGAATTCAGACATGTCAAGATGAGTTGATATTAATTATTATGTCTTTCATCATGCAGAAGAAGGTTCTCGTCATTTCTGGTATCTAATACGTGAGGACTCCCTTATCTTATAATTTTCATTTTATTTAGTTACTCGTACGGCTCTCGATTGTGTGAGGATCGTTTTCTTTTGTTTTTTCAGTGATCCAATATTTCTGCCCAAAATATCTAAATCAACTTTTTTTAACTCTCTGTATTTTGTGTTTTTTTTTTTTTTCGTTTCTTGCAGTTTACCTTCACACAACAGGTGAGTTTTTCTTTTTTTTCTTATTATTTTTTTCTTCGCCTGTGACCTTGGTTATATAGTTTGATGTGATAGAATAATATGGCTCTTTCCATGAGATAAAAATCACATACATGGTCTAATATAGAAAACACAGTTTCAAATAGCCGCATCAAAAAATAGTAAAATACAGTTGTCATAATTTTTTATTTTTTTTATTTCCTTTACAGTAATGGTGTGGGTTGCAATAAAACCTGTACTCGGGATTCCATGTGTGATTGTGCTTCTAATCAATAAATTGAAGAGGCGACACTTATCAATGTATGGCCTTATTGAAGAATTTTTACAAAGTCACAACAACCTCATGCCAATAAGGTACTCGTACTCACATATCAAGAAAATGACAAAAGGATTCAAGGAAAAATTGGGTGAAGGAGGTTATGGCTCTGTATATAGAGGAAAGCTTCGAAGCGGCCGCTTTGTAGCCATTAAGATGTTGGATAAGTCCAAAGCTAATGGGCAGGATTTTATCAATGAAGTTGCGACGATTGGTAGGATACATCATGTGAACGTGGTGCAACTAATTGGCTATTGTGCTGAGGGATCAAAGCGTGCTCTTGTATACGAGTTTATGTCAAATGGATCTCTTGATAAATACCTATTTCCTAAAGAAGGACCCACCTCCTTAAGTTGCAAGAAATCATTTGAAATTTCCCTAGGAGTGGCATGTGGTATTGACTATCTACATAAAGGATGTGACATGCAAATTTTGCATTTTGATATCAAGCCTCACAACATTCTTCTTGATGAGAATTTTGTTCCAAAAATTTCTGACTTTGGACTAGCAAGATTATGCCCAATAGATGATAGCAGTTTGACTTTGACTGCAGCAAGATGAACCATGGGATACATAGCTCCAGAATTGTTTTACAAAAATATTGGAGGTGTGTCATTCAGAGCCGACATCTATAGTTTTGGAATGTTGTTGATGGAAATTGCAGGCAAAAGAAAGAATTTGAATGCAGTTGCAGCCCATTCAAGCCAAATTTACTTTCCTTCATGGATTTATGACCAATTCAGTGAAGGAAATGAAATAGAAATGGAAGATGCCACAGAGGATGAAAATAAAATGACAAAGAAGATGCTTATAGTTGCGTTATGGTGCTTACAAATGAAGCCTAGTGACCGTCCTATTTCGATGCACAAAGTGGTAAAGATGCTTGAAGGAGAAATTGAATGCCTTCATATGCCTCCAAAGCCTTTCCTATATCCACAAGAGAATGCAGTGGCAGTTGATGAAGACAATTCAAAAACAACATGGTCATCAACATCAAATGATGATGTTGAAGAGTCGATTATTTTAATTGAAAAAGCAGGTGAAGAGATATGTACCACTAGTTAGTCTGTTATGTACAAGGGAAAGCTAACATTGCCACTCTGTGCGAGGAATTGTTCTTTCCTATTTGGTAGGACAAATATCAATATTTGTAATATTTAAGAGTAACTTTATTCTATGATTTCTATAGTACGTTTGAGAAGTGTTTATATAGTGCTATTATGCAATATGCATTAGTTACAAGACAATCCACACGTTGGGATTGAAACAATAATATGAACGTGAATTTGCTCACCCATAAAAGAAATGTGGATATGCATGCAGTACGATACTTTTGCCTTATGTTATGCAATGTCTTTTGCCATATTTAACTTCAGAATGTCATGTGGCACCAGATGTGCATAGATAATGGAGAAATTGATTTTTTTAATGATTGTAGGATAAAGTGTTTATTGGAGAATTAAATTTGGGAACTAAAGTCTCAAAAAATTTAATCTAAGGACAAACTGTCAATCATGTGATGTAGTACAATCAGCTAAAGGTTTACAAACGTAAACCTAAAAGAACAAGAAGCCTGGAATCCACCAGAAAATTGAGAGAAAACCTCAACAATTAGTTTGATAAGAATAATAATAGAATAATCCCGCTAGCAATTGTAAAAATTGCTTAAGTACGCTTAACGAAACCCTAGGGCGCAAACAACCATATAATTAAGGCCCACGGATAATTACAAACCCAAATAAAATATAAACGAAAATAAATAAAATGTCTAAAAGTTTAGAATGCAGTTTTGAGGCCCTAAACGATCTCGGATGGCCGAAAAAGTCCATACATCATGGCATAGCCATGAGTTTGACTCGTCTCGCGATTCCCTTCGAAACAATATGCATTAGTACCACTTTCAGAGCCAAACCCTCCGACTAGTAGAAATCATTTCCCCAATTTCTTGGGTTTGCAACGATCAAGCTGTTGCATAAACTTCTCCGCCATCCGTTCTGCATCAGTCTCCTTCCTGGAACACTTTCACCCGCCTGTGCTTGTCGGCTACAGCTTTATACTTAGCATTGGTCTGCTCCAGCTTCTGCTTAACCTTATCTCTTACTACCAGCACTTCCTCAGCCATATTTTCAGCAGCAGCACTTGTACCATGACCTGCGGGTAACTTCACTAAATCCACCACATGGTTAGGCACAGCGGTGTACACAATGAAAAATGGAGACCTCCCTGTCGCGTTATGAACTGCGCTGTTATACGCAAATTCAACCTGTGGCAGCGCATGGTCCCACTGCTTGGGCTTTTCTCCGCAAATGCTTCGTATCATATTTCCCAGCGTCCTATTTGTGACTTCAGTCTGACCGTCAGTCTGGGGATGAGCAGTGCTGCTTCGATTCAAGGAAGTTCCAAACATTCTCCACAGAGTGATCCAAAAATGACTCAAAAACTTGGTGTCACGATCAGAAGTTATAGTTTTCGGCACCCCGTGCAGTCGGACCACCTCTCTGAAAAATAGCTTGGCTATGTTGGATGCATCAGCTGTTTTCTTGCACGCAATAAAGTGCACCATTTTGGAAAACCTGTCAACCACCACAAAAACTGAATCCACGCCCCATTGTGTTCGGGGCAATCCTAGCACAAAGTCCATAGCAATATCCTGCCAAATATCGTTAGGAACAGGCAAAGGCATATATAAACCGGTATTTTGAACCTGACCCTTCGAGACCTGACAAGTGTAGCACTTCTTAACAATAGCCCCTACATCACGCTTCAACTGAGGCCAATAGTAACGCTCCTCTAAGCTTGCGATAGTTTTGTCACGGCCAAATGTCCGCTCAAACCCCCTCCATGTAAATCTCGAATAAGCTTTTCTCGCAAGGATGTCATAGGGATGCACAGCAGATTACCCTTGAAAAGATATCCCTCATTAATAAAGAATTCTGTCACTGGTTCGTGGTTAACACACTTCGCCCATATCTCTTTGAAATCGTGGTCAGCCTCATATAATTCCTTCAAACATTCGAACCCCATAACTTCCTGAGAAAGAGTAACCAGCAGGGAAGCTCTTCTACTTAGGGCATCAGCAACCCGATTTAGAGTTCCAGACTTATGCTTAATAACAAATGGGAACTTCTGCAGAAAAGTCACCCACCTGGCATGCATTTTATTAACATATTTCTGGCTGTTAATGAACTTCAGGGCCTGATGGTCTGTGAACAGTACGAATTCCTTCTGGATCAGGTAGTGCTCCCATTGCTTCAATGCCCTTACAACTGCATAAAATTCTTGGTCATAAGTACTCCATTTCTGACGGGCTTCGCTTAGTTTTTCAGAAAAGAAAGCTACTGGTCTTTTTTCTTGGGAGAGCACAGCACCCACTCCCACTCCGCTAGCATCACATTCGACCTCGAATACTCTCTCAGAGTTTGGAAGAGCTAGAACCGGAGCGGTGCAAAGTCTCTCTTTGATGAGAGCGAAACTCTTCTCCTGCTCATCTCCCCAATTAAATCGGCCTCGCTTCAAACACTCCGTGATAGGCGCAGTAATGGTACTGAAATTCCGCACAAACCGCCTGCAAAAAGTGGCCAGACCATGGAAACTCCTCACCTCAGTCACTGATTTTGGAGTCGGCCAATCCCGGATTGCTCTAACCTTCTCATCATCAACCTGTATACCGTCCTCACCAACTACAAATCCCAAGAACAGCAGCTTGTTGGTGCAGAAAGTACACTTTTTCAAATTCACATACAACGAATTTTCTTTCAGTACGCCCAAGACTCGTCTCAGATGAACCAAGTGTTCTTCTTTGGTCCTGCTGTAGATTAATATATCATCGAAATAAACTACAACAAAAGAGCCAATAAATGGACGAAGAACCTGGTTCATAAGTCTCATGAAGGTGCTAGGCGCGTTGGACAACCCGAAAGGCATCACCAGCCACTCAAATAGGCCATCCTTGCTTTTGAACGCCGTTTTCCATTCATCACCTGGTTTAATTCGAATCTGGTGGTAGGCACTTCGCAAGTCTATTTTTGTGAACACTTTAGAACCTTCAAGCACATCTAGCATGTCTTCTAGGCGCGGAATAGGAAATCTGTACTTGACTGTAATCTTGTTGATGGCCCGGCTGTCAACACACATACGCCACGCATTCCCCTTCTTTGGAACTAAAAGGACCGGAACCGCACAAGGACTCATACTTTCCCTGATGAACTCTTTTTTCAACAAGTCTTCAATCTGTTCCCTTAAAATCTCATTTTCCTTCGGACTCATGCGGTAATGGGGAAGATTTGGTAAACTAGCGCCGGGTACCAAATCAATTTGATGCTGTATGTCTCTCATAGGTGGCAGTTCATTAGGCAATTCGTCAGCGACGAGCTCCTGAAAATTCCTTAACATCTGCTGCACTTCAGGAGGAATGGTGGTGTCTTTGTGTACCGTCAACAAACCTTTCAGTACCACAGGAAAGAAAGAATCAGCTTCAGTTATTGCTTCATTAATCTCCCGCTCACTGCTAGTCAAGGTAAGGAAACTGGAATTCCCTCTTTCTGGCACACTTAGCTGTCCTGACTGTGTAATAGGAGCCATAGCAATTTTATGTTTGTTCCAAGTAAATAACACCACATTATCTCGTCCCTTAAATGTAGTATCCAAATCAAACTGCTAAGGGCGTCCCAACAGTACATGGCACGCATCCATGTCAATCACATCACACAACACTTCTTCCCTATAATGTCTACCAATGGAGAGTGGCACTCGGCAAGTTTCAGTAACACGAACTGAAGGTCCTTTCTTCACCCAGCCCAGCGAATAAGGCGTCTCATGCGGCTCTGTTGGTAACTGGAAATGCTCGACCACCTTTTTCGACACGAAGTTTTCACAGCTGCCATTGTCGACAATTACACTGCACACTTTGTTTTTAATTGAACAGAGAGAACGAAAGATACTTTGCCGCTGCCCTTCCTCTTTTGGAGCCAAAAGAACTCGTTGTAACACCAAATTAATTCTTTCCAGCCCCTCTTCAAGGGCAAACTCAGCCCCTGCATAATCATTGTCAGCCGCTTCTTCATCTTCCTCTTCAGGTTCATCCACTTCTACTAAGTTGGCCTGTCTTCGCTCAGGGCAAACATTCGAACGATGCCCGGGTTTGCCGCATCTATAGCAAATATCTGTAGTGGGTCTGGCGTACTGGTTTTGTTTTTGGGGTTGGCTGCGAAATTGCCCTCCTCTATCAAAATTCCTGCCACTACTTTCATTCGTTCCTTTAGCTGGGAAATTCGAAGACTTCGATGCACCCCCGCTACTCTGCCCAGTTTTCCCTTTATCAGCAGGAACAACAGCACTCGCTTCAAAGGAATCTGCTACACTCCTCCGATAAGTTATTTGGCGCTTCTCTTTTTCCATTAACTCGGCCTTTAATGCTATGTTAATCGCCTCCTGCAAGGTCCACATATTCTGCAATCCAATTCTTTCTTGAATAGATGATTTCAACCCGTTCACATACCTTGCAACCTTCTGGTTTTCTGTCTCCTGCAGATGGTTACGTTCTGCCAATCGCATAAATTCATCCGTGTAATCAGCCACTACTCTATTGCCCTGCACGCAGCTTATAAACATGCGATACAAAATTTGTTCGTAATCTGCAGGAAGGAATCTGCCCATCATGAGTTGTTTCATCCTTCGCCACGTCCGAATACGACTCTTTCCTTGCCTCTGGCGGGTATTCTGCAATTGATCCCACCACACAGCCGCAGTACTTTTTAGACAGAAAGCGACCATCTTTACCATCTTGGACTCCTGAATCTCCATAATCTCGAAGAACCTCTCCACCTCCACCAACCAATCCAAGAAATCATCAATCTTTAGGTTACCCGCAAAGTTCGGAATGTCTGCTTTAATCCGATAGTCATCAAAACGGTGATTATTATTAGGACGATTCTGGTTATTTTCCTGGGGTAGTTCTTCGATCTTCTCCTCAGATTCGGAGTCACTCTCTTGCACACGACGTCCCCCGGGGTTTCCCACGTTTTCGCCCCCTTGATTGATACCACCATTATTAGCGACTACTCTCCCATTATTAACACCAATATTTCCAACCGCTTGCCTTAATAAATCTCGAATCTCACCAAATTGCACAGACAGATTGTCAATTCGACGGTTCTGGGCATCCAGATCCGCTCGAGTGATTGGTTCTGCATTTTCACGGTCACCCATTGCTTGAATCAACGATATCGAAGAGGAGAGACCTGCTCTGATACCACTTGATGCAGTACAATCAGCTAAAGGTTTACAAACGTAAACCTAAAAGAACAAGAAGCCTGGAATCCACCAGGAAATTGAGAGAAAACCTTAACAATTAGTTTGATAAGAATAATAATAGAATAATCCCGCTAGCAATTGTAAAAATTGCTTAAGTACGCTTAACGAAACCCTAGGGCGCAAACAACCATATAATTAAGGCCCACGGATAATTACAAACCCAAATAAAATATAAACGAAAATAAATAAAATGTCTAAAAGTTTAGAATGCAGTTTTGAGGCCCTAAACGATCTCGGATGGCCGAAAATGTCCATACATCATGGCATAGCCATGTGTTTGACTCGTCTCGCGATTCCCTTCGAAACGATATGCATTAGTACCACTTTCAGAGCCAAACCCTCCTACTAGTAGAAATCATTTCCCCAATTTCTTGGGTTTGCAACGATCAAGCTGTTGCATAAACTTCTCCGCCATCCGTTCTGCATCATCATGGTATGGTTTAGAGGTTATATTTGTAATTAATCCTAAATATAATTGGTATCTTAGTATCCTAAATATATGTGTCGTTTCAAAAGGAAATATGTGAGCAAACTTGGATGAATTTGGAGAAATTCTAAACTCTCCTTGTCAAGCAATACAATATCCATCACTTGTCTCAATATAGGTCCTTAAGGTATGCACTTCTGTGTCATTATTCGTACTAAGCCCACAACGAGTCTGCCGAAATTTCCTTTGATGTAAAGAAAGTCAATCAGCCATGGAAGAATCAAGAATGTCATGCACACAAAACAATTCCCACTCAATCAGACATCATTGCAGCCATTCCATCCCCATCCAATTTCATTGAATTTACGGAAATCATTAATAACCCAAAAAAAGAGGTCAGAATATAAATTAGAAAGCCCCACAAAACTATTACCTTCCACAAGAGAACTGCCATAAGATTACCTACTTGTACTAAAGTCTATAAAATAATAAATTAAAAAGGAAAACCACTCATAGGGCAATCCACCACTATCCCAGGGTGCCATATTCTTCATACACTGATCAAAGAGTCAAGTGCGGAGACTAACCTCTCTGCCATTGTCAGGAAAAGCTACCTCTGGAACGGATGTACCTAGCAAATGCTAGGATAGTAACATTTGATCGGAAAAGAAATTCCAAGTCCTCATTGGGACAACTGCATAGGCCATTTCATCTCCAATGAATAGGTCACTACTCCAGCTTTTGTACACTTTTATTTAAGTTTCCTTCAACAGCTTCCCATTGATCTTGATCTCAGTAGCTTATTTTGGGACAATAAGCCTCCACCAACTGGAATTTAGCCCTCTTCGTCGTAGTCCTCCTCATCCTCGTCTAGCCTTGTGCTCAGATGTGCGAGTTGAAGAGGGTCAATGGCCATTTTGTCCACATCAGAAAGAGACCATCCAGGGTATTCTTCATGTTTAGTCTCAGAAGTAGGTCCAGCTGATGAGGCTTTAGCTGCTGTTGATGAGGCTTGGGCTGCTGTTGCTGAGGCTTGGGCTGCTGTTGCGGCAGCTTTTGTGTCCTCATTCTCATTTACATTGGCATTCAGGTCAAAATTTCGAACTGCTGCATCAGATTCAACAGGGGCATTGATACTTTCCTTCAATAACTCTTTTGACTCGGAAACATCATCCACTACTGCTCCAGGGCTTATATTATTTGGTTTAAAAAGACGAGTAATTTTGCCTAAAAAGACGTGTAATTTTGCACGAGATAGTTGATGTTCCAGAAGTTCACATACATTGTGCATGACAACTAACCAATAGGAATTTATTATAAATATAGAGCAAGCCCATATCCTTTTAATTTTTTGTATTTTCTTTCCTTTAGGACTAAAAGCAAGACCAAAATTAAAGCTGGTATATGATTTTAAACATCCCTTGGTCAATGTACTTACAATGGAATCAGGCATACTACTTTTGCATAAATATTAAAAAATTAGACCAATTAGATTTGACTTTTGATAACTGATAATTGGGGCCACATGATATTTGGCAATTGTATCTGGTACAAACCTTTTTTTTTTTTTGACAAAAAAATGCAACTACATAAACACAACACATTTGAGTGTGCTAAAAGGGTAAGTAGATAATCTTAGTTTTCAGTGAGGTTCTTCAGGAGATATAAAATAGAGATAATTATGCTCGGGTTTTTTTAAAAAATAGTTTTTAGATGGAGACTGGTGGTATTTTAAAATTTATAAAAAAATCTTTTTAATTCATAATAAAGTCCTTTAATTTATAAGAAAATTTTTTTAATTCATAATAAAGTCATTTTAATTTATAAGAAAATCTTTTTAATTCATAATAAAGTCCTCCCTTGATTTGAAAGGTATTTCCTCTCGTAAGGTGTAGAATGGGCTTTGAAAAGGTTGCATGTTATGTTTTAACTCCGGGACTGGAGTTAAAACCTAACATAAAGCCGTCAAAAAAGAAAAATAAAAGGAATTGATTAAAAACTCTAAATCACTACCGATTTTAGTCTAATAAAGACTCATAAAATGGACTGAACTCTAAGTCTCCCTGAAAAATATTAGGTATTCAATCTGCATAAAAAGCTTCTGGCAAGGTTAAGTTGGGTGATTCTGGCTTGTGTTTCTCTAAATATTGAGAATTTTTGTGCTTTTGGCAAAAGGTGAAAGTTTTGTGACCCATGCTCTGTTGGCTGTGTTTTAGGCGATTTGGTTGGAAAGGAATTTTAGGATCTTCTAAAGAAGAGGTGACAAGGTAGATTTCTTGGGGATAGAGTGCACTTTTTTATATTCAGTAATGTTACACTTACTACATTTTTATACCACAATCTCATACCATCTTACATGACATTCATACATTGGACACTATAAATTAAAAAATAAAACTTAAAAAAGAAAAAGGAAATACTCTTCCAGTAAAGTAATGACACATCAGGTGGGATACAAATGTGAGAAAAAACATGTGGGATAACTAGCATTATTGTTTTATATTTTATTTCTTGAGTTATTTATTTTTCTGAGGTTACTTTGAATTTTTTTTTTGGAACTGATAAGATTTTTAAGATAAATTCTAGAAATCAAAAAGTTTGTTTTGAATTTATAAGAAATTAGTATTCATCGCTACAAGTACGTAGTATTTTTCGGGACATTTTTTGAAACCCGAATATATTTTTGACGAATTGTTAAAGTTGAAAATTGAGAGATGAACATGTGGATTAATCTTGGCCATTAATTCTGATTTAATGATTTTAATCTCATAGTTGGAAAGTTTCCAGCAGAGGGAAAAAGAGACCGACACGTGAAGAAAAGAAGCTTGTGGAAGGTTAGTGAGATAGGTGGGAGGCGCGTGGTGGATTAATCAAAGTCAAGTTTGATTAATCATTTGGCTTGGTTACTTTTTCATTTCAGATTTTTGTAACTCTCTCTCACCTGCACAGGGACGGACGCACAGCCAAGCTTGGGGGGTCGGGCGACCCCCCGAACGGCGGAGCACGCAGGCTTAGACCTCTGGACGGCGACACCAACGACCCCCCGACGTGAAGAAGGCGACCCCCCGACCCCGATGGCCCGACGTGAAGAAGGCGACCTCCATGATGAAACGCCATGAAAGTGTTAGTGCCCAACCCAGCAAAACCACTGCTCCAGACAACTACGACGCCGTTTTGGCCGTGTGTGGCCGTGTTGGGCACTTGGGCTCTGTGTGTGGCCGTGTGGAGGCTGGAGCAATTTGGAGCAGAGGAGGGCTGGAGGTCGCCTTCTTCACGTCGTGACAGATCCGCCAGGTCGCCTTCTTCACAGATCCGTCAGGTCGCTCGTGCTCATCCCAAGTGCCCAACCCAGCCAGCCGTGACGCCGTCGCCCCTGCTGCAGTGCCCGGTCCCTAAAAATTTTGCCGCCGCTTCGCGGCGCCAGGCTCTACCTGGGTTTGACCCCCCAGGTTGGGGATCCTGCATCCGTCCCTGCACCTGCATGCATCCGAAACCTCTCTCATTTCTCTCACTAGCTTTCATTTCATTTCATCTCATCTCTTCCATTTCTCTCACTTCCGTAACTCTCTTTTCTCTTCCACAAACTCCAACCATCCTTATATTAATCACAAACTCTCTTACCTTTTCATCCACAAAGCCAACTCATCTCTCCATTTTAATTAATCATCTCTCTTTTGTCAAGGAAGTTTCGGCTGAAACTTTGGGTTGAAAACTTTGATTAATCTATTTTTTGATTAATCACTTCTTTGGGTAAAGGAGAATTCGGAAATAGATTGGTATTTGATTAATCATCTCTCTCTTGTTAAAGAGAATTGACTAAAGCTTGAATTAATTTATTCACTTTGATTAATCCTTATCTTTCCTTACCTTAAGAGAATTCGGTAGAGGATGTTGGTTAGGACTTGGATTGATTATTCAATCCTTGGTAAGAAACTACAACTTATTTTAGCTATATTAGTTTCTAATTAAGGTTTTAATATTATTTGGGTTCAGTTTATGATTTCTGATAAGTTCTAATTTTAATAAGTCATTAATTTATTCCTTAGTAGAGGTTAGCTAAGGATTACTCCAATTTCCCAATAAGTGGACCTGGTGAAGTAAGAGGAGCTGTATATTGGACATTTTGTTGTGGGAATCAAATTGAGCGAAGGACAGGCAGGCGGAAACTCACACCCTACTAGTAGCCCTATTTTACTGCATGTATTATGCTAGTATATACTAAATGCATGAGAAATTTGAATAATTTTGTGATTGTCATCTGTGGCGTAGTTTTTATTCGATATTGTGATAACTGAATTGTTAGGATGACTTGAGAGTAAGAGGTCACTATAGTGTTGACCTTGGATTTCGATCTCTTAAATCTTCTGAGGGGTTATGCAGTTAGGCTAGTAGCAGTCAATTTATTTTGGCGTCTAGTCTAAGGTTGTAGTAACCAGGAATGGATACTCTTGTTACCAAATCAGTTTTTACTGATAATCTAGGTAGGGTGGTAGTTGACCAATTATGAGTTCGGTCATCAGGTAAAGTATTAGGAATGTTCCCAAATGTTTTGAATCATTGTTTGAGCAAGTAAATGATTTCAAACTGATATTGGTTCTCTGGTTATGCAATGTGCTATTTTAATCTGTTTTACTGGCTATTTAGTAGTAAATATGTTAGTACTATTTTAAAAGCTAGCCATGGTCACATGAGGGGAAGCTATTATCGTATGTAATGCTTACCCCCCCTATTGTGCTCTTTGAGTGCAAAGAACGTACTGGTTGAAGACTTGGACTGAGGGTGCGGCCTTGCTACTTGTCAACTCTCCGTTTTGTCGGATTTTGATCCTTTCTTTCTGGGCAGGTCGGTTATGATCATTGTGGATCACTTTTTCTATGTAAATTAGCGTGTTGTTATCTTTTAGTTTGTTTTGTAAATTATCAAACACGAGTTGGTTACTTCTGCAAATTATTGAACATCTATGTTTGATTGTTCCTCAATGTTACTTTTGAACTTATCTGTAACCTTGGCAGGTTAGTTTAAATGTAAACACTTTATTTACATTTTGTATTTCCACTGACAATTTAACTCTGATCGATCCAACCTGTTTTATTTATAATTAATATGGCTTACCTACTTTGAGAATGTTTGGGAGTATAATACTCGAGGTTTGAGTATTGTAGTTTCCAGTATTCTCAAGGTAGATGCTGCTGTGATAGACTCGGGTTTTGGAGCGTCACAGGCCAACTACCAATCTACCTGGTTTATTAATAAAAACTAAACTGGTAGCAAGAGTATTCATTCCTGGTTATAACAACTTTAGATCGGAAGCCAAAACTGACATCTACCAGCCAAATTGTAAAACCACCTCCAAAGGTTTAGGGGATCGAAATCCAAGGTCATCAATAATGTGACCCCTTACTCTTACGTCATCAAACAAATCATTTATCACAATAACGGATAAAAGCCATGCAATAGATGGTAACCAAAAACAATTAATGCAACTTTTACATGCATCAATATTTACTTAGCATAATACATGCAATAAAAGGGTCTCTAGCAGGGTGTGAGCTTCTCCCTACTTGGAGTCCAAAGCTCGGCTTGATTCTCACAAGTATAAATCTAACTTAACTAATTAATCATGCATTAAAACCTTAAAGAGAAAGTAGAGATTAAATACTTAGTTATAGATCTGCTTAGCTTAATCTCCACAAATAGAATTGTTAAAACAAAAATTAAAGCCTAATAAGTAATTAACCTTAAATTAAAATAACTTAACCAAGCTCAAGAATCTTACCTAAAGACCTTACCTAAGCGAGCAGAAAACTTGGCAGAGTTTCCCCACAAATTGCCAAAATCATTAGATGGTGATGTTCCTAGCTGCAAATTAAATCCTTTAGGCACTCAAGAAAACAACCAAATAAATATTTTAAACTTAATTAAGAGACTCTCAACAAGTGACTTGTCTCAAGAAAGCTTTGGAAAGCTTTGGAAAGCTTAAGGTGTGAAGAGAAAAAAGGATAAAGGGTCTCTATTTATAGGCACAAGGGATTGGGAAGTTTCTCTAAACCTTCAATGTGAGACAAAATACACTAAAAAGCACTAACAAAAGGGTTAAATCCAAACCGGGTCATGCGGTACCCATGGGTCGACGCACGGGTCAGAATGTAAGAAGAAACGGAGTGGGGCCACTACAACAAAGTAGCCGTTTAGCGGGGAAACATTTCCTCGCTAAAGGTAAGCTTATCCTCGCTAAAAGTTTTTGGCGAGAATTTTTCATTCGTCATCAACTTGTCGCTGTATCGCCGTCGAGGAAAGTCTACGGCGACGAAAATCTGGATTCCTCGCTATCCTTTTCCAGCGACGCTAAAAGTTTTTCCTCACTAAATCTTTTTTGCGAGCATATAATTCCTCGCAAAAAATGAATTAATTTGATGCAAAAAATATTAAAAACGTCTGCAAATAATTTTAGTGACGACATTTTTTTCCTCGCTAATGCTAAAATCCTCGCTAAAGTTTAATAATCAATTAATATATTGTTTTATAAAACAAAAAAAAATTATTTCTTTTCAGCAACACAATGCGATTTCCTCGCTGTAAGTGAATTTTAGTGAGGAATTGTATCCTCCCTATAGGTTATTTAGGGCAAGGAATTAAATCTCCTCACTGTAAGTGACTTATTGTAAGTGACTTATGGTGAGGAAATCCCATATTTTCCTCACAATATGTTTCCTTTGGCGAGAAATACTTTCCTCGCTATAGGTCCTCTACAACGAGAAATTTTTTTTTGCCACCAAAAGTTTGATATTTGATAGATCATTTTGTAGTTTGTTTATATTTATTGATAACCAAATAAGACAACAATTAAAACAATATATAACATATATCAACACTAGTTCAAACTAGTTTCACAATGCCATTAAACATTCAATAGGTCTCCTAAATTAAAAGTCATAATTAAGTACAAAAGGAAAAGAAATTAAAATATTGATCACTAGCTAAAATAGAGGGAATCATCATTAAGTGCATGAAAACTAGTACTTAGTAGCCATCATAGAGGGAGTCATAATTAAGTGCATCAAAACAAACACTTAGTAGTCCTCAGCCTTTTTGATCTTCTCCTCTAAGACTTTCATTACTTTACTTTGATGGTCTAGTTGTTGTTGCAGAGTCTCAAAAATATGTTGTTGAGCTTGAAAATCATCCTCTAACTCTTACTCTACAAAATGAAAACCAACATGGACAGCAGATAGCATGTTCAATTCAAGTGCTTTACTTACAAGATAAACACCCCTAAAATTTTGAAAAGGAAGGATGAAAATACCACTGCAACAGAATATACACCACATTGAGAGAAATCTAAAAAATGTAATTAAACCTTTATGTAAAGCACACCTACACAACTGGAACATAGTGGAGAATAAACAACAATGTAATTGGGCAAGTAAGATGATCGAAGCCTCAGATTAATAAATCAAAGAGAAAGACATGCTTGAGAGTTCAAAAGGAATAACAGCTATAAAATGAAAACCAACCTATATGGACAACATATAGCATGTTCAATTCAAGTGTTTTACTTTAAATGATAAAACACCCCTAAACTGTTGAAAATGAAAGGAAGAAGATCCTTCCAGAAGAGAAGGCAACATTTCAGTAACACACCCCAAGATACACTAAGATGTCGATTCGGTCATCAATGCCAATATCACATTTCACTTCAAGCAAGAAAGTAAATTTCTATATGTATATTGCAAAAGTAGAATTTCAGCCTCCTGATCGAATCCTAATATCAGGGAACAAAAATTAATCTATTTCCCAGCAGCATGCTCTAATATATCCACAACTACAACCCCAAGAAATTAAACTAAACAAAATGATAGCACATGTAACTAAGTTATATAGATAAAAAAAATACAGTAAAACATCAGAAGAACCTTACCAAAACAAAAGATAAAAAAGAAGAAGCTTATTGAGGAGGTCGTTGGCCTGACATGTACATATTCATGAACTCCTCAAACTTGTCGCTCCTCTCCTCAGACTTTTTGATCTTCTCCTCCAAGACTTTGATTACTTCACTTTGATGGTCAAGTTGTTGTTGCTGAGTCTCGACAATCTGTTGTTGAGCTTGAAGCTGTTGCTCTAACTCTTTATTCTTTTGAGTCACAAATGCTCGAGAGTGAGATTCTGCAGGTCGAGGGCCAAAACCACAACCCTTTATGTAGCCAGATCTGACCCCAAGGACTTTCGCACATATTTCATCATCTGTCATTGTTATAGTCCCATCTTCAAGAGTATTCTCATTCCGCATAGTAATCATCTTGTCCTAGAAACCATAACACTTAATGATCAAAGACCATATATACTTATGTACTTAATGATCAAAGACTACCATATATACTTACCCACATAACTTTTGCTTAGTAATCATCTTGTCCTAAAAATATTGAAGAAAAGGAACCAAAGACCATATATACTCACCCACATAACTTTTGCTCCTGCATCCCATCCATTTTTCTCATTTTTATGTTCTGTTTCAAAGCGATCAATTGCACCTTGCCTCTGACCAGTTTCTTCAGCCTAAGCACATTCATACAATCAAAGTTAAAATTAGTTTATAACTTTTATATATAAAAAAGATTTGCACATGATTAATTTTAGTTTATAATTTTTATATATAAAAAAAAAAAAAAAAACCAATGATATCTTACAATCTCTTCTTGGTGCGCCATAAAAGACTTTGACCCAGCTTTGTGGTTATACTTTGCCTCCGACCTATTCTTAGTATTTTTCTCTGAGCGTTCCTGCAAATAATTACAAAATAAATTGAAGCAATTCTCAACAAATCCACACAAAGGGCCTGCGAATAGAGGTAAGAGGAGAGAGTACTCTTAAACAAAAAAACAAATAAGCTTTAAGACAAATTAACAATTTTACCAGGAACTTTGTGCTTGAATAGCGTGTACAAAGGAAATCCCATTCTTCCTGAGTAGATACATCAGGATGTTTGTTTTTTCGGGCCTCATCAATTGTTGGGTACTTAGCAAAATGCAACTTCAGCGCATGTCGGAAATCACAGAATCGTCTTTGAAACAGCGTATTAACACATTTTTGAACATGAGGCAGCGACATATCAATGTCATACTTACTCTGTATGGAACCAAATTCAAGTTAAACCCATGAGACATTAATTTAAAACTGAAGTGTAAGTGGCAAGCTGATAATTTATTGCAGCAAATAAAATAATATGGACAATGTAATATCAGCAGTATGTATGGAAAAAATAAGATGTTTTGCAAGAGGAAATGCTATTAGATTTTTTCATATAAGCAATGTAGGTAATCATTCAGTGAAGAAAAAAAAGGAAAAAAATTACTTACTGTTAGTTTTGCAATCATCTTAGTCTTGTCAACTTGATCTATATCCTTCCATTTCTCCACGTTTAGTGGTGCACAAGTTCTGACTGTGAAGCCAATTTCATTCACAAACATACATGCATTTGGACCAGTAGGCCTCCCATTCTCACTATTCAAAGTAACTGGTATTTTTCCTTTAAGCTGAGTCTGAAGTTTATCAGAATTAAGTCCACGAGACTTTAATCTGACTTTTTTCACAGCACCTATATCACACTTATTAATTAATTATTTGTGGATGCATAAATTTCTCTTTTATTGACATAAAATATAACACATACCGGTACCACTAGTACTGCCCTCAGTGCCAGCTGATGTCACAATAGCAGCATCCTCATCTTGTGGAGTTTGCGAAGACACCTCATTAGTAGTTTGGAGAAGACTACGTTTTTGGTTACGGGTTACCATTATGATTACCTGCTATAAAGACATGCAATTATAGTGCACAAAGAAGAAGGCAATACTTTATTTTTTACTTGTTTAGAAGCCTTGACTGTAGGAATTCAATTCATTAATAGGAAAAAGGTAATACACAGTAAGGGGGGCTAAAATGAACCTAACCCCTCAAAAAACATGCAAGCTTTAAAAAGCCCCTAAAAAACAAAACAAAAGAACAAATACATCTATCAAACTTAATCACTATCATTATCACTCTCAAAAACTCTTTCACCTTCACTGTCATCACCTAATGGAGTAACTTCTTCAGTAACATCATTTATAAAATCAGTAAGATCATCTTCTACTACCCTTATATTGTTCTCAATATTTGAACTAATGATCTCAGGTTCAACATCTATTCGATTTAATTGGGGATTTTCTAGATCATCTGCCTGAACATGCCATTGCATATCATTGAACTCTTCTTGGTAAGCTTCAGTAGTAGTCGCCTGATTACTAATGTCATCTACCTCTTCATCTACATTTATCTCTGGGACGTCCCACAAATGTCTGTATTCCACTTTTTGTACAACTTTCCAACTAGGACCCAGCTTATAATCATCAAGATAGAACACTTGTTGTGCTTGAGTAGCAAGTATATAAGGATCAGTCTCATATCACGTAGAGCTAACATTAATGCTTGTGAGATTGTAATATTTTTGTATTCTCCTTTTACTTGAGTCTGTGTTAAACCACTTACACTTGAATAGAAACACCTTATAGTTCATAATGTAAGTCAATTCTACAACACTCAGTAAAACACCATAATAATCCTGACTCCCACCATTGTGTTCTCCTGGGACAAGGATTCCACTATTTTGTGTGGTACGATGATTATCAAGATCTTTAGTGTGGAATCGAACTCCATTAACGATGCATCCAGTGTACTTATGAACCCGAACATCAGGTCCACAGGCCAAAGAATAAAGTGAATCAGTAGCTTCCACTGATCTTGTATGCCGCAAGTTCTTCATCTATACAAAATAATTACATACATATATAACTACCTTTTAAAAATTAAATGAAGCATGTATGTTATTCAACTAACAGAGGCATGGATAACTTACACGATTCTCAAACCACTTAGGAAACTCAAGCTCTTGTCTTTTATATAAATTGTTTTGACTTGTTAACTTCAAAACATCCATATGTTCCCTAGATGTGTAAATTAACAATTAAACTATTAAGTTTATATATTCCACAGAAAAAGATAAATGAAATACACACGAAAATTAACACTTACGTCAAATACGGTTGCAACTCTTCACAGTTGTGGAGCACATACCAGTGAGCATTATCAACTTCATTTTTTTCCATCAGCATATATTTTCTTCCAGAAATCGGACGAGCTTTTTGAGAGAACACTGACAAACCACCTTCTTTTCGATTAGACACTACATCATCATTTCGTTCATCTTGATTAAATCGCGTTTCAATGCCATGAAAGTACATAGAACAAAACGTTATTGCTTCATTTACAATGTATCCTTCAGCAATTGAACCTTCTGGGCGAGCAGTATTTCTAACATATTTTTTTAATGTTCCCAAGCTTCTTTCTATCGGATACATCCACCGATACGTAACAGGGCCAGCAAGTTTGGCTTCTTGCGGTAAATGGACTGTTAGGTGAACCATTATATCAAAAAATGCTGGAGGAAAAATCCTTTCCAGTTTGCATAATACGAGAACAATATTTTTCTCTAGTCGTTCCAAGTCAGACAGATTTAGAGTTTTAGAGCATATATCCTGGAAGAAAATAGATAACTCAATCAATGCTGTATACACATCCTTATCTATATATGGACGAATACCAACCGGGAGAAGACGTTGAAGTAAAACATGACAATCATGGCTTTTTAATCCATATATTTTCCCATCATCAATGCTTGCATTCCTAGAAATATTAGCAGCGTACCCATCAGGAAATTTGACAGATTTTAAAAACTTACAAAAATCTTTGCGCTGATCTGCTTTCAATGTATACCTAGCAGGAGGTTTTCTTAATTTATTATTCTCTTCACTATTAAGATGTAGTTCTTCCCTTATTTCCATATCAGCCAAGTCAAGCCGAGCCTTATCTGTGTCTTTCGTTTTTCCTTCAATGTTCAACAATGTCCCAAGGACACTATCACAAATATTTTTTTCTACATGCATAACATCAATATTATGTCTCACCTTAAGCTTCGACCAATACTCTAACTCAAAAAAAATACTCTTCTTTGTCCAATTCAACTCCTCCGGCTTTCGTTTTCGCTTCCTATCCACATTGTCTGGATGTTTACCGGGCTTAGAACTTCGAATCCGATCTAATTGCTTTAATATATCATCACCGGAAAACACCCTTGGAGCTGGTCGATTCTCAGTTTTACCATTATATTCTTTACTTTTTCTCCATGAATGATTTTTTGTTAAAAATCGGCGGTGACCCATGTAACATATTTTACCCCTCAAACCATCTGATGTTATATCTTCATTACAAACAGGACATGCCTTATAGCCTTTTGTGCTCCAACCAGATATGTTCCCATAAGCAGGGAAATCGTTAATAGTCCATAATACACATGCATGCATACGAAAACTTTTCCCAACAGACACATCAAAAGTTTGAACACCATCCTCCCACAATTCTCTTAACTCATCCACTAATGGTCGAAGGTACACATCAATGTCCTTTCCAGGTGCTTTTGGTCCTGGAATAAGCAATGCCATCATAGAAAAAACCTGCTTCATACATTTCCAAGGTGGCAAATTGTACGGCACAAGTATAACAGGCCACATACTGTAGTTGCTGCTCATATTTCCAAATGGATTAAATCCATCTGTTGCAAGGCCTAACCTGACATTTCGAGAGTCTTGTGCAAACCAGGGATAATTCTTATCAAACTCCTTCCACTCTTGTGTATCTGCAGGATGTCTGAAAACACCATCTTCATTTAATCTTTTTTCTTTATGCCATTTCATGTCAGTAGCAGTATGCCTAGACATAAATAACCTCTGCAACCTCGGCTTTAACGGGAAATAGCGCAATACTTTTTGTGGAATCTTCTTCCGCTTATCATTACACGGTTTGTATCTCGGTTCATCACACTCAGGACATTTATCAAGAGTTTCATTATTTTTCCAAAACAATGCACAATCGTACTTGCATGCATGAATAGATTCATACCCCAAACCCAATTCTCGCAGCATTTTTTTTGCCTCATATGTTGATGCCGGGATAATTGCTTCTTTTGGATGAGAATCTTTCAAAACTTGAAGCAACATATTGAAGGATTTATTAGTCCAACGACCGAGGACCTTAATATGCATCAACTTTACAACAAAAGAAAATACAGAAAACTTCCTACAACCTGGATACAGCTCTTGTTTAGCTTCACCATATAAATAATCAAATTTTTGAGCATGATCAGGTAAATCCTTACCGCTGGTCTCCTCTACATCTGTTTCCATATCAATAGGCCCTCGCACATCATTTAACAAAGAAATAATCTCATCATTATTACCATCATCATCTTCATTATCAGTTCCAGTGTAATCTTCTCCTTGGTTATTAGATGCATCATCAACAGGGTCACCATGAAATATCCATTCTTCATAATTGCGTGCAAAGCCATTAACACGTAGATGACGACGAACTACATCTAAAGTATGAAAACTTCCATTTTGACAGTTACGACAAGGACATCGTGTCTTACTTTCTCTATTCAAATGTTCTTTGGCAACATTAATGAATAAATTGACTCCATTAATATATTCCTTACACAACTTATTTGGTAAGAACATCCAACTCCGATCCATCCTAACAAATAAGTACCATCAAATTTAATACGAAGCATTAACAATACCTCAGCAAAATTATCACAAACAATCATCAAATATAAAATAAATATATACAACTGTAAGAAAAAATGAAAAGGGAGTGAATGACTAAGGCTAAATGTATTTTATTTATTGCTTGAAACCTATTTTTGACTATTTTTTACAACCTAAAGTTAAAGAACTATTAAAAAAAAAAAAAAAAGGTCAAAATGACAGAGTATTTTTCATTCATGGCACAAATTAAACAATTTCCATCATATAAAGATTTAACTTTAAAAAAAAATAGTGTACATACTCTCACCGGAACATGCAATTAGATTTTTTACTTCTTTTGTTACTAAATTGAGTTAAGTGGATTTTAATGTGTGCATCTAAAACAATACAAAAGTATTGCACATTTTGATAAATTAAAACAATATAACTTACTCTATCTGTGTTTCCAATAAGTGAGTATGCTTCAAAGCTATAGTAACTTTAACTCTCCAGCTAATGAATACGTCTCACCTACACAAAATTGAGAATAGATTTCATTAGTATAACATAATTTAAAATGTTAATAGAAATAACAAAAAGAAAAGAAAACAAAAAGTAAGGAATAAGCAGAGCCACCTTGAAAAATTAGCAAAAATGTTAATATACATCTCACCTACTTCTAATCACCTTAAAGAGCCACCTTGAAATAAATCAATACGTAAAACAATGTGTAGGGAATGAGTTGCAGAGAAAGAAAGAAACTAAAACTAAACTTTGGCAATTGTATTACATGTGATAGCCCAATAGTATATGTATAGCCTCAGCCCAATTTTGTATCCATTAACTTCTTGAAATAAATATTGTGCTATATATATATATAAATTGCAGGGTCCAGAAGTAGTACTCTCTCAGAATCACTCTCTGGGTTGCAGTAAGAGTATGGCTATGTGGGTGTGGCCATATAATTCATTGATGATCATGACGACTGCATTATTACAGTTTATTTCTTGTATTAGTTTGGTATTGTTGTGCAGTGGCAGTAAAAGTACTAGTACTAATAGAGAAGAGATGAAATCAGAGGGTGTGAATTATAATCTAAGTAAGGTAGAGCTATTAGGTGCGAATGTAAGTACAGGGAACAATAATGGAGTTAAATTGCAGCTAAGTATAGAATGAAATTGGAAAAAAAAAAAAGTTAAACTAATTACATGGAGATTGAATCCCTTTCAATTCCATTCCATATACCTTATTAAATTAATGGAGTTCACTACAATCACATAACTCAAAAAGCAACAAATGGTGGTCCAGAGAGGAAGCAGCAAAGAAAAAACAAAACAAAAAGACAAGACCATGAAAACTCAATTGCAGCAAAGAAAACAGAACATAAAGACAAGGCAAAGACAAAACAGAACATAAAGACAAAACAATAGAACTAAAGGGGAATCATAATTTTCTTTTGCTGGGGAGGTGAAAAACAAAAAAAAAAAAAAACCAAAAAAAGGGAGCTAGGAGTCACAGTAGAACTTACTGCAGGTGATGGAGGTGTCGTCGATGGCGTCGGTGCAGTCGATGGAGTAGAGAGAACCAGATAGAGAGAGAGAGTGAGAGAGAGTGTGAGGCGGTGGAGGCAGTAGGTGAGGTAGTCTTTTCAATTCTGAAATGTTATTAAAAGTTAAAACCATCTCAATCTCAGTCCACAAAAAAAAAAGTTAAAACCATCAGAAGTTTCTTTTCAATTTTTTTGTTCATAAAATTAAAACCATTAGCGAGGAAATTTAAAATTCCTCGGTGAACACATCATACTGCGACGCACCAATTTTCCTCGCCACATATGCATACCAACAAAACTAATATGTTCCTCGCTATATGGTAATTTTTAGCGAGGAACCATAAATTTTTGTCGTGGATATTTAACATTATTTTTTAAATGAGAAAAAAAAGGGCGGTACATCTAAAAACTTTCGAAAATAATTTCCAAAATATATGGCGAGGAATTGAGATTGTCGCAGAAATATTTAATTAGCGACGAATTAAAATTATTTCCTCGCTGAAACATTGGCGGTTGCGGGAAAAATTCCCGCCAATCTTTTAGTGAGGAAACAAGATTTCCTCGCGCAATGGATCATTTAGCGAGTATATATGTCGTCGCCAAATCCACCATTTCCTCGCTAATTGTTAGACAACTTTAGAGACCAAATTCATCATACTAGGAGCGACAAATTAAACTATTCCTCGTAAAAAATGCTTTACAGTGAGGAAAAATTATTCCTCGCTAAAAGTTTAGTCGCTAAAAACCACCTTTGTTGTAGTGGGCGGATGGGTTAGGTCGTGCACGGGTCCAGTCGCGTCCAGATCCTTAGTAGGATCCTCGCATCAAAACAACGCCGTTTTGGGGCCGTTTTAGGGTGTCAGCGCTGCATAGGCGCACCATCAGCGTCTCTCGCCAATAGCATCTCGCCACGTCAGTGTGTCGGTCCGTGTCAGCAATTCGAATTTTTCTAAATTCTCCCAACTTCAAAAATTCACAAAAAATACAACCGAGCTTCAAAAATTTCTACGGATTCGTAAGACTGAGTACTAATTATCTATGACATGAAAACATTATTTTTATCTCTAGAATTTTTATGAAAAATCCAACTTCTCCAAATAATATTCCAAAAAATCAAATAATGGCCTAAAATAATTATCCAACTTCAAAAATTCGTAACTCCTTCATCTGAACTCCAATTTCAACGAACCACACATCGTTAAACTCAGAAAAATGATCTCTACACTACTAAGGTCTAACCTTAGTCATTTGGTCTTTAGAAAAATTTGTCAATTCTAAGAATAAAACTTAACAAAATGAAAAATAAAATACGCAAAACTTTCGGGGTCTTACAGTTGAGAAGAGAGAAAAGAGATTTTTTTTTGGAGGCTAGGATTGTGTTCACGCTAGGTTCAATTGAATTGTATGAAACTGACTTGTTTATAGTCCATGCATAATGAATATAATTTTGGAGTGATAATGATTATCTAAGAATGAGCCCCCAAGATCAAAATTCTAGCTCCAAGTTTTAGGTACCAAATTTCAATGTGTTTTCATTTTAACTACTAAAAATTTTATATGATTTCACTCTAGATACTACATTTTAGTTTAGCTACCAACTTTAAAAAACGTGCTTCCACCAAGAACTCAACATTGTTCGATAATCGACCGCTCAAGAGGACTTTTTTTTTTTAACACACTCAACTGTGACTGTACAACAGTCTCAACTTTTTTATTGATTTATTCTTTTTTTAGTGTATGCTAGGCTTAAACATTAATGTTTAATCTCTAGGTTGTAGGACTTCATCGCCCAAGCCTAAATCAATACATTAATCCCTTATAAACATTGAATTTTTATGAATTTCATACTATTTGACAGTCACAGCTATATAGCAAAAAAAAAAAAAAAAAACCACCGAGATCTCGACACTTTGGCCGATCGATTGGTGTCAAAAATTTCACATTTTGTACAAGTTTGTGACCTAATCCAAATGTCTTGCACTAAATTACCACCTAAACTAAAAAAAATTAGTGTCTTACTGTTTGACTGAAAACTATTGGTATTTGGTATTTGGTATTAAATTCAAATTTTCTATAATTTTAATTTCACAAATTAACACCTCTGGAGGATTTTCATGTTTTCACATACACCTCTTGAAATTTCAAAAATTACAGCAAGACCCCCTGAGGTTTTAAATCGTTCTCACATAAACCTTAGTGGGTGTTAGTGTAAATGAACCCTAAGGTCAAATTTGTGATTTGGAGATACTTTTTTGACAAAATTTTAACAGATCAAAGGGGTTATGTTAAACGATTAAAAACCTCAAGGGGTCTCGCTGTAATTTTAGAAACCTCATGGGGTGTATGTAAAAACACGGAAATCCTCAGGGGGTTTAGGTCATGGGTTTTGAACGAACCCGAGAGCTAAATCATAAGTAATTGTGCTGCATACGTAGCAACCCATTACAAATCTAGTACAATTCTAAATTTGCATATATAGTAGTGTATATATGTTTATTAATTTATCATAATTTATCTTTTTCCATTTTAGTTAATGGTGACTAAAATAAAATTACAAAAAGGTTGATCGAGTAATTTGTAAATATGAAAATATTTAGTGATTTATTTATAACTAACCCTTATTTTGATCTTCTTCCTTGGGAATCATCTTGAATTTTGTTTTTTCTTGATCTAGATATATGCTAGTCTTATCTAAATACGATATATGGTCTTAATTTCCACAAACACTTTTTCTTCACTTTTTCAAGTAACCGATAAAATTAAATTGGGCCCAACTCTAATGACTCTTTTTTCCAAATGAAATGGTCCCGGCCAGTTGCAGTATTCTACAAGTTAAGAGAAATAAATTCTCTTTTCCGCATTGATAATTAAATGAAGTTGACAATGTTGCTTAATTCCTGACCACAAAATTTCTCCATATCCTTGGGTGGAACAAAATTTCTCTATTCTCTTTTGTGGAACGCCCTCTGTTTGCAGGGAGAGTACCCTTTCCGGCACCAATATGCATAGTCGTCCTTGTAGTTATTGGCTTAGTCATACAGTGTAGCTTGCAATGCAAAGGATCACCATCAGCACTGTGAAGCTTCTTCCTGTGGCAACATCCCTAACATAAGAACAAGAACGTGTCGTACATAGATTGAGGAGTCTCTCAATCTTATCGTTTTCACTTTTTTCAGTTATGCTTAATTTCCAAAACAACTTAATCAACTCTCAGTCTTAACTCTCTGTTAATTTTTTTTTTTTTTTGTTACTTGCAGGGATTTTAATTATCTTTTACTACCCTGGTGAGTTTTTTTTCCTTTTAATGTACGTGAGCGAATAATATGGCTCTTTCCAATATATAAAAAACATACAGGGGCCAAACAGTTCAGATCTCTTGTGGTAAACAATTAATCTTTATAGTTCCAAGTAGGAACAGCCTAAATTATAGTCATGATTTCCTATTTGATCCATTGCAGTAATGGCGTGGATTGCAGCAAAACCTATTTTGGGAATTCCATGTGTCATTGTACTTTTGATCTATAAATTGAAAAGGCGACACTTGTCAATGTATGGCCCTATAGAAGAATTCTTACAAAGTCACAACAACCTCATGCCAATAAGGTACTCTTACTCAAATGTCAAGACGATGACAAAAGGATTTAAAGATAAATTAGGAGAAGGAGGTTATGGCACTGTATATAGAGGAAAGCTTCGTAGCGGCCACCTTGTAGCAATTAAGATGTTGGGTAACTCCAAAGCTAATGGACAAGATTTTATCAATGAAGTTGCCACCATTGGGAGGATTCATCATGTAAATGTGGTGAAACTAATAGGTTACTGTTCTGAGGGATCAAAGCGTGCTCTTGTATACGAGTTCATGCCAAATGGGTCTCTTGATAAATACATATTTCCTAAAGAAGAGTCTATCGCCCTAAGTTGTGAAAAATCATTTGAAATTTCACTTGGAGTGGCTCATGGTATTGACTATCTACATAAAGGATGTGACATGCAAATTTTGCATTTTGATATTAAGCCTCACAACATTCTTCTTGATGAGAATTTTGTTCCAAAAATTTCTGACTTTGGACTAGCAAGATTATGCCCATTAGATGATAGCAGTTTGACTTTGACTGCAGCAAGAGGAACCATGGGATACATAGCTTCAGAATTGTTTTACAAAAATATTGGAGGTGTGTCATTCAAAGCCGACATCTATAGTTTTGGAATGTTGTTGATGGAAATTGCAGGCAAAAGAAAGAATTTGAATGCAGTTGCACCCCATTCAAGCCAAATTTACTTTCCTTCATGGGTTTATGACCAATTCAGTGAAGGAAATGAAATAGAAATGGAAGATGCCACAGAGGATGAAAAGAAAATGACAAAGAAGATGCTTATAGTTGCATTATGGTGCATACAAATGAAGCCTAGTGACCGTCCTATTTCGATGCACAAAGTGGTAAAGATGCTTGAAGGAGAAATTGAATGCCTTCATATGCCTCCAAAGCCTTTCCTATATCCACAAGAGAAAGCAGTGGCAGTCGATGAAGACAATTCAAAAACAACAAGGTCATCAACACCATCAAATGATGATGTTGAAGAGTCGATTAGTTTAATTGAAAATGCAGATGAAGAGATATGTACCACCAGTTAGTCTGTTATGTACAAGGGAATAGGCTAACATTGCCACTCTGTGCGAGGAATTGTTCTTTCCTATATGGTAGGACAAATATCAGTCATGTAATATTTGAGAGACGTAACTTTATTCTATGATTTCTATAATAAGTTTGAGAAGTATTTATATAGTTCTATTGTGCAATATGTATTAGATACAAGACATCCGCACATTCGGATTCAACAATAATATTGAGGGCTTTTGGAGATTATCTTGGTGGAAATTCATCAAGAACTATTTTCAACTAGAAAGACAACTATATTTTTTTTTTATGATTATTCTGACCATAAATTTTAAAAAACTATTTTTGACAAATTTTGTCAAGCGAAGATACTTAGTTATTAATCATTTAAATTATTATTCATTTAAATTAAAAAGATAAAGAAAAATTGCTGTTCATGGACTTCTTTCTTTATCTAAACATGAAACTTTTCAGGATTTGAACTGTAACCATTCTTTCACTAGTTAGTTACCTGGAATGGTCTACTTTGGCTGGCTCCAAAAATGCACTTGAAATTGTTATAAGACCAACATTAAAAGCTATCCAAATGTCCAAAATTATCTCCTCTGTTCATCCTGGTTATGTTTAGCAACTTGTCTCTCCATATGTTCATACCATTACTGGTTATTTTAATTACTATTGCCTTGCTGCTTCAGTTTCCTTCCATATATAGATTGTAAATTTGAAGCATTGCATGGAAAATACTTCTTGGAAAATGTATCATGATGCTTGGAGAAAATGAGAAAAATCTGGGTTAAATAGGATGCACTCTAAAAAAGGCTTCAAAAATCTTTCAAAACACTAAAATCTCCACAACAACAACAACAACAACAGAAACGATTACAAATGCCATTAAAACCTCAACAACAACAATTTCTGAAATTTGAAATGTAGTTTTGTATGCGGAGAATCTTGGGGACTCCCGAGCAGTCGTCAACCAGAGAGTGTTTCACAATCTGGTGGTGGCAGAACGCTTGTCCACTGATCACAATGTGGGAGTTGAGGAGGTCAGGAAGGAGATTGAAGCACTTCAACCCGATGATCTGCATTTTATGGGGATAAATGGCATAATTCAGGTACATCTGTGTGTTGCTACCTAAATTATGAGTATATATATATATATATATATGGTGAATTGCAATTTAGTAATCCTAAAAGTAAGTATTGTGTATGTAAGATATGCATTTAAATGGTTTTGATATGTATATATTGTCATGTATATGTATGTAGGCATTCCTTAAAGAGGGTTTATGAATATTACATTTTACTTTAGATTGGCAAAAATTATGAGGCAGGGGATCCAATCTACCGTTTAAAACCATGCATTCTGTTTCATGTCTTTATTCAAAGAAACTTATTCAACTTGCTCCTTGTATTCTTAGTTTTTTGAATAGAGGAATCCAGGAATCGATCTTATGCTCGGCCTCCTGATCCAGCATCTCTTGCAGGCCGGTTCATAGAAGTGTTTGTTTTCCATGCATTAGATGTACATGTAGACTCCCAAAATCATATAGGGAATTTACTTTTGATTTAACTCTGTGTAAATTTTTTGAGATTGCGAACATGTGGTTTCTTTCTTCTGGTGTAAAGTGTGCTGGATTTAACTTTAACTCACCTGCACTCAAACACTCAAGAATAGAAACAATAGATTGAAGAAGAGTTGCAGGGGAAGAGAAAAATTAGAGAGAGTGTTTTGGGGGCTGAACTGACGCAGCTCACACCACTTAATATTTCATATATATCAAATTACTTAGTACAGCTGCAAAGACTTGAACAACTGCAGTGATAATATATACTAGCCACACACAAAAGACTCATGTGGTTTAATATTAACCATACACCAAAAGTCAAAGTAATATTAAAATACTAAACTCTAACAAAAGGCTTAACAACTAAAATAAGGTCAGTTAAGTAAAAGGGCATTAACTTTAACACTCCCCCTTAATGCCTTGTTGCTTAACTCCCAGAAGTCCTCTGAGGTACTGAAACTTGTCTTTTGACAAGGCTTTAGTGAATATGTCTGAAACTTGATCTTCAGTTCTGCAATACTTAACCAATCTCATTGTCCTCCACTCCATCTCTAGTGAAGTGATGCTTGATAACTATGTGCTTGGATCGACTATGGTAGACAGGATTTTTAGTCATAGCTATTGCAGATTTGTTATCACATAAGATTGGAGTTGCTTCTCCTTGTTTTTCACCAAAATCTTCTAGGATTCTTCTCAGCCACATTGCTTGAGAAGTTGCAAAAGATGCAGATACATACTCTGCCTTTGTAGTAGACTGAGCAACAGTTTTTTGCTTTTTGGATGCCCAAGAGAATACACCTGTGCCAAAATAGAATGCATATCCAGAAGTACGTGCTCTTCAAATCATCTACACTACCTCCCCAATCACTGTCACAAAATCCAAATAACGTACTTTGGCTCAATATTTTTCTCATACATAATGCCAAAATCAATTGAACCTTGAATATATCTCAAGACTCTCTTTGTAGTACCAAGATGTATCTGAGTAGGCATGTGAATAAATCTTGATAATAGACTAGCAGCATACATGATGTCTGGCCTTGTAGCAGTTAAGTAGAGAAGGCTTCCAACTAAGCTTCTATATAGAGTTGCATCTTCTTCCTTACTTCCATCTTCTTTTTGAAGTTTCACATTGAATACCAAAGGAGTAGCTACTGGATTGCAGCCTCCCATTTTGAATTTTTCAAGTAGAACTTTTGCATATTTCTTTTGAGAGATAAAAGTTCCATTCTCATTTTCACTGATTCCAATCCCCAAAAAATGATGCAACAATCCCAAGTCACTCATTTCATATTTTTCCATCATCTCCTTCTTAAATTGCATGATCAACTTCTTATTACTTCCAGTAAATACTAAATCATCAACATAAAGAGAGACAATAAGCATATTAGTATTACCTTCAATCTTTGTGTACAGAGTTGGCTTATTTTTGCTTCTTTGAAATCCTTTCTTGATGAAATAGGAATCAATCTTCCCATACCATACTCGAGGTGCTTGTTTCAAGCCATAGAGAGCCTTCCTTAGCTTGTACACCTTCATATCTTCTCCTCTTACAACAAAACCTTGAGGTTGGTGTACAAAGACCTCTTCACTCAAGACTCCATTTAAGAAGGCAGACTTCACATCCATTTGGTATAGAAACCAACCCTTTTGAGCTACTAAGGAGATTAATGCCCTGATTGTATCAAGTCTAGTCACTGGAGCAAAGGTCTCATTGTAGTCAATTCCAGGTTGTTGCGCGTACCTTTTTGCTACAAGTCTTGCATTGTTCCTTTGAATGGAACCATCAAGGTGTTGAGCTTTGTCTTATAAATCCATTTCACTCCTATGACTTCATTGTCTTTAGGTCTGTCCACTAATTCCCAAGTTGAGTTTTTCTCAATAACAAAGATTTCTTCCTCCATAGATTTCTTCCAGGCTTCACTTTTGATTGCTTCTTCAAAGTTTTCTGGTTCAGCAACACAGAAGTTGCAGCTTGCATAGACATTACTCAAACTCCTCATTCTTATTGGTGTTGAACTAGGAGTTGAGGCTGTAGGAGAGTTTGATTGAGGGCTAGTAGTTAGGGACTGCTGCAAGGGAGTTTCTTGCTCTACCTCATATGAATTTTCTCCATCTTCTCTGAATTATGCAGATTGTCCTTGGATTGACTTTTGTTTCCAATGCTAGGAGGCTTTCCCATCAAAGATCACATCTCCATAGATCATAATCTTCTTTTTCTTAAGATTGTAGAGTCTATAGCCCTTTGTTTGATTGCTATAACCCACAAACACACATTTGTCACTTTATTCATCAAGTTTTTGTCTCAGCTCCTTTGGAACAAGAGCAAAACAAATTGTAGGGTTTTTTGCTACTCCATGCTTCAAAGGGTGGCATGCCTTCCACAGCTTTTGTTGGGCATCTATTTAACACATAAATTGCAGTATGCACTGCTTCAGCCCAAAAAGATTGAGGCATCCCCTTTTCATGTAGCATAGACTTTGCCATTTCTACAATTGTCTTGTTCTCCTCTCAGCTACTCCATTTTGTTGTGGAGTGTAGCCAACAGTCAATTGCCTTTCAAGTCCTATGTCTTCACAGAATTTCCCAAACTCATTTGAGTTATATTCTCCCCCTCTGTCACTTATTAGGACTTTTAATAGTTTTCCACATTGTCTTTCAGCCATCATTTGAAACTTTTTAAATACAACAAACACTTCTGACTTTTGTCTTAGGAAATAAACCCAAGTTTGTCTTGTGTAGTCATCTATAAAGGTAAGAAAGTACCTATTAATTTCTAGCTTGAGTAGGAGTTTTCATACGCCCACAAACATCTGTGTGTACTAGTTCCAGAGGTGATTTTGCCCTACAAGCCTTGCCTTTTGGAAATGGAACTGTATGTTGCTTTCCTAGTGCACAACCTTCACATACATCAGTCACTTCTTGTATTGTAGGTAGTCCATGCACCATTTCTTTTTGCTATAGGTCCTTCAAGCTTTGAAAGTTCAACTGTCCTTGTCTCCTATGCCATAGCCCAGAGTTGTCCAAAACATCCACTTTCAATGCCATATGTTTTGAGCACTGAAACGATAGAGGGAAGCTTTTGTTTTTCTCCATTTTGATCTTTGTGACAGCTTGACAAGTATCTCCTTTCTCAAAAATCTTGCAGGAGTTCTCTTCAAAGTGGATATAGTATCCATGTTCAGCAAGTTGCCCAACACTTAAGAGATTTTGTTGAAGTTCTGGAACCAGCAACACATCCTTGATGAATTTTCTGCCTTTGTTTGTTTCAATTGCAAGTGTGCCTTTTCCTCTTGCTTCCACTAATGCCCTATTTCCCATCTTAACTTGGGAGACCATTGAGGTATCAATGTCAAATAGAATTGACTTGTTTGCTGTCATGTGATTGCTGCAGCCACTGTCTAGAAACCAAACATTGTCATTGTTCTGCACCGTTGCTGCTTGACAAGCATAAAACATATTTGTTTCATTGCCCTGCTCTTCAGTGAAATTTACTTGTTGATTGCCTTGGAGCCTACAATCTTTATGAATATGCCCAAACTTGTTGCAATTATTGCATTTAGGCTTGCCCTTCAACCAACACTCGTCTTCTGTATGACTCTTCCTGTCACAAATCTTGCATTTTGTTTAAGATGTACTAATCTCAGCATTTGTCTTTCTCTCAAAGGTATTCTTCCCTTTCCATTTTGATTTTTTTCTTTCCAATCATTTCCACCTTTAGAGGATTCCGATTTGGCTTGATAAAAGCTTGATTGTTTTTTTTCCTTTTCTTTTGAACCTACACTGAGAGATTGAAAGGCACTCTCAGTAGAGTTTTCAACATGTCTATCCAATATTTGATCAAAAGCTTTAATTGATCCTTTTAATTCTTGAATAGTCAATGTAACTAAATCCTTAGTTTCCTCAATAACACTCACAATAGAGTCATACTTTTTAGGTAAGCTAATCAAAATGTTCTCAACAATTCTTCAATCTGTAATCACTTCACCATAAGACTTCCTTTGATTGATAAGATTACTGATCCTTGGAAAGATATCATATGATAGCCCCAATTGAATAAGATGAAGAGCTCTGGCATCTTTCTTGATAGAGTCTTCTACTAGCACCTTCTCAGCCACAGACAAGGTCTTCTCTGCATCAGGTTCTTCAAACCCAACATCTACAAATTTCCAAAGACCATGAGAGACAAAAAGAGTTCTCATCTTGACCCTCCAGTAGTCATAGTACGTGATCACCATCAAAGATTGGAGAAGATAAGTTTCGATCGTTGTTGCTATTTGAGTTTGCCCTTTTTTTTTTTTGTGAGGAATTGTTTTTCCCTTTCAGATTCACAACGCCCAAACTGATATGATCAGACTAAAGCTCTGATACCAACTGTTGGATTTAACTTTAACTCACCTGCACTCAAACACTCAAGAATATAAACAATAGATCGATTGAAGAAGAGTTGCAGGGGAAGAGAAAAATTAGAGAGAGTGTTTTGGGGGCTGAACTGACGCAGCTCACACCACTTAATATTTCATATATATCAAATTACTTAGTACAGCTGCAAAGACTTGAACACTGCAGTGATAATATATACCAGCTACACACAAAAGACTCATATTGCTTAATATTTTTATGGCCAGGACTCATGTGGCTTAACATTAACCATTCACCAAAAGTCAAAGTAATATTAAAATACTAAACTCTAACAAAAGCTTAACAACTAAAATAAGGTCAGTTAAGTAAAAGTGCATTAACTTTATAACAATATTTGAGTCACCCTGTGGGGTACCTCAAGGTCACCCTACTCCTTCAAATTTTGATTTTGACAATACCGGCGCATAATCGGAACTGTTTACTTTTTAGATAACCTATTATAGATCTTTTCTACAAAAAATTAACTCAATCGAAAATCGTTTAGTTATATAACTGTTGTCGATTAAATAAAAAAAATCAACAGTTTAGTAAAAAAATCATTGTTTAATTGAAAACCATTTATTTTTTCTATTTAATTAACAACAGTTATATAATCAAATGATTTTCGATTGATTTGATTTTTTGCAGAGATGATCTTTAATATGTTATCTAAAAAGTGAACGGTTCTGATCATACATCGACATTGCTAAAATTAAAATTTGAGGGGATGGGGTGACCTTGGGGTACCCCCAAGGGGTGACCCAAGTATTGTTCTTAACTTTAACAAAGTGTTGGAATTATATGCCTCAATTCGGTTGTTTGGACCAAATGAGTTATATGTAATGGAGGATGCCAGTCTAAAAGTTCTTTCAATTTTAAGTAATTACAGTGAAGCCACAAGGAAAATACATTGAACTGGTTGTATTGAAGATGCAAAGGCTTGGAAATGGATTGCTGATGGAGCAAATAGGATCATATGCCTTCTTATTCTTTGGTCATTGGTCAAAAGCTTGCCTTATAGGTGAGAAAATCCAAAGGAAATACCTGACTTTATGGGAAATTCTGACTTTCCATAAACAAGACAAACTGTTGTCATGAAATTCGTTGACAAAGAGGGGTGTAGTGTATATAGATTTATAAAGACTTTTGTAGATTTTTTCTAAGAGATAGACTTTTACAGAATTTACAAATTTTCACAGAGTTCTATTGAGTTCTACAGAATCTATAGAAATCCTTAAAATATGTAGGGAAGAGGTTGGATTTATAATGACTTTGAAATACACATCAAAGTCTTTCAAAATCTATTAAAATCCATCATTAAATGAATTCCATAAAAGTCAATGACTTTTTAAATACACATAGATTTTAACAGACTTTTTAAAAGTCTTTAAAAGTCTTAATTGAATATCACATGACTTTTATAGATTCCTTAAAATTCTTAATTGAATACATATATAGATTTTTATAGACTTTTTAAAAGTCTTTAAAAGTCTTAATTGAATATCACATGACTTTTATAGATTCCTTAAAATTCTTAATTGAATACATATATAGATTTTTATGGACATTTTTAAAGTCTTTAAAAGTCTTAATTGAATACCACATGACTTTTAAACTCCACAAAAGTCTTTTAAAATCTATATACAATACACCCCACTAAGTAAGCACTTTTCATACAAGCAGATTTCCAACCCACCCTTTGTTAATTTAGCAAGGACAACCTTCTTCATACCCAACACACCAAATGGGGTTTGTTAATCTCCCTAAAATTCCCCCAAGGAAATTCATGTTCACCTTATTAATTTATATATGTTTGTAACAGACTTTTAAGGGATGCCAGCTGGCATTGATCCACAAAGACTCTAGCCCAATGAGAAAGGTTGGACAGTCGTAGGCCCAATTCAATGGCCCATCATGTGCAAGCCCAGGATGGCCTAAGTGAACGAAAGCACCCCGGCGAACAACCCTTTCAGCTATATCATGCATTCAGGGTTAATGGAGCATAAGGCCAGTAATGCAATGCCAGGTGGACTCATAAAGCAATCAAAAATTGGGTTGTAGCTGTCAAGGGGATAAGTACCAGAATCCTAGGTTTGTTCAAAGCCATACACGTGTCAACTATCCAAGGGAGGACTACCTAGGCTAGGGTTTTGGGAGACAACACACAAAACCCAGATCTATTTCTAAAAATTCTCTGTCAAATGACTTGATCATTCATTTTTTTTTGCTCATTACGCTTGCGTTAATTTTAATGTGTTGCTCTCATTTCTTTTATTGCAACCTTTTGTTCTTCCATATTTAATAGCTTTATTTACTACTCTCTTCTTGTATTTATTTCTGGAATTTAAAGTATTCTCATTTGGAAATTGAGAATTAATCAAGGAAGCATTTATTTTCTCAATCATTGAGTATTTACTATCAGCCAATTTTCCTTTCTTTGCTTGAATCTTATAATTTATATTCATGACTTGTGATTCCAATGGGCACTTTTGTCGGATCTGGATCCTAAGATAGTTAATTTCTGAAATTTTTTGTTTATTTATTTACTTACCTTATTTAATCACTCGCTGAGAGCAACATGAACACATCTTGAAACAAATAAGTTTAGCACTTTAGAACCTTTAGCACTCAAGTCCTAGAATGCCCAGGCATAAAAATAATTAGCACAATCGTTTGATCCAATTTACTGTTACTTTATTTTATATTTCATTTTTAAACTGTTCCAAATACATTATTACTTGGTGGCACGCCCTTTAGCCTCAGACTAACTAAGTGATATAGATACAATCTTAGCCCAATCCATGAGTGAAACATTTTTGTCCATAACAATATCATACATTTTGGTTCAATATATAGGAAATGGGAAATCTGTCAATGGAAATATCTGAAACATTTGGTGGCTCTAGTCCCGGCCAATAAGGCATGGGATTGGATCATATTGATGAATACCTGGTTCCCCATGAACCGATGGGTAATTCTTTGGGCTTATTGAAAGGGTTAGCCCCTTTTAATTCATGTTAAGCTTTTTGACCCCCTTGGTCCAAAACTTACTTTTATATCTCTTTTGTATTTTCAGTGACTAAAATATTCTTCTATATATATACTTTATAAACCGGGAACTCCACCAGTAGAACAGAACATCCACCTTCTTTAATTCTCTCTCTTCCTAATCTGATCTCTCTCTCTCTCTCTCTCTCTCTCTCTCTCTCTCTCTCTCTCTCTCTCTCTCTCTCTCTCCTTGATCGAAGGCTGTTGCTAGGAACCCATGGCTTAAAGCAATTGCAGATCTATTTCGATATGGATAGATCATTGATCTTTGACATAGTAGAAAAAGAAGAAAAGATCTTCGCTACTTTCGATGTGATTGAATATATCGATCTATATGGATATGCAATGTTCTATACCTTTGCCATCAATATTTATTAATTTTAACCTTTTTATTATGACTTATGAGAAAATAATTGGATCTATTAAATTGATGGGATATGATTTAATCAATCCGTTCATAATAATCATGTTGATATGCAATGTTCTATACCTTTGTCATCAAGATATATTAATTTTAACCTTTTTATTATGACTTATGAGATAATCGCTTGGGCAATTCGTTTGAGCAAGATTGATATTTGAAAGATCTGCAATAGATCATTGATTTGATTAATGAGTGAGCCATCATAGCTAGCGAATATACAATCCAGTGTGTCCAAATAGATCAATCCTCTCCCTTCATTCGTGTCGACCAAAAATTCCACCGAAAAAACTTTACGTGTTGACCAGAAAGTTCACCAAAAAATTGTGTCCACCGAAAATTCCACCGCATTGTGTCGACCATCAATCACATCTTCTTCTTCTCCATTGAATCCAAATTTGGTTTTGGGCGAGCAGTGGGCGGTGAGCGGTGGGTTGATTAAAAACACATTCATCAATTTTTTCCCCTTATTTTACGATGGGTTGATTAAAAACTCATTCATCAATTTGTGGGTACGTTGATTAAAAGCAATATGGGGATCGATTAACAATAAACTAGCTAGGATCAATTGCTTGCTTTATCATATTTATTTGTAGTAATTACATTAATAGATCTCTTTGCATCTGTTAAAATTAATATATCTTGATAACAGATCTTTTTGAAAATTAATTTGTGTTAAAATCCAGATCTTTTTCTTCTTCTTCATCATTCTCCAGATTTTCTTCTTCCCAGATTTTTTAGTTCAATTAAGATCTATTTTGTTGCAGCCTTTTTGTTTAAAATTAACAAACAAAATGATGAAAGAGACGAAACACTAAGAGAGGTTTGCAGAAAATCTTCAATTCTCCTGATTTTTTTATGAGCAAATTATCCGTAAGTTCCTCAATTATACACTGATTTTCAACTTAGTACCCCAACTTTGAAAACTTGACAAAAAGTACCTCAACTTTCATTTTGTGTCAAAATAGTACCTCCGTTAGTTTTTCTGTCAAATAAACCGTTATCTGCTGATGTGGCAGAAGTATTTTTGTCTTTTTTCCCACATTTAAAAGATAATAATATTTTTAAAAGAGCAAATTACAATTTAGTACCTTAACTATACACTGACTTTCAACTTAGTACCCCAACTTTGAAAACCTGACAAAAAAGTACCTCAACTTTCATTTTGTGTCAAAATAGTATCTCCGTTAGTTTTTTTGTCAAATGAACCAGAAAAACTAACAGAGATACTATTTTGACACAAAATGAAAGTTGAGTTACTTTTTTGTCAAGTTTTCAAAGTTGGGGTACTAAGTTGAAAGTCAGTGTATAGTTAAGGTACTAAATTGTAATTTGCTCTTTTAAAAATATTATTATCTTTTAAATTAGGAAAAAAGAGACAAAAATATCCCTGCCACGTCAGCAGATAACAGTTTATTTGACAGAAAAACTAATGGAGGTACTATTTTGACACAAAATAAAAGTTAAGATACTTTTTGTCAAGTTTTCAAAGTTGGGGTACTTTGATATCAAGCCTCACAACATTCTTCTTGATGAGAATTTTGTTCCAAAAATTTCTGACTTTGGACTAGCAAGATTATGCCCATTAGATGATAGCAGTTTGACTTTGACTGCAGCAAGAGGAACAATGGGATACATAGCTCCAGAATTGTTTTACAAAAATATTGGAGGTGTGTCATTCAGAGCCGACATCTATAGTTTTGGAATGTTGTTGATGGAAATTGCAGGCAAAAGAAAGAATTTGAATGATGTTGCACCCCATTCAAGCCAAATTTACTTTCCTTCATGGGTTTATGACCAATTTAGTGAAGGAAAAGAAATAGAAATGGAAGATGCCTCAGAGGATGAAAAGAAAATGACAAAGAAGATGCTTATAGTTGCGTTATGGTGCATACAAATGAAGCCTAGTGACCGTCCTATTTCGATGCACAAAGTGGTAAACATGCTTGAAGGAGAAATTGAATGCCTTCATATGCCTCCAAAGCCTTTCCTATATCCACAAGAGAATGCAGTGGCAGTTGATGAAGACAATTCAAAAACAATATGGTCATCAACACCATCAAATGATGATGTTGAAGAGTCCATTAGTTTAATTGAAACTGCAGATGAAGAGATATGTACCACCAGTTAGTCTGTTATGTACAAGGGAATAGGCTAACATTGCCACTCTCTGCGAGGAATTGTTCTTTCCTATATGGTAGGACAAATATCAGTCATGTAATATTTGAGAGACGTAACTTTATTCTATGATTTCTATAATACGTTTGAGAAGTATTTATATAGTGCTATTGTGCAATATGTATTAGATACAAGACATCCGCACATTCGGATTCAACAATAATATTGAGGGCTTTTGGAGATTATCTTGGTGGAAATTCATCAAGAACTATTTTCAACTAGAAAGACAACTATATTTTTTTATTATGATTATTCTGACCATAAATTTTAAAAAGCTATTTTTGACAAATTTTGTCAAGCGAAGATACTTAGTTATTAATCATTTAAATTATTATTCATTTAAATTAAAAAGATAGAGAAAGATTGCTGTTCATGGACTTCTTTCCTTATCTAAACATGAAACTTTTCAGGATTTGAACTTGTAACCATTCTTTCACTAGTTACCTGGAATGGTCTACTTTGGCTGGCTCCAAAAATGCACTTGAAATTGTTGTAAGACCAACATTAAAAGCTATCCAAATGTCCAAAATTATCTCCTCTGTTCATCCTGGTTATGTGTAGCAACTTGTCTCTCCATATGTTCATACCATTACTGGTTATTTTAATTACTATTGCCTTGCTGCTTCAGTTTCCTTCCATATATAGATTGTAAATTTGAAGCATTGCATGGAAAATACTTCTTGGAAAATGTATCATGATGCTTGGAGAAAATGAGAAAAATCTGGGTTAAATAGGATGCACTCTAAAAAAGGCTTCAGAAATCTTTCAAAACACTAAAATCTCCACAACAACAACAACAACAACAACAGAAACGATTACAAATGCCATTAAAGCCTCAACAACAACAATTTCTGAAATTTGAAATGTAGTTTTGTATGCGGAGAATCTTGGGGACTCCCAAGCAGTCGTCAACCAGAGAGTGTTTCACAATCTGGTGGTGGCAGAACGCTTGTCCACTGATCACAATGTGGGAGTTAAGGAGGTCAGGAAGGAGATTGAAGCACTTCAACCCGATGATCTGCATTTTTGGAGGATAAATGGCATAATTCAGGTACATTTGTGTGTTGCTACCTAAATTATGAGTATATATATATGGTGAATTGCAATTTGGTAATCCTAAAAGTAAGTATTGTGTATGTAAGATATGCATTTAGATGGTTTTGATATGTATATATTGTCATGTATATGTATGTAGGCATTCCTTAAAGAGGGTTTATGAATATTACATTTTACTTTAGATTGGCAAAAATTATGAGGCAGGGGATCCAATCTACCGTTTAAAACCATGCATTCTGTTTCATGTCTTTATTCAAAGAAACTTATTCAACTTGCTCCTTGTATTCTTAGTTTTTTAAATAGAGCTGTGTAATCCAGGAATCGATCTTATGCTCGGCCTCCTGATCCAGCATCTCATGCAGGTTCATAGAAGTGTTTGTTTTCCATGCATTAGATGTACATGTAGACTCCCAAAATCATATAGGGAATTTACTTTTGATTTACCTCTGTTTAAATTTTTTGAGATTGTGAACATGTGGTTTCTTTCTTCTGGTGTAAAGTGTGCTGGATTTAACTTTAACTCACCTGCACTCAAACACTCAAGAATAGAAACAATAGATTGAAGAAGAGTTGCAGGGGAAGAGAAAAATTAGAGAGAGTGTTTTGGGGGCTGAACTGACGCAGCTCACACCACTTAATATTTCATATATATCAAATTACTTAGTACAGCTGCAAAGACTTGAACAACTGCAGTGATAATATATACTAGCCACACACAAAAGACTCATGTGGTTTAATATTAACCATACACCAAAAGTCAAAGTAATATTAAAATACTAAACTCTAACAAAAGGCTTAACAACTAAAATAAGGTCGGTTAAGTAAAAGGGCATTAACTTTAACACTCCCCCTTAATGCCTTGTTGCTTAACTCCCAGAAGTCCTCTGAGGTACTGAAACTTGTCTTTTGACAAGGCTTTAGTGAATATGTCTGAAACTTGATCTTCAGTTCTGCAATACTTAACCAATCTCATTGTCCTCCACTCCATCTCTAGTGAAGTGATGCTTGATAACTATGTGCTTGGATCGACTATGGTAGACAGGATCTTTAGTCATAGCTATTGCAGATTTGTTATCACATAAGATTGGAGTTGCTTCTCCTTGTTTTTCACCAAAATCTTCTAGGATTCTTCTCAGCCACATTGCTTGAGAAGTTGCCAAAGATGCAGATACATACTCTGCCTTTGTAGTAGACTGAGCAACAGTTTGTTGCTTTTTGGATGCCCAAGAGAATACACCTGTGCCAAAATAGAATGCATATCCAGAAGTACGTGCTCTTCAAATCATCTACACTACCTCCCCAATCACTGTCACAAAATCCAAATAACGTACTTTGGCTCAATATTTTTCTCATACATAATGCCAAAATCAATTGAACCTTGAATATATCTCAAGACTCTCTTTTGAGAGATAAAAGTTCCATTCTCATTTTCACTGATTCCAATCCCCAAAAAATGATGCAACAATCCCAAGTCACTCATTTCATATTTTTCCATCATCTCTTTCTTAAATTGCATGATCAACTTCTTATTACTTCCAGTAAATACTAAATCATCAACATAAAGAGAGACAATAAGCATATCAGTATTACCTTCAATCTTTGTGTACAGAGTTGGCTTATTTTTGCTTCTTTGAAATCCTTTCTTGATGAAATAGGAATCAATCTTCCCATACCATACTCGAGGTGCTTGTTTCAAGCCATAGAGAGCCTTCCTTAGCTTGTACACCTTCATATCTTCTCCTCTTACAACAAAACCTTGAGGTTGGTGTACAAAGACCTCTTCACTCAAGACTCCATTTAAGAAGGCAGACTTCACATCCATTTGGTATAGAAACCAACCCTTTTGAGCTGCTAAGGAGATTAATGCCCTGATTGTATCAAGTCTAGTCACTGAAGCAAAGGTCTCATTGTAGTCAATTCCAGGTTGTTGCGAGTACCTTTTTGCTACAAGTCTTGCTTTGTTCCTTTGAATGGAACCATCAAGGTGTTGAGCTTTGTCTTATAAATCCATTTCACTCCTATGACTTCATTGTCTTTAGGTCTGTCCACTAATTCCCAAGTTGAGTTTTTCTCAATAACAAAGATTTCTTCCTCCATAGATTTCTTCCAGGCTTCACTTTTGATTGCTTCTTCAAAGTTTTCTGGTTCAGCAACACAGAAGTTGCAGCTTGCATAGACATCACTCAAACTCCTCATTCTTATTGGTGTTGAACTAGGAGTTGAGGCTGTAGGAGAGTTTGATTGAGGGCTAGTAGTTAGGGACTGCTGCAAGGGAGTTTCTTGCTCTACCTCATATGAATTTTCTCCATCTTCTCTGAATTATGCAGATTGTCCTTGGATTGACTTTTGTTTCCAATGCTAGGAGGCTTTCCCATCAAAGATCACATCTCTATAGATCACAATCTTCTTTTTCTTAAGATTGTAGAGTCTATAGCCCTTTGTTTGATTGCTATAACCCACAAACACACATTTGTCACTTTATTCATCAAGTTTTTGTCTCAGCTCCTTTGGAACAAGAGCAAAACAAATTGTAGGGTTTCTTGCTACTCCATGCTTCAAAGGGTGCCATGCCTTCCACAGCTTTTGTTGGGCATCTATTTAACACATAAATTGCAGTATGCACTGCTTCAGCCCAAAAAGATTGAGGCATCCCCTTTTTCATGTAGCATAGACTTTGCCATTTCTACAATTGTCTTGTTCTCCTCTCAGCTACTCCATTTTGCTGTGGAGTGTAGCCAACAGTCAATTGCCTTTCAAGTCCTATGTCTTCAGAGAATTTCCCAAACTCATTTGAGTTATATTCTCCCCCTCTGTCACTTCTTAGGACTTTTAATACTTTTCCACATTGTCTTTCAGCCATCATTTGAAACTTTTTAAATACAACAAACACTTCTGACTTTTGTCTTAGGAAATAAACCCATGTTTGTCTTGTGTAGTCATCTATAAAGGTAAGAAAGTACCTATTAATTTCTAGCTTGAGTAGGAGTTTTCATAGGCCCACAAACATCTGTGTGTACTAGTTCCAGAGGTGATTTTGCCCTCCAAGCCTTGCCTTTTGGAAATGGAACTGTATGTTGCTTTCCTAGTGCACAACCTTCACATACATCAGTCACTTCTTGTATTGCAGGTAGTCCATGCACCATTTCTTTTTGCTATAGGTCCTTCAAGCTTTGAAAGTTCAAATGTCCTAGTCTCCTATGCCATAGCCCAGAGTTGTCCAAAACATCCACTTTCAATGCCATATGTTTAGAGTATTGAAACGATAGAGGGAAGCTTTTGTTTTTCTGCATTTTGATCTTTGTGACAGCTTAACAAGTACCTCCTTTCTCAAAAATCTTGCAGGAGTTCTCTTCAAAGTGGATATAGTATCCATGTTCAGTAAGTTGCCCAACACTCGAGATTTTGTTGAAGTTATGGAACCAGCCACAGATCCTTGATGAATTTTATGCCTTTGTCTGTTTCAATTGCAAGTGTGCCTTTTCCTCTTGCTTCCACTATGCCCCATTTCCCATCTTAACTTGGGAGACCATTGAGGTATCAATGTCAAATAGAATTGACTTGTTTGCTGTCATGTGATTGTTGCAGCCACTGTCTAGAAACCAAACATTGTCATTGTTTTGCACCGTTGCTGCTTGACAAGCATAAAACATATTTGTTTCATTGCCCTGCTCTTCAGTGAAATTTACTTGTTGATTGCCTTTGAGCCTACAATCTTTCTGAATATTGCATTTAGGTTTGCCCTTCAAACACTCAAGAATAGAAACAATAGATTGAAGAAGAGTTGCAGGGGAAGAGAAAAATTAGAGTGTTTTGGGGGCTGAACTGACGCAGCTCACACCACTTAATATTTCATATATATCAAATTACTTAGCACAACTGCAAAGACTTGAACAACTGCAGTGATAATATATACCAGCCACACACAAAAGACTCATATGGCTTAATATTTTTATGGCCAGGACTCATGTGGCTTAATATTAACCATACACCAAAAGTCAAAGTAATATTAAAATACTAAACTCTAACAAAAGGCTTAACAACTAAAATAAGGTCAGTTAAGTAAAAGGGCATTAACTTTAACAAAGTGTTTGAATTATATGCCTCAGTTCGGTTGTTTGTACCTATTGAGTTATATGTAATGGAGGATGCCAGTCTAAAAGTTCTTTCAATTTTAAGTAATTACAGTGAAGCCACAAGGAAAATACATTGAACTGGTTGTATTGAAGATGCAAAGGCTTGGAAATGGACTGCTGATGGAGAACATAGGATCCTATGCCTTCTTATTCTTTGGTCATTGGTCAAAAGCTTGCCTTATAGGTGAGAAAATCCAAAGGAAATACCTGACACTACTACAAAAAAGCTCATACATATCAGTAATTTACCGATATCTAAGGCCCCTAAAATTCGATATAGGAAAGCGTGATATCTATTCTCATTGGTTTACATATCAGTTTTGAACTGATCTCTATAGAGGTTTTTAAATCAGTTCCTTTTTTAAATACGATATATTTTCCCTTCCTGGATGGTTAAAAATGCAATAAATGATATATTTATAATATATTATATCAGTATTATATTTATAACTGATATCATATATATTAATAATATGGGTTTTAGTCGTATAACTGGTATAATTATTTCCATAGACATCTGTATTGTATATAAGAACAGATATCTTAGATCAGACTTATATGTTCCTAAATTACGGAACTGGTATAGACTGTATCATAGACATCGGTATTAGTTCTCATAAATGATATCTGATATGTGAATTATATGTGTTTAAGATATAAAAATGATATTTATATTCTCATAGATATCGTTCTTTTTATAATAACTGATATCGTATATGTGAATTAAATGTTTTATGAGTATGGAACTGGTATAAATATTTTTATAGATATCGGTATTGGTGATTAAAAATGATATCGTATATTTGAATTATATGTTTAAAAAGTATGGAACTGGTATAAATATTTTTATAGATATCGGTATTGGTGATAAAAAATGATATCGTAGACATCTATTATATGTGTTTTTATTGTATAATTGATTACGAAGCTATGATTGGTATCAGTTTATTTTCCCAAAATAGATATCTATTCTCTATAGCATTTCAGTTTTTATATTAGAATTGATCTAATATATTTCGAAATTAGGGTTATGTGACCTGTTTTGATATCGGGTTTATTTTCAAAAAACTGATATAATTGGTTAACACCATTGAACCATCTAGAGCATATTTATTTAGTGGCCAATTTTACCTGCATAGATAAGCTAAACTGATTCATTTCATTCAACAATCCATTCCATTCATCAAATGTCATATATTTCAAAGGACCCAAAAGTTGTCATATCACAAAAATTAGGGGGAGATCTCATCATCTCTAACTACCCCTTCCTTCAAATATGTCTAAGCTAGCTAGGCTAGGCATCACTTAAAACTACCCTTTACAAAAACTATTAGGCAGTAGGCTAGGCATGCATTTTTCCAAAAAACTAGGCAGTAGGCATGCAATTCCCTATTTCCCTTTACAAAATATGGGCATGGCAGCATTTAAATTAATTGATCTAAGTTCTATAATATCCACAAAATGGCACATCCAGCCATCACCACATATACCTAAGCCTACACATAATTCAAGTTAACAAAGTCACCCCATTCTTCTCGAACATCATCAATTTGGTCTTTGGTGTAACTGCATCGCTTGATCTTAATTTGATTTGCTCCACTGAAAACACAAAGGAAAATTGCATTAGCTCAATAGTAAGGTAGCTTAAAGCTTGCTCATACTAAAATAATGCTTGCAGCTAGCTTTTGCAAATTCACATAACTAACACCATGGGAAATAAATGCTAGACAACTTTTCAAAGGTTAAGAGAAATTAGACATGCAGTAGAATGGTTAAGTTTGATGTATTATTAGTGACAAACAAAAGAGAACTTAGTACAAGTTGAATGCTTACATAAGAAAGGAACAATATATAGCATGTAGAAAACAGAATTTTGACAACCATGATAATGGCCAAGTGTGGTTTTGGTACTGACCAGTTTTTTAAGGCAGGTTCAGATGGAACCCTTCTTTACTGCAAGGAGAAACAAGAGATGGCAAACAGAAAGTATAGTGCTTAATCTTATAATTTGATTAAGCAAGGAGAAACAAGAGATGCCAATTTGACAGCCACCTTAAACTCTCTATCCTTCCTGCAGGTTTAAATGAGTAGAGCAATCAAATACAATGAAGTTCAAAACCCAGAAAGAACTATAAAAAAATACGTAAAGAAAAACAAAAAGACAAACAAGCAGTGACACGGTGACACCTCACTGGGAAAATACCTCTTTGAACCTGATGGCCCAGCACGACCATCTTTTTCAGGTAACTTAACCAAAAAATCCTTTGAATCAAATGGCAATGACCCAGCTGTATATAAGCTTTTCCTGCCATCATAGGCCGGCATTCTCTTGCCCAAATGTGACTCAGAGTACATATAAACAATGTTTATCTTCAGTAAACATTTATGCAAACAGTACAATGTTTATCTTCAGTAATTATGGTCAACATCCAATGCGACCTTTCAAAAAGGGTATCACTATAATTAGCATGCATGAAAAAATGGCAGGCATAAAAAAGGTTCAAGAAAATCAGTTAATCATCTAAACACCTTTACCCAGAATTGTAAGGCACCAAGAAAACACGATTGCTTTTTCCTTGCTGAAAACGAGTTGCCATGTAGGTTGATCAAAGAGTGGACTTATATCAAAGAGTGGTTACATTCAGGCACTGAACTTGTTAGTAAAATACAAGGCTGAAAACAATAAATAAATAACCAAATCTAAATGCCACTTTCAAGCATATTTTTTTAACAGGGGAGGAAAACATAAGCAACATCATTCATGTATTGGTTATGAAAACACACACACACACACACACAAAATATAGATGACCATAGTCCATAAACAAGTAATTCCATAAAGAAAAAGAAGAAGAAAAAAAAATTCAGAATGAGTAAAAGAAGCTAAGAAAGGTAGTGTACCAGTGACTCGGTGGAAAAGCTGAGTATCAGAATTTGAGATACAATGAGAAGATGGGTGGTTTAGAGCTGCTTTTAAATTGGGTTTCATCCTACAACTCCGAGTAGCACTTTTACCACAAGGAGAAATCTGAATGTGTATGTTTTGAGAGTTCTTTTTCCCTAAAGTATTGACAACACCAAACATCTTCGAAAGTTTCTTGAAAACCTTGTTGCATATTTAATCCCTGCATTAAGTAAACAGAAAATATAATATGTGAGAAATAAAGTTATATCAGCACAATGAACTGATTCATAGGACAACTACCCACTTGAATGAGAACTGTCTGCTACACAAACATAAGAAAAAATAAATCATTAAACATCAAAAATTTTGAATTTGGTTATGTCATTAGATAAAGCACTAGGCTTCTATAATAATTTCTAAGGGCCTCCTTAAGAGAATGTAGAATAAAGTAAAAAGAATTTAGTTATTTCTTTCTCAACATATTGTTTCTTAATTTCTTGGTTGTGGAGACTCCAACCTCAGGGGAGAGGACTATATTCATTACTTCAGATAGATCAAAATTACAAAATATCATATAAAAGAAACCATGTAAGTAATAGCATCAGGAAGAAAAATCATAGTTGACCTTTATACATACTCTCAATGGATTCTTTCAAATCGGGGCTTAAACAAAACCTCAACTCAACATGTAAAGAACCATCTACCTCAAAAATGATTAGGAAATTAGTTGAAAAAAAGGTAACCATATGCTTTAATTACCACACACCAATTTATTTAATCACTTTGATTTGTACAGATTTTTATAGGAGCTTTGATTTTACAGTTGAAACATTGGAGAGGGTTTAAAATTTGTAATACAATTCTTAGAACAAATTATACCAATAAATGCTCCTTCCTTTCCTAAGGTAAAAAGTAAGCAAACAAACTTACAAGTAAACCTGGCAATAGAAATGTGAACTCCCAAAAAAATGAGTTCTTAAACCCTTGTCAAGATTTCCAATAGCTTAGATGGCTTCAACTGCAATAGCTATGTTCACATCTGTTATGAGCTGCGGGAAAAAGATAGGCATTGAGAGAAAGGGATTGTAGAGGATAAAAAAATCATTTATGTGGTAGATCAGCTGTACTGTTACATTGGAAATGCAATTGACAAAGGACAATGTTGAGGTTGGAAGATGAAAATAGTTTGTTCAACTAAAAATAAATAAGTACCTTCTTTAACGTCCGACATATTTCTGTAAAATCACCAGGGGATATTCTTTTAGTTGTAGCAAGCTTGGTTAGCTCTGCAACAGCCTCCTCCTTTCGCTCTGACCACTTTGTAGCTTTCTAGAACACAGTGGCAACAGTAACAGCAATAGGCGGCAGACAAGACAATTAACCTATATAACTTAAAAGGTTATATACAACAATACACAATATGAGATTGTATTTTCTGATGAATAATAACCATGTCATTTTTCCTACTTGAACCCAAGTAAACAACAAAAAAATGGTCTACAGATTGTTACACATACCCGATTACCATCAAGGTCAAATCCTATCCTTGTAAGGAAGAACAACCATATCCTGAGGAAAGCCAAACAGGGAATGTTCAACAATTTAAAAAGGAAAAACCTACCATAAAGAAATAGGTGAAATACGACACAATTTAGAGAGTATAAATAGAGTGAGCAAATACTACATTGGATCCTAACCCATCAGAACCCCAATACTACCAGCATAAAGCAAGCAATGCAACAGGGTTATTCCTAACCTGAACAAAAAAAAAAATACATAATACATTTATCTTTTGTTTTTCACTCCTATTTTGGTTAGGGGAAGTACGAGACAAACAACAGAACTAGTCATTACTACCCAATTAATTATGCTATTTTGTTTTCATGGGAATTCAACTTGTAGGTCAGACTGGAAAATCATTCACAAATAATTATCTTACTAGCAAAGAATAAGAAATGGATTTACCGCTGGAATCTAGGATGATGAAGTACTTTCTAGCTTAAACACTACATAGCATGGGGTTGATTTACCAAACAAATTAGCTCCAAATGCTTTCTATGACATGAACAAATACCAAATTGATTTCATTCTACGTCCATAACAACTTGAGTATATCAATAGATCCATAACAACTTGATTGGTGCTGTAGCATTGGATATTTGAATAATGCTTCAAAAAGTAAAAGCAACCTCTTAGGAACATGGGAACTTGGCAAGATGGACCAGTGGAGGATTATTAAACTTTGAGTTTACACAATTAACATATGAAAATATCATCCCAGCAATCTAGATCTAACAAGACATTTTATATTAAACAAAATGTAAGCTTACCTGTGAAGACAACAATGCCAACTTTCAGTCTTCAACTTGGCATTGTTCAACTTGTAATAACCATTGTGAATGCTGTCTTCAACTTGGCTTGTTCCCGCTGAACATTGATCAAACAATTACAGGATGCAAGTAATCTCAACAGGAACCACCTCTGTCCTCCCACGCCTAGAGTCATAAACCCTAAAGTAATCTCAAATGTATTAAATAGAAAAATTAACTAATAAAATCACAAACCAAATTGAATCACAAAAATAAAAAACAAATGAAGTATGGAAACCCCAAAGAAAAACCCCAATGTTCCCGGCCGTATCAACAAAACCTAAAAGAAAATAAATAAGAAATTAATAGATGAGTAACCTGAAGCTCAGGGTGACGGCGCAGGTACCGGAGATGATGAACGACACTTTCTTTCCAGGTTATTCTCAGGTACCAGGGCTTCAAATTCTTGCAATATAGATTTGACTAGGTTTTCAGAAAGAGAGATAAGGATTGCGAAAAGGAGAGATATGGAGGGAAGTAAAGAAACGGTGAAAGAAGAAGAGAAAGAGAGAAGAGAGAGAGAGAGAGAGATGGAAGAAATCTAACCCCAAGGATTCGCAGAGAAAAGAGACGAGCTGATATCAGGATGACCTAGGTTTTGCTGAGAGAGATGAGAGGAGTAAGGGCTTGAGTGAGAAACAAAAGAGAGAGATAGAGAGTAGAAGGAGATCGATGAAAGGAGTACCTAGCGATGAAGGAGATCGTCGAGATGAAGGAGGTCGCGATGAAAGAGAGAGTGTGAGTGTGTCTGGATGTGGCTCTATCAGAGTCACAGAAGTGAGTGTAGGTCGTGTTTTGAGTTCTGTTTTAGGCAAAAAAAAGAAATTAAGTTCTATGAACAGTAGCGCCTTTTTTCTTGGCACTAAGCTTGCGATCAGTTTTTTATTTTAGATATCACTTTTAATGAATAGTTAAGTAAATTGAGAAACTTAAGATATCATATTGAAAAACTTGGTGATTTATAAAATATTATATATATCAGTTTTTGAAAAAAAAAACACATAAGCGATATTAAAAACCCTATTATATCGAATACCTTTAAAACTTATATTAATGTAGTGATATGTATGAGCTTTTTTGTAGTAGTGTGACTTTATGGGAAATTCTGACTTTCCATATACAAGACGAACTGCTGTCATGAAATTCATCTGTTGGGAAGTTGACTAAGTAAGCACTCTTCATACAAGCAGATTTCCAACCCACCCTTTGTTAATTTAGCAAGGACAGCCTTCTTACCCAACACACCAAATGGGGTTTGTTAATCTCCCCAAAATTCCCCCAAGGAAATTCATGTTCACCTTATCAATTTATATATGTCTGTAACAGACTTTTAGGGATGCCACCTGGCATTGATCCACCAAGACTCAAGCCCAATGAGAAGGGCTGGACAGTCGTAGGACCAATTCAATGGCCCATCATGTGCAAGCCCAGGATGGCCTCAGTGAACGAAAGCACCCCGGCGAACAACCCTTTCAGCTATACCATGCAGTCAGGGTTTGTTCAGGGGATAAGTACCAGAATCCTAGGTTTGTTCAAAGCCATACACGTGTCAACTATCCAAGAGAGGACTACCTAGGGTTTTGGGAGACAACACACAAAACCCAAATCTATTTCTAAAAATTCTCTGTCAAATGACTTGATCATTAATTTTTTCTGCTCGTTACGCTTGCGTTAATTTTAATATGTTGATCTCATTTCTTTTATTGCAACATTTTGTTCTTCCATATTTAATAGCCTTATTTACTACTCTCTTTTTGTATTTATTTCTGAAATTTAAAGTATTCTGCTTTGGAAATTGAGAATTAATCAAGGAAGCATTTATTTTCTCAATCATTGAGTATTTACTATCAGCCCATTTTTCTTTTTTTGCTTGAATCTTATAATTTACATCCATGACCTGTGATTCCAATGGGCACTTTTGTCGGATCTGGATCCTAAGATAGTTAAGTTCTGAAATTTTTTGTTTATTTATTTACTTACCTTATTTAATCACTCGCCGAGAGCAACATGAACACATCTTGAAACAAAAAAGTTTAGCACTTTAGAACCTTTAGCACCAAGTCCTGGAATGCCCAGGCATAAAAATAATTAGCACAATCGTTTGATCCAATTCACTGTTACTTTATTTTCTATTTCATTTTTAAACTGTTCCAAGTACATTATTACTTGGTGGCACGCCCTTTAGCCCAGACTAACTAAGTGATATAGATCCAATCTTATCCATGAGCGAAGCATTTTTGTCCATAACAATGTCATACATTCTGGTTCAATATATAGGAAATGGGAAATCTTCAATGGAAACATCTGAAACATTTGGTGGCTCTAGTCCCGGCCAATAAGGCATGGGATTGGATCATATTGATGAATACCTGGTTTCCCCATGAACCGATGGGTAATTCTTTGGGCTTATTGAAAGGGTCTTGTATATGCTTTGAAGTGGGCTATAATAGATTTACTTGGCCTTTTGACAAATAAGATGGCTTGAGAGTTTATAGTAGCTGCTCTGCCTTGCCAGCTAGCTAGTTAACACTTTGGGTAATTTAATTAAATTAATAGCCCCTTTTAATTCATGTTAAGCTTTTTGACCCCCTTGGCCCAAAACTTACTAGCTTTTATAGCTCTTTTGTATTATCAGTGACTAAAATATTCTTCTATATATGTATATTATTTTATAGACCGGGAACTCCACCAGTAGAACAGAACGTCCACCTTCTTTAATTCTCTCTTCCTAATCTCTCTCTCTCTCTCTCTCCTTGATCGAAGGCTGCTGCTAGGAACCCATGGCTTAAAGCAATTGCAAATCTATTTCGATATGGATAGATCATTGATCTTTGACATAGTAGAAAAAGAAGAAAAGATCTTTGCTACTTTCGATTTGATTGAATAGATCTATTTCGATATGCAATGTTCTATACCTTTGCCATCAAGATTTATTAATTTTAACATTTTTATTATGACTTATGAGATAATAATTGGATCTATTAAATTCTCCTGATTTTTTTATTTTGTGGCAGCCCTTGATCAAGGAGGGAAGGAGGGAGATGGAGAGAGAGAGAGAGAGAGAGAAAAAAAAACTACAATACAAAAATTTGGATTTTTATATGAGAGACGTTATGGACATTTCACATTAAACAGAGCTATTAAAGTAAATTTTGGGCCTAAGGGGTCAAAAAAGCTTAACAGTGATTAAATTGGACTATTTAATTAAATTATCCTAACAGTTTTGACATTCTTGATATTATGTGTTGTTATTATTATTATTATTATTTTTGTAGATTTTTTTGAGAATATATAAATACTGGGGTCACGCATTGTAAGGTTTTTTTTTTTTTTTTTTTAATGAAATATCTTTTAGTACTAATTCATCAAATATTCTCTCTATTTCCCTCTTTTTCTATTTCGGTGTTCATCACATATGTACTTCCTGAGAGCTTTGACTACAATATTACACGAGTCCTCTCACTGTCAAATCTCAAAAGTTCTCCGAGCCTTTTTCTTTTCATATTTTTCAAGGAATCAAACAATAAAACTAAATTAGGACCCCCAGTGTTATAATGACTTTTCTTTTCCAAATGAAAGGACCCAGTTGCAGTATTCAACAAGTTTAAACAAACAAATTCACTATTTCCATATTGAAAATTAAATGTGCACGCACGTTGTTCCTTCCTCACCACAAAATATTTTTTCTATATCCTTGTGTGGAACTGAGGAAGGTGCACTTGTGTTCAACACCCTCTCTCTCTCTCGCTCTCTAAATATTTTTTCTATATCCTTGTGTGGAACTGAGGAAGCTGCACTTGTGTTCAACACCCTCTCTCTCTCTTTCTCTCTAAATATGTTTTCTATATCCTTGTGTGGAACTGAGGAAGCTGCACCTGTGTTCAACACCCTCTCTCTCTCTCTCTAAATATTTTTTCTATATCCTTGTGTGGAACTGAGGAAGGTGCACTTGTGTTCAACACCCTCTCTCTCTGTCTCTCTAAATATGTTTTCTATACGTTGTGTGGAACTGAGGAAGGTGCACTTGTGTTCAACACCCTCTCTCTCTCTCTCTCTCTCTCTCTCTCTCTCTCTCTCTAAATATTTTTTCTATATCCTTGTGTGGAACTGAGGAAGGTGCACTTGTGTTCAACCCCCTCTCTCTCTGTCTCTCTAAATATGTTTTCTATACGTTGTGTGGCACTGAGGAAGGTGCACTTGTGTTCAACACCCTCTCTCTCTCTCTCTAAATATTTTTTCTATATCCTTGTGTGGAACTGAGGAAGGTGCACTTGTGTTCAACACCCTCTCTCTCTCTCTCTAAATATTTTTTCTATATCCTTGTGTGGAACTGAGGAAGGTGCACTTGTGTCCAGCCGATGAGGCTTAAGCTGCTGTTGCTGAGGCTTGGGCTGCTGTTGCTGCAGCTTTTCTGTCCTCATTCTCATTTACATTGGCATTCAGGTCAAAATTTCGAATTGCTGCATCAGATTCATCAGGGGCATTGATACTTTCCTTCAATAACTCTTTTGACTCGGAAACATCATCCACCACCGCTCCAGAGCTTATATTATTTGGCTTAAAAAGACGAGTAATTTTGCCTAAAAAGACGTGTAATTTTGCACGAGATAGTTGATGTTCCATAAATTCACATACATTGTGCATGACAACTAACCAATAGAAATTTATAAATATAGAGCAAGCCCATATCCTTTTAATTTTTTGTTTTTTCTTTCCTTTAGGACTAAAAGCAAGACCAAAATTAAAGCTGGTATATGATTTTAAACACCCCTTGGTCAATGTACTTACAATGGAATCAGGCATACTACTTTTGCATAAATATTAAAAAATTAGACCAATTAGATTTGACTTTTGATAACTGATAATTGGGGCCACATGATATTTGGCAATTGATTCTGGTACAAACCTTTTTTGTTTTTTTTTTTTTTTGACAAAAAATGCAACTACATAAACACAACACATTTGAGTGTGCTAAAAGGGTAAGTAGATAATCTTAGTTTTCAGTGAGGTTCTTCAGGAGATATAAAATAGAGATAATTATGCTCGGGTTTTTAAAAAAAATAGTTTTTAGATGGAGACTGGTGGTATTTTAAAATTTATAAAAAAATCTTTTAAATTCATAATAAAGTCCTTTAATTTATAAGAAATTTTTTTTAATTCATAATAAAGTCATTTTAATTTATAAGAAAATCCTTTTAATTCATAATAAAGTTCTCCCTTGATTTGAATGGTATTTCCCCTCGTAAGGTGTAGAGTGGGCTTTGTAGAGGTTGCATGTTATGTTTTAACTCCACGACTGGAGTTAAAACCTAACATAAAGTCATCAAAGAAGAAAAATAAAAGGAATTGATTAAAAACCCTAAATCATTACCGATTTTAGTCTAAGAAAGACTTATAAAATGGACTGAACTCTAAGTCTCCTTAGAAAATATTAGGTATTCAACCTGCATAAAAAGCTTCTGGCAAGGTTAAGCTAGGTGATTCTGGCTTGTCTTTCTCTAAGTATTGAGAATTTTTGTGCATTTGGCAAAAGGTGAAAGTTTTGTGACCCATGCTCTGTTGGCTGTGTTTTAGGCGATTTGGTTGGAAAGGAATTTTAGGATCTTCGAAAGAAGAGGTGACAAGGTAGATTTCTTGGGGATAGAGTGCACTTTTTTATATTTTATTTCTTGAGTTATTTATTTTTCTGAGGTTATTTTGAATTTCTTTTTTGGAAGTGTTAAGATTTTTAATATAAATCCTAGAAATCAAAAAGTTTGTTTTAAATTTATAGGAAATTAGTATTCATCGCTACAAACATGTAGTATTTTTCGGGACATTTTTTGGAACCCGAATATATTTTTGATGAATTGTTAAAGTTGAAAATTGGGAGATGAACATGTGGATTAATCTTGGCCATTAATTTGGATTTAATGATTTTAATCTCATGGTTGGAAAGTTTCCAGCAGAGGGAAAAAAAGATGGACACGTGAAGAAAAGAAGCTTGTGGAAGGTTAGTGAGATAGGTGGGAGGCGCGCGGTGGATTAATCAAAGTCAAGTTTGATTAATCATTTTACTGGCTATTTAGTAGTAAATATGTTCGTAATATTTTAAAAGTTAGCCAGGGTCACATGAGGGGAAGCTATTATTGTATGTAATGCTTACCCCCCTATTGTGCTCTTTGCGTGCAGAGAACGTACTGGTTGAAGACTTGGACTGAGGGTGCGGCCTTGCTACTTGTCAACTCTTCGTTTTGTCGGATTTTGATTCTTTCTTTTTGGGCAGGTCGGTTATGATCATTGTGGATCACTTTTTCTTTGTAAATTAGCGTGTTATCTTTTGGTTTGTTTTGTAAATTATCAAACAACTATCTTCAAGTTGGTACTTCTGCAAATTATCGAACATCTATGTTTGATTGTTCCTCAAGGTTACTTTTGAACTTATCTGTAACCTTGGCGGGTTAGTTTAAATGTAAACACTTTATTTACATTTTGTATTTCCACTGGCAATTTAACTCTGATCCAACCTGTTTTATTTATAATTAATATGGCTTACCTACTTTGAGAATGTTTGGGAGTATAATACTCGAGGTTTGAGTATTGTAGTTTCCAGTATTCTCAAGGTAGATGCTGCTGTGATAAACTCGGGTTTTGGAGCGTCACAGGCCAACTACCAACCTACCTGGTTTATCAATAAAAACTAAACTGGTAGCAAGAGTATTCATTCCTGGTTATAAAAACTTTAGATCGGAAGCCAAAACTGACATCTACCAGCCTAATTGTAAAACCACCTCTGAAGGTTTAGGGATCAAAATCCAAGGTCATCAATAATGTGACCCTTTACTCTTATGTCATCTAACAAATCATTTATCACAATAACGGATAAAAGCCATGCAATAGATGGTAACCAAAAACAATTAATGCAACTTTTACATGCATCAATATTTACTTAGCATAATACATGCAATAAAAGGATCTCTAGCAGGGTGTGAGCTTCTCCCTACCTGGAGTCCAAAGCTCAGCTTGATTCTCACAAGTATAAATCTAACTTAACTAATTATTCATGCATTAAAACCTTAAAGAAAAAGTAGAGATTAAATACTTAGTTATAGATCTCCTTAGCTTAATCTCCACAAATAGAATTGTTAAAACAAAAATTAAAGCCTAATAAGTAATTAACCTTAAATTAAAATAACTTAACCAAGCTCAAGAGTCTTACCTAAAGACCTTACCTAAGCGAGCAGAAAGCTTGGCAGAGTTTCCCCACAAATTGCCAAAATCATTAGATGGTGATGTTCCTAGGTGCAAATTAAATCCTTTAGGCACTCAAGAAAACAACCAAATAAATATTTTAAACTTAATTAAGAGACTCTCAACAAGTGACTTGTCTCAAGAAAGCTTTGGAAAGCTTAAGGTGTGAAGAGAAAAAAGGATAAAGGGTCTCTATTTATAGGCACAAGGGATTGGGAAGTTTCTCTAAACCTTCAATGTGAGACAAAATACACTAAAAAGCACTAACAAAAGGGTTAAATCCAAACCGCGTCATGCGGTACCCGTGGGTCGACACACAAGTCAGAATGTGAGAAGAAACGGAGTGGGGCGGATGGGTTAGGTCGCGCACGGGTCCAGTCGCGTCCAGATCCTTAGTGGGATCCTCGCATCAAAACAATGCCGTTTTGGGGCCATTTTAGGGCGTCAGCGCTGCGTAGGCACACCATCAGCGTCTCTCACGAATAGCATCTCGCCACGTCAACGTGTCAGTCCGTGTCAGCGCCTCGTCAGCAATTCGAATTTTTCTAAATTCTCCCAACTTCAAAAATTCACAAAAAATACAACCGAGCTTCAAAAATTCCTACGGATTCGTAAGACTGGGTACTAATTATCTATGACATGAAAACATTATTTTTATCTCTAGAATTTTTATGAAAAATCCAACTTCTCCAAATAATATTCCAAAACATCAAATAATGGCCTAAAATAATTATCCAACTTCAAAAATTCGTAACTCCTTCATCCGAACTCCAATTTCAATGAACCACACATCGTTAAACTCAGAAAAATGATCTCTACACTACTAAGGTCTAACCTTAGTCATTTGGTCTTTACAAAAATTTGTCAATTCCAAGAATAAAACTTAACAAACTGAAAAATAAAATACGCAAAATTTTCGGGGTCTTACAGTTGAGGAGAGAGAAAAGAGATTTTTTTTTTGGCGGCTAGGGTTGTGTTCACGCTAGGCTCAATTGAATTGTATGAAACTGACTTGTGTATATTCCATGCATAATGAATATAATTTTAGAGTGATAATGATTATCTAAGAATGAGCCCCCAAGATCAAAATTCTAGCTCCAAATTTTAGGTACCAAATTTCAATGTGTTTTCATTTTAACTACTAAAAAATTTATGTGATTTCACTCTAGATACTACATTTTAGTTTAGCTACCAACTTTTAAAAACGTGCTTCCACCAAGAACTCGGCATTGTTCGATCACCGACCGCTCGAGAGAACTTTTTATTTTTTAACACACTCAACTGTGACTGTACAACAGTCTCAACTTTTTTATTGATTTATTCTTTTTTTAGTGTATGCTAGGCTTAAACATTAATGTTTAATCTCTAGGTTATAGGACTTCATCACCCAAGCCTAAATCAATAGCATTAATCCCTTATAAACATTGAATTTTTATGAATTTCACACAGTTATAAACATTGAATTTTTATGAATTTCATACTGTTTGACAGTCACAGCTATATAGCAAACCAAAAAAAAAAAACCAACGAAAAACCACCGAGATCTCGACACTTTGGCCAATCGATTGGTGTCAAAAATTTCACATTTTGTACAAGTTTGTGACCTAATCCAAATGTCTTGCACTAAATTACCACCTAAACTAAAAAAAATTAGTGTCTTACTGTTTGGCTCAAAACTATTGGTATTTGGTGTTAAATCCAAATTTTCTATAATTTTAATTTCACAAATTAACACCTCAAGAAGATTTTCGTGTTTTCACATAGACCCCTTGAACTTTCAAAAATTACAGCAAGACCCCCTGAGGTTTTAAATCGTTTTCACATAAACCTTAGGGGGTGTTAGTGTAAATGAACCCTAAGGTCAAATTTGTGATTTGGAGATATATTTTTGACAGAATTTTAACAGATCAAAGGGGTTATGTGAAAACGATTAAAAACCTCAAGGGGTCTCGCTGTAATTTTAGAAACCTCATGGGGTGTATGTAAAAACACGGAAATCCTCAGGGGGTTTAGGTCATGGGTTTTGAACGGACCCGAGAGCTAAATCGTAAGTAATTGTGCTGCATACGTAGCAGCCCATTACAAATCTAGTACAATTCTAAATTTGCATAGTAGTGTATGTTTATTAATATATCTTAATTTATCTTTTTCCATTTTCGTTAATGGTGACTAAAATAAAATTACAAAAAGGTTGATCGTGTAATTTGTAAATATGAAAATATTTAGTGATTTATTTATATAACTAGCCCTTCTTTTGATCTTATTCCTTGGGAATCATCTTGAATTTTGTTTTCTCTTGATCTAGATATATGCTAGTCTTATCTAAATACGATATATGGTCTTAATTTCCACAAACACTTTTTCTTCGATCACTTTTTCAAGTAACCGATAAAATTAAATTGGGCCCAACTCTAATGACTCTTTTTTCCAAATGAAATGGTCCCAGTTGCAGTATTCTAGAAGTTAAGAGAAATAAATTCTCTTTTCCGCATTGATAATTAAATGAAGTTGACAATTGTTGCTTAGTTCCTGACCACAAAATTTCTCCATATCCTTAGGTGGAACAAAATTTCTCTATTCTCTTTTGTGGAACGCCCCTCTCTCTCTCTCTCTCTCTCTCTCTCTCTCTCTCTCTCTCTCTCTCTCTCTCTCTCTCTCTCTCTCTCTCTCTCTCTCTTTTGTGCATTGAAAAATACAAATTTGCCCATTCCTTTTTTTCATTACTTATGGACATGAAATTATGACATTATACTTGTACATAATTTAGTCTAGGATATATAAATGGGGTGCAGGGTATATAAATAAGGTTTAGGGTTTAAAAATGAGGTTTATGGTTTAGAATTAGGGTTCCGAAGCTTATGACTTAGGGTTTAGGTCTCGGATTGTTACATGGAAGGGATTGATGGTCCAGCTCGATCCAGTCATCATTTCAAATTTTGATTTCCCATAGACTGTTTTTTCCAAAAGAAATGGACCCAGTTTCAGTGATATTCTACAAGTTTACACAAATAATTGAATTGTCTTTTCTTTGTTGACAATTCACTGAAGTTGACATTGTTTCCTTCCTCAACCACCACAAGATTTCTTTATATCCGGCCTTGTGTAAAATTTAGGAATTTACAGTTCTGTGTACAAGAGTATTATCTCTGTCTCTGTCTCTATCTCTCTCTCTCTCTTGTGGCCAAGGTTGCTCTTTCTAGCACGGTTCATAGTTTTCAATATGCATCAGTTATTACAAGACACTGCAAGGTTAGATTGAAACAAAATTGAGTGCTTTGGATATTAGCCATTGTCGACATTTATCAAGAACTATACTTGTAGTGTACAAACCTCAAAGACGTACAACATGTTTTTTTAGGGGTACGTTTCTACATTTAAGGACTTTCATAAGATTAACTTTAGAATGTACGTGACATGATTTTCTAATTATAATTTAAGTCTAATTTTAAAACATTTAAGCCGGGTATGACACGTGGATTTGGCATGCCAACTTTGGTTGGCCTGGGAGCAACAATGACATTAACGTCTTGGATGACTTGCATCTTTTTATGCTGAAGAGCCACTAGAACACAAAAGGACTTTTATAGCACTCAAAAAACGCTATATAAGCCCTTTTATAGCGTTATTGAAAACGCTATGTCAGCCGACGTTATAATAGACCCAAGACTTATTATAGCGTTTTTAGAACGCTATAAAAAAATTCCTTTCTATAGCGTTTTTGAAACGCTATAAAAAATCTATATAATAGCGTTTTTAAAATGCTATAGAAAGATATGCAATAGCATTTTTAAAATGCTATTATTGTGGTATTTAATAGCGTTTTAAAAATGCTAGAATATGTAACGATCTTTCGTAGCATTTTAAAGAAGCTATAATAATTATTACTATAGAATTTTAAAATGCTATCGTTAATTTTTGCAAATATATAATAATTATTGATTACATATTTTGGTGCCTCCGAAATTATTTTTTTAGGCTTTTTAGATTGCTACTAGAAATTTTTTATATATAGCATTAAGTATGAAACTTATGTGCTATCAAGTATATATATAAATTAAAAGAAACAATTGGAACTAAAACACATCATTAAATATATTGGTCCTGAAATACAATATATACAAGTTACTTCAAATACCAATGTTAAGGCTGCATAAGCATAATAGTTTCACAACTGTCATAGTTTCAAATTGGCCTTTAAAAAACACTAATATGTAGGTCCTATAGTAACAAAAACAAGCCTAACTTGTTAACTCTCTTCAAAATAAAGCATCAAATAGCCAAGAGACTACAAACTGCCAAAACGCAAACATCCAATTATATCCAAGTGCCTCCAAACTGCCAAAAAGAATAGTCAACAATAGGTTTCATTAGTGTCCCCAATCTACTAAAGGTTGTAGTGCTAATAAGGAAGGACTACCTTTATAATGTACCAAATAAAAACATGTATATATGTGACCCTCTTAAAGACCAACGAATTTGTGATGTATCAAATGGTATAAGAAAAAAAGAAAACTGAAAACAAATCCTATATATGCCAATGAATGTCCACTCACTCAGAAGTTTATATATTCACATTAATATACTACTACTATGAAAACAAAGCAATCAAAAGTTTGGATTAATATTGAATTAACCAATTCCAACACAAAACCACAACTAAAAATGAAAAAAAAATTTCAAATTAGCTTTTCACAGATTGATCTAAGTTTTCAGAGTTACTAATAAATTAAAACTCAAAGTCTACTTTTCCTATATCACAAACCAAAGAACATTTTAAGGTACATTTTTATAAACCTCGATCTATACAAAATGCGCTGCTAAAGTACATTTTAAGGTCTCATATGCTTAGATGATATGTTATATGAACAAAATGATGAGTTTGACAATTAGCACTTAATACAGTATCTTCTAGCTCCAAACCTTAACTTCATTCTGCCAAACATATAAAAAATAAAAAAAAACTGAACTTCCATGTCCCAATTCTTAATATTTTTTTATCTTAGTTTTATGCTTCAATACCCCGCTTCATCTTCCCACCTATATCAAGTCCACCACAATATCAATCATATAGCTGTTTCTTTTGATTCAGATTTCTTTTCATAGTTAAAAAGAATACTAAAAATTTAACCAAAGAACCACAAACGGAAAGTAAATAACAAAATAAATTAATACATGTATTAGAGGCAAATAGCACTTCACAACACCAAGCCTACATGCAGAACTCAAAGAACAGAAAACTATACAATTCACAAAGCTTGTCACTACATATATATTATCCGTTCAGAACTCACCAAGCAACAACAAAAATAATAAAAAATGCGTAACTTTTGACTTCTCTATAAAACAAAGACAAAAAAGAGATGTATATGATTCTTAAAGCAGAGAAGAACTGCTTAATGTAATGGGGAAATTATTTATATATGATCTTAAATAACTGACTAAAAGCCTTTTTCTCCTTTAATCAATATTATAACCATAAATACCTTGTGTCTTGTTTCCTATGAACTACAACAACATATGCTTTGAACGATGATGGGTCACCTCATTGATTTATAACATAGAGCCATCAAGTGGAAAGCAAAGAAAATAGTGGAACTTATAATTAGATTGCATGTCAGAAAACAAATATTATTTGCATATTCACCAAACTATAGGAATTAATTGTCATATAAAATAAAAGAAAAACTAACCTCATCTGCACTAAAACTACCAGCACTTCACAACCTCTCAAAGACTTCACCAGGAGATTTGACATATTCTTGTTTTTCTTTTGAACAACATCAATAGCTAAATGAATGAAATATTTGGCAATACCTATGGGAAAAAATAATGTGTCAAGCGTTCTATTGATCATATTCAACACAAGACTGCCGTATCTCAAATTCTCATAAACCAAAGACAATAGATATAAATCCCTATGTGCATGCAAGATTATTTGACATAAAAGAATGGTAATTACTAGTTAGAACCAAAACAAATAAAAAATACGTATGCTAACCAATAAAAATTGATGTACATATATGCATCAAGTTTATTTGTATAAAAGGTTTGAGTGCTACTTGAATGATTAATCAAGGGTAGAACATATATCTACATAATCTCAAGGGTGGAATTCTTTCTTATCTTCCTGTTTAAAGAAATGGGAAAGAGCATATGAAAGCAGAGACCTCAAATAAGGATAAGTTGGGAAGGTATCTATTCATCTTTGGAAAGAATTTATGTGCAGGACTTCTGATATGTATAGTAGCCTTTCTTTCAACATTTTGCCTTTTTCTTTCTTTTTGGATGTACAAACAAAAAACATGCCTTAGGGAAACTAATGCAAAAAAATTATGCTAACCAATTTCTAGAAGGTAGTTAAAGAAGAGAATCAAATAACGTACCTCTCCAAGCTTCCTTTATGGCTTTCTCTGACCACTCCAACCAGTCAATTGATAAGGGATTCTGCAAATCCTCAAGTTAAGAACAAAAATGCTAACCTATAACAATATCCACAAAAGCATGTATTTTACATCACCTGAGTGTAGTATGTTTGATATTTATTACTTAAACTTGGTCTTTCTGTAGCTCAAAAAAATAAAACTTTTGCTTTTGGCCCTATTTCACTTCAACTTAAAAAAAGGGGAATAGTTTACAGATTCTACAAATACAAACCCACCTTGACATCCTAGATTGAAAGACATCTATGTACAAGGATACACTTCTATTTCTAAAATGACAATGCTTCCTGAAGTTTGTCATCTGAATAAGATTCCACATAGGTGATTACATTTCAGAAGCCTATAAATATACAGTTTTGCCCCAAAATCGTGAATTGAAACAATAATCACAAGAAAAGTCACCTTATGTATCAGCTTCCGAGCAAGATCTGTGAAAAATAATAAAATTAATACTGAATGTTAGCATATTATAGAGTAATAAGAGATAAACAATCATAAAAAAAACAAATAGAAAAAAAAAACCCAAAATAGAAAAGGAGGGTAGTATTTAGGACCCAAGTGAGGATAGCGTGTTTTCAGGTTCTAGTATTTAGAAGAGTCTTTAAAATAACAGTCCAAGTTTCACAAAACCAAAATTAGTGTTAAAAATTAGGTTAAAAATTCATTTTCACATGCCCCTCCCCCAAATGAGAACCAAAACCAGTGTTGAGATAATCACAGTATGCATCACCTTTTCCATTTTTTATTCTTATATATAGAGAAAATGAAAATAATTATCACATCTGTAAATCCACTCAAATGTAGATAATCAAGATACACTTCAACCAGTGACAAAGTAGCTACTTAGACAGGTAGCAAAGTAAAGAACAAATTAAAAAATTCTTCCTCTCTATTTACCCATTTCTCAGAGTATATATCTCCATATTTTGAAAATTTGACCATTTGAGCAAATAACTATAAGTATACATTACCTTATTACTAGCAAAAATTAACTCATTCTCTGATCTAAACTGTGTCAAGGCATTCACACACTATGATTATCTGCATTCCAAATAAAATTAAAAGAGAGTTTAAGTTAGTACAACCATGGACCTGCAATACTATAAGTTTCACCTTTATAGAAAATAAGAATTAATCTTAGATTAAGCAAACGAGAAACAAAACTTACAATCAAGTTACATATAAGTGCAGAGCTGTTCCAAACCACCAATAAGTCAAGCTTAGAGGGTTTCTTATTAACTCAATGCAGCGCAAAACTGCTGTATAACCTACTAGGTAAATTTTAAATAAATAAGGGAAGCTTTGTTCGTCCAAAGAATACCAACCTTACCTTTTTTTGATAAGAGCTTGTACTCTTGATGACTTCTAAGTGGGAAAAACAAGCTTACCACAAAAGAGCATATTTGCTTCCACATTTCTTTTAAGGTCTCATCATTATGTTACAAGTTCGCCAAACTTGGATAGCAGTACATTTTCCTTGGTAATTATTACCCATCAAAATGATTAGTTACATACATACACTTAACACAAATAGGGTATCTACAGTGTCATACAAAAACAACCAATCCCATGAATTATGATTCTATACCTTCGTTTAAATCCTACATCCATGATCAAACCAAGCTTTCAATTGAAATGGTTTAGGCAATTAATTAGTTTTGTTGTCTCAGGTTCCAAGTAATTATAAGACTCAATTTTTCATATACAAGTATGAAATTTATAGATAGAACATCAAGGGGACTACACCTAAGTACACAAACAAATATTTAATTATGAACTACAACCTAGAAACTGTAACAAATATTTAATGTTTTTGATTTGAACACTACACCCCATAGTGTTCAAATAAAAAACATTAAATATCAAAAGCCAAAATACTTTATAACTACAACCTAGAAACTGTACTGCAATACCTGCTTTGGCTTCTAATTTCTGCTTCTTTTGTAGACAAAATGACATTGAAGCTCTAATGAAAACTGCAAAGAAAATCAAAGAAAGCCAAATAAAAACAGGCAAATCAATGGCTTAATTGAAGAACACCCATAACCTCTTATTTAATTTCTGAAAATAGATTAACCAAAAATAGAAGTAAAGAACAAAATCATGCTTTCAAGAATTTGGAACCCCACAATTGAGTTTAGTTTTTCAATTGTGAAAATGAAATCACTAACAAAAAATAAATAAACTGAATTTTCTTTTCTAGTCCCTAAACTCTTAGCATCCAAAGACAACCAAACTAATTTTCTTAGCAATCAAATACCATAAAACAGAGCAAGCATCGAGACACCAATCGCTTCAATTGGAACAAAATTCATCGCAGAAACGAAAATTGAAACCCTAAACTTCCAAGAGAGGTAACGGAATTCAAAGAAGAAAGCCAAGCTAGAACCCTAAAATCGACACCAAATGCAATGCAAGAAAGATATATCTGAGAGAAAACCTAACAAAGAAGAAGCACTAAGCAAATGAATTGAAGAAATTCAACCACAATGAAAAACACAGAGAAGTTAGAAGAGGGATAGATAGGGAACGTACTTAAAGGGGCATATGCGAGAGTGGAGTCGAACCAGAGCTCGGCCTTGTGCTTGTCCTCGTCGCTCTCGTCCTTCATGGAACATGAAAATTTAGAGAGAAAAAAACATATGAATAAATTTTATGCTGCCCATAGTTCAAGCACATGAAAAATTGATTCTTCCCCACACAATTTTCCCCAAAACCCACTAACCCTAAAATCAAAATTGTAGAAAATCATGAGAAGAGACTTACCTATGGACATGACAGAGAGTGGGTAAGGGAGACTGAGTGAGCGAGCGAAAGTGAGCGGGAGTGAGTGAGCGTTTCTCAGCCAAGTGCTCGATCGGAAGATAAATTAGAGGAAGATGAGAGAGAGAGAGACAGAGAGAGCAAAAGTTAAAACTATCCCAGATCAAGTGGGAGGGAAATAAACCGCGTAAACAAAATGTTGGGTTTCTGAACAGACGCCTAAAGATTGTGGGCCTTAAAATAGTTTACAGCATTTTTAATTAAAGTGCTATAATTTTATTACTTATAATAGCAGTTTGAAAAAAATGCTATACTAAAGTGCTATAATATGTACTTTTTGTTCTAGTGAGCATTACTCAAGTCAGATACAAAGTCAATGGAAACAGCTACACAATGAGGTATTGTCTAATGGATCAGATTTACCCCAAATGGGCCATGTTGATCGAAACAATATCGAATTTGATATGAGATGCTAATAAACTATTTGCAAAGTATCAAGAGTCATACATGAAAGATGTTGAGAAGGCTTTCGGGATTCTAAGGGTGAGATGAGAGATTCTTAAAAAACCCGCTAAAGGATGGAGCATTAATAATCTGGGTTATATTATGAAGACGTACATAATTATGCACAATATGATCGTTGAAAACGAGCGGCCAGAAAATGAAGATAATGAATCGGATGATGACATCAACCATGTTCAGGAAAGGATGGCCTGAGCTGTGTCATGATATGACACTTCACCATATGATAGAGATGAAGGTTATCATTCACGTCATGTGCTGAAAAGACTTTCTCGGTTGAGGTTGATTAGGTCAAGGCCACTCCACGATCGTTTAAAGAAAAATTTGATAAAGCACCTCTGGATGCGCCAAGGAAGTCACGCTCACGCACAACGCCAACATTGAACGTCGACGTTTTATGTGTCTTTGTGTTTGTCGTTTATATGTGTTGCATTTTGTTTTGATTTTGAGTTTCTGGTAAAACACCTTTGTGTGCATGTTTGTATTTGTCGTTTGTATCGTATCGTGAAATGAAATAAATCGTGTTGTGTTTGATTTCTTGTTTTATGTTTAGTGAAATGAAATAAAGGTATTGGATTCAAATATTTGACTTGACATGACACAACCTAGCCAATGACAAGACCATACACTAACTCCACACTCCGTCCGATTCATTTTTCATGTTGGTTCACATGTGGGATTCCAGTTTATGTGAATCCATTAGGGAATCTAATGAGTAAGCTATGCTCTTTTCCCCTATAAATACCAAGGTTTAACTAGTAGGCCAGCACATCCACATCATTATCATTATAAATGGCTTCCTCCTTCAGGCAAGCCCTCGATGCTCGATAAGAGCTCTAGGCGGTGAAATTTATACGGCATGGTTTCAAAACCAACCAATAATGCAATACTGTATGTGCACTACAAGAAAATACCCCATTAGATATCAGTGGAAAACTGATGTCTATTAAGTTTTCGACCGATAAGGGGAGACGTGATATCTAATGTACCATATTTTAGATATCGGTTTTCCACCGATGTCTATAACAAAGTAGACATCTTTTTTCTTGAATATCTGACATCATTAATAAACAATATATATCGATTTTTCAAATAATTGATATCTAAAAGAACGGATTCCGATATGTAATATACTTTAAATATTAGTTTGGTTTTATTTTTCGATATTGTAAACTCATCAAAACCTATATTTGGTAGGTTGTTATATCGTTTTTTTTTATTAAACCGATATGTAAGATTTATAACACATCGCATTTTTAACTAAAAATGATATAAATGTACACATTAGATATCGATTTTATTTGTTATTTCGATGTATATACCTGTATAAATATCAAATTTAAAAGATTAAAGATATTGGTGTTCAACTGATATTAGTGACACCTCATTCGTTAATAGGCACCCTCACATTTATAGGTGCAAAAAATAGAGATCTTTGGCCATATTTGTTGTAGTGTGCAGAAACGTATACTAAATGCAATCTACAAATAAATAAATGGAATTATCACTTTGTTTCCTGACCACAAAACTTGGGACTTGGGAGCTTAATTTCCTTATGCTTTACCTTCTACAGTAGTAAATGAAGTCAACGTTGTTGTTGTTGATTTTTTTTATTTTTTTTGGCCACTTAAGTCAACGTTGTTGTTGTGCGGCCGGGATTTAGAATTGGCCACTTAATTAAATTCCTAGTAGTTTCCTAATGAGACATTGCGCCGAAGGAATCGGGTTACACGTCTTGGGTATTTAGATTCGCTCCATGTGTCACTCTTAATTCAAACGGAATGGATCCAGTGGCAGTATTCTACAAGTTAATAAGAGACCAATATATTCTTTTTTCCATGTTGACAATTAAGCGAAGTTCCCCATATATGTTGCTTCCTGACCACAAAATTAAGCGAAGTTCCCCATATATTTTTTCTATATCCTTGTGTGGAACTGAGGAAGGTGCACTTGTGTTGAACACCCTCTCTCTCTCTCTCTCTCTCTCGATCTCTCTCTCTCTTTCACCATGGTTTCAGCTGGAAGAGTTCCTGTTGTTGTAGGACGATTATGCATAGTCGTCCTTTTAGTTGTTGTCTTATGCTGCGGAACTTGCAATGCTAAGGATCATCATCATTGTGAAGCTTCTTCCTGTGGCAGCATCCCTAACATAAGTTACCCCTTCCGACTAAAACAGGATCCAGTCAACTGCGGTGACCGGAAATATGAACTGTCTTGTGAGAACAACCGTACACTACTCAACTTGTATTCTGGAAAATTCTATGTACAGTCAATCAATTATAATAACTACACAATCCGAGTTGTGGATCCTAATGTCGTCCATAAGGGTAACTGCTCTTCAATCCCCCGTTATTCGTTGGCAAGCTATAACTTCAGTTATCGGGATCCATATAGCATTTATCAATTCAGGAAACTTCATAATGGGACGGTCGAGTTCTCTCAACTGACAAAGCCTATAATTTTCATGACCTGTACCAAAACCCCAGTGAATTCTCCTCATCTTTATGTGGGTACTAGTCCTTGCATTATTGATGCTATGAGCAGTTCCGGTAGGCATTCGTTTGTTAAGATTGGTCATTTAAATGCCTCAGATTTGAGGGACTTGTGCCGTATAGAGGTTATGGTTATGATCACATCGCGCGCCGCTACAAAGGACAAGAACGTGTCGTACATAGACATCTACAATGAGCTGGTCTACGGGTTTGAACTTTCATTTTTGCCCAGCTACGAGAGAGATCCTATTAGGTGGAATAATCATTATTGCTACGTCGTAGTTGAAATCAACAAAGCTTATTGTGGTACGTACTTCTTTTCATGGGAAGACTCAATCTCCCTCTTTATTAGCATGCATTAGTCTCCCTCGATCTCTCTCTCTCTCTCTCCACTATTCGTTTCAGATTAAACGTGTCAAGATGTATGAGTTGATATTATTGTTGTCTTGGATGATGCAGGCACCAGGAACTTCCCCCTTCTGACTATCGTATTAGATTGTGCGAAGTCTCTCAATCTTATCGTTTTCACTTTTTTCAGTTATGCTTAATTTCCAAAACAACTTAATCAACTCTCAGTCTTAACTCTCTGTTAATTTTTTTTTTTTTTTTTTTTTTGTTACTTGCAGTGATTTTACTTATCTTTGGCTACCCTGGTGAGTTTTTTTTCCTTTTAATGTACGTGAGCGAATAATATGGCTCTTTCCAATATATAAAAATCATACAGGAGCCAAACAGTTCAGATCTCTTGTGGTAAACAATTAATTTTTATAGTTTCAAGTAGGAACAGCCTAAATTATAGTCATGATTTCCTATTTGATCCATTGCAGTAATGGCGTGGATTGCAGCAAAACCTATTCTGGGAATTCCATGTGTCATTGTACTTTTGATCTATAAATCGAAAAGGCGACACTTGTCAATGTATGGCCCTATAGAAGAATTCTTACAAAGTCACAACAACCTCATGCCAATAAGGTACTCTTACTCAAATGTCAAGACGATGACAAAAGGATTTAAGGATAAATTAGGAGAAGGAGGTTATGGCACTGTATATAGAGGAAAGCTTCGTAGCGGCCACCTTGTAGCAATTAAGATGTTGGGTAACTCCAAAGCTAATGGACAAGATTTTATCAATGAAGTTGCCACCATTGGGAGGATTCATCATGTAAATGTGGTGAAACTAATAGGTTACTGTTCTGAGGGATCAAAGCGTGCTCTTTTATACGAGTTCATGCCAAATGGGTCTCTTGATAAATACATATTTCCTAAAGAAGAGTCTATCGCCCTAAGTTGTGAAAAATCATTTGAAATTTCACTTGGAGTGGCTCATGGTATTGACTATCTACATAAAGGATGTGACATGCAAATTTTGCATTTTGATATTAAGCCTCACAACATTCTTCTTGATGAGAATTTTGTTCCAAAAATTTCTGACTTTGGACTAGCAAGATTATGCCCATTAGATGATAGCAGTTTGACTTTGACTGCAGCAAGAGGAACCATGGGATACATAGCTCCAGAATTGTTTTACAAAAATATTGGAGGTGTGTCATTCAGAGCCGACATCTATAGTTTTGGAATGTTGTTGATGGAAATTGCAGGCAAAAGAAAGAATTTGAATGCAGTTGCAGCCCATTCAAGCCAAATTTACTTTCCTTCATGGGTTTATGACCAATTCAGTGAAGGAAATGAAATAGAAATGGAAGATGCCTCAGAGGATGAAAAGAAAATGACAAAGAAGATGCTTATAGTTGCGTTATGGTGCATACAAATGAAGCCTAGTGACCGTCCTATTTCGATGCACAAAGTGGTAAACATGCTTGAAGGAGAAATTGAATGCCTTCATATGCCTGCAAAGCCTTTCCTATATCCACAAGAGAATGCAGTGGCAGTTGATGAAGACAATTCAAAAACAACATGGTCATCAACACCATCAAATGATGATGTTGAAGAGTCGATTAGTTTAATTGAAAATGCAGATGAAGAGATATGTACCACCAGTTAGTCTGTTATGTACAAGGGAATAGGCTAACATTGCCACTCTGTGCGAGGAATTGTTCTTTCCTATATGGTAGGACAAATATCAGTCATGTAATATTTGAGAGACGTAACTTTATTTTATGATTTATATAGTACGTTTGAGAAGTATTTATATAGTGCTATTGTGCAATATGTATTAGATACAAGACATCCGCACATTCGGATTCAACAATAATATTGAGGGCTTTTGGAGATTATCTTGGTGGAAATTCATCAAGAACTATTTTCAACTAGAAAGACAACTATATTTTTTTATTATGATTATTCTGACCATAAATTAAAAAAACTATTTTTGACAAATTTTGTCAAGCGAAGATACTTAGTTATTAATCATTTAAATTATTAGTCATTTAAATTAAAAAGATAAAGAAAGATTGCTGTTCATGGACTTCTTTCTTTATCTAAACATGAAACTTTTCAGGATTTGAACTTGTAACCATTCTTTCACTAGTTACCTGGAATGGTCTACTTTGGCTGGCTCCAAAAATGCACTTGAAATTGTTGTAAGACCAACATTAAAAGCTATCCAAATGTCCAAAATTTTCTCCTCTGTTCATCCTGGTTATGTGTAGCAATTTGTCTCTCCATATGTTCATACCATTACTGGTTATTTTAATTACTATTGCCTTGCTGCTTCAGTTTCCTTCCATATATAGATTGTAAATTTGAAGCATTGCATGGAAAATACTTCTTGGAAAATGTATCATGATGCTTGGAGAAAATGAGAAAAATCTGGGTTAAATAGGATGCACTCTAAAAAAGGCTTCAAAAATCTTTCAAAACACTAAAATCTCCACAACAACAACAACAACAACCGAAACAATTACAAATGCCATTAAAACCTCAACAACAACAATTTCTGAAATTTGAAATGTAGTTTTGTATGCGGAGAATCTTGGGGACTCCCGAGCAGTCGTCAACCAGAGAGTGTTTCACAGTCTGGTGGTGGCAGAACGCTTGTCCACTGATCACAATGTGGGAGTTGAGGAGGTCAGGAAGGAGATTGAAGCAGTTCAACCCGATGATCTGCATTTTTGGAAGATAAATGGCATAATTCAGGTACATTTGTGTGTTGCTACCTAAATTATGAGTATATATATATATATATATATATGGTGAATTGCAATTTGGTAATCCTAAAAATAAGTATTGTGTATGTAAGATATGCATTTAGATGGTTTTGATATGTATATATTGTCATGTATATGTATGTAGGCATTCCTTAAAGAGGGTTTATGAATATTACATTTTACTTTAGATTGGCAAAAATTATGAGGCAGGGGATCCAATCTACCGTTTAAAACCATGCATTCTTTTTCATGTCTTTATTCAAAGAAACTTATTCAACTTGCTCCTTGTATTCTTAGTTTTTTGAATAGAGCTGTGTAATCCAGGAATCGATCTCATGCTCGGCCTCCTGATCCAGCATCTCATGCAGGTTCATAGAAGTGTTTGTTTTCCATGCATTAGATGTACATGTAGACTCCCAAAATCATATAGGGAATTTACTTTTGATTTAACTCTGTGTAAATTTTTTGAGATTGCGAACATGTGGTTTCTTTCTTCTGGTGTAAAGTGTGCTGGATTTAACTTTAACTCACCTGCACTCAAACACTCAAGAATAGAAACAATAGATTGAAGAAGAGTTGCAGGGGAAGAGAAAAATTAGAGAGAGTGTTTTGGGGGCTGAACTGACGCAGCTCACACCACTTAATATTTCATATATATCAAATTACTTAGTACAGCTGCAAAGACTTGAACAACTGCAGTGATAATATATACTAGCCACACACAGAAGACTCATGTGGTTTAATATTAACCATACACCAAAAGTCAAAGTAATATTAAAATACTAAACTCTAACAAAAGGCTTAACAACTAAAATAAGGTCAGTTAAGTAAAAGGGCATTAACTTTAACACTCCCCCTTAATGCCTTGTTGCTTAGCTCCCAGAAGTCCTTTGAGGTACTGAAACTTGAATTTTGACAAGGCTTTAGTGAATATGTCTGAAACTTGATCTTCAGTTCTGCAATACTTAACCTCAATCTCATTGTCCTCCACTGCATCTCTAGTGAAGTGATGCTTGATAACTATGTGCTTGGATCGACTATGGTAGACAGGATTTTTAGTCGTAGCTATTGCAGATTTGTTATCACATAAGATTGGAGTTGCTTCTCCTTGTTTTTCACCAAAATCTTCTAGGATTCTTCTCAGCCACATTGCTTGAGAAGTTGCCAAAGATGCAGATACATACTCTGCCTCTGTACTAGACTGAGCAACAGTTTGTTGCTTCTTGGATGCCCAAGAGAATACACCTGTGCCAAAATATAATGCATATCCAGAAGTACGTGCTCTTCAAATCATCTACACTACCTCCCCAATCACTGTCACAAAATCCAAATAACTTTGGCTCAATATTTTTCTCATACCTTATATGAATTTTCTCTGAATTATGCAGATTGTCCTTGGATTGACTTTTGTTTCCAATCCTAGGAGGTTTTCTCATCAAAGATCACATCTCCATAGATCACAATCTTCTTTTTCTTAAGATTGTAGAGTCTATAGCCCTTTGTTTGATTGCTATAACCCACAAACACACATTTGTCACTTTATTCATCAAGTTTTTGTCTCAGCTCCTTTGGAACAAGAGCAAAACAAATTGTAGGGTTTTTTGCTACTCCATGCTTCACAGGGTGTCATGCCTTCCACAGCTTTTGTCGGGCATCTATTTAACACATAAATTGCAGTATGCACTGCTTCAGCACAAAAAGATTGAGGCATCCCCTTTTTCATGTAGCATAAACTTTGCCATTTCTACAATTGTCTTGTTCTTCCTCTCAGCTACTCCATTTTGTTGTGGACTGTAGCCAACAGTCAATTGCCTTTCAAGTCCTATGTCTTCATAGAATTTCCCAAACTCATTTGAGTTATATTCTCCCCCTCTGTCACTTCTTAAGACTTTTAATAGTTTTCCACATTGTCTTTCAGCCATCATTTGAAACTTTTTAAATACAACAAACACTTCTGACTTTTGTCTTAGGAAATAAACCAAAGTTTGTCTTGGGTAGTCATCTATAAAGGTAAGAAAGTACCTATTTCCAGCTTGAGTAGGAGTTTTCATAGGCCCACAAACATCTGTGTGTGCTAGTTCCAGAGGTGATTTTGCCCTCCAAGCCTTGCCTAGCTTTTGGAAATGGAACTCTATGTTGCTTTCCTAGTGCACAACCTTCACATACATCAGTCACTTCTTGTATTGTAGGTAGTCCATGCACCATTTCTTTTTGCTGTAGGTCCTTGAAGCTTTGAAAGTTCAAATGTCCTAGTCTCCTATGCCATAGCCAAGAGTTGTCCAAAACATCCACTTTCAATGCCATATGTTTTGAGTATTGAAACGATAGAGGGAAGCTTTTGTTTTTCTCCATTTTGATCTTTGTGATAGCTTAACAAGCATCTCCTTTCTCAAAAATCTTGCAGGAGTTCTCTTCAAAGTGGATATAGTATCCATGTTCAGTAAGTTGCCCAACGCTCAAGAGATTTTGTTGAAGTTCTGGAACCAGCAACACATCCTTGATGAATTTTCTGCCTTTGTCTGTTTCAATTGCAAGTGTGCCTTTTCCTCTTGCTTCCACTAATGCCCCATTTCCCATCTTAACTTGGGAGACCATTGAGGTATCAATGTCAAATAGAATTGACTTGTTTGCTGTCATGTGATTGCTGCAGCCACTGTCTAGAAACCAAACATTGTCATTGTTCTGCACCGTTGCTGCTTGACAAGCATAAGACATATTTGTTTCATTGCCCTGCTCTTCAGTGAAATTTACTTGTTGATTGCCTTTGAGCCTACAATCTTTCTGAATATGCCCAAACTTGTTGCAATTATTGCATTTAGGCTTGCCCTTCAACCAACACTCGTCTTCTGTATGACTCTTCCTGTCACATATCTTGCATTTTGTTTGAGAAGTACTAATCTCAGCATTTGTCTTTCTCTTAAAGGTATTCTTCTCTTTCCATTTTGATTTTTTTCTTTCCAATCATTTGAAAGGCACTCTCAGTAGAGTTTCAACATGTCTATCCAATATTTGATCAAAAGCTTTCATTGATCCTTTTAATTCTTGAATAGTCAATGTTAAAACCTTAGTTTCCTCAATAACACTCACAATAGAGTCATATTTTTTAGGTAAGCTAATCAAAATTCTCTCAACAATTCTTCAATCTGTAATCACTTCACCATAAGACTTCCTTTGATTGATAAGATTACTGATCCTTGGAAAGATATCATATGATAGCCCCAATTGAATAAGATGAAGAGCTCTGGCATCTTTCTTGATAGAGTCTTCTAGTAGCACCTTCTCAGCCACAGACAAGGTCTTCTCTGCATCAGGTTCTTCAAACCCAACATCTACAAATTTCCAAAGACCATGAGAGACAAAAAGAGTTCTCATCTTGACCCTCCAGTAGTCATAGTGATCACTATCAAAGATTGGAGAAGATAAGTTTCGATCGTTGTTGCTATTTGAGTTTGCCATTTTTTTTTTTTTTTGTGAGGAATTGTTTTTCCCTTTCAGATTCACAACGCCGAAACTGATATGATCAGACTAAAGCTCTGATACCAACTGTTGGATTTAACTTTAACTCACCTGCACTCAAACACTCAAGAATATAAACAATAGATTGAAGAAGAGTTTCAGGGGAAGAGAAAAATTAGAGAGAGTGTTTTGGGGGCTGAACTGACGCAGCTCACACCACTTAATATTTCATATATTGTTGTAAAAGTATGTGAAAATTAGGGTTTGTGGAAGAGAGGAGGCAGAGAGAATATGATCAGTCTATCTTATTCATGTTATAAATATCCTTATATAGAAGTAGGGTTTACTAGGTTTTGTATATTTACTAGTATGCCCCTACAACTAATTACAGGGATAGCCACATAAAACAATATATTTACAACACTCCCCCTTGGATATTCCATGTCATTAGTGTTGTCTCTGCTATGCGCTTCTAAGTTGCCTCGTTAAAACCTTGCCAAGTAATAAAAACCCTGTGGGAACAAAAACAACCCTGGTCGAAGGAAAAAGAGTGCAACGCGCGTGAGTGTAGAGTAGTCGCATCAGAACCTCGAAAGTAGGTGAAGTCATATCTTCTGGATCATGAGCAGATAGTATGTCTATGGGAGCGGGGTGCATTAGAGTTGCTACACCAAAACCTTGCCCGGTAAACCCAATGGGAAAAACCCGTGGTCGAAGGGAAAAGATGAGCAAATGCATATATATCAGATCAACACATCTTCAGGATGTAGTATGAGTAGGGTGACCATGCCAAGATGTGCCTCATTAAAACCTTGCCAGGTAACAAAACCCAGTGGGACAAAATAACCCTGGACGAAGGACAAAAGAGTACACGATGGTCAAGCGAGTATGCTTCGGGATACTCCCCCTAATGTCGACTCCCCCTGAAGACTACATATTAGGTAAATCAGCCAATCTACGCAACCCAATACCTCAAACATGCATCAAGAACGTGGACTTTGACAGTGACTTGGTAAAGAGGTCTGCATGGTTGTCTTGAGATCGGATCTGCTTGACTTCAATCATCTGATGCTCTTGTTGCTGTTGACTGAAGAAGAACTTCGGTACAATATGCTTGGTGTTGTCTCCTTTGATGAAATCTGTCTTCATCTGCTGGATGCAAGCGGCATTATCCTCATAGATAATCGTTGGTTCATCAGTGGTGGAATTCAGCCCACACGTAGTTCGAACATGCTTGGAAACTGCTCTTAGCCATATACATTCACGAACTGCTTCGTGAAGGGCTAGAATCTCAGCATGATTCGAAGAGGTAGCAACAAAGGTCTGTTTCGTAGACCTCCAAGATATTGTTGTATTCTCAATGGTAAAGACATAACCAGTTTGAGAACGCGCCTTATGCGGGTCTGATAGATACCCTGCGTCAGCATATCCAAAAAGGCGGGCATCATTCCGAGGATCGAGGGGGTTCGATCCATTCCTTGATGCATAGGGATAGAATAAGCCCATATCCGTCGTACCTCTAAGGTAGCGGAAAATGTCTTTTATGCCATTCCAGTGGCGGCGTGTTGGCGCAGAGCTACATCTAGCTAACAAGTTCACAGCGAATGAGATGTCCGGTCTAGTAAATTGAGACAAGTACAATAATGCGCCTATTGTACTTAGATATGGGACTTCTGGTGCCAATATCTCTTCGTTATCATCTGCGGGACGAAACGGATCCTTCTTAGGATTTAGACTACGGACGATCATGGGCGTGCTAGAAGGCTTCGCTTTATCCTCATTAAAGCGCCTTAACATCTTCTGGATGTAATTCGATTGATGGACTAAAATTCCATCTGCACGGTGCTCGAGCTCCAGGCCGAGACAGAAATTCGTTCTCCCAAGATCTTTCATCTCGAATTTCAACTTCAGGTGTTTAGTTGTTTCCTTGATCTCTTCAGAAGTACCAATTAGATTCATGTCATCGACATAAACAACTACAATAGTAAAACCGGAACTTGTTCTTAATAAACACGCAAGGGCATAGAACATTATTCACATATCCCATCTCGATCAAATACTCACTTTAGACGGTTATACCACCTCCGTCCGGATTGTTTCAATCCATAAAGTGAACGCCTCAAACTAATGGAGAGCGTGTTCCGTGGTCTGGAACTATTTGCATCGAGTGTCTTAAGTCCTACGGGAACTTTCATATATATCTCTGTATCAAGATCCCCATAGAGATAAGCAGTGACCACATCCATAAGCTGCATACTCAGTTTTTCGGAAACTACCAAACTGATAAGGTAGTGGAACGTTATGACGTCCATTACGGGAGAATACTCTTCCTCGTAATCAATCCCAGGGCGTTGAGAAAATCCTTGCGCCACTAGACGAGCCTTGTATCTCACAATCTCGTTTTTCTCATTACGCTTCCTTACAAATACCCATTTAAATTCTACAGGTTTAACATGGGGAAGGTGTAGGAACGACAGGCCCAAACACCTTTCTCTTTGTCAAGGAATCTAATTCGACCTGGATTGCTTCTTTCCATTTTGGCCAGTCGTCTCGACGTTGACATTCATCAACGGAGTGAGGTTCGATGTCATCGCTAGTTATGATTTCGGTAGCTACCGCGAATACAAATATATCATCGATGATAATCTCTTTTCGATTCCAGAGCTCACTTAAGCATGCATAATTTATAGAGATCTCTATGTTCTCGGGAGTAGGTTCTAACGTTGGAGCGTCCCCCAACGCCGTCTCTTCTGGGACGGACCCATAATCCGGAACTATTTCGTGAGATGGATCGATTGAGATCGCGATGTCAAGGGGACTCGTTTGTGCCAAATGTATCCTCTTCCAGGGATAAGAGTCCATCGAACCTAGTGGTCAACCTCACTTCTGGGCAGGGACATATGACTGGTTAGCCACTATTGCTGTACCTCGTCCATCTGGGACGACACGTCCTCCTGGGACGACACGTCCTTCGGGGACGAATATCCTTGCAGGCACGTTTGCAGCAGGTATATGTGATCTCGTCACTTTAGCTAGATCAGAGAATGCTTCTGGCATATTATGTGTTATACTCTGTAGATCTAGAATTCTCCGCACTTCGCTATCACATTGTGCGGTTCAGGGATCGAGATGAGACATAGTGGGGACATTCCACGTCAATTCACGTTGTTCTTCTGGAACGGTGACGTTCTTATCTCCCCCTAACGGCGGGAAGACTGTCTCATCAAAGTGACAATCCGCAAATCTGGCGGTAAAGAGATCGCCTGTCAAGGGCTCTAAAAAGCATATAATGGATGGGGATTCATAACCGACATATATGCCCATCGTTCGTTGAGGACCTATTTCGGTACGTTGTAGCGGCGCAACTGGCACGTAAATTGCATACCCAAATACGCGTAAGTACGAAACGTCAGGTTCGTACCCAGTCACCAGCTGTAACGCGGAGTAAGGTTGGGTAGCAGTGGGCCTCAACCGGACCAACATGGCTGCATGCAAGATTGCATAGCCCCACGCAGAAATTGGAAGCTTGGTGCGCATAACCAAGGTTCGTGCGATCATTTGTAATCTTTTAATGAACGCTTCTGCGAGACCATTCTGGGTGTGAACATGGGGAACTCGATGTTCAGCATTAATCCCAAGGGGCATGCAATAATCATCGAAAGTTTTCGATGTAAACTCTCCGGCATTATCAAATCTTCTGGACTTTATAGGATAATCCGTGTGGTGAGCCTTCTGGGCGAGAAGTTTAGCAAAAGCAGCGTTTCTTGTGGACAATAGTGTAACATGTGATCACTTTGTCGATGCATCAACCAAAACCATGAAATATTTAAATGGTCCGCATGGTGGTTGGATAAGTCCACAAATATTCCCTTGTATCATTTGCAGGAAAAGGATGGAGTCTTTACCAGTCTTTGCATATGATGGTCTAGTATTCAACTTTCTGAGCGAGCAAGTTTGGCATAATGTGTCACTAAACACAAGATCCTTATTAGTAAGGGGATGCCCGTGTGATGAATTGAGGATACGGCGCATCATACTTTGACCTGGGTATCCCAACCGGTCATGCCATAGAAAGAAACTGCTCAAATTGGTTAACTTCTGGTTAACTATGTGATTTGCCTCAATCGATCTAATGGTGGTCATATAGAGACCGCTCGATAGGCATTTCAATTTCTCCAATGTACGCTTCTGGCCATACAAATTGGAGGTTATGCAAAGATATTCCACTCCATCTTCCTCAGTGGTTTCAACGTGATAACCGTTGGCTCGAATATCCTTATAACTCAACAACGTTCTTCTGGAACTTGGAGAATATAAGGCCTCATTAATGGTAATTCAGTACCATTGGACAACATAAAAATGGGCTTTGCCATGGCCCTCTATCAGGTTGGATTGGCCTGATATGGTTGTCACAGAGGTATGAGTAAGCAATAAGTTTGAAAAATACTTCCGATCTTGAAGTATGGTGTGCGTAGTAGCACTGTCTGCCAGACAACAAACTTCCCCACTAAACATGCTTATTCATAAATTTAATTCAATAGATCACATGTATGAAAATAACTTGATTGAATTAAATAATATTCGAGCATAACCAAATTTTCAAAACAAATAATCCAAATCATAAATCACCAAAATAATCCGAATAAGAAAAACATTATTCAGAAAATAAATACGGCACAAGCGCCGATCATATCCATGTCATCGAGTTTCTAGTCCTCGAAGTGTCCAGTAGCAGTCTGGAAATCAGTGACCTCTAAGGTGGTATCCATAGGAAATGATCCCTCAATGAGGTTGGTCTCTCGAGTTCCGCGACTGGCATGATACTCATTTACAGCTTGCGCTGATGCACGGCAGGTGCGGGACCAGTGATCAGTTCCTCCACATCGGTAACAGAGATCATTCTGATTCTGATTCTGGTCGCGACGGACTGGACCAGTGTTCCTCTCATTTCGAGTTCTTAGGGCCGAGGGACCGTGGTTTCTACCACGTGGGCCATGGCCACATTGGCCTCCGTCATACAGGCCATTCCTCTGAGAACCTTTCCTTCCATATCTCGGGCGGTCAGACTTTGTGCCCTTTCCATGACCTCGGTATCCTCTTTCGCGGTTTGAATCGCGATAAGTAACAGCGTTTGCTTCAGGCAATGGTGCTGCTTTAGTACCGACAGGTCGGGCTTGATCATTTCTCATTAATAAGTTGTTGTTCTTTTCAGCGAACAATAAAATAGTGATCAATGCCGAGAACTTAGTAAAATTCATCTCCCTGTATTGTTACTGCAGGACCAAACAGGAGGTAGGGAAGGTGGAGAAAGTCTTCTCCAATAGGTCAGCTTCAGTGAGCTTCTCCCCACAAAATTTAGGGAGTGACCGGATCCGGCAGATCTCCGAATTATACTCATTCACGGATTTGAAATCCTGGAAACGGATGTTCTGCCAATCATATCTTGCTTCAGGCAAGAAAATGGTCTTCTGATGGTCAAACCGCTCTTCCAGAGCAACCCAAAGAGCTCGTGGATCCTCTTCAGCGAGGTACTCAACTTGGAGTGCTTCCTTCATATGTTTCCTAATGAAGATCATGGCACTTTCCTTAAGGGACTCTGCGACAACATTGTCAGCATTAATTGTCGACCTCATCTTCTTGGCAGTCAAATGAAGCTTAACATATTGAGTCCACTTTAGATAGTTTCTTCCGGAAACTTCCAAAACCACAAAATCAAGCTTATTGAGATTTGACATTCTTTGGTTGAAAGGAACAAATAACCATAATTAATGCTTTGGGCAATAACATCCATAAGCAACAAATAAGAACTTCAAGTTCTATAACATGGTATAGACATGTAAAATCTACTGGTTTTATCATGTATGGTGAATTTTATAAAGGAAACTTCAGGTTCCATATATGGCATTATTGAAACTACAAGTTCAATATTTATGTATGAACTACTGGTTCATTAATTACCTGCAATTTCTACACATATATTCTAGTGCAAAAATTTAAACAAGTAAAATATTCATATACCCAAGTAGAACAGAAAAATATCACAAAATTATTTGAATAAAAGTTTCTGACATTTAGGGTATATATATTAAATGGTTTGCATACTAACAATAAACCATCAACAGCACAGTGGTTAAGGTGCAAGGTGGTGCACAAGAGGTCCTAGGTTCAAATCTCAGGCATGGCAAGAATTAACATTTCCTTTTTACAAAGTTTCAGGAGGTTCGCCATGTGTCAGCGTGGGATTGGCGCTGACGTGGCAGCTTGGTGGCGCATGCGTGGAGCTGACATGGCGCCTGCGTGGCGACTGACGTGGCTGCCTGCGTGGCAGTGACGTGGCGGGCCTGGGCTGCTGGCCAGTTGGGCCGTGGGCCTGGTGGGCAGCAAGGCTGCTGGCCTGCTGGGCTGGCAGCAGATTGATTGGGCTGCAGCAAGGCCTGCTGGGCTGCTGCAAGGCTACAAGGCCTGCTGGGCTGCAAGGCAGCAGCAAGGCTGGCTGCGCGATAGAGGGCCTGCTGCGCGAGGCTACTGCGATGGCAGCGAGGCTGCGCCTGCGTGGGCTGCCTAGTGGGCAGCGAGGGGCTGCTGGCTGGCTGCTGGCAGCACAGGAGGTGGTGTGCTACGCGCGCGAGGGACTGCTGCAGGCAGCAAGGCTGCTGCGGGCAGCGAGGGCAGCAAGGCTGCTGCGGGCAGCGAGGGCAGCAAGGCTGCTGCAGGCAGCGAGGGCAGCGAGGGCAGCAAGGCTGCTGCGGGCTGCTGCAGGCAGCGAGGGCAGCAAGGCTGCTGCGGGCTGCTGCAGGCAGCGGGAGTTGGAAGCGCGGGGCTGCTGCTCGGGGTGGTTTCCCGATCACCCAAAAATTCTTCCTCTTTTTATTTTAATCATTCAATCCAAGAAAGCATGTATAAAATATATAAACCCACATAAATCAATCACATAAATCTAGGGTTCATGCTTCATGAGGATTTTTCAATCAATCAAGGTTAAATAACCATGAACATAAAATTATTTTATAAAACCTACTTGGTTGAAGAACAAATTGAAGGATGATCCTCTTTCGTTTATCGATCCACAATCCACAATCCAAAGAGCTTCTCGTGCTTGATTGATTGAAGAACGGATTGAATGATGATCCTCTTTTGTTTGGCGATCCACAATCCAAAGAGCTTTTCGTGCTGATAACGTGTTGTAAAAGTATGTGAAAATTAGGGTTTGTGGAAGAGAGGAGGCAGAGAGAATATGATCAGTCTATCTTATTCATGTTATAAATATCCTTATATAGAAGTAGGGTTTACTAGGTTTTGTATATTTACTAGTATGCCCCTACAACTAATTACAGGGATAGCCACATAAAACAATATATTTACAACATATATATCAAATTACTTAGTACAGCTGCAAAGACTTGAACACTGCAGTGATAATATATACCAGCTACACACAAAAGACTCATATTGCTTAATATTTTTATGGCCAGGACTCATGTGGCTTAATATTAACCATACACCAAAAGTCAAAGTAATATTAAAATACTAAACTCTAACAAAAGCTTAACAACTAAAATAAGGTCAGTTAAGTAAAAGTGCATTAACTTTAGAACAATATTTGAGTCACCCTGTGGGGTACCTCAAGGTCACCCTACTCCTTCAAATTTTGATTTTGACAATACCGGCGCATAATCGGAACTGTTTACTTTTTAGATAACCTATTATAGATCTTCTTTACAAAAAATTAACTCAATCAAAAATCGTTTAGTTATATAACTGTTGTCGATTAAATAAAAAAAATCAACAGTTTGGTAAAAAAATCATTGTTTAATTGAAAACCATTTATTTTTTCTATTTAATTAACAACAGTTATATAATCAAATGATTTTCGATTGATTTGATTTTTTGCAGAGATGATCTTTAATATGTTATCTAAAAAGTGAACGGTTCTGATCATACATCGACATTGCTAAAATTAAAATTTGAGGGGATGGGGTGACCTTGGGGTACCCCCAAGGGGTGACCCAAGTATTGTTCTTAACTTTAACAAAGTGTTGGAATTATATGCCTCAGTTCGGTCGTTTGTACCAAATGAGTTATATGTAATGGAGGATGCCAGTCTAAAAGTTCTTTCAATTTTAAGTAATTACAGTGAAGCCACAAGGAAAATACATTGAACTGGTTGTATTGAAGATGCAAAAGCTTGGAAATGGATTGCTGATGGAGCAAATAGGATCATATGCCTTCTTATTCTTTGGTCATTGGTCAAAAGCTTGCCTTATAGGTGAGAAAATCCAAAGGAAATACCTGACTTTATGGGAAATTCTGACTTTCCATATACAAGACAAACTGTTGTCATGAAATTCGTTGACAAAGAGGGGTGTAGTGTATATAGATTTATAAAGACTTTTGTAGATTTTTTTTAAGAGATAGACTTTTACAGAATTTACAAATTTTCACTGAGTTCTACAGAATCTATAGAAATCCTTAAAAATCTGTAGGGAAGAGGTTGGATTTATAATGACTTTGAAATACACATCAAAGTCTTTCAAAATCTATTAAAATCCATCATTAAATGAATTCCATAAAAGTCAATGACTTTTTAAATACACATAGATTTTTACAGACTTTTTAAAAGTCTTTAAAAGTCTTAATTGAATATCACATGACTTTTATAGATTTCTTAAAATTCTTAATTAAATACATATATAGATTTTTATGGACATTTTTAAAGTCTTTAAAAGTCTTAATTGAATACCACATAATTTTTAAACTCCACAAAAGTCTTTTAAAATCTATATACAATACACCCCACTAAGTAAGCACTTTTCATACAAGCAGATTTCCAACCCACCCTTTGTTAATTTAGCAAGGACAACCTTCTTCATACCCAACACACCAAATGGGGTTTGTTAATCTCCCTAAAATTCCCCCCAGGAAATTCATGTTCACCTTATTAATTTATATATGTTTGTAACAGACTTTTAAGGGATGCCACCTGGCATTGATCCACAAAGACTCTAGCCCAATGAGAAAGGTTGGACAGTCGTAGGCCCAATTCAATGGCCCATCATGTGCAAGCCCAGGATGGCCTAAGTGAACGAAAGCACCCCGGCGAACAACCCTTTCAGCTATATCATGCATTCAGGGTTAATGGAGCATAAGGCCAGTAATGCAATGTCAGGTGGACTCATAAAGCAATCAAAAATTGGGTTGTAGCTGTCAAGGGGATAAGTACCAGAATCCTAGGTTTGTTCAAAGCCATACACGTGTCAACTATCCAAGGGATGACTACCTATGGTTTTGGGAGACAACACACAAAACCCAGATCTATTTCTAAAAATTCTCTATCAAATGACTTGATCATTCATTTTTTTTTGCTCGTTACGCTTGCGTTAATTTTAATGTGTTGCTCTCATTTCTTTTATTGCAACCTTTTGTTCTTCCATATTTAATAGCTTTATTTACTACTCTCTTCTTGTATTTATTTCTGGAATTTAAAGTATTCTCATTTGGAAATTGAGAATTAATCAAGGAAGTATTTATTTTCTCAATCATTGAGTATTTACTATCAGCCAATTTTCCTTTCTTTGCTTGAATCTTATAATTTATATCCATGACTTGTGATTCCAATGGGCACTTTTGTCGGATCTGGATCCTAAGATAGTTAATTTCTGAAATTTTTTGTTTATTTATTTACTTACCTTATTTAATCACTCGCTGAGAGCAACATGAACACATCTTGAAACAAATAAGTTTAGCACTTTAGAACCTTTAGCACTCAAGTCCTAGAATGCCCAGGCATAAAATAATTAGCACAATCGTTTGATCCAATTCACTGTTACTTTATTTTCTATTTCATTTTTAAACTGTTCCAAATACATTATTACTTGGTGGCACGCCCTTTAGCCTCAAACTAACTAAGTGATATAGATACAATCTTAGCCCAATCCTTGAGTGAAACATTTTTGTCCATAACAATATCATACATTTTGGTTCAATATATAGGAAATGGGAAATCTGTCAATGGAAATATCTGAAACATTTGGTGGCTCTAGTCCCGGGCAATAAGGCATGGGATTGGATCATATTGATGAATACCTGGTTCCCCATGAACCGATGGGTAATTCTTTGGGCTTATTGAAAGGGTTAGCCCCTTTTAATTCATGTTAAGCTTTTTGACCCCCTTGGTCCAAAACTTACTTTTATATCTCTTTTGTATTTTCAGTGACTAAAATATTCTTCTATATATATACTTTATAGACCGGGAACTCCACCAGTAGAACAGAACGTCCACCTTCTTTAATTCTCTCTCTTCCTAATCTCATCTCTCTCTCTCTCTCTCTCTCTCTCTCTCTCCCTCCTTGATCGAAGGCTGCTGCTAGGAACCCATGGCTTAAAGCAATTGAAGATCTATTTCGATATAGATAGATCATTGATCTTTGACATAGTAGAAAAAGAAGAAAAGATCTTCGCTACTTTCGATGTGATTGAATATATCGATCTATTTTGATATGCAATGTTCTATACCTTTGCCATCAAGATTTATTAATTTTAACCTTTTTATTATGACTTATGAGAAAATAATTGGATCTATTAAATTGATGGGATATGATTTAATCAATCCATTCATAATAATCATGTTGATATGCAATATTCTATACCTTTGTCATCAAGATATATTAATTTTAACCTTTTTATTATGACTTATGAGATAATCGCTTGGGCAATTCGTTTGAGCAAGATTGATATTTGAAAGATCTGCAATAGATCATTGATTTGATTAATGAGTGAGCCATCACAGCTAGCGAATATACAATCCAGTGTGTCCAAATAGATCAATCCTCTCCCTTCATTTGTGTCGACCAAAAATTCCACCGAAAAAACTTTACGTGTCGACCAGAAAGTTCACCAAAAAATCGTGTCCACAGAAAATTCCACCGCATTGTGTCGACCATCAATCGCATCTTCTTCTTCTCCATTGAATCCAAATTTGGTTTTGGGCGAGCAGTGGGCGGTGAGCGGTGAGCGGTGGGTTGATTAAAAACACATTCATCAATTTTTTTCCCCTTATTTTACGATGGGTTGATTAAAAACTCATTCATCAATTTGTGGGTACGTTGATTAAAAGCAATATGGGGATCGATTAACAATAAACTAGCTAGGATCAATTGCTTGCTTTATCATATTTATTTGTAGTAATTACATTAATAGATCTCTTTGCATCTGTTAAAATTAATATATCTTGATAGCAGATCTTTTTGAAAATTAATTTGTGTTAAAATCCAGATCTTTTTCTTCTTCTTCATCATTCTCCAGATTTTCTTCTTCCCAGATTTTTTAGTTCAATTAAGATCTATTTTGTTGCAGCCTTTTTGTTTAAAATTAACAAACAAAATGATGAAAGAGAAGAAACACTAAGAGAGGTTTGCAGAAAATCTTCAATTCTCCTGATTTTTTTATGAGCAAATTATCCGTAAGTTCCTCAATTATACACTGATTTTCAACTTAGTATCCCAACTTTGAAAACTTGACAAAAAGTACCTTAACTTTCATTTTGTGTCAAAATAGTACCTCCGTTAGTTTTTCTGTCAAATAAACCGTTATCTGCTGACGTGGCAAAAGTATTTTTGTCTTTTTTCCCACATTTAAAAGATAATAATATTTTTAAAAGAGCAAATTACAATTTAGTACCTTAACTATACACTGACTTTTAACTTAGTACCCCAACTTTGAAAACCTGACAAAAAAGTACCTCAACTTTCATTTTGTGTCAAAATAGTATCTCCGTTAGTTTTTTTGTCAAATGAACCGTTATCTGCTGACATGGCAGAGGTATTTTTGTTTTTTTCCATACATTTAAAAGATAATATTATTTTAAAAAACTTTTTGATAAACAAATTTCTTAAAAAAATTAAAATAAAAAAATTTCTTAAAATAAAAACCTTTCCCCCTCCCCCTTCCCCAACCTTGCCCCATACAGCATCACCCCTCAGCCCCAGCCTCGTCCCCCTCCCTTCCCCTCCCCTACCCCAGCCAGCCCCCACACCAGCCCCTCTCCCTGCCCGACCCACCCTCTCCCCCTACCCCAGTCCCGTCGCACCCAACCCTATCGCACCCCCTTCCCCCAGCCAGCCCCTCTCCTTGCCCGACCCACCCTCTCCCTCCTACCCCAGCCCTCCCCCACCCATCCTCTCCCCTTCCCGCCCCCACCCATCCCCTCCCCTCCCCTCCCCTCCCCTCCCCTACCCATCCTCCCACCACTCCCTGCCTAACCCACCCTCTGCCCCCCACCCCAGCCCTCACCCATCCTCCCACCTCTCCCTGCCCAACCCACTCTCTCACCCCACCCCAGCCCCCACCCATCCTCCCACCTCTCCCTGCTCGACCCACCCTCAGTCCCGTCGCACCCCTCCCCCCAACCCCCAGCCCCTCCCCGACCCACCCCAACCCCAACCCAGCCCCCTCATTCCCCCTTACCCAACCCCGACCCTCCTTACCCATCCCCCAAAATTTTTTTAATTTTAAAAGTTTTAACTTTTTAAGATTTTTTTTTATTCAAAAGTTTTTAAAAATATTATTATCTTTTAAATGTGAGGAAAAAGACGAAAATACCACTGTCACGTCAACAGATAACGGTTCATTTGACAGAAAAACTAATGGAGGTACTATTTTGACACAAAATAAAAGTTAAGATATTTTTTGTCAAGTTTTCAAAGTTGGGGTACTAAGTTGAAAATTAGTGTATAATTGAAGTATTTACGGGTAATTTGCTCTTTTTTTATTTTCTTGCAGCCTTCGATCAAGGAGAGAAGGAGAGAGAGAGAGAGAGAGAGAGAGAGAGAGAGAGAAATTATAGTACAAAAATTTGAGTTTTTATATAAGGGGCGTTATGGACATTTAACATTAAAAAAGCTATTAAAGTAAATTTTGGGCCTAAGGGGCTAAGGGGTCAAAAAGCTTAACAGTGATTAAATTGGACTATTTAATTAAATTATCCTAACACTTTTAGCATTTCTTGATATTATGAGTTGTTATTTATTAATTTTTTTGTAGATTTTTTTGAAAATATATAAATATTGGGGTCACGCATTGTAAGTTTTTTTTTTTTTTTTATTAATGAAATATCTTTTACCGGTGATGACTAATTCATCAAATATTCTCTCTATTTCCCTCTTTTCCTAAGAGCTTTGACTACAATATTACACAAGAGTCCTCTCACTGTCAAATCTCAAGAGTTCTCCGTAGCCTTTCTTTTTTCACATTTTTCAAGGAATCAAACAATAAAACTAAATTAGAACCCCAGTGTTATAATGACTTTTCTTTTCCAAATGAAAGGACCCAGTTGCAGTATTCTACAAGTTAAGACAAATAAATTATCTTTTTCCATATTGAAAATTAAATCTGCACGCATTGTTCCTTCCTCACCACAAAATATTTTTTCTATATCCTTGTGTGGAACTGAGGAAGCTGCACTTGTGTTCCCTAGCCTCTCTCAACTTTCATCTTGTGTCAAAATAGTATCTCCGTTAGTTTTTCTGTCAAATAAACCGTTATCTGCTGACGTGGCAGAGGTATTTTCGTCTTTTTTCCCCACATTTAAAAGATAATAATATTTTTAAAAACTTTTTAATAAACAAATTTCTTAAAGAAATTAAGACTTTTAAAATTAAAAAACTTTTTAATAGTTTTATATAAGGGGTGTTATGGACATTTCACATTAAAAAGAGCTATTAAAGTAAATTTTGGGCCTAAGGGGCTAAGGGGTCAAAAAAGCTTAACAGTGATCAAATTGGACTATTTAATTAAATTATCCTAACACTTTTAACATTTCTTGATATTATGAGTTGTTATTTTTTTTTTTTTTTAGATTTTTTTGAGAATATATAAATATTGGGGGTCACGCATTGTAAGTTTTTTTGTTTTTATTAATGAAATATCTTTTAGTGGTGAATTGGTGATGACTAATTCATCAAATATTCTCTCTATTTCCCTCTTTTCCTATTTTGGTGTTCATCACATATGTACTTCCTGAGAGCTTTGACTACAATATTACACAAGAGTCCTCTCACTGTCAAATCTCAAGAGTTCTCCGTAGCCTTTCTTTTTTCACATTTTTCAAGGAATCAAACAATAAAACTAAATTAGAACCCCAGTGTTATAATGACTTTTCTTTTCCAAATGAAAGGACCCAGTTGCAGTATTCTACAAGTTAAGACAAATAGATTATCTTTTTCCATATTGAAAATTAAATCTGCACGCACGTTGTTCCTTCCTCACCACAAAATATTTATATCCTTGTGTGGAACTGAGGAAACTGCACTTGTGTTGAACACCCTCACCATGGTTGCAGCTGGAAGAGTTCCTGTTGTTGTAGGACGATTATGCATGGTCGTCCTTGTAGTTGTTGTCTTATGCTGTGGAACTTGCAATGCTAAGGATCATCATCATTGTGAAGCTTCTTCCTGTGGCAACATCCGTAACATAAGTTACCCTTTCCGACTAAAACAGGATCCAGTCAACTGCGGTGACCCGAAGTATGAACTGTCTTGTGAGAACGACCGCACAGTACTACACTTGTATTCTGGAATTTTCTATGTACAGTCAATCAATTATGATAACTGCACAATCCGAGTTGCGGATGCCAATCTTCAAAAGGGTAACTGCTCTTCACTCCCTCGTTATTCGCTCTCAAACTTTAACTTCAGTTTTCTGCGGGATGATCCATATCGCATTTATGAATTGTCAAAGCCTGTAATTTTCATAAGCTGTACTGAAACGCCAGTGAATTCGCCTTTCTATGTGGATACTGCTCCTTGCATCAATGATTCTATGAGTAGTTCAAGTTCTGTTTCATCCCATTCCAGTGGCCATTCTTTCGTTAAGGTTGGCCATTTAAATGTCTCGGAATTGAGGGATTCGTGCCGTATAGAGCTTATGGTTTTGATCACAAATCGCCCCGGTACAAAGAATATGAACCTTTATTCCTACATAGACATCCATAATGAGCTGCTCTATGGATTTGAACTTGCATGGTTACATGGTATAAAATGCTACTCTCTCTCCCTCTTTGCATTTATTTGATCGAATTCAGACATGTCAAGATGAGTTGATATTAATTATTATGTCTTTCATCATGCAGAACATTCTCTTCCTGTTTTCTGGTATCTAACAAGTGAGGACTCTCTTATCTTATAATTTTCATTTTATTTAGTTACTCGTACGGCTCTCGATTGTGTGAGGATCGTTTTCATTTGTTTTTTCAGTGATCCAATATTCCTGCCCAAAATATCTAAATCAACTTTTTTTTAACTCTCTGTATTTTGTTTTTTTTTTTTTTTTTTCGTTTCTTGCAGTTTCCCTTCAGATAGTTTTCTTAACAGGTGAGTTTCAGGTTATATAGTTTGCATGATGTGATAAAATAATTTGGCTCTTTCCACGAGATGAAAATCACATACATGGTCTAATATAAAAAACACAGTTTCAAATAGCCGCATCAAAAAAATAGTAAAATACAGTTGTCATAATTTTTTATTTTTTTTATTTCCTTTACAGTAATGGCGTGGGTTGCAATAAAACCTGTAATCGGGATTCCATGTGTGATTGTGCTTCTAATCTATAAATTGAAGAGGCGACACTTATCAATGTATGGCCTTATTGAAGAATTTTTACAAAGTCACAACAACCTCATGCCAATAAGGTACTCGTACTCACATATCAAGAAAATGACAAAAGGATTCAAGGAAAAATTGGGTGAAGGAGGTTATGGCTCTGTATATAGAGGAAAGCTTCGAAGCGGCCGCTTTGTAGCAATTAAGATGTTGGATAAGTCTAAAGCTAATGGGCAAGATTTTATCAATGAAGTTGCCACGATTGGAAGGATACATCATGTGAACGTGGTGCAACTAATTGGCTATTGTGCTGAGGGATCAAAGCGTGCTCTTGTATACGAGTTTATGTCAAATGGATCTCTTGATAAATACCTATTTTCTAAAGAAGGACCCACCTCCTTGAGTTGCAAGAAATCATTTGAAATTTCCCTAGGAGTGGCATGTGGTATTGACTATCTACATAAAGGATGTGACATGCAAATTTTGCATTTTGATATCAAGCCTCACAACATTCTTCTTGATGAGAATTTTGTTCCAAAAATTTCTGACTTTGGACTAGCAAGATTATGCCCATTAGATGATAGCAGTTTGACTTTGACTGCAGCAAGAGGAACCATGGGATACATAGCTCCAGAATTGTTTTACAAAAATATTGGAGGTGTGTCATTCAGAGCCGACATCTATAGTTTTGGAATGTTGTTAATGGAAATTGCAGGCAAAAGAAAGAATTTGAACGCAGTTGCAGCCCATTCAAGCCAAATTTACTTTCCTTCGTGGGTTTATGACCAATTCAGTGAAGGAAATGAAATAGAAATCGAAGATGCCACAGAGGATGAAAATAAAATGACAAAGAAGATGCTTATAGTTGCGTTATGGTGCATACAAATGAAGCCTAGTGACCGTCCTATTTCTATGCACAAAGTGGTAAAGATGCTTGAAGGAGAAATTGAATGCCTTCATATGCCTCCAAAGCCTTTCCTATATCCACAAGAGAATGCAGTGGCAGTTGATGAAGACAATTCAAAAACAACATAGTCATCAACATCAAATGATGATGTTGAAGAGTCGATTATTTTAATTGAAAAAGCAGGTGAAGAGATATGTACCACTAGTTAGTCTGTTATGTACAAGGGAAAGCTAACATTGCCACTCTGTGCGAGGAATTGTTCTTTCCTATTTGGTAGGACAAATATTAAAATTTGTAATATTTAAGAGTAACTTTATTCTATGATTTCTATAATACGTTTGAGAAGTGTTTATATAGTGCTATTATGCAATATGCATTAGTTACAAGACAATCCACACGTTGGGATTGAAACAATAATATGAACGTGGATTTGCTCACCCAAAAAAGAAATGTGGATATGCATGCAGTACGATACTTTTGCCTTATGTTATGCAATGTCTTTTGCCATATTTAACTTCAGAATGTCATGTGGCACCAGATGTGCATAGATAATGGAGAAATTGATTTTTTTTAATGATTTTAGGATAAAGTGTTTATTGGAGAATTAAATTTGGGAACTAAAGTCTCAAAAAATTTAATCTAAGGACAAACTGTCAATCATGGTATGGTTTAGAGGAGATATTTGTAATTAATCCTAAATATAATTGGTATCTTAGTATCCTAAATATATGTGTCGTTTCAAAAGGAAATATGTGAGCAAACTTGGATGAATTTGGAGAAATTCTAAACTCTCCTTGTCAAGCAATACAATATCCATCACTTGTCTCAATATAGGTCCTTAAGGTATGCACTTCTGTGTCATTATTCGTACTAAGCCCACAAGGAGTCTGCCGAAATTTCCTTTGATGCAAAGAAACTCAATCAGCCATGGAAGAATCAAGAATGTCATGCACACAGAACAATTCCCACTCAATCAGACATCATTGCAGTCATTCCATCCCCATCGAATTTCATTGAATTTACGGAAATCATTAATAACCCATAAAGAGGTCAGAATATAAATTAGAAAGCCCCACAGAACTATTACCTTCCACAAGGGAACTACTTGTACTAAAGTCTACAAAATAATAAATTAAAAAGGAAAACCGGCAATCCACCACTATCCCAGGGTGCCATATTCTTCATACACTGATCAAAGAGTCAAGTGCAGAGACTAACCTCTCTGCCATTGTCAGGAAAAGCTACCTCTGGACTGGATGTTAGCAAATGCAAGGATAGTAACATTTGATCGGAAAAGAAATTCCAAGTCCTCATTGGGACAAGTGCATAGGCCATTTCATCTCCAATGAATAGGTCACTACTCCAGCTTTTGTACACTTTTATTTAAGTTTCCTTCAACAGCTTCCCATTGATCTTGATCTCAGTAGCTTATTTTGGGACAATAAGCCTCCACCAACTGGAATTTAGCCCTCTTCATCGTAGTCCTCCTCATCCTCATCTAGCCTTGTGCTCAGATGTGCGAGTTGAAGAGGGTCAATGGCCATTTTGTCCACATCAGAAAGAGACCATCCAGGGTATTCTTCATGTTTAGTCTCAGAAGTAGGTCCAGCTGATGAGGCTTGAGCTGCTGTTGATGAGGCTTGGGCAGCTGTTGATGAGGCTTGGGCTGCTGTTGCTGAGGCTTTTGTGTCCTCATTCTCATTTACATCGGCATTCAGGTCAAAATTTCGAACTGCTGCATCAGATTCATCAGAGGCATTGATACTTTCCTTCAATAACTCTTTTGACTCGGAAACATCATCCACCACCGCTCCAGGGCTTATATTATTTGGTTTGGTGCTGTGCTGAAGAGATGTGCAGGGTTCAGATTCAGTCTCATGGCGCAAAGTCTCTCTTTCAGTTGTTCGAACACCACGTCCACGGCCTCGTCCTCGGCCCCGGCCTCTTCCTCTGCCACTGCTGCTGCCATGGTTCAACTCAAGCTGCAGGGAAGAAGTAAAAAGAAGTTTCACCATCAGTCAAACTCTTTGCATTCCATATATATAATAATAAGTTATCAGCTCATTCAATCCAAGTAACAAGAAAGCAACACCAAAATCCGCATAACAAACTTTCTTTTTTTGATAGGCTGATAACAAACTTGTTTCAGATAGTCAGAAGATATATTCAAGTCCAGCCTCAACTCAAACATCCTAACGAAGCCAGAAAAATCGTCACAGAAAGTGTTCCGGCCATGAAATAGCACAAATAGTGAACCAGAGAAATCAGAGAGATCTCTATAACTCAAGTGATTTAACGAGCACAGAAGTTGGTTGTATGTTATGGAGACATATAAAACTTGGCATATTGTTATATGAAAAAAATTAAGAACATAAAAGGAATGACTTTTGTTGGGAGCTACTACAGTTACCATCTTGCTCCTCTTCAACTCTTCATCACTGTCAATGCATTCATCACCCGGTGGTTTCCTGACAGAACAAATACATCTCTGCCATTGTCAGGAAAAGCTACCTCTGGAATGGATGTTAGAAAATGCTAGGATAGTAACATTTGATCGGAAAAGAAATTCCAAATCCCATTGGGACAAGTGCATAGGCCATTTCATCTCCAATGAATAGGTCACTACTCCAGCTTTTGTACACTTTTATTTAAGTTTCCTTCAACAGCTTCCCATTGATCTTGATCTCAGTAGCTTATTTTGGGACAATAAGCCTCCAACTGGAATTTAGCCCACATACATTGTGTAATTTTGCACAAGATAGTTAATGTTCCAGAAGTTCACATACATTGTGTATGACAACTAACCAATAGGAATTTATAAATATAGAGCAAGCCCATATCCTTTTAATTTTTAGTTTTTTCTTTCCTTTAGGACTAAAAGCAAGACCAAAATTAAAGCTGGTATATGATTTTAAACATCCCTTGGTCAATGTACTTACAATGGAATCAGGCATACTACTTTTGCATAAATATTAAAAAATTAGACCAATTAGATTTGACTTTTGATAACTGATAATTGGGGCCACATGATATTTGGCAATTGCATCTGGTACAAACCTTTTTTTTTTTTTTGGCAAAAAAATGCAACTACATAAACACAACACATTTGAGTGTGCTAAAAGGGTAAGTAGATAATCTTAGTTTTCAGTGAGGTTCTTCAGGAGATATAAAATAGAGATAATTATGCTCGGGTTTTTTTAAAAAACAGTTTTTAGATGGAGACTGGTAGTATTTTAAAATTTATAAAAAAATCTTTTTAATTCATAATAAAGTTCCTTTAATTTATAAGAAATTTTTTTTAATTCATAATAAAGTCATTTTAATTTATAAGAAAATCCTTTTAATTCATAATAAAGTTCTCCCTTGATTTGAAGGGTATTTTCCCTGTAGAGGTTGCATATTATGTTTTAACTCCGGGACTGAAGTTAAAACCTAACAAGAAGCCGTCAAAGAAGAAAAATAAAAGGAATTGATTAAAAACCCTAAATCACTACCGATTTTAGTCTAAGAAAGACTCATAAAATGGACTGAACTCTAAGTCTCCTTAAGAAATATAGGTATTCAACCTACATAAAAAGCTTCTGGCAAGGTTAAGCTAGGTGATTCTGGCTTGTGTTTCTCTATGTATTGAGAATTTTTGTGCTTTTGGCAAAACGTGAAAGTTTTGTGACCCATGCTCTGTTGGTTGTGTTTTAGGCAATTTGGTTGGAAAGGAATTTTAGGATCTTCGAAAGAAGAGGTGACAAGGTAAATTTCTTGGGGATAGAGTGCACTTTTTTATATTTTATTTCTTGACTTATTTATTTTTCTCACTTTCATTTCATTTCATCCGAAACCTCCCTCATTTCTCTCACTTTCATTTCATTTCATCTCTTCCATTTCTCTCACTTCCGTAACTCTCTTTTCTCTTCCACAAACTCCAACCATCCTTATATTAATCACAAACTCTCTTACTTTTTCATCCACAAAGCGAACTCATCTCTCCATTTTAATTAATCATCTCTCTTTTGTCAAGGAAGTTTCGGCTGAAACTTTGGGTTGTACACTTTGATTAATCTATTTTTTGATTAATCACTTCTTTGGGTAAAGGAGAATTCGGAAATAGATGGGTATTTGATTAATCATTTCTCTCTTTTAAAGAGAATTCGACTAAAGCTTGAATTAATTTATTCACTTTGATTAATCCTTATCTTTCCTTACCTTAAGAGAATTCGGTAGAGGATGTTGGTTAGGACTTGGATTGATTATTCAATCCTTGGTAAGAAACTACATCTTATTTTAGCTATATTAGTTTCTAATTAAGGTTTTAATATTATTTGGGTTTAGTTTATGATTTCTGATAAGTTCTAATTTTAATTAGTTCTTAATTTATTCCTTAGTAGAGGTTAACTAAGGATTACTCCAATTTCCCAATAAGTGGACCCGGTGAAGTAAGAGGAGCTGTATATTGGACATTTTGTTGTGGGAATCAAATTGAGCGAAGGATTTCAGGTAGGGGGAAACTCACACCCTGCTAGTAGCCCTATTTTACTGCATGTATTATGCTAGTATATACTGAATGCATGAGACATTTGCATAATTTTGTGATTGTCATCTGTGGCGTAGTTTTTATTTGATATTGTGATAACTGAATTGTTAGGATGACTTGAGAGTAAGAGGTCACTATAGTGTTGACCTTGGATTTCGAACCCTTAAATCTCCGGAGGGGTTATGCAGTTAGGCTAGTAGTAGTCAATTTATTTTGGCGTCTAGTCTAAGGTTGTAGTAACCAGGAATGTATACTCTTGTTACCAAATCAGTTTTTACTGATAATCCAGGTAGGGTGGTAGTTGACCAATTATGAGTTCGGTCATCAGGTAAAGTATTAGGAATGTTCCCAAATGTTTTGAATCATTGTTTGAGCAAGTAAATGATTTCAAACTGATATTGGTTCTTTGGTTATGCAATGTGCTATTTTAATATGTTTTACTGGCTATTTAGTAGTAAATATGTTCGTACTATTTTAAAAGCTAGCCAGGGTCACATGAGGGGAAGCTATTATCGTATGTAATGCTTACCCCCCTATTGTGCTCTTTGAGTGCAGAGAACGTACTGGTTGAAGACTAGGACTGAGGGTGCGGCCTTGCTACTTGTCAACTCTTCGTTTTGTCGGATTTTGATCCTTTCTTTCTGGGCAGGTCGGTTATGATCATTGTGGATCACTTTTTGTATGTAAATTAGCGTGTTATTATCTTTTGGTTTGTTTTGTAAATTATCAAACAACTATCTTCAAGTTGGTTACTTCTGCAAATTATCGAACATCTATGTTTGATTGTTCCTCAAGGTTACTTTTGAACTTATCTGTAACCTTGGCGAGTTAGTTTAAATGTAAATACTTTATTTACATTTTGTATTTCCACTAGCAATTTAACTCTGATTCAACCTATTTTATTTATAATTAATATGCCTTACCTACTTTGAGAATGTTTGGGAGTATAATACTCGAGGTTTGAGTATTGTAGTTTCCAGTATTCTCAAGGTAGATGCTGCTGTGATAAACGCGAGTTTTGGAGCATCACAGGCCAACTACCAACCTACCTGGTTTATCAGTAAAAACTAAACTGGTAGAAGGAGTATTCATTCCTGGTTATAACAACTTTAGATCGGAAGCCAAAACTGACATCTACCAGCCTAACTGTAAAACCACCTCCGAAGGTTTAGGGGATCGAAATCCAAGGTCATCAATAATGTGACCCCTTACTCTTACGTCATCTAACAAATCATTTATCACAATAACGGATAAAAGTCATGCAATAGATGGTAACCAAAATAATTAATGCAACTTTTACATGCATCAATATTTACTTAGCATAATACATGCAATAAAAGGGTCTCTAGCAGGGTGTGAGCTTCTCCCTACCTGGAGTCCAAAGCTCGGCTTGATTCTCACAAGTATAAATCTAACTTAACTAATTATTCATGCATTAAAACCTTAAAGAGAAAGTAGAGATTAAATACTTAGTTATAGATCTCGTTAGCTTAATCTCCACAAATAGAATTGTTAAAACAAAAATTAAAGCCTAATAAGTAATTAACCTTAAATTAAAATAACTTAACCAAGCTCAAGAGTCTTACCTAAAGACCTTACCTAAGCGAGCAGAAAACTTGACAGAGTTTCCCCACAAATTGCCAGAATCATTAAATGGTGATGTTCCTAGGTGCAAATAAAATCCTTTAGGCACTCAAGAAAACAACCAAATAAATATTTTAAACTTAATTAAGAGACTCTCAACAAGTGACTTGTCTCAACAAAGCTTTGGAAAGCTTAAGGTGTGAAGAGAAAAAAGGATAAAGGGTCTCTATTTATAGGCACAAGGGATTGGGAAGTTTCTCTAAACCTTCAATGTGAGACAAAATACACTAAAAAGCACTAACAAAAGGGTTAAATCCAAACCGGGTCATGCGGTACCCATGGGTTGACGCACGAGTCAGAATGTGAGAAGAAACGGAGTGGGGCGGATGGGTTAGGTCGCGCATGGGTCCAGTCGCGTCCAGAACCTTAGTGGGATCCTCGCATCAAAACAACGCCGTTTTAGGGCGTCAGCGCTGCGTAGGTACACCATCAGCGTCTCTCACGAATAGCATCTCGCCACGTCAGCGTGTTGGTCCGTGTCAGTGCCTCGTCAACAATTCGAATTTTTCTAAATTCTCCCAACTTCAAAAATTCACAAAAAATACAACCAATCTTCAAAAATTCCTACGGATTCGTAAGACTGAGTACTAATTATCTATGACATGAAAACATTATTTTTATCTCTAGAATTTTTATGAAAAATCCAACTTCTCCAAATAATATTCCAAAAAATCAAATAATGGCCTAAAATAATTATCGAACTTCAAAAATTCGTAACTCCTTCATCCGAACTCCAATTTCAATGAACCACACATCGTTAAACTCAGAAAAATGATCTCTACACTACTAAGGTCTAACCTTAGTCATTTGGTCTTTAGAAAAATTTGTCAATTCTAAGAATAATAAAACTTAACAAACTGAAAAATAAAATACGCAAAACTTTCGGGGTCTTACAGTTGAGGAGAGAGAAAATAGATTTTTTTTTGGCGGCTAGGGTTGTGTTCACGCTAGCTAGGCTCAATTGAATTGTATGAAACTGACTTCTGTATATTCCATGCATAATGAATGAATATAATTTTGGAGTGATAATGATTATCTAAGAATGAGCCCCCACGATCAAAATTCTAGCTCCAAATTTTAGGTACCAAATTTCAATGTGTTTTCATTTTAACTACTAAAAATTTTATGTGATTTCACTCTAGATACTACATTTTAGTTTAGCTACCAACTTTAAAAAACGTGCTTCCACCAAGAACTCGGCATTGTTCGATCACCGATTGCTCGAGAGAACTTTTTTTTTTTAACACACTCAATTGTGACTGTACAACAGTCTCAACTTTTTTATTGATTTATTCATTTTTTAGTGTATGCTAGACATAAACATTAATGTTTAATCTCTAGGTTGTAGGACTTCATCGCCCAAGCCTAAATCAATAGCATTAATCCCTTATAAACATTGCATTTTTATGAATTTCATACAGTTAAAAACATTGAATTTTTATGAATTTCATACTGTTTGACAGTCACAGCTATATAGCAAACCAAAAAAAAAAAAACCAACGAAAAACCACCGAGATCTCGACACTTTGGCTGATCGATTGGTGTCAAAAATTTCACATTTTGTACAAGTTTGTGACCTAATCCAAATGTCTTGCACTAAATTACCACCTGAACTAAAAAAATTAGTGTCTTACTGTTTGGCTGAAAGCTATTGGTATTTAGTATTAAATCCAAATTTTCTATAATTCACAAATTAACACCTCTAGAGGATTTTCGTGTTTTCACATACACCCCTTGAAATTTCAAAAATTACAGCAAGACCCCCTGAAGTTTTAAATCGTTTTCACATAAACCTTAAGGGGTGTTAGTGTAAATGAACCCTAAGGTCAAATTTGTGATTTGGAGATACCTTTTTGACAGAATTTTAACAGATCAAAGGGGTTATGTGAAAACGATTAAAAACCTCAAGGGGTCTCGCTGTAATTTTAGAAACCTCATGAGGTGTATGTAAAAACACGGAAATCCTCAAGGGGTTTAGGTCATGGGTTTTGAACGGACCCGAGAGCTAAATCATAAGTAATTGTGCTGCATACGTAGTAGCCCATTACAAATCTAGTACAATTCTAAATTTGCATAGTAGTGTATGTTTATTAATGTATCATATCTTTTTCCATTTTAGTTAATGGTGACTAAAATAAAACTACAAAAAGGTTGATCGTGTAATTTGTAAATATGAAAATATTTAGTGATTTATTTATATAACTAGCCCTTATTTTGATCTTATTCCTTGGGAATCATCTTGAATTTTGTTTTCTCTTGATCTAGATATATGCTAGTCTTATCTAAATACGATATATGGTCTTAATTTCCACAAACACTTTTTCTTCACTTTTTCAAGTAACCGATAAAATTAAATTGGGCCCAACTTTAATGACTCTTTTTTCCAAATGAAATGGTCCCGGCCAATTGCAGTATTCTACAAGTTAAGAGAAATAAATTCTCTTTTCCGCATTGATAATTAAATGAAGTTGACAATGTTGCTTAATTCCTGACCACAAAATTTCTCCATATCCTTGGGTGGAACAAAATTTCTCTGTTCTCTTTTGTGGAACGCCCTCTCTCTCACTCTCTCTCTCTCTCTCTCTCTCTCTTTCTCTCTCTCACCATGTTTGCAGGGAGAGTACCCTTTCCGGCACCAATATGCATAGTCCTTGTAGTTGTTGGCTTATACAGTGTAGCTTGCAATGCAAAGGATCACCATCAGCACTGTGAAGCTTCTTCCTGTGGCAGCATCCGTAACATAAGTTACCCTTTCCGACTAAAACAGGATCCAGTCAACTGCGGTCACCCAATAGCCAACTTGTTTTCTGGAAAATTCTTGTCAATCAATTATAATAACTACACAATCCGAGTTGTGGATCCTAATGTCGTCCATAAGGGTAACTGCTCTTCAATCCCCCGTTATTCGTTGGCAAGCTATAACTTCAGTTATAGCATTTATCAATTCAGGAAACTTCATAATGGGACGATCGAGTTCTATAATTCAGGAAACTGACAAAGCCTATAATTTTCATGACCTGCACCAAAACCCCAGTGAATTCTCCTCATCTTTATGTGGATACTAGTCCTTGCATTATTGATGCTATGAGCAGTTCCGGTAGGCATTCGTTTGTTAAGATTGGTCATTTAAATGCCTCAGATTTGAGGGACTTGTGCCGTATAGAGGTTATGGTTATGATCACATCGCGCCCCGCTACAAAGGACAAGAACGTGTCGTACATAGACATCTACAATGAGCTGGTCTACGGGTTTGAACTTTCATTTTTGACCAGCTACGAGAGAGATCCTATTAGGTGGAATAATTCTTATTGCTACGTCCCAGTTGAAATCAACAAACCTTATTGTGGTACGTACTTCTTTACATGGGAAGACTCAATCTCCCTCTTTATTAGGATGCATTAGTCTCCTCTCTCTCTCTCTCTCTCTCTCTCTCTCTCTCTCTCTCTCTCTCTCTCTCTCTCTCCACTATTCGTTTCAGATTAAACGTGTCAAGATGTATGAGTTGATATTAGTGTTGTCTTGGATGATGCAGTGACCAGGATTGGGAACTTCCCCCTTCTGACTATCATATTAGATTGTGAGGAGTCTCTCAATCTTATCGTTTTCACTTTTTTCAGTTATGCTTAATTTCCAAAACAACTTAATCAACTCTCAGTCTTCACTCTGTTAATTTTTTTTTTTTTTTACTTGCAGGGATTTCACTTATCTTTGGCTACCCTGGTGAGTTTTTTTTTCCTTTTAATGTACGTGAGCGAATAATATGGCTCTTTCCAATATATAAAAACCATACAGGGGCCAAACAATTCAGATCTCTTGTGGTAAACAATTAATCTTTATAGTTTCAAGTAGGAACAGCCTAAATTAGAGTCATGATTTCCTATTTGATCCATTGCAGTAATGGCGTGGATTGCAGCAAAACCTATTCTGGGAATTCCATGTGTCATTGTACTTTTGATCTATAAATTGAAAAGGCGACACTTGTCAATGTATGGCCCTATAGAAGAATTCTTACAAAGTCACAACAATCTCATGCCAATAAGGTACTCTTACTCAAATGTCAAGACGATGACAAAAGGATTTAAGGATAAATTAGGAGAAGGAGGTTATGGCACTGTATATAGAGGAAAGCTTCGTAGCGGCCACCTTGTAGCAATTAAGATGTTGGGTAACTCCAAAGCTAATGGACAAGATTTTATCAATGAAGTTGCCACCATTGGGAGGATTCATCATGTAAATGTGGTGAAACTAATAGGCTACTGTGCTGAGGGATCAAAGCGTGCTCTTGTATACGAGTTTATGCCAAATGGGTCTCTTGATAAATACATATTTCCTAAAGAAGAGTCTATCGCCCTAAGTTGTGAAAAATCATTTGAAATTTCACTTGGAGTGGCTCATGGTATTGACTATCTACATAAAGGATGTGACATGCAAATTTTGCATTTTGATATTAAGCCTCACAACATTCTTCTTGATGAGAATTTTGTTCCAAAAATTTCTGACTTTGGACTAGCAAGATTATGCCCATTAGATGATAGCAGTTTGACTTTGACTGCAGCAAGAGGAACCATGGGATACATAGCTCCAGAATTGTTTTACAAAAATATTGGAGGTGTGTCATTCAGAGCCGACATCTATAGTTTTGGAATGTTGTTGATGGAAATTGCAGGCAAAAGAAAGAATTTGAATGCAGTTGCAGCCCATTCGAGCCAAATTTACTTTCCTTCATGGGTTTATGACCAATTCAGTGAAGGAAATGAAATAGAAATGGAAGATGCCTCAGAGGATGAAAAGAAAATGACAAAGAAGATGCTTATAGTTGCGTTATGGTGCATACAAATGAAGCCTAGTGACCGTCCTATTTCGATGCACAAAGTGGTAAACATGCTTGAAGGAGAAATTGAATGCCTTCATATGCCTCCAAAGCCTTTCCTATATCCACAAGAGAATGCAGTGGCAGTTGATGAAGACAATTCAAAAACAACATGGTCATCAACACCATCAAGTGATGATGTTGAAGAGTCGATTAGTTTAATTGAAAATGCAGATGAAGAGATATGTACCACCAGTTAGTCTGTTATGTACAAGGGAATAGGCTAACATTGCCACTCTGTGCGAGGAATTGTTCTTTCCTATATGGTAGGACAAATATCAGTCATGTAATATTTGAGAGACGTAACTTTATTCTATGATTTCTATAGTACGTTTGAGAAGTATTTATATAGTGCTATTGTGCAATATGTATTAGATACAAGACATCCGCACATTCGGATTCAACAATAATATTGAGGGCTTTTGGAGATTATCTTGGTGGAAATTCATCAAGAACTATTTTCAACTAGAAAGACAACTATATTTTTTTATTATGATTATTCTGACCATAAATTTTAAAAAACTATTTTTGACAAATTTTGTCAAGTGAAGATACTTAGTTATTAATCATTTAAATTATTATTCATTTAAATTAAAAAGATAAAGAAAGATTGCTGTTCATGGACTTCTTTCCTTATCTAAACATGAAACTTTTCAGGATTTGAACTTGTAACCATTCTTTCACTAGTTACCTGGAATGGTCTACTTTGGCTGGCTCCAAAAATGCACTTGAAATTGTTGTAAGACCAACATTAAAAGCTATCCAAATGTCCAAAATTATCTCCTCTGTTCATCCTGGTTATGTGTAGCAACTTGTCTCTCCATATGTTCATACCATTACTGGTTATTTTAATTACTATTGCCTTGCTGCTTCAGTTTCCTTCCATATATAGATTGTAAATTTGAAGCATTGCATGGAAAATACTTCTTGGAAAATGTATCATGATGCTTGGAGAAAATGAGAAAAATCTGGGTTAAATAGGATGCACTCTAAAAAAGGCTTCAGAAATCTTTCAAAACACTAAAATCTCCACAACAACAACAACAACAACAGAAACGATTACAAATGCCATTAAAGCCTCAACAACAACAATTTCTGAAATTTGAAATGTAGTTTTGTATGCGGAGAATCTTGGGGACTCCCGAGCAGTCGTCAACCAGAGAGTGTTTCACAATCTGGTGGTGGCAGAACGCTTGTCCACTGATCACAATGTGGGAGTTGAGGAGGTCAGGAAGGAGATTGAAGCACTTCAACCTGATGATCTGCATTTTTGGAGGATAAATGGCATAATTCAGGTACATTTGTGTGTTGCTACCTAAATTATGAGTATATATATATATATATATATATATGGTGAATTGCAATTTGGTAATCCTAAAAGTAAGTATTGTGTATGTAAGATATGCATTTAGATGGTTTTGATATGTATATATTGTCATGTATATGTATGTAGGCATTCCTTAAAGAGGGTTTATGAATATTACATTTTACTTTAGATTGGCAAAAATTATGAGGCAGGGGATCCAATCTACCGTTTAAAACCATGCATTCTGTTTCATGTCTTTATTCAAAGAAACTTATTCAACTTGCTCCTTGTATTCTTAGTTTTTTGAATAGAGCTGTATAATCCAGGAATCGATCTTATGCTCGGCCTCCTGATCCAGCATCTCATGCAGGTTCATAGAAGTGTTTGTTTTCCATGCATTAGATGTACATGTAGACTCCCAAAATCATATAGGGAATTTACTTTTGATTTACCTCTGTGTAAATTTTTTGAGATTGTGAACATGTGGTTTCTTTCTTCTGGTGTAAAGTGTTCTGCATTTAACTTTAACTCACCTGCACTCAAACACTCAAGAATAGAAACAATAGATTGAAGAAGAGTTGCAGGGGAAGAGAAAAATTAGAGAGAGTTTTTTGGGGGCTGAACTGACGCAGCTCACACCACTTAATATTTCATATATATCAAATTACTTAGTACAGCTGCAAAGACTTGAACAACTGCAGTGATAATATATACCAGCCACACACAAAAGACTCATGTGGCTTAATATTTTTTTGGCCAGAACTCATGTGGCTTAATATTAACCATACACCAAAAGTCAAAGTAATATTAAAATACTAAACTCTAACAAAAGGCTTAACAACTAAAATAAGGTCAGTGAAGTAAAAGGGCATTAACTTTAACAAAGTGTTGGAATTATATGCCTCAGTTCGGTTGTTTGTACCTAATGAGTTATATGTAATGGAGGATGCCAGTCTAAAAGTTCTTTCAATTTTAAGTAATTACAGTGAAGCCACAAGGAAAATACATTGAACTGGTTGTAATGAAGATGCAAAGGCTTGGAAATGGATTGCTGATGGAGCAAATAGGATCATATGCCTTCTTATTCTTTGGTTATTGGTCAAAAGCTTGCCTTATAGGTGAGAAATTCCAAAGGAAATACCTGACTTTAAAAAGAAAATCCAAAGGAAATACCTTACTTTATGGGAAATTCTGACTTTCCATGGAAGTTGACAAAGGGGGGTGTAGTGTATATAGATTTATAAAGACTTTTGTAGACTTTTTTTAAGTAATAGACTTTTACAGAATTTACAAATTTTCACAGAGTTCTATTGAGTTCTACAGAGTCTATAGAAATCCTTAAAAATCCGCAGGGGAGAGGTCGGATTTATAATGACTTTGAAATACACATAAAAGTCTTTCAAAGTCTATTAAAATCCATCATTAAATGAATTCTATAAAAGTCAATGACTTTTTAAATACACATAGATTTTTACAGACTTTTTAAAAGTCTTTAAAATTTTTAATTGAATACTACATGACTTTTATAGACTCCTTAAAATTCTTAATGAAATACATATAGATTTTTACGGACTTTTTTAAAGTCTTTAAAAGTCTTAATTGAATACAACATGACTTTTAAACTCCACAAAAGTCTTTTAAAATCTATATACAATACACCCCACTAAGTAAGCACTCTTCATACAAGCAGATTTCCAACCCACCCTTTGTTAATTTAGCAAGGACAACCTTGTTGATACCCAACACACCAAATGGGGTTTGTTAATCTCCCTAAAATTCCCCCAAGGAAATTCATGTTCACCTTATCAATTTATATATGTTTGTAACAGACTTTTAAGGGATGCCACCTAGCATTGATCCACAAAGACTCAAGCCCAATGAGAAAGGTTGGACAGTCGTAGGCCCAATTCAATGGCCCATCATGTGCAAGCCCAGGATGGCCTAAGTGAACGAAAGCACCCCGGCGAACAACCCTTTCAGCTATACCATGTATTCAGGGTTAATGGAGCATAAGGCCAGTATTGCAATAACATGTGGACTCATAAAGTAGTCAAAAATTGGGTTGTAGCTGTCAAGGGGATAAGCACCAGAATCTTAGGTTTGTTCAAAGCCATACACGTGTCAACTATCCAAGGGAAGACTACCTAGGGTTTTGGGAGACAACACACAAAACCCAGATATATTTCTAAAAATTCTCTGTCAAATGACTTGATCATTCATTTTTTTTGCTCGTTATGCTTGCGTTAATTTTAATGTGTTGATCTCATTTCTTTTATTGCAACCTTTTGTTCTTCCATATTTAATAGCCTTATTTACTACTCTCTTCTTATATTTATTTCTGGAATTTAAAGTATTCTCCTTTGGAAATTGAGAATTAATCAAGGAAGTATTTATTTTCTCAATCATTGAGTATTTACTATCAGCCCCATTTTCCTTTCTTAATTTGCTTGAATCTTATAATTTATATCCATGACTTGTGATTCCAATGGGCACTTTTGTCGGATATGGATCCTAAGATAGTTAATTTCTGAAATTTTTTGTTTATTTATTTACTTACCTTATTTAACCACTCGCCGATAGCAACATGAACACATCTTGAAACAAATAAGTTTAGCACTTTCGAACCTTTAGCACTCAAGTCCTGGAATGTCCAGGCATAAAAGTAATTAGCACAATCGTTTGATCCAATTCACTGTCACTCTATTTTCTATTTCATTTTTAAACTGTTCCAAATACATTATTACTTGGTGGCACGTACGCCCTTTAGCCTAGACTAACTAAGTGATATAGATCCAATCTTAGTCCAATCCATGAGTGAAACATTTTTGTCCATAACAATATCATACATTTTGGTTCAATATATAGGAAATGGGAAATCTGTCAATGGAAACATCTGAAACATTTGGTGGCTCTAGTCCCGGCCAATAAGGCATGGGATTGGATCATATTGATGAATACCTGGTTTCCCCATGAACCGATTGGTAATTCTTTGGGCTTATTGAAAGGGTCTTGGATATGCTTTGAAGTGGGCTATAATAGATTTACTTGGCGTTTTGACAAATAAGATGGCTTGAGAGTTTATAGTAGCTGCTCTGCCTTGCCAACTAGCTAGTTAACACTTTGGGTAATTTAATTAAGGCTTAATTGTGTTTTTACCACTCAAAGTTTGGGGTGATTCCCACTTTACCACCCAGAACTTTATTTGTCTCACTTTACCACCCAAAGTTTACATTGATTCTCACTTTACCACCCAGAACTTTATCTGTCCCACTTTACTACCCAAAGTTTACATTGATTCCCACTTTACCACCCAAAATTTACATTGATTCCTACTTTACCCCCTGAATCTAGAGTGACAGAATAGACGGAAAAATGTTAACTGGGACACGAAAAATAGTTTTTTGTGGTAAAGTGGAAATCAATGTAAACTTTGGGTGGTAAAGTGGGACAAATAAAGTTCTGGGTGGTAAAGTGGGAATCAATGTAAACTTTGGGTGGTAAAAACACAATTAAGCCTTTAATTAAATTAATAGCCCCTTTTAATTCATGTTAAGCTTTTTGATCCCTTTAGTCCAAAACTTACTTTTATAGCTCTTTTGTATTTTCAGTGACTAAAATATTCTTCTATATACATATACTTTATAGACCGGGAACTTCACCAGTAAAACAGAACGTCCACCTTCTTTAATTCTCTCTCTCTCTCTCTCTCTCTCTCTCTCTCTCTCTCTCTCTCTCTCTCTCTCTCCTTGATCGAAGGCTGCTGCTAGGAACCCATGGCTTAAAGCAATTGCAGATCTATTTCGATATGGATAGATCGATCATTGATCTTTGACATAGTAGAAAAAGAAGAAAAGATCTTCGCTACTTTCGATGTGATTGAATATATCAATCTATTTCGATATGCAATGTTCTATACCTTTGCCATCAAGATTTATTAATTTTAACCTTTTTATTATAACTTATGAGATAATAATTGGATCTATTAAATTGATGGGATATGATTTAATCAATCCATCCATAATAATCATGTTGATATGCAATGTTCTATACCTTTGTCATCAAGATCTATTAATTTTAACCTTTTTATTATGCCTTATGAGATAATTCGCTTGGGCAATTCGTTTGAGCAAGATTGATCGTTGAAAGATCTGCAATAGATCATTTATTTGTGTTAAAATCTAGATCTTCTTCTTCTTCATCATTCTCTAGATCTTCTTCTTCCCAGATTTTTTAAGATCTATTAAGATCTATTTTGTTGCAGGCTTGCAGCCTTTTTGTTTAAAATTAACAAACAGAATGATGAAAGAGAAGAAACAGTAAGAGAGGTTTGCAGAAAATCTTCAATTCTCTTGATTTTTTTATGAGCAAATTATCCATAAGTACCTAACTCAATTATACACTGATTTTCAACTTAGTATCTAAACTTTGAAAACTTGACAAAAAGTACCTCAACTTTCATTTTGTGTTAAAATAGTACCTCCGTTAGTTTTTCTGTCAAATAAACCGTTATCTGCTGACGTGGCATGAGTATTTTCGTCTTTTTCCTCACATTTAAAAGATAATAATATTTTTAAAAGAGCAAATTACAATTTAGTACCTTAACTATACACTAACTTTCAACTTAGTACCCCAACTTTGAAAACTTGACAAAAAAGTACCTCAACTTTCATCTTGTGTTAAAATAGTATCTCCGTTAGTTTTTCTGTCAAACGAACCGTTATCTGCTGACGTGGCAGAGGTATTTTCGTGTTTTTTCCCCACATTTAAAAGATAATAATATTTTAAAAAACTTTTTAATAAACAAATTTCTTAAAAAAATTAAAACTTTTAAAATTAAAAAACTTTTTAATAGTTTTATATAAGGGGTGTTATGGACATTTCACATTAAAAAGAGCTATTAAAGTAAATTTTGGGCCTAAGGGGCTAAGGGGTCAAAGAAGCTTAACAGTGATTAAATTGGACTATTTAATTAAATTATCCTAACACTTTTAACATTTCTTGATATTATGAGTTGTTATTTATTTATTTTTTTTTGTAGATTTTTTTGAGAATATATAAATATTGGGGTCACGCATTGTAAGTTTTTATTTTTTATTAATGAAATATCTTTTAGTGGTGATGACTAATTCATCAAATATTCTCCCTATTTCCCTCTTTTCCTATTTTGGTGTTCATCACAAGAGTCCTCAGAGCTTTGACTACAATATTACACAAGAGTCCTCTTACTGTCAAATCTCAAGAGTTCTCCGTAGCCTTTCTTTTTTCACATTTTTCAAGGAATCAAACAATAAAACTAAATTAGAACCCAGTTGCAGTATAATGACTTTTCTTTTCCAAATGAAAGGACCCAGTTGCAGTATTCTACAAGTTAAGACAAATAGATTATCTTTTTCCATATTGAAAATTAAATCTGCACGCACGTTGTTCCTTCCTCACCACAAAATATTTTTTCTATATCCTTGTGTGGAACTGAGGAAGCTGCACTTGTGTTGAACACCCTAGCCCCTCTCTCTCTCTCTCTCTCTCTCTCTCTCTCTCTCTCTCTCTCTCACCATGGTTGCAGCTGGAAGAGTTGCTGTTGTTGTAGGACGATTATGCATAGTCGTCCTTGTAGTTGTTGTCTTATGCTGTGGAACTTGCAATGCTAAGGATCATCATCATTGTGAAGCTTCTTCCTGTGGCAACATCCGTAACATAAGTTACCCTTTCCGACTAAAACATGATCCAGTCAACTGCGGTGACCCGAAGTATGAACTGTCTTGTGAGAACGACCGCACAGTACTACACTTGTATTCTGGAATTTTCTATGTACAGTCAATCAATTATGATAACTGCACAATCCGAGTTGCGGATGCCAATCTTCAAAAGGGTAACTGCTCTTCACTCCCTCGTTATTCGCTCTCAAAATATAACTTCAGTTTTGGGGATGATCCATATCGCATTTCTCAAAGAAGGAAATTTCATAACGGGACGTATGATTACTTTGATTATCACTTTGAATTGCCAAAGCCTGTAATTTTCATCAGCTGTACTGAAACGCCAGTGAATTCGCCCCTCTATGTGGATACTGCTCCTTGCATCAATGATTCTATGAGTAGTTCAAGTTCTGTTTCATCCCATTCCAGTGGCCATTCTTTCGTTAAGGTTGGCCATTTAAATGTCTCGGAATTGAGGGATTCGTGCCGTATAGAGCTTATGGTTTTGATCACATCGCGCCCCGGTACAAAGAATATGAACCTTTCCTACATAGACATCCATAATGAGCTGCTCTATGGGTTTGAACTTTCATGGTTGCAGAGCTCCGAGAGAAATCGCAAATATTGCTACATCGATGATGAAACCAACAAATCAATTTGTGGTAGCGTTACTCTCTCTCTCTCCCTCTTTACATTTATTTGATCGAATTCAGACATGTCAAGATGAGTTAATATTAATTATTATGTCTTTCATCATGCAGAAGATTCTCTTCTTGTTTTCAGGCCTCTAACAAGTGAGGACTCTCTTATCTTATAATTTTCATTTTATTTAGTTACTCATACGGCTCTCGATTGTGTGAGGATCGTTTTCATTTGTTTTTTCAGTGATCCAATATTCCTGCCCAAAATATCTAAATCAACTTTTTTTTAACTCTCTGTATTTTGTTTTTTTTTTTGTTTTCGTTTCTTGCAGTTTCCCTTGGGATAGTTTGCTTCACAGGTGAGTTTCAGGTTATATAGTTTGATGTGATAAAATAATTTGGCTCTTTCCACGAGATGAAAATCACATACATGGTCTAATATAAAAAACACAGTTTCAAATAGCCGCATCAAAAAATAGTAAAATACAGTTGTCATAATTTTTTATTTTTTTTATTTCCTTTACAGTAATGGCATGGGTTGCAATAAAAACTGTACTCGGGATTCCATGTGTGATTGTGCTTCTAATCTGTAAATTGAAGAGGCGACACATATCAATGTATGGCCTTATTGAAGAATTTTTACAAAATCACAACAACCTCATGCCAATAAGGTACTCCTACTCACATATCAAGAAAATGACAAAAGGATTCAAGGAAAAATTGGGTGAAGGAGGTTATGGCTCTGTATATAGAGGAAAGCTTCGAAGCAGCCGCTTTGTAGCAATTAAGATGTTGGATAAGTCCAAAGCTAATGGGCAGGATTTTATCAATGAGGTTGCCACGATTGGAAGGATACATCATGTGAACGTGGTGCAACTAATTGGCTATTGTGCTGAGGGATCAAAGCGTGCTCTTGTATACGAGTTTATGTCAAATGGATCTCTTGATAAATACCTATTTTCTAAAGAAGGACCCACCTCCTTAAGTTGCAAGAAATCATTTGAAATTTCCCTAGGAGTGGCATGTGGTATTGACTATCTACATAAAGGATGTGACATGCAAATTTTGCATTTTGATATCAAGCCTCACAACATTCTTCTTGATGAGAATTTTGTTCCAAAAATTTCTGACTTTGGACTAGCAAGATTATGCCCATTAGATGATAACAGTTTGACTTTGACTGCAGCAAGAGGAACCATGGGATACATAGCTCCAGAATTGTTTTACAAAAATATTGGAGGTGTGTCATTCAGAGCCGACATCTATAGTTTTGGAATGTTGTTGATGGAAATTGCAGGCAAAAGAAAGAATTTGAACGCAGTTGCAGCCCATTCAAGCCAAATTTACTTTCCTTCGTGGGTTTATGACCAATTCAGTGAAGGAAATGAAATAGAAATCGAAGATGCCACAGAGGATGAAAATAAAATGACAAAGAAGATGCTTATAGTTGCGTTATGGTGCATACAAATGAAGCCTAGTGACCGTCCTATTTCTATGCACAAAGTGGTAAAGATGCTTGAAGGAGAAATTGAATGCCTTCATATGCCTCCAAAGCCTTTCCTATATCCACAAGAGAATGCAGTGGCAGTTGATGAAGACAATTCAAAAACAACATGGTCATCAACATCAAATGATGATGTTGAATAGTCGATTATTTTAATTGAAAAAGCAGGTGAAGAGATATGTACCACTAGTTAGTCTGTTATGTACAAGGGAAAGCTAACATTGCCACTCTGTGCGAGGAATTGTTCTTTCCTATTTGGTAGGACAAATATCAATCTTTGTAATATTTAAGAGTAACTTTATGTAACTTTATTCTATGATTTCTATAGTACGTTTGAGAAGTGTTTATATAGTGCTATTGTGCAATATGCATTAGTTACAAGACAATCCACACGTTGGGATTGAAACAATAATATGAACGTGGATTTGCTCACCCAAAAAAGAAATGTGGATATGCATGCAGTACGATACTTTTGCCTTATGTTATGCAATGTCTTTTGCCATATTTAGCTTCAGAATGTCATGTGGCACCAGATGTGCATAGATAATGGAGAAATTGATTTTTTTTAATGATTTTAGGATAAAGTGTTTATTGGAGAATTAAATTTGGGAACTAAAGTCTCAAAAAATTTAATCTAAGGACAAACTGTCAATCATGGTATGGTTTAGAGGAGATATTTGTAATTAATCCTAAATATAATTGGTATCTTAGTATCCTAAATATATGTGTCGTTTCAAAAGGAAACATGTGAGCAAACTTGGATGAATTTGGAGAAATTCTAAACTCTCCTTGTCAAGCAATACAATATAGGTCCTTAAGGTATGCACTTCTGTGTCATTATTCGTACTAAGCCCACAAGGAGTCTGCCGAAATTTCCTTTGATGTAAAGAAACTCAATCAGCCATGGAAGAATCAAGAATGTCATGCACACAGAACAATTCCCACTCAATCAGACATCATTGCAGTCATTCCATCCCCATCCAATTTCATTGAATTTACGGAAATCATTAATAACCCAAAAAAAGAGGTCAGAATATAAATTAGAAAGCCCCACAGAACTATTACCTTCCACAAGAGAACTGCCATAAGATTACCTACTTGTACTAAAGTCTATAAAATAATAAATTAAAAAGGAAAACCACTCATAGGGCAATCCACCACTATCCCAGGGTGCCATATTCTTCATACACTGATCAAAGAGTCAAGTGCAGAGACTAACCTCTCTGCCATTGTCAGGAAAAGCTACCTCTGGAACGGATGTTAGCAAATGCTAGGATAGTAACATTTGATCGGAAAAGAAATTCCAAGTCCTCATTGGGACAAGTGCATAGGCCATTTCATCTCCAATGAATAGGTCACTACTCCAGCTTTTGTACACTTTTATTTAAGTTTCCTTCAACAGCTTCCCATTGATCTTGATCTCAGTAGCTTATTTTGGGACAATAAGCCTCCACCAACTGGAATTTAGCCCTCTTCGTCGTAGTCCTCCTCATCCTCATCTAGCCTTGTGCTCAGATGTGCGAGTTGAAGAGGGTCAATGGCCATTTTGTCCACATCAGAAAGAGACCATCCAGGGTATTCTTCATGTTTAGTCTCAGAAGTAGGTCCAGCTGATGAGGCTTTAGCTGCTGTTGATGAGGCTTGGGCTTGGGCTGCTGTTGCTGAGGCTTGGGCTGCTGTTGCGGCAGCTTTTGTGTCCTCATTCTCATTTACATTGGCATTCAGGTCAAAATTTCGAACTGCTGCATCAGATTCAACAGGGGCATTGATACTTTCCTTCAATAACTCTTTTGACTCGGAAACATCATCCACTACTGCTCCAGGGCTTATATTATTTGGTTTAAAAAGACGAGTAATTTTGCCTAAAAAGACGTGTAATTTTGCACGAGATAGTTGATGTTCCAGAAGTTCACATACATTGTGCATGACAACTAACCAATAGGAATTTATTATAAATATAGAGCAAGCCCATATCCTTTTAATTTTTTGTATTTTCTTTCCTTTAGGACTAAAAGCAAGACCAAAATTAAAGCTGGTATATGATTTTAAACATCCCTTGGTCAATGTACTTACAATGGAATCAGGCATACTACTTTTGCATAAATATTAAAAAATTAGACCAATTAGATTTGACTTTTGATAACTGATAATTGGGGCCACATGATATTTGGCAATTGCATCTGGTACAAACCTTTTTTTTTTTTTTTTTGACAAAAAAATGCAACTACATAAACACAACACATTTGAGTGTGCTAAAAGGGTAAGTAGATAATCTTAGTTTTCAGTGAGGTTCTTCAGGAGATATAAAATAGAGATAATTATGCTCGGGTTTTTTAAAAAAATAGTTTTTAGATGGAGACTTGTGGTATTTTAAAATTTATAAAAAAATCTTTTTAATTCATAATAAAGTCCTTTAATTTATAAGAAAATTTTTTTAATTCATAATAAAGTCATTTTAATTTATAAGAAAATCCTTTTAATTCATAATAAAGTCCTCCCTTGATTTGAAAGGTATTTCCTCTCGTAAGGTGTAGAATGGGTTTTGAAAAGGTTGCATGTTATGTTTTAACTCCGAGACTGGAGTTAAAACCTAACATAAAGCCGTCAAAAAAGAAAAATAAAAGGAATTGATTAAAAACTCTAAATCACTACCGATTTTAATCTAATAAAGACTCATAAAATGGACTGAACTCTAAGTCTCCCTAAAAAATATTAGGTATTCAATCTGCATAAAAAGCTTCTGGCAAGGTTAAGTTGGGTGATTCTGGCTTGTGTTTCTCTAAATATTGAGAATTTTTGTGCTTTTGGCAAAAGGTGAAAGTTTTGTGACCCATGCTCTGTTGGCTGTGTTTTAGGCGATTTGGTTGGAAAGGAATTTTAGGATCTTTGAAAGAAGAGGTGACAAGGTAGATTTCTTGGGGATAGAGTGCACTTTTTTATATTCAGTAATGCTACACTTACCACATTTTTATACCACAATCTCATATCATCTTACATGACATTCATACATTGGACACTACAAATTAAAAAATAAAACCTAAAAAAAAAAAGGAAATACTCTTCCAGTAAAGTAATGACACATCAGGTGGGATACAAATGTGAGAAAAAACATGTGGGATAACTAGCATTATTGTTTTATATTTTATTTCTTGAGTTATTTATTTTTCTAAGGTTACTTTGAATTTCTTTTTTGGAACTGATAAGATTTTTAAGATAAATTCTAGAAATCAAAAAGTTTGTTTTGAATTTATAAGAAATTAGTATTCATCGCTACAAGTACGTAGTATTTTTCGGGACATTTTTTGAAACCCGAATATATTTTTGACGAATTGTTAAAGTTGAAAATTGAGAGATGAACATGTGGATTAATCTTGGCCATTAATTCTGATTTAATGATTTTAATCTCATAGTTGGAAAGTTTCCAGCAGAGGGAAAAAGAGACCGACACGTGAAGAAAAGAAGCTTGTGGAAGGTTAGTGAGATAGGTGGGAGGCGCGTGGTGGATTAATCAAAGTCAAGTTTGATTAATCATTTGGCTTGGTTACTTTTTCATTTCAGATTTTTGTAACTCTCTCTCACCTGCATGCATCCGAAACCTCTCTCATTTCTCTCACTTTCATTTCATTTCATCTCTTCCATTTCTCTCACTTCCGTAACTCTCTTTTCTCTTCCACAAACTCCAACCATCCTTATATTAATCACAAACTCTCTTACCTTTTCATCCACAAAGCCAACTCATCTCTCCATTTTAATTAATCATCTCTCTTTTGTCAAGGAAGTTTCGGCTGAAACTTTGGGTTGTACACTTTGATTAATCTATTTTTTGATTAATCACTTCTTTGGGTAAAGGAGAATTCGGAAATAGATGGGTATTTGATTAATCATTTCTCTCTTGTTAAAGAGAATTCGACTAAAGCTTGAATTAATTTATTCACTTTGATTAATCCTTATCTTTCCTTACAGTAATGCTACACTTACCACATTTTTATACCACAATTTCATACCATCTTACATGGCATTCATACATTGGACACTACAAATTAAAAAATAAAACCTAAAAAAGAAAAAGGAAATACCCTTCCAATAAAGTAATGACACATCAGGTGGGATACAAATGTGGGAAAAAAAATGTGGGACAACTAGCATTATTGCTTTCCTTACCTTAAGAGAATTCGGTAGAGGATGTTGGTTAGGACTTGGATTGATTATTCAATCCTTGGTAAGAAACTACATCTTATTTTAGCTATATTAGTTTCTAATTAAGGTTTTAATATTATTTCGGTTTAGTTTATGATTTCTGATAAGTTCTAATTTTAATTAGTTTTTAATTTATTCCTTAGTAGAGGTTAACTAAGGATTACTCCAATTTCCCAATAAGTGGACCCGGTGAAGTAAGAGAAGCTGTATATTGGACATTTTGTTGTGGGAATCAAATTGAGCGAAGGATTTCAGGTAGGGGGAAACTCACACCCTGCTAGTAGCCCTATTTTACTGCATGTATTATGCTAGTATATATTGAATGCATGAGAAATTTGCATAATTTTGTGATTGTCATCTGTAGCGTAGTTTTTATTCGATATTGTGATAACTGAATTGTTAGGATGACTTGAGAGTAAGAGGTCACTATAGTGTTGACCTTGGATTTCGATCCCTTAAATTTCCGGAGGGGTTATGCAGTTAGGCTAGTAGCAGTCAATTTATTTTGGCATCTAGTCTAAGGTTGTAGTAACCAGGAATGAATACTCTGTTACCAAATCAGTTTTTACTGATAATCCAAGTAGGGTGGTAGTTGACCAATTATGAGTTCGGTCATCAGGTAAAGTATTAGGAATGTTCCTAAATGTTTTGAATCATTGTTTGAGCAAGTAAATGATTTCAAACTGATATTGGTTCTCTGGTTATGCAATGTGCTATTTTAATATATTTTACTGGCTATTTAGTAGTAAATATGTTCGTACTATTTTAAAAGTTAGCCAGGGTCACATGAGGGGAAGCTATTATCGTATGTAATGCTTACCCCCTATTGTGCTCTTTGAGTGCAGAGAACGTACTGGTTGAAGACTTTGACTGAGGGTGCAGCCTTGCTACTTGTCAACTCTCCGTTTTGTCGGATTTTGATCCTTTCTTTCTGGGCAGGTCGGTTATGATCATTGTGGATCATTTTTTCTTTGTAAATTAGCGTGTTGTTATCTTTTGGTTTGTTTTGTAAATTATCAAACAACTATCTTCAAGTTGGTACTTCTGCAAATTATCGAACATCTATGTTTGATTGTTCCTCAAGGTTACTTTTGAACTTATCTATAACCTTGGCGAGTTAGTTTAAATGTAAACACTTTATTTACATTTTGTATTTCCACTGGCAATTTAACTCTGATCCAACTTGTTTTATTTATAATTAATATGGCTTACCTACTTTGAGAATTTTTGGGAGTATAATACCCGAGGTTTGAGTATTGTAGTTTCCAGTATTCTCAAGGTAGATGCTGCTGTAATAAACTCGGGTTTTGGAGCGTCACAGGCCAACTACCAACCTACCTGGTTTATCAGTAAAAACTAAACTGGTAGTAAGAGTATTCATTCCTGGTTATAACAACTTTAGATCGGAAGCCAAAACTGATATCTACCAGCCTAATTGTAAAACCACCTCCGAAGGTTTAGGGATCAAAATCCAAGGTCATCAATAATGTGACCCTTTACTCTTACGTCATCTAACAAATCATTTATCACAATATATAACGGATAAAAGCCATGCAATAGATGGTAACCAAAAACAATTAATGCAACTTTTACATGCATCAATATTTACTTAGCATAATACATGCAATAAAAGGGTCTCTAGCAGGATGTGAGCTTCTCCCTATCTGGAGTCCAAAGCTCGGCTTGATTCTCACAAGTATAAATCTAACTTAACTAATTATTCATGCATTCTTAAAGAGAAAGTAGATATTAAATACTTAGTTATAGATCTCCTTAGCTTAATCTCCACAAATAGAATTGTTAAAACAAAAATTAAAGCCTAATAAGTAATTAACCTTAAATTAAAATAACTTAATCAAGCTCAAGAGTCTTACCTAAAGACCTTACTTAAGCGAGCAGAAAACTTGGCAGAGTTTCCCCACAAATTGCCAAAATCATTAGATGGTGATGTTCCTAGGTGCAAATTAAATCCTCTAGGCACTCAAGAAAACAACCAAATAAATATTTTAAACTTAATTAAGAGACTCTCAACAAGTGACTTGTCTCAAGAAAGCTTTGGAAAGCTTAAGGTGTGAAGAGAAAAAAAGGATAAAGGGTCTTTATTTATAGGCACAAGGGATTGGGAAGTTTCTCTAAACCTTCAATGTGAGACAAAATACACTAAAAAGCACTAACAAAAGGGTTAAATCCAAACCGGGTCATGCGGTACCCGTGGGTAGACGCACGAGTCAGAATGTGAGAAGAAACGAAGTGGGGCGGATGGGTTAGGTCGCGCACGGGTTCAGTCGCGTCCAGATCCTTAGTGGGATCCTCGCATCAAAACAACGCCGTTTTGGGGCCGTTTTAGGGCGTCAGCGCTGAGTAGGCCCACCATCAGCGTCTCTCACGAATAGCATCTCGCCACGTCAGCGTGTCGGTCCGTGTCAGCGCCTCGTCAGCAATTCAAATTTTTCTAAATTCTCCCAACTTCAAAAATTCACAAAAAATACAAACGAGCTTCAAAAATTCCTACGGATTCGTAAGACTGAGTACTAATTATCTATGACATGAAAACATTATTTTTATCTCTAGAATTTTTATGAAAAATCCAACTTCTCCAAATAATATTCCAAAAAATCAAATAATGGCCTAAAATAATTATCCAACTTCAAAAATTCGTAACTCCTTCATCTGAACTCCAATTTCAACGAACCACACATCGTTAAACTCAGAAAAATGATCTCTACACTACTAAGGTCTAACCTTAGTCATTTGGTCTTTAGAAAAATTTGTCAATTCTAAGAATAAAACTTAACAAACTGAAAAATAAAATACGCAAAACTTTCGGGGTCTTACAGTTGAGGAGAGAGAAAAGAGATTTTTTTTCGGCGGCTAGGGTTGTGTTCACGCTAGGCTCAATTGAATTGTATGAAACTGACTTGTGTATATTCCATGCATAATGAATATAATTTTGGAGTGATAATGATTATCTAAGAATGAGCCCCCAAGATCAAAATTCTAGCTCCAAATTTTAAGTACCAAATTTCAATGTGTTTTCATTTTAACTACTAAAAATTTTATGTGATTATTTCACTCTAGATACTACATTTTAGTTTAGCTACCAACTTTAAAAAACGTGCTTCCACCAAGAACTCGGCATTGTTCGATCACCGACCGCTCGAGAGAACTTTTTATTTTTTAACACACTCAACTGTGACTGTACAACAGTCTCAACTTTTTTATTGATTTATTCTTTTTTTAGTGTATGCTAGGCTTAAACATTAATGTTTAATCTCTAGGTTGTAGGACTTCATCACTTAAGCCTAAATCAATAGCATTAATCCCTTATAAACATTGAATTTTTATGAATTTCATACTGTTTGACAGTCACAGCTATATAGCAAACCAAAAAAAAAAAAAACCAACGAAAAACCACCAAGATCTCGACACTTTGGCCGATCGATTGGTGTCAAAAATTTCACATTTTGTACAAGTTTGTGACCTAATCCAAATGTCTTGCACTAAATTACCACCTAAACTAAAAAAATTAGTGTCTTACTGTTTGGTTGAAAACTATTGGTATTTGGTGTTAAGTCCAAATTTTCTATAATTTTAATTTCACAAATTAACACCTCTAGAGGATTTTCGTGTTTTCACATACACCCCTTGAAATTTAAAAAATTACAGCAAGACCCCCTAAGGTTTTAAATCGTTTTCACATAAACCTTAGGGGGTGTTAGTGTAAATGAACCCTAAGGTCAAATTTGTTATTTGGACATACTTTTTTGACAGAATTTTAACAGATCAAAGGTGTTATGTGAAAACGATTAAAAACCTCAAGGGGTCTCGCTGTAATTTTAGAAACCTCATGGGGTGTATATAAAAACACGGAAATCCTCAGGGGGTTTAGGTCATTGGTTTTGAACGGACCCGAGAGCTAAATCATAAGTAATTGTGCTACATACGTAGCAGCCCATTACAAATCTAGTACAATTCTAAATTTGCATAGTAGTGTATGTTTATTAATGTATCATAATTTATCTTTTTCCATTTTAGTTAATGGTGACTAAAATAAAATTACAAAAAGGTAGATGGTGTAATTTGTAAATATGAAAATATTTAGTGATTTATTTATATAACTAGCCCTTATTTTGATCTTATTCCTTGGGAATCATCTTGAATTTTGTTTTCTCTTGATCTAGATATATGCTAGTCTTATCTAAATACGATATATGGTCTTAATTTCCCACAAACACTTTTCTTCACTTTTTCAACTAACCGATAAAATTAAATTGGGCCCAACTCTAATGACTCTTTTTTCCAAATGAAATGGTCCCGGCCAGTTGCAGTATTCTACAAGTTAAGAGAAATAAATTCTCTTTTCCGCATTGATAATTAAATGAAGTTGACAATGTTGCTTAATTCCTGACCACAAAATTTCTCCATATCCTTGGGTGGAACAAAATTTCTCTATTCTCTTTTGTGGAACGCCCTCTCTCTCTCTCTCACCATGTTTGCAGGGAGAGTACCCTTTCCGGCACCAATATGCATAGTCCTTGTAGTTATTGGCTTATACAGTGTAGCTTGCAATGCAAAGGATCATGACCATCAGCACTGTGAATCTTTTTAACCATAAATGTACACATTAGATATCGATTTTATTTGTTATTTCGATGTATATACCTGTATAAATATCAAATTTAAAAGATTAAAGATATTGGTGTTCAACTGATATTAGTGACACCTCATTCGTCAATAGGCACCCTCACATTTATGGGTGCAAAAAATAGAGGTCTTTGGCCATATTTGTTGTAGTGTGCGGAAACGTATACTAAATGCAATCTACAAATAAATAAATGGAATTATCACTTTGTTTCCTGACCACAAAACTTGGGACTTGGGAGCTTAATTTCCTTCTGCTTTACCTTCTACTGTAGTAAATGAAGTCAACGTTGTTGTTGTTGATTTTTTTTTTTTTTTGGCCACTTAAGTCAACGTTGTTGTTGTGCGGTCGGGATTTAGAATTGGCCACTTAATTAAATTCCTAGTAGTTTCCTAATGAGACAACATGACATGAGACATTGCGCCGAAGGAATCGGGTTACACGTCTTGATACCAATATATTCTTTTTTCCATGTTGACAATTAAGCGAAGTTCCCCATATATGTTGCTTCCTGACCACAAAATTAAGCGAAGCTCCCCATATATTTTTTCTATATCCTTGTGTGGAACTGAGGAAGGTGCACTTGTGTTGAACACCCTCTCTCTCTCTCTCTCTCTCGATCTCGATCTCTCTCTCTCTTTCACCATGGTTTCAGCTGGAAGAGTTCCTGTTGTTGTAGGACGATTATGCACAGTCGTCCTTGTAGTTGCTGTCTTATGCTGCGGAACTTGCAATGCAAAGGATCACCATCAGCACTGTGAAGCTTCTTCCTGCGGCAACATCCGTAACATAAGTTACCCTTTCCGACTAAAACAGGATCCAGTCAACTGCGGTCACCCAAGGTATGAACTGTCTTGTGAGAACAACCGTACACTACTCAACTTGCATTCTGGAAAATTCTATGTACAGTCAATTAATTATAATAACTACACAATCCGAGTTGTGGATCCTAATGTCGTCCATAAGGGTAACTGCTCTTCAATCCCCCGTTATTCGTTGGCAAGCTATAACTTCAGTGATCGGGATCCATATAGCATTTATCAATTCAGGAAACTTCATAATGGGACGGTCGAGTTCTCTCAACTGACAAAGCCTATAATTTTCATGACCTGTACCAAAACCCCAGTGAATTCTCCTCATCTTTATGTGGATACTAGTCCTTGCATTATTGATGCTATGAGCAGTTCCGGTAGGCATTCGTTTGTTAAGATTGGTCATTTAAATGCCTCAGATTTGAGGGACTTGTGCCGTATAGAGGTTATGGTTATGATCACATCGCGCGCCGCTACAAAGGACAAGATCGTGTCGTACATAGACATCTACAATGAGCTGGTCTACGGGTTTGAACTTTCATTTTTGACCAGCTACGAGAGAGATCCTATTAGGTGGAATAATTCTTATTGCTACGTCCCAGTTGAAATCAACAAACCTTATTGTGGTACGTACTTCTTTACATGGGAAGACTCAATCTCCCTCTTTATTAGCATGCATTAGTCTCCCTCTCTCTCTCTCTCTCTCTCTCTCTCCACTATTCGTTTCAGATTAAACGTGTCAAGATGTATGAGTTGATATTATTGTTGTCTTGGATGATGCAGGCACCAGGAACTTCCCCCTTCTGACTGACGTATTATATTGTGAGGAGTCTCTCAATCTTATCGTTTTCACTTTTTTCAGTTATGCTTAATTTCCAAAACAACTTAATCAACTCTCAGTCTTAACTCTCTGTTAATTTTATTTTTTTTGTTACTTGCAGGGATTTTACTTATCTTTGGCCACCCTGGTGAGTTTTTTTTCCTTTTAATGTACGTGAGCGAATAATATGGCTCTTTCCAATATATAAAAATCATACAGGGGCCAAACAGTTCAGATCTCTTGTGGTAAACAATTAATCTTTATAGTTTCAAGTAGGAACAGCCTAAATTATAGTCATGATTTCCTATTTGATCCATTGCAGTAATGGCGTGGATTGCAGCAAAACCTATACTGGGAATTCCATGTGTCATTGTACTTTTGATCTATAAATTGAAAAGGCGACACTTGTCAATGTATGGCCCTATAGAAGAATTCTTACAAAGTCACAACAACCTCATGCCAATAAGGTACTCTTACTCAAATGTCAAGACTATGACAAAAGGATTTAAGGATAAATTAGGAGAAGGAGGTTATGGCACTGTATATAGAGGAAAGCTTCGTAGCGGCCACCTTGTAGCAATTAAGATGTTGGGTAACTCCAAAGCTAATGGACAAGATTTTATCAATGAAGTTGCCACCATTGGGAGGATTCATCATGTAAATGTGGTGAAACTAATAGGTTACTGTTCTGAGGGATCAAAGCGTGCTCTTGTATACGAGTTCATGCCAAATGGGTCTCTTGATAAATACATATTTCCTAAAGAAGAGTCTATCGCCCTAAGTTGTGAAAAATCATTTGAAATTTCACTTGGAGTGGCTCATGGTATTGACTATCTACATAAAGGATGTGACATGCAAATTTTGCATTTTGATATTAAGCCTCACAACATTCTTCTTGATGAGAATTTTGTTCCAAAAATTTCTGACTTTGGACTAGCAAGATTATGCCCATTAGATGATAGCAGTTTGACTTTGACTGCAGCAAGAGGAACCATGGGATACATAGCTCCAGAATTGTTTTACAAAAATATTGGAGGTGTGTCATTCAGAGCCGACATCTATAGTTTTGGAATGTTGTTGATGGAAATTGCAGGCAAGAGAAAGAATTTGAATGCAGTTGCAGCCCATTCAAGCCAAATTTACTTTCCTTCATGGGTTTTTGACCAATTCAGTGAAGGAAATGAAATAGAAATGGAAGATGCCACAGAGGATGAAAAGAAAATGACAAAGAAGATGCTTATAGTTGCGTTATGGTGCATACAAATGAAGCCTAATGACCGTCCTATTTCGATGCACAAAGTGGTAGACATGCTTGAAGGAGAAATTGAATGCCTTCATATGCCTCCAAAGCCTTTCCTATATCCACAAGAGAATGCAGTGGCAGTTGATGAAGACAATTCAAAAACAACATGGTCATCAACACCATCAAATGATGATGTTGAAGAGTCGATTAGTTTAATTGAAAATGCAGATGAAGAGATATGTACCACCAGTTAGTCTGTTATGTACAAGGGAATAGGCTAACATTGCCACTTTGTGCGAGGAATTGTTCTTTCCTATATGGTAGGACAAATATCAGTCATGTAATATTTGAGAGACGTAACTTTATTCTATGATTTCTATAGTACGTTTGAGAAGTATTTATATAGTGCTATTGTGCAATATGTATTAGATACAAGACATCCGCACATTCGGATTCAACAATAATATTGAGGGCTTTTGGAGATTATCTTGGTGGAAATTCATCAAGAACTATTTTCAACTAGAAAGACAACTATATTTTTTTATTATGATTATTCTGACCATAAATTTTAAAAAACTATTTTTGACAAATTTTGTCAAGTGAAGATACTTAGTTATTAATCATTTAAATTATTATTCATTTAAATTAAAAAGATAAAGAAAGATTGCTGTTCATGGACTTCTTTCCTTATCTAAACATGAAACTTTTCAGGATTTGAACTTGTAACCATTCTTTCACTAGTTACCTGGAATGGTCTACTTTGGCTGGCTCCAAAAATGCACTTGAAATTGTTGTAAGACCAACATTAAAAGCTATCCAAATGTCCAAAATTATCTCCTCTGTTCATCCTGGTTATGTGTAGCAACTTGTCTCTCCATATGTTCATACCATTACTGGTTATTTTAATTACTATTGCCTTGCTGCTTCAGTTTCCTTCCATATAAAGATTGTAAATTTGAAGCATTGCATGGAAAATACTTCTTGGAAAATGTATCATGATGCTTGGAGAAAATGAGAAAAATCTGGGTTAAATAAGATGCACTCTAAAAAAGGCTTCAGAAATCTTTCAAAACACTAAAATCTCCACAGCAACAACAACAACAACAGAAACGATTACAAATGCCATTAAAGCCTCAACAACAACAATTTCTGAAATTTGAAATGTAGTTTTGTATGCGGAGAATCTTGGGGACTCCCGAGCAGTCGTCAACCAGAGAGTGTTTCACAATCTGGTGGTGGCAGAACGCTTGTCCACTGATCACAATGTGGGAGTTGAGGAGGTCAGGAAGGAGATTGAAGCACTTCAACCCGATGATCTTCATTTTTGGAGGATAAATGGCATAATTCAGGTACATTTGTGTGTTGCTACCTAACTTATGAGTATATATATATATATATATATATATATATATATGGTGAATTGCAATTTGGTAATCCTAAAAGTAAGTATTGTGTATGTAAGATATGCATTTAGATGGTTTTGATATGTATATATTGTCATGTATATGTATGTAGGCATTCCTTAAAGAGGGTTTATGAATATTACATTTTACTTTAGATTGGCAAAAATTATGAGGCAGGGGATCCAATCTACCGTTTAAAACCATGCATTCTTTTTCATGTCTTTATTCAAAGAAACTTATTCAACTTGCTCCTTGTATTCTTAGTTTTTTGAATAGAGCTGTGTAATCCAGGAATCGATCTCATGCTCGGCCTCCTGATCCAGCATCTCATGCAGGTTCATAGAAGTGTTTGTTTTCCATGCATTAGATGTACATGTAGACTCCCAAAATCATATAGGGAATTTACTTTTGATTTAACTCTGTGTAAATTTTTTGAGATTGCGAACATGTGGTTTCTTTCTTCTGGTGTAAAGTGTGCTGGATTTAACTTTAACTCACCTGCACTCAAACACTCAAGAATAGAAACAATAGATTGAAGAAGAGTTGCAGGGGAAGAGAAAAATTAGAGAGAGTGTTTTGGGGGCTGAACTGACGCAGCTCACAGCACTTAATATTTCATATATATCAAATTACTTAGTACAGCTGCAAAGACTTGAACAACTGCAGTGATAATATATACTAGCCACACACAAAAGACTCATGTGGTTTAATATTAACCATACACCAAAAGTCAAAGTAATATTAAAATACTAAACTCTAACAAAAGGCTTAACAACTAAAATAAGGTCAGTTAAGTAAAAGGGCATTAACTTTAACACTCCCCCTTAATGCCTTGTTGCTTAGCTCCCAGAAGTCCTTTGAGGTACTGAAACTTGAATTTTGACAAGGCTTTAGTGAATATGTCTGAAACTTGATCTTCAGTTCTGCAATACTTAACCTCAATCTCATTGTCCTCCACTGCATCTCTAGTGAAGTGATGCTTGATAACTATGTGCTTGGATCGACTATGGAAGACAGGATTTTTAGTCGTAGCTATTGCAGATTTGTTATCACATAAGATTGGAGTTGCTTCTCCTTGTTTTTCACCAAAATCTTCTAGGATTCTTCTCAGCCACATTGCTTGAGAAGTTGCTAAAGATGCAGATACATACTCTGCCTCTGTACTAGACTGAGCAACAGTTTGTTGCTTCTTGGATGCCCAAGAGAATACACCTGTGCCAAAATATAATGCATATCCAGAAGTACGTGCTCTTCAAATCATCTACACTACCTCCCCAATCACTGTCACAAAATCCAAATAACTTTGGCTCAATATTTTTCTCATACCTTATATGAATTTTCTCCATCTTCTCTGAATTATGCAGATTGTCCTTGGATTGACTTTTGTTTCCAATCCTAGGAGGTTTTCTCATCAAAGATCACATCTCCATAGATCACAATCTTCTTTTTCTTAAGATTGTAGAGTCTATAGCCCTTTGTTTGATTGCTATAACCCACAAACACACATTTGTCACTTTATTCATCAAGTTTTTGTCTCAGCTCCTTTGGAACAAGAGCAAAACAAATTGTAGGGTTTTTTGCTACTCCATGCTTCACAGGGTGTCATGCCTTCCACAGCTTTTGTCGGGCATCTATTTAACACATAAATTGCAGTATGCACTGCTTCAGCACAAAAAGATTGAGGCATCCCCTTTTTCATGTAGCATAAACTTTGCCATTTCTACAATTGTCTTGTTCTTCGTCTCAGCTACTCCATTTTGTTGTGGACTGTAGCCAACAGTCAATTGCCTTTCAAGTCCTATGTCTTCATAGAATTTCCCAAACTCATTTGAGTTATATTCTCTCCCTCTGTCACTTCTTAGGACTTTTAATAGTTTTCCACATTGTCTTTCAGCCATCATTTGAAACTTTTTAAATACAACAAACACTTCTGACTTTTGTCTTAGGAAATAAACCAAAGTTTGTCTTGTGTAGTCATCTATAAAGGTAAGAAAGTACCTATTTCCAGCTTGAGTAGGAGTTTTCATAGGCCCACAAACATCTGTGTGTGCTAGTTCCAGAGGTGATTTTGCCCTCCAAGCCTTGCCTAGCTTTTGGAAATGGAACTCTATGTTGCTTTCCCAGTGCACAACCTTCACATACATCAGTCACTTCTTGTATTGTAGGTAGTCCATGCACCATTTCTTTTTGCTGTAGGTCCTTGAAGCTTTGAAAGTTCAAATGTCCTAGTCTCCTATGCCATAGCCAAGAGTTGTCCAAAACATCCACTTTCAATGCCATATGTTTTGAGTATTGAAACGATAGAGGGAAGCTTTTGTTTTTCTCCATTTTGATCTTTGTGATAGCTTAACAAGTATCTCATTTCTCAAAAATCTTGCAGGAGTTCTCTTCAAAGTGGATATAGTATCCATGTTCAGGAAGTTGCCCAACACTCAAGAGATTTTGTTGAAGTTCTGGAACCAGCAACGCATCCTTGATGAATTTTCTGCCTTTGTCTGTTTCAATTGCAAGTGTGCCTTTTCCTCTTGCTTCCACTAATGCCCCATTTCCCATCTTAACTTGGGAGACCATTGAGGTATCAATGTCAAATAGAATTGCTGTCATGTGATTGCTGCAGCCACTGTCTAGAAACCAAACGCGTTGCTGCTTGACAAGCATAAAACATATTTGTTTCATTGCCCTGCTCTTCAGTGAAATTTACTTGTTGATTGCCTTTGAGCCTACAATCTTTATGAATATGCCCAAACTTGTTGCAATTATTGCATTTAGGCTTGCCCTTCAACCAACACTCGTCTTCTGTATGACTCTTCCTGTCACAAATCTTGCATTTTGTTTAAGATGTACTAATCTCAGCATTTGTCTTTCTCTCAAAGGTATTCTTCCCTTTCCATTTTGATTTTTTTCTTTCCAATCCTTTCCACCTTTAGAGGATTCCGATTTGGCTTGATAAAAGCTTGATTGTTTTTTTTCCTTTTCTTTTGAACCTACACTGAGAGATTGAAAGGCACTCTTAGTAGAGTTTTCAACATGTCTATCCAATATTTGATCAAAAGCTTTAATTGATCCTTTTAATTCTTGAATAGTCAATGTAACTAAATCCTTAGTTTCCTCAATAACACTCACAATAGAGTCATATTTTTTAGGTAAGCTAATCAGAATTTTCTCAACAATTCTTTGATCTGTAATCACTTCACCATAAGACTTTATTTGATTGATAACATTACTGATCCTTGGAAAGATATCATATGATAGCCCCAATTGAATAAGATGAAGAGCTCTGGCATCTTTCTTGATAGAGTCTTCTAGTAGCACCTTCTCAGCCACATCAGGTTCTTCAAACCCAACATCTACAAATTTCCAAAGACCATGAGAGACAAAAAGAGTTCTCATCTTGACCCTCCAGTAGTCATAGTGATCACCATCAAAGATTGGAGAAGATAAGTTTCGATCGTTGTTGCTATTTGAGTTTGCCATTTTTTTTTTTTTTGTGAGGAATTGTTTTTCCCTTTCAGATTCACAACGCCGAAACTGATATGATCAGACTAAAGCTCTGATACCAACTGTTGGATTTAACTTTAACTCACCTGCACTCAAACACTCAAGAATATAAACAATAGATTGAAGAAGAGTTGCAGGGGAAGAGAAAAATTAGAGAGAGTGTTTTGGGGGCTGAACTGACGCAGCTCACACCACTTAATATTTCATATATATCAAATTACTTAGTACAGCTGCAAAGACTTGAACACTGCAGTGATAATATTAACGAATAATGCTATTCTTACCACATTTCTTATACCACATTCTTATACCATCTCACGTGTCATTACTTTATTGGACAAAGTTTTTCTTTTTCTTTTTGGGTTTTTCATTTTATTTTTTAGTATCCAATGTATGAATGCCATGTAAGTTGCCACATAAGGTGGTATGAAATTATGGTATAAAAATATGGTATATCTAGCACTACTGAATATTAACTCATATTGCTTAATATTTTTATGGCCAGGACTCATGTGGCTTAATATTAACCATACACCAAAAGTCAAAGTAATATTAAAATACTAAACTCTAACAAAAGCTTAACAACTAAAATAAGGTCAGTTAAGTAAAAGTGCATTAACTTTAGAACAATATTTGAGTCACCTTCTGGGGGGTACCACAAGGTCATCCTACTCCTTCAAATTTTGATTTTGACAATACCGGCGCATAATCGGAACTGTTTACTTTTTAGATAACTTATTATAGATCTTCTCTACAAAGAATTAACTCAATCGAAAATCGTTTAGTTATATAATTGTTGTCGATTAAATAAAAAAAATCAACAGTTTAGTAAAAAAATCATTGTTTAATTGAAAACCATTTATTTTTTCTATTTAATTAACAACAGTTATATAATCAAATGATTTTCGATTGATTTAATTTTTTGCAGAGATGATCTTTAATATGTTATCTAAAAAGTGAACGGTTCTGATCATACATCGACATTGCTAAAATTAAAATTTGAGGGGATGGGGTGACCTTGGGGTACCCCCAAGGGGTGACCCAAGTATTGTTCTTAACTTTAACAAAGTGTTGGAATTATATGCCTCAGTTCGGTTGTTTGTACCAAATGAGTTATATGTAATGGAGGATGCTAGTCTAAAAGTTCTTTCAATTTTAAGTAATTACAGTGAAGCCACAAGGAAAATACATTGAACTGGTTGTATTGAAGATGCAAAGGCTTGGAAATGGATTGTTGATGGAGCAAATAGGATCATTTGCCTTCTTGTTCTTTGGTCATTGGTCAAAAGCTTGCCTTATAGGTGAGAAAATCCAAAGGAAATACCTGACTTCATGGGAAATTCTGACTTTCCATATAAGACAAACTGTTGTCATGAAATTCGTTGACAAAGAGGGGTGTAGTGTATATAGATTTATAAAGACTTTTGTAGATTTTTTTTAAGAGATAGACTTTTATAGAATTTACAAATTTTCACAGAGTTCTATTGAGTTCTACAGAATCTATAGAAATCCTTAAAAATCTGTAGGGAAGAGGTTGGATTTATAATGACTTTGAAATACACATCAAAGTCTTTCAAAATCTATTAAAATCCATCATTAAATGAATTCCATAAAAGTCAATGACTTTTTAAATACACATAGATTTTTACATACTTTTTAAAAGTTTTTAAAGTCTTAATTGAATATCACATGACTTTTATAGATTCCTTAAAATTCTTAATTAAATACATATATAGATTTTTATGGACATTTTTAAAGTCTTTAAAAGTCTTAATTGAATACCACATGATTTTTAAACTCCACAAAAGTCTTTTAAAATCTATATACAATACACCCCACTAAGTAAGCATTTTTCATACAAGCAGATTTCCAACCCACCCTTTGTTAATTTAGCAAGGACAACCTTCTTCATACCCAACACACCAAATGGGGTTTGTTAATCTCCCTAAAATTCCCCCCAGGAAATTCATGTTCACCTTATTAATTTATATATGTTTGTAACAGACTTTTAAGGGATGCCACCTGGCATTGATCCACAAAGACTCTAGCCCAATGAGAAAGGTTGGACAGTCGTAGGCCCAATTCAATGGCCCATCATGTGCAAGCCCAGGATGGCCTAAGTGAACGAAAGCACCCCGGCGAACAACCCTTTCTGCTATATCATGCATTCAGGGTTAATGGAGCATAAGGCCAGTAATGCAATGTCAGGTGGACTCATAAAGCAATCAAAAATTGGGTTGTAGCTGTCAAGGGGATAAGTACCAGAATCCTAGGTTTGTTCAAAGCCATACACGTGTCAACTATCCAAGGGATGACTACCTAGGGTTTTGGGAGACAACACACAAAACCCAGATCTATTTCTAAACATTCTCTATCAAATGACTTGATCATTCATTTTTTTTTGCTCGTTACGCTTGCGTTAATTTTAATGTGTTGCTCTCATTTCTTTTATTGCAACCTTTTGTTCTTCCATATTTAATAGCTTTATTTACTACTCTCTTCTTGTATTTATTTCTGGAATTTAAAGTATTCTCATTTGGAAATTGAGAATTAATCAAGGAAGCATTTATTTTCTCAATCATTGAGTATTTACTATCAGCCAATTTTCCTTTCTTTGCTTGAATCTTATAATTTATATCCATGACTTGTGATTCCAATGGGCACTTTTGTCGGATCTGGATCCTAAGATAGTTAATTTCTGAAATTTTTTGTTTATTTATTTACTTACCTTATTTAATCACTCGCTGAGAGCAACATGAACACATCTTGAAACAAATAAGTTTAGCACTTTAGAACCTTTAGCACTCAAGTCCTAGAATGCCCAGGCATAAAAATAATCAGCACAATAGTTTGATCCAATTCACTGTTACTTTATTTTCTATTTCATTTTTAAACTGTTCCAAATACATTATTACTTGGTGGCACGCCCTTTAGCCTCAAACTAACTAAGTGATATAGATACAATCTTAGCCCAATCCATGAGTGAAACATTTTTGTCCATAACAATATCATACATTTTGGTTCAATATATAGGAAATGGGAAATCTGTCAATGGAAATATCTGAAACATTTGGTGGCTCTAGTCCCGACCAATAAGGCATGGGATTGGATCATATTGATGAATACCTGGTTCTCCATGAACCGATGGGTAATTCTTTGGGCTTATTGAAAGGGTTAGCCCCTTTTAATTCATGTTAAGCTTTTTGACCCCCTTGGTCCAAAACTTACTTTTATATCTCTTTTGTATTTTCAGTGACTAAAATATTCTTCTATATATATACTTTATAGACCGGGAACTCCACCAGTAGAACAGAACGTCCACCTTCTTTAATTCTCTCTCTTCCTAATCTCATCTCTCTCTCTCTCTCTCTCTCTCTCTCTCTCTCTCTCTCTCTCTCTCCCTCCCTCCTTGATCGAAGGCTGCTGCTAGGAACCCATGGCTTAAAGCAATTGCAGATCTATTTCGATATAGATAGATCATTGATCTTTGACATAGTAGAAAAAGAAGAAAAGATCTTCGCTACTTTCGATGTGATTGAATATATCGATCTATTTCGATATGCAATGTTCTATACCTTTGCCATCAAGATTTATTAATTTTAACCTTTTTATTATGACTTATGAGAAAATAATTGGATCTATTAAATTGATGGGATATGATTTAATCAATCCATTCATAATAATCATGTTGATATGCAATGTTCTATACCTTTGTCATCAAGATATATTAATTTTAACCTTTTTATTATGACTTATGAGATAATCGCTTGGGCAATTCGTTTGAGCAAGATTGATATTTGAAAGATCTGCAATAGATCATTGATTTGATTAATGAGTGAGCCATCACAGCTAGCGAATATACAATCCAGTGTGTCCAAATAGATCAATCCTCTCCTTTCATTTGTGTCGACCAAAAATTCCACCGAAAAAACTTTACGTGTCGACCAGAAAGTTCACCAAAAAATCGTGTCCACAGAAAATTCCACCGCATTGTGTCGACCATCAATCGCATCTTCTTCTTCTCCATTGAATCCAAATTTGGTTTTGGGCGAGCAGTGGGCGGTGAGCGGTGAGCGGTGGGTTGATTAAAAACACATTCATCAATTTTTTTCCCCTTATTTTACGATGGGTTGATTAAAAACTCATTCATCAATTTGTGGGTACGTTGATTAAAAGCAATATGGGGATCGATTAACAATAAACTAGCTAGGATCAATTGCTTGCTTTATCATATTTATTTGTAGTAATTACATTAATAGATCTCTTTGCATCTGTTAAAATTAATATATCTTGATAGCAGATCTTTTTGAAAATTAATTTGTGTTAAAATCCAGATCTTTTTCTTCTTCTTCATCATTCTCCAGATTTTCTTCTTCCCAGATTTTTTAGTTCAATTAAGATCTATTTTGTTGCAGCCTTTTTGTTTAAAATTAACAAACAAAATGATGAAAGAGAAGAAACACTAAGAGAGGTTTGCAGAAAATCTTCAATTCTCCTGATTTTTTTATGAGCAAATTATCCGTAAGTTCCTCAATTATACACTGATTTTCAACTTAGTATCCCAACTTTGAAAACTTGACAAAAAGTACTTTAACTTTCATTTTGTGTCAAAATAGTACCTCCGTTAGTTTTTCTGTCAAATAAACCGTTATCTGCTGACGTGGCAAAAGTATTTTTGTCTTTTTTCCCACATTTAAAAGATAATAATATTTTTAAAAGAGCAAATTACAATTTAGTACCTTAACTATATACTGACTTTTAACTTAGTACCCCAACTTTGAAAACCTGACAAAAAAGTACCTCAACTTTCATTTTGTGTCAAAATAGTATATCCGTTAGTTTTTTTGTCAAATGAACCGTTATCTGCTGACGTGGCAGAGGTATTTTTGTTTTTTTCCATACATTTAAAAGATAATATTATTTTAAAAAACTTTTTGATAAACAAATTTCTTAAAAAAATTAAAATAAAAAAATTTCTTAAAATAAAAACCTTTCCCCCTCCCCCTTCCCCAACCTTGCCCCATACAGCATCACCTCTCAGCCCCAGCCTCGTCCCCCTCCCTTCCCCTCCCCTACCCCAGCCAGCCCCCACACCAGCCCCTCTCCCTGCCCGACCCACCCTCTCCCCCTACCCCAGTCCCGTCGCACCCAACCCTATCGCACCCCCTTCCCCCAGCCAGCCCCTCTCCTTGCCCGACCCACCCTCTCCCTCCTACCCCAGCCCTCCCCCACCCATCCTCTCCCCTTCCCGCCCCCACCCATCCCCTCCCCTCCCCTCCCCTCCCCTACCCATCCTCCCACCACTCCCTGCCTAACCCACCCTCTGCCCCCCACCCCAGCCCTCACCCATCCTCCCAGCTCTCCCTGCCCAACCCACCCTCTCACCCCACCCCAGCCCCCACCCATCCTCCCACCTCTCCCTGCTCGACCCATCCTCAGTCCCGTCGCACCCCTCCCCCCAACCCCCAGCCCCTCCCCGACCCACCCCAACCCCAACCCAGCCCCCTCATCCCCCCTTACCCAACCCCGACCCTCCTTACCCATCCCCCAAAATTTTTTTAATTTTAAAAGTTTTAACTTTTTAAGATTTTTTTTTATTCAAAAGTTTTTAAAAATATTATTATCTTTTAAATGTGAGGAAAAAGATGAAAATACCACTGTCACGTCAACAGATAACGGTTCATTTGACAGAAAAACTAACGGAGATACTATTTTGACACAAAATGAAAGTTGAGTTATTTTTTTGTCAAGTTTTCAAAGTTGGGGTACTAAATTGAAAGTCAGTGTATAGTTAATGTACTAAATTGTAATTTGCTCTTTTAAAAATATTATTATCTTTTAAATGAGGGAAAAAAGACGAAAATACCCCTGCCACGTCAGCAGATAACAGTTTATTTGACAGAAAAACTAATGGAGATACTATTTTGACACAAAATAAAAGTTAAGATACTTTTTGTCAAGTTTTCAAAGTTGGGGTACTAAGTTGAAAATTAGTGTATAATTGAAGTATTTACGGATAATTTGCTCTTTTTTTATTTTCTTCCAGCCTTCGATCAAGGAGGGAAGGAGAGAGAGAGAGAGAGAGAGAGAGAGAGAGAGAGAGAGAGAGAAATTATAGTACAAAAATTTGAGTTTTTATATAAGGGGCGTTATGGACATTTCACATTAAAAAGAGCTATTAAAGTAAATTTTGGGCCTAAGGGGCTAAGGGGTCAAAAAAGCTTAACAGTGATTAAATTGGACTATTTAATTAAATTATCCTAACACTTTTAACCTTTCTTGATATTATGAGTTGTTATTTATTTTTTTTTTTTTGTAGATTTTTTTGAGAATATATAAATATTGGGGTCACGCATTGTAAGTTTTTATTTTTTATTAATGAAATATCTTTTAGTGGTGATGACTAATTCATCAAATATTCTCCCTATTTCCCTCTTTTCCTATTTTGGTGTTCATCACATATGTACTTCCTCAGAGCTTTGACTACAATATTACACAAGAGTCCTCTTACTGTCAAATCTCAAGAGTTCTCCGTAGCCTTTCTTTTTTCACATTTTTCAAGGAATCAAACAATAAAACTAAATTAGAACCCAGTTGCAGTATAATGACTTTTCTTTTCCAAATGAAAGGACACAGTTGCAGTATTCTACAAGTTAAGACAAATAGATTATCTTTTTCCATATTGAAAATTAAATCTGCACGCACGTTGTTCCTTCCTCACCACAAAATATTTTTTCTATATCCTTGTGTGGAACTGAGGAAGCTGCACTTGTGTTGAACACCCTCTCTCTCTCTCTCTCTCTCTCTCTCACCATGGTTGCAGCTGGAAGAGTTGCTGTTGTTGTAGGACGATTATGCATAGTCGTCCTTGTAGTTGTTGTCTTATGCTGTGGAACTTGCAATGCTAAGGATCATCATCAGTGTGAAGCTTCTTCCTGTGGCAACATCCGTAACATAAGTTACCCTTTCCGACTAAAACAGGATCCAGTCAACTGCGGTGACCCGAAGTATGAACTGTCTTGTGAGAACGACCGCACAGTACTACACTTGTATTCTGGAATTTTCTATGTACAGTCAATCAATTATGATAACTGCACAATCCGAGTTGCGGATGCCAATCTTCAAAAGGGTAACTGCTCTTCACTCCCCCGTTATTCGCTGGCAAAATATAACTTCAGTTTTCGGGATGATCCATATAGCATTTATCAAAGAAGGAAATTTCATAACGGGACATATGATTATGACTTTGAATTTTCAAAGCCTGTAATTTTCATCAGCTGTACTGAAACCCCAGTGAATTCGCCTCTCTATGTGGATGCTGCTCCTTGCATTAATAATGCTATGAGTAGTTCAACTTCTGTTTCATCCCATTCCAGTGGTCATTCTTTCGTTAAGATTGGCGCTTTAAATGTCTCGGAATTGAGGGATTCGTGCCGTATAGAGCTTATGGTTTTGATCACATCGCGCCCCGGTACAAAGAATATGAACCTTTCCTACATGGACATCCATAATGAGCTGCTCTATGGGTTTGAACTTTCATGGTTGCAGCGCTACGACGGAAATCGAAGATGGGGTCAGTATATAAAATGTTACATCGATGATGAAACCAACAAATCAATTTGTGGTAGCGTTACTCTCTCTCCCTCTTTACATTTATTTGATCGAATTCAGACATGTCAAGATGAGTTGATATTGATTATTATGTCTTTCATTATGCAGAAGATTCTCTTCCTGTTTTCTGGGATCTAATAGGTGAGGACTCTCTTATCTTATAATTTTCATTTTATTTAGTTACTCGTACAGCTCTCGATTGTGTGAGGATCGTTTTCATTTGTTTTTTCAGTGATCCAATATTCCTGTCCAAAATATCTAAATCAACTTTTTTTTAACTCTCTGTATTTTGTTTTTTTTTTTGGTTTCTTGCAGTTGTCCTTTGGATATCTTGCTTAACAGGTGAGTTTTTCTTTTTTTCTTATTCTTTTTTTCTTCGCCTGCGACCTTGGTTATATAGTTTGATGTGATAGAATAATATGGCTCTTTCCAGGAGATAAAAATCACATACATGGTCTAATATAGAAAACAAAGTTTCAAATAGCCGCATCCAAAAATACAGTTGTCATAATTTTTTATTTTTTTTATTTCCTTTACAGTAATAGCGTGGGTTGCAACAAAAATTGTACTCGGGATTCAATGTGTGATTGTGCTTCTAATCTATAAATTGAAGAGGTGACACTTATCAATGTATGGCCATATTGAAGAATTTTTACAAAGTCACAACAACCTCATGCCAATAAGGTACTCCTACTCACATATCAAGAAAATGACAAAAGGATTCAAGGAAAAATTGGGTGAAGGAGGTTATGGCTTTGTATATAGAGGAAAGCTTCGAAGCGGCCGCTTTGTAGCAATTAAAATGTTGGATAAGTCCAAAGCTAATGGGCAGGATTTTATCAATGAAGTTGCTACGATTGGAAGGATACATCATGTGAATGTGGTGCAACTAATTGGCTATTGTGCTGAGGGATCAAAGCGTGCTCTTGTATACGAGTTTATGTCAAATGGATCTCTTGATAAAAGCCTATTTTGTAAAGAAGGACCCACCTCCTTAAGTTGCAAAAAATCATTTGAAATTTCCCTAGGAGTGGCTTGTGGTATTGACTATTTACATAACGGATGTAACATGCAAATTTTGCACTTTGATATCAAGCCTCACAACATTCTTCTTGATGAGAATTTTGTTCCAAAAATTTCTGACTTTGGACTAGCAAGATTATGCCCATTAGATGATAGCAGTTTGACTTTGACTGCAGCAAGAGGAACAATGGGATACATAGCTCCAGAATTGTTTTACAAAAATATTGGAGGTGTGTCATTCAGAGCCGACATCTATAGTTTTGGAATGTTGTTGATGGAAATTGCAGGCAAAAGAAAGAATTTGAATGCAGTTGCAGCCCATTCAAGCCAAATTTACTTTCCTTCATGGGTTTATGACCAATTTAGTGAAAGAAAAGAAATAGAAATGGAAGATGCCTCAGAGGATGAAAAGAAAATGACAGAGAAGATGCTTATAGTTGCATTATGGTGCATACAAATGAAGCCTAGTGACCGTCCTATTTCGATGCACAAAGTGGTAAACATGCTTGAAGGAGAAATTGAATGCCTTCATATGCCTCCAAAGCCTTTCCTATATCCACAAGAGAATGCAGTGGCAGTTGATGAAGACAATTCAAAAACAACATGGTCATCAACACCATCAAATGATGATGTTGAAGAGTCCATTAGTTTAATTGAAACTGTAGATGAAGAGATATGTACCACCAGTTAGTCTGTTATGTACAAGGGAATAGGCTAACATTGCCACTCTGTGCAAGGAATTGTTCTTTCCTATATGGTAGGACAAATATCAGTCATGTAATATTTGAGAGATGTAACTTTATTCTATGATTTCTATAATACGTTTGAGAAGTATTTATATAGTGCTATTGTGCAATATGTATTAGATACAAGACATCCGCACATTCGGATTCAACAATAATATTGAGGGCTTTTGGAGATTATCTTGGTGGAAATTCATCAAGAACTATTTTCAACTTGAAAGACAACTATATTTTTTTTTTATGATTATTCTGACCATAAATTTTAAAAAACTATTTTTGACAAATTTTGTCAAGCGAAGATACTTAGTTATTAATCATTTAAATTATTATTCATTTAAATTAAAAAGATAAAGAAAAATTGATGTTCATGAACTTCTTTCTTTATCTAAACATGAAACTTTTCAGGATTTGAACTGTAACCATTCTTTCACTAGTTAGTTACCTGGAATGGTCTACTTTGGCTGGCTCCAAAAATGCACTTGAAATTGTTGTAAGACCAACATTAAAAGCTATCCAAATGTCCAAAATTATCTCCTCTGTTCATCCTGGTTATGTGTTGCAACTTGTCTCTCCATATGTTCATACCATTACTGGTTATTTTAATTACTATTGCCTTGCTGCTTCAGTTTCCTTCCATATATAGATTGTAAATTTGAAGCATTGCATGGAAAATACTTCTTGGAAAATGTATCATGATGCTTGGAGAAAATGAGAAAAATCTGGGTTAAATAGGATGCACTCTAAAAAAGGCTTCAGAAATCTTTCAAAACACTAAAATCTCCACAACAACAGAAACGATTACAAATGCCATTAAAGCCTCAACAACAACAATTTCTGAAATTTGAAATGTAGTTTTGTATGCGGAGAATCTTGGGGACTCCCGAGCAGTCGTCAACCAGAGAGTGTTTCACAATCTGGTGGTGGCAGAACGCTTGTCCACTGATCACAATGTGGGAGTTCAGGAGGTCAGGAAGGAGATTGAAGCACTTCAACCCGATGATCTGCATTTTTGGAGGATAAATGGTATAATTCAGGTACATTTGTGTGTTGCTACCTAAATTATGAGTATATATATATATCGTGAATTGCAATTTGGTAATCCTAAAAGTAAGTATTGTGTATGTAAGATATGCATTTAGATGGTTTTGATATGTATATATTGTCATGTATATGTATGTAGGCATTCCTTAAAGAGGGTTTATGAATATTACATTTTACTTTAGATTGGCAAAAATTATGAGGCAGGGGATCCAATCTACCGTTCAAAACCATGCATTCTGTTTCATGTCATTATTCAAAGAAACTTATTCAACTTGCTCCTTGTATTCTTAGTTTTTTGAATAGAGCTGTGTAATCCAGGAATCGATCTTATGCTCGGCCTCCTGATCCAGCATCTCATGCAGGTTCATAGAAGTGTTTGTTTTCCATGGATCGACTATGGTAGACAGGATTTTTAGTCATAGCTATTGCAGATTTGTTATCACATAAGATTGGAGTTGCTTCTCCTTGTTTTTCACCAAAATCTTCTAGGATTCTTCTCAGCCACATTGCTTGAGAAGTTGCCAAAGATGCAGATACATACTCTGCCTTTGTAGTAGACTGAGCAACAGTTTGTTGCTTTTTGGATGCCCAAGAGAATACACCTGTGCCAAAATAGAATGCATATCCAGAAGTACGTGCTCTTCAAATCATCTACACTACCTCCCCAATCACTGTCACAAAATCCAAATAACGTACTTTGGCTCAATATTTTTCTCATACATAATGCCAAAATCAATTGAACCTTGAATATATCTCAAGACTCTCTTTGTAGTACCAAGATGTATCTGAGTAGGCATGTGAATAAATCCTGATAATAGACTAGCAGCATACATGATGTCTGGCCTTGTAGCAGTTAAGTAGAGAAGGCTTCCAACTAAGCTTCTATATAGAGTTGCATCTTCTTCCTTACTTCCATCTTCTTCCTTACTTCCATCTTCTTTTTGAAGTTTCACATTGAATACCAAAGGAGTAGCTACTGGATTGCAGCCTCCCATTTTGAATTTTTCAAGTAGAACTTTTGCATATTTCTTTTGAGAGATAAAAGTTCCATTCTCATTTTCACTGATTCCAATCCCCAAAAAATGATGCAACAATCCCAAGTCACTCATTTCATATTTTTCCATCATCTCCTTCTTAAATTGCATGATCAACTTCTTATTACTTCCAGTAAATACTAAATCATCAACATAAAGAGAGACAATAAGCATATCAGTATTACCTTCAATCTTTGTGTACAGAGTTGGCTTATTTTTGCTTCTTTGAAATCCTTTCTTGATGAAATAGGAATCAATCTTCCCATACCATACTCGAGGTGCTTGTTTCAAGCCATAGAGAGCCTTCCTTAGCTTGTACACCTTCATATCTTCTCCTCTTACAACAAAACCTTGAGGTTGGTGTACAAAGACCTCTTCACTCAAGACTCCATTTAAGAAGGCAGACTTCACATCCATTTGGTATAGAAACCAACCCTTTTGAGCTGCTAAGGAGATTAATGCCCTGATTGTATCAAGTCTAGTCACTGGAGCAAAGGTCTCATTGTAGTCAATTCCATAGATTTCTTCCTCCATAGATTTCTTCCAGGCTTCACTTTTGATTGCTTCTTCAAAGTTTTCTGGTTCAGCAACACAGAAGTTGCAGCTTGCATAGACATCACTCAAACTCCTCATTCTTATTGGTGTTGAACTAGGAGTTGAGGCTGTAGGAGAGTTTGATTGAGGGCTAGTAGTTAGGGACTGCTGCAAGGGAGTTTCTTGCTCTACCTCATATGAATTTTCTCCATCTTCTCTGAATTATGCAGATTGTCCTTGGATTGACTTTTGTTTCCAATGCTAGGAGGCTTTCCCATCAAAGATCACAATCTTCTTTTTCTTAAGATTGTAGAGTCTATAGCCCTTTGTTTGATTGCTATAACCCACAAACACACATTTGTCACTTTATTCATCAAGTTTTTGTCTCAGCTCCTTTGGAACAAGAGCAAAACAAATTGTAGGGTTTTTTGCTACTCAATGCTTCAAAGGGTGGCATGCCTTCCACAGCTTTTGTTGGGCATCTATTTAACACATAAATTGCAGTATGCACTGCTTCAGCCCAAAAAGATTGAGGCATCCCCTTTTTCATGTAGCATAGACTTTGCCATTTCTACAATTGTCTTGTTCTCCTCTCAGCTACTCCATTTTGTTGTGGAGTGTAGCCAACAGTCAATTGCCTTTCAAGTCCTATGTCTTCACAGAATTTCCCAAACTCATTTGAGTTATATTCTCCCCCTCTGTCACTTCTTAGGACTTTTAATAGTTTTCCACATAAGACTTTATTTGATTGATAACATTATTGATCTTTGGAAAGATATCATATGATAGCCCCAATTGAATAAGATGAAGAGCTCTGGCATCTTTCTTGATAGAGTCTTCTAGTAGCACCTTCTCAGCCACAGACAAGGTCTTCTCTGCATCAGGTTCTTCAAACCCAACATCTACAAATTTCCAAAGACCATGAGAGACAAAAAGAGTTCTCATCTTGACCCTCCAGTAGTCATAGTGATCACCATCAAAGATTGGAGAAGATAAGTTTCGATCGTTGTTGCTATTTGAGTTTGCCATTTTTTTTTTTTTTTTGGTGAGGAATTGTTTTTCCCTTTCAGATTCACAACGCCGAAACTGATATGATCAGACTAAAGCTCTGATACCAACTGTTGGATTTAACTTTAACTCACCTGCACTCAAACACTCAAGAATATAAACAATAGATTGAAGAAGAGTTGCAGGGGAAGAGAAAAATTAGAGAGAGTGTTTTGGGGGCTGAACTGACGCAGCTCACACCACTTAATATTTCATATATATCAAATTACTTAGTACATCTGCAAAGACTTGAACAACTGCAGTGATAATATATACTAGCCACACACAAAAGACTCATGTGGTTTAATATTAACCATACACCAAAAGTCAAAGTAATATTAAAATACTAAACTCTAACAAAAGGCTTAACAACTAAAATAAGGTCAGTTAAGTAAAAGGGCATTAACTTTAACAAAGTGTTGGAATTATATGCCTCAGTTCGGTTGTTTGTACCTAATGAGTTATATGTAATGGAGGATGCCAGTCTAAAAGTTCTTTCAATTTTAAGTAATTACAGTGAAGCCACAAGGAAAATACATTGAACTGGTTGTATTGAAGATGCAAAGGCTTGGAAATGGATTGCTGATGGAGCAAATAGGATCATATGCCTTCTTATTCTTTGGTTATTGGTCAAAAGCTTGCCTTATAGGTGAGAAATTTCAAAGGAAATACCTGACTTTAAAAAGAAAATCCAAAGGAAATACCTTACTTTATGGGAAATTCTGACTTTCCATGGAAGTTGACAAAAGGGGGTGTAGTATATATAGATTTATAAAGACTTTTGTAGACTTTTTTTAAGTGATAGACTTTTACAGAATTTACAAATTTTCACAGAGTTCTATTAAGTTCTATAGAGTCTATAGAAATCCTTAAAAATCTGCAGGGGAGAGGTCGGATTTATAATGACTTTGAAATATACATAAAGAGAAAATTACAGATTTAGTCCAGTTATTTTATATCTAGTTCAATTTTGGTCCACAATCTTTTTTAAGTTCTGTTTTGGTCCACTAATTGTTTGACTTGTTCAATAAAGGTCCAGATTTGTTTTCTCAAATTTGGCCTGCTTTTTACCCTATCAAATCTCACCCAAATTCAGCAAATATATACTTGTTTTAAAGCTATGCATTTCTTCTTTACAATCATATAAAGATCATTCAAATTGGAGTTCTAAAACTCAAGATAATTGACCCTAAAGTAGGGTACCCAAAACTGCCAATTTTTCAAATTTCACCAAATCTCAATTCTCTTAGATTATAATACTCCAAATTTGTTTTTATAACTAAGAAATGATAAAATATAACTTATACTTCAATTATAATTGAAGAAAACACAACCCAAAAGATTTAAAGTCACAAATCTGGACTTTTATTGAACAAATGAAACAATTAATGGACCAAAACAGAACTTAAAAAAGATCGTGGACCAAAATTGAACTAGGTATAAAATAAGTGGACCAAATCTGTAATTTCCTCAATATAAGTCTTTCAAAGTCTATTAAAATCCATCATTAAATGAATTCCATAAAAGTCAATGACTTTTTAAATACACATAGATTTTTACAGACTTTTTAAAAGTCTTTAAAAGTTTTAATTGAATACAACATGACTTTTATAGACTCCTTAAAATTCTTAATTGAATACATATAGATTTTTACGAACTTTTTTAAAGTCTTTAAAAATCTTAATTGAATACAACATGACTTTTAAACTTCACAAAAGTCTTTTAAAATCTATATACAATACACCCCACTAAGTAAGCACTCTTCATACAAGCAGATTTCCAACCCACTCTTTGTTAATTTAGCAAGGACAACCTTGTTGTTACCCAACGCACCAAATGGGGTTTTTTGATCTCCCTAAAATTCCCCCAAGGAAATTCATGTTCACCTTATCAATTTATATATGTTTGTAACAGACTTTTAAGGGATGCCACCTAGCATTGATCCACAAAGACTCAGGCCCAATGAGAAAGGTTGGACAGTCGTCCCAATTCAATGGCCCATCATGTGCAAGCCCAGGATGGCCTAAGTGAACGAAAGCACCCCGGCAAACAACCCTTTCAGCTATACCATGTATTCAGGGTTAATGGAGCATAAGGCCAGTAGTGCAATGCCATGTGGACTCATAAAGTAGTCAAAAATTGGGTTGTAGTTGTCAAGGGGATAAGCACCAGAATCTTAGGTTTGTTCAAAGCCATACACGTGTCAACTATCCAAGGGAAGACTACCTAGGGTTTTGGGAGACAACACACAAAACCCAGATATATTTCTAAAAATTCTTTGTCAAATGACTTGATCATTCATTTTTTTTGCTCGTTATGCTTGCGTTAATTTTAATGTGTTGATCTCATTTCTTTTATTGCAACCTTTTGTTCTTCCATATTTAATAGCCTTATTTACTACTCTCTTCTTGTATTTATTTCTGGAATTTAAAGTATTCTCCTTTGGAAATTGAGAATTAATCAAGGAAGTATTTATTTTCTCAATCATTGAGTATTTACTATCAGCCCATTTTCCTTTCTTTGCTTGAATCTTATAATTTATATTCATGACTTGTGATTCCAATGGGCACTTTTGTCGGATATGGATCCTAAGATAGTTAATTTCTGAAATTTTTTGTTTATTTATTTACTTACCTTATTTAACCACTCGCCGAGAGCAACATGAACACATCTTGAAACAAATAAGTTTAGCACTTTAGAACCTTTAGCACTCAAGTCCTGGAATGTCCAGGCATAAAAATAATTAGCACAATCATTTGATCCAATTCGCTCTTACTTTATTTTCTATTTCATTTTTAAACTGTTCCAAATACATTATTACTTGGTGGCACGCCCTTTAGCCCAGACTAACTAAGTGATATAGATCCAATCTTAGCCCAATCCATGAGTGAAACATTTTTGTCCATAACAATATCATACATTTTGGTTCAATATATATGAAATGGGAAATCTGTCAATGGAAACATCTGAAACATTTTTGTCCATAACAATATCATACATTTTGGTTCAATATATATGAAATGGGAAATCTGTCAATGGAAACATCTGAAACATTTGGTGGCTCTAGTCCCGGCCAATAAGGCATGGGATTGGATCATATTGATGATCATGAATACCTGGTTTCCCCATGAACCGATGGGTAATTCTTTCGGCTAATTGAAAGGGTCTTGGATATGCTTTGAAGTGGGCTATAATAGATTTAAAAGATAATAATAAAAACTTTTTAATAGTTTTATATAAGGGGTGTTATGGACATTTCACATTAAAAAGAGCTATTAAAGTAAATTTTGGACCTAAGGGGCTAAGGGGTCAAAAAAACTTAACAGTGATTAAATTGGACTATTTAATTAAATTATCCTAACACTTTTAACATTTCTTGATATTATGAGTTGTTATTTATTTTTTTTTGTAGATTTTTTTGAGAATATATAAATATTGAGGTCACGCATTGTAAGTTTTTTTTTTATTTTTTATTAATGAAATATCTTTTAGTGGTGATGACTAATTCATCAAATATTCTCTCTATTTCCCTCTTTTCCTATTTCGGTGTTCATCACATATGTACTTCCTGAAAGCTTTGACTACAATATTACACAAGAGTCCTCTCACTGTCAAATCTCAAGAGTTCTCCGTAGCCTTTCTTTTTTCACATTTTTGAAGGAATCATACAATAAAATTAGGTTTTTTTTTCATATTTAGTACCTGAACTTTGACCATTGTCTTAATGTGGTACCTAAACTTTTATTTGTCCCAATTGAGTACCTAAACTTTTATTTTGTGTCTAATAGGTACCAAAATGAATTTCTGTTAAAATTATCAACAAAAGTTAGGGGCAATATAGTCACTTCAAAAAATTTATATTTTAATTTTAATTTTTAATTTTTTTTGTTTGTTGTGTGTTTTTTTTTAATAATTTTAAACATATAAAGAAAATAATTAAAATATACTTTGACTATATTGCCCCTAATTTTTATTGACAATTTTAACAAAAATTCATTTTGGTACCTATTAGACACAAAATAAAAGTTTAGGTACTCAATTGGGACAAATAAAAGTTTAGGTACCACATTAAGACAAGGGTCAAAGTTTAGGTACTAAATATGAAATAAACCCATAAAATTAAATCAGAACCCCAGTGTTATAATGACTTTTCTTTTCCAAATGAAAGGACCCAGTTGCAGTATTCTACAAGGATCATATGCCTTCTTATTCTTTGGTCATTGGTCAAAAGCTTGCCTTATAGGTGAGAAAATCCAAAGGAAATACCTGACTTTACGGGGAATTCTGACTGTCCATATACAAGACCAACTGATGTCAGGAAATTCATCAGTTGGGAAGTTGAGTGAGTAAGCACTCTTCATACAAGCAGATTTCCAACCCAACCTTTGTTAATTTAGCAAGGACAGCCTTCTTGATACCCAACACACCAAATGGGGTTTCGTAATCTCCCCAAAATTCCCCAAAGGAAATTACTATTCACCTTATCAATTTATACCATACATTTTGGTTCAATAGGAAATAAGAAATCTGTCAATGGAAACATCTGAAACATTCGGTGGCTCTAGTCCCAGTAAGGCATGGGATTGGATCATATTAAAGACCCAATGGGTAATTCTTTGGGCTTATTGAAAGGGTCTTGGATATGCTTTGGAGTGGGCTATGATAGTTTTACTGGGCCTTTTGGCAAATAAGATGGCTTGAGAGTTTATAGTAGCTGCTCCTGCCTTGCCAGCTAGCTAGCTAACACTTTTAGCATTTCTTGATATTATGTGTTGTTATTTTTTTTAGTAGATTTTTTTGAGAATATATAAATAGAGTTCATGCATTGTAAGTTTTTTTTTTTTTATTGATGAAATATCTTTTAGTGGTGATGACTAATTCATCAAATATTCTCTCTATTTCTTTCTTTTCCTATCTCGGTGTTCGTCACATATGTACTTCCTGAGATACTTCCTGAGAACTTTGACTATAATATTACACAAGACTACAAGAGTTCTCCAAATCCTTTCTTTTTTCACATTTTTCAAATTAGGGCCCCAGTGTTAATGACTTTTCTTTTCCAAATGATAGGACAGAGTTGCAGTATTCTACAAGTTAAGACAAATAAATTCTCTTTTTCCATTTTTAAAAATGAAAATTAAATCTGCACGTTTTCCTTCCTCACCACAAAATATTTTTTCTATATCCTTGTGTGGAACTGAGGAAGGTGCACTTGTGTTCAACACCCTCTCTCTCTCTCTCTAAATATTTTTTCTATATCCTTGTGTGGAACTGAGGAAGCTGCACTTGTGTTGAACACCCTAGCCCTCTCTCTCTCTCTCTCTCTCTCTCTCTCTCTCTCTCTCTCTCTCTCTCTCTCTCTCTCTCACCATGGTTGCAGCTGGAAGAGTTCCTGTTGTTGTAGGACGATTATGCATAGTCGTCCTTGTAGTTGTTGTCTTATGTTGTGGAACTTGCAATGCTAAGGATCATCATCAGTGTGAAGCTTCTTCCTGTGGCAACATCCGTAACATAAGTTACCCTTTTCGACTAAAACAGGATCCAGTCAACTGCGGTGACCCGAAATATGAACTGTCTTGTGAGAACAACCGCACAGTACTACACTTGTATTCTGGAATTTTCTACGTACAGTCAATCAATTATGATAACTGCACAATCCGGGTTGCGGATGCCAATCTTCAAAAGGGTAACTGCTCTTCAATCCCCCGTTATTCGCTGGCAAACTATAACTTCAGTTTTCTGAGGGATGATCCATATCGCATTTATCAAAAAAAAAGATTTCATAACAGGACGTATGTTTACTTTGATTGTGACCTTGAATATTTGTCAAAGCCTGTAATTTTCATCACCTGTACTGAAACGCCAGTGAATTCGCCTCTCTATGTGGATACTGCTCCTTGCATCAATGATTCTATGAGTAGTTCAAGTTCTGTTTCATCCCATTCCAGTGGCCATTCTTTCGTTAAGGTTGGCCATTTAAATGTCTCGGAATTGAGGGATTCGTGCCGTATAGAGCTTATGGTTTTGATCACATCGCGCCCGGGTACGAAGAATATGAACCTTTCCTACATAGACATCCATAATGAGCTGCTCTATGGATTTGAACTTTCATGGTTGCAGAGCTACGAGAGAAATCGAAGATGGTTTCATTATATAGAATCCTACATCGATGATGAAACCAACAAATCAATTTGTGGTAGCGTTACTCTCTCTCCCTCTTTACATTTATTTGATCGAATTCAGACATGTCAAGATGAGTTGATATTAATTATTATGTCTTTCATCATGCAGAAGAATCTTTTCTATCCTGGACTCTAAAAAGTGAGGACTCTCTTATCTTATAATTTTCATTTTATTTAGTTACTCGTACGGCTCTCGATTGTGTGAGGATCGTTTTCATTTGTCTTTTCAGTGATCCAATATTCCTGCCCAAAATATCTAAATCAACTTTTTTTTAACTCTCTGTATTTTGTTTTTTTTTTTCGTTTCTTGCAGTTTCCCTTGAGATAGTTCGCTTAACAGGTGAGTTTCAGGTTATATAGTTTGCATGATGTGATAAAATAATTTGGCTCTTTCCACGAGATGAAAATCACATACATGGTCTAATATAAAAAACACAGTTTCAAATAGCCGCATCAAAAAAATAGTAAAATACAATTGTCATAATTTTTTATTTTTTTTATTTCCTTTACAGTAATGGCGTGGGTTGCAATAAAACCTGTAATCGGGATTCCATGTGTGATTGTGCTTCTAATCTATAAATTGAAGAGGCGACACTTATCAATGTATGGCCTTATTGAAGAATTTTTACAAAGTCACAACAACCTCATGCCAATAAGGTACTCCTACTCACATATCAAGAAAATGACAAAAGGATTCAAGGAAAAATTGGGTGAAGGAGGTTATGGCTCTGTATATAGAGGAAAGCTTCGAAGCGGCCGCTTTGTAGCAATTAAGATGTTGGATAAGTCCAAAGCTAATGGGCAAGATTTTATCAATGAAGTTGCCACGATTGGAAGGATACATCATGTGAACGTGGTGCAACTAATTGGCTATTGTGCTGAGGGATCAAAGCGTGCTCTTGTATACGAGTTTATGTCAAATGGATCTCTTGATAAATACCTATTTTCTAAAGAAGGACCCACCTCCTTAAGTTGCAAGAAATCATTTGAAATTTCCCTAGGAGTGGCATGTGGTATTGACTATCTACATAAAGGATGTGACATGCGAATTTTGCATTTTGATATCAAGCCTCACAACATTCTTCTTGATGAGAATTTTGTTCCAAAAATTTCTGACTTTGGGCTGGCAAGATTATGCCCATTAGATGATAGAAGTTTGATTTTGACTGCAGCAAGGGGAACCATTGGATACATAGCTCCAGAATTGTTTTACAAAAGTATTGGAGGTGTGTCATACAAAGCTGACATTTATAGTTACGGGATGTTGTTGATGGAAATTGCAGGCAAAAGGAAGAATTTGAATGCAATCGCTGCCCACTCGAGCCAAATTTACTTTCCTTCATGGGTTTATGATCAATTCAGTGAAGGAAATGAAATAGAAATAGAAGATGCCACAGTGGATGAAAATAAAATGACAAAGAAGATGCTTATAGTTGCGTTATGGTGCATACAAATGAAGCCTAGTGACCGTCCTATTTCAATGCACAAAGTGGTAAAGATGCTTGAAGGAGAAATTGAATGCCTTCATATGCCTCCAAAGCCTTTCCTATATCCACGAGAGAATGCAGTGGCAGTTGATGAAGACAATTCAAAAACAACATGGTCATCAACATCAAATGATGATGTTGAAGAGTCGATTATTTTAATTGAAAAAGCAGGTGAAGAGATATGTACCACTAGTTAGTCTGTTATGTACAAGGGAAAGCTAACATTGCCACTCTGTGCGAGGAATTGTTCTTTCCTATTTGGTAGGACAAATATCAATCTTGTAATATTTAAGAGTAACTTTATGTAACTTTATTCTATGATTTCTATAGTACGTTTGAAAAGTGTTTATATAGTGCTATTGTGCAATATGCATTAGTTACAAGACAATCCACACGTTGGGATTGCAATAATATGAACGTGGATTTGCTCACCCAAAAAAGAAATGTGGATATGCATGCAGGACGATACTTTTGCCTTATGTTATGCAATGTCTTTTGTCATATTTAGCTTCAGAATGTCATGTGGCACCAGATGTGCATAGATAATGGAGAAATTGATTTTTTTTTAATGATTTTAGGATAAAGTGTTTATTGGAGAATTAAATTTGGGAACTAAAGTCTCAAAAATTTTAATCTAAGGACAAACTGTCAATCATGGTATGGTTTAGAGGTGATATTTGTAATTAATCCTAAATATAATTGGTATCTTAGTATCCTAAATATATGTATCGTTTCAAAAGGAAATATGTGAGCAAACTTGGATGAATTTGGAGAAATTCTAAACTCTCCTTGTCAAGCAATACAATATCCATCACTTGTCTCAATATAGGTCCTTAAGGTATGCACTTCTGTGTCATTATTCGTACTAAGCCCACAAGGAGTCTCCCGAAATTTCCTTTGATGTAAAGAAACTCAATCAGCCATGGAAGAATCAAGAATGTCATGCACACAGAACAATTCCCACTCAATCAGACATCATTGCAGTCATTCCATCCCCATCCAATTTCATTGAATTTACGGAAATCATTAATAACCCATAAAGAGGTCAGAATATAAATTAGAAAGCCCCACAGAACTATTACCTTCCATAAGAGAACTGCCATAAGATTACCTACTTGTACTAAAGTCTACAAAATAATAAATTAAAAAGGAAAACCACTCATAGGGCAATCCACCACTATCCCAGGGTGCCATATTCTTCATACACTGATCAAAGAGTCAAGTGCAGAGACTAACCTCTCTGCCATTGTCAGGAAAAGCTACCTCTGGAACGGATGTTAGCAAATGCTAGGATAGTAACATTTGATCGGAAAAGAAATTCCAAGTCCTCATTGGGACAAGTGCATAGGCCATTTCATCTCCAATGAATAGGTCACTACTCCAGCTTTTGTACACTTTCATTTAAGTTTCCTTCAACAGCTTCCCATTGATCTTGATCTCAGTAGCTTATTTTGGGACAATAAGCCTCCACCAACTGGAATTTAGCCCTCTTCGTCGTAGTCCTCCTCATCCTCATCTAGCCTTGTGCTCAGATGTGCGAGTTGAAGAGGGTCAATGGCCATTTTGTCCACATCAGAAAGAGACCATCCAGGGTATTCTTCATGTTTAGTCTCAGAAGTAGGTCCAGCTGATGAGGCTTTAGCTGTTGTTGATGAGGCTTGGGCTGCTGTTGCTGAGGCTTGGGCTGCTGTTGCGGCAGCTTTTGTGTCCTCATTCTCATTTACATTGGCATTCAGGTCAAAATTTCGAACTGCTGCATCAGATTCAACAGGGGCATTGATACTTTCCTTCAATAACTCTTTTGACTCGGAAACATCATCCACTACCGCTCCAGGGCTTATATTATTTGGTTTAAAAAGACGAGTAATTTTGCCTAAAAAGACGTGTAATTTTGCACGAGATAGTTGATGTTCCAGAAGTTCACATACATTGTGCATGACAACTAACCAATAGGAATTTATTATAAATATAGAGCAAGCCCATATCCTTTTAATTTTTTGTATTTTCTTTCCTTTAGGACTAAAAGCAAGACCAAAATTAAAGCTGGTATATGATTTTAAACATCCCTTGGTCAATGTACTTACAATGGAATCAGGCATACTACTTTTGCATAAATATTAAAAAATTAGACCAATTAGATTTGACTTTTGATAACTGATAATTGGGGCCACATGATATTTGGCAATTGCATCTGGTACAAACCTTTTTTTTTTTTTGACAAAAAAATGCAACTACATAAACACAACACAGTTGAGTGTGCTAAAAGGGTAAGTAGATAATCTTAGTTTTCAGTGAGGTTCTTCAGGAGATATAAAATAGAGATAATTATGCTCGGGTTTTTAAAAAAAATAGTTTTTAGATGGAGACTGGTGGTATTTTAAAATTTATAAAAAAATCTTTTTAATTCATAATAAAGTCCTTTAATTTATAAGAAAATTTTTTTAATTCATAATAAAGTCATTTTAATTTATAAGAAAATCCTTTTAATTTATAATAAAGTCCTCCCTTGATTTGAAAGGTATTTCCTCTCGTAAGGTGTAGAATGGGCTTTGAAAAGGTTGCATGTTATATTTTAACTCCGGAACTGGAGTTAAAACCTAACATAAAGCCGTCAAAAAAGAAAAATAAAAGGAATTGATTAAAAACTCTAAATCACTACCGATTTTAGTCTAATAAAGACTCATAAAATGGACTGAACTCTAAGTCTCCCTAAAAAATATTAGGTATTCAATCTGCATAAAAAGCTTCTGGCAAGGTTAAGTTGGGTGATTCTGGCTTGTGTTTCTCTAAATATTGAGAATTTTTGTGCTTTTGGCAAAAGGTGAAAGTTTTGTGACCCATGCTCTGTTGGCTGTGTTTTAGGCGATTTGGTTGGAAAGGAATTTTAGGATCTTCTAAAGAAGAGGTGACAAGGTAGATTTCTTGGGGATAGAGTGCACTTTTTTATATTCAGTAATGCTACACTTACCACATTTTTATACCACAATCTCATATCATCTTACATGACATTCATACATTGGACACTACAAATTAAAAAATAAAACCTAAAAAAGAAAAAGGAAATACTCTTCCAGTAAAGTAATGACACATCAGGTGGGATACAAATGTGAGAAAAAAAATGTGGGATAACTAGCATTATTGTTTTATATTTTATTTCTTGAGTTATTTATTTTTCTGAGGTTACTTTGAATTTCTTTTTTGGAAGTGTTAAGATTTTTAATAGAAATTCTAGAAATCAAAAAGTTTGTTTTGAATTTATAGGAAATTAGTATTCATCGCTACAAGTACGTAGTATTTTTCGGGACATTTTTTGGAACCCGAATATATTTTTGATGAATTGTTAAAGTTGAAAATTGGGAGATGAACATGTGGATTAATCTTGGCCATTAATTTGGATTTAATGATTTTAATCTCATAGTTGGAAAGTTTCCAGCAGAGGGAAAAAGAGACCGACACGTGAAGAAAAGAAGCTTGTGGAAGGTTAGTGAGATAGGTGGGAGGCGCGCGGTGGATTAATCAAAGTCAAGTTTGATTAATCATTTGGCTTGGTTACTTTTTCATTTCAGATTTTTGTAACTCTCTCTCACCTGCATGCATCCGAAACCTCTCTCATTTCTCTCACTTTCATTTCATTTCATCTCTTCCATTTCTCTCACTTCCGTAACTCTCTTTTCTCTTCCACAAACTCCAACCATCCTTATATTAATCACAAACTCTCTTACCTTTTCATCCACAAAGCCAACTCATCTCTCCATTTTAATTAATCATCTCTCTTTTGTCAAGGAAGTTTCGGCTGAAACTTTGGGTTGTACACTTTGATTAATCTATTTTTTGATTAATCACTTCTTTGGGTAAAGGAGAATTCGGAAATAGATGGGTATTTGATTAATCATTTCTCTCTTGTTAAAGAGAATTCGACTAAAGCTTGAATTAATTTATTCACTTTGATTAACCCTTATCTTTCCTTACCTTAAGAGAATTCGGTAGAGGATGTTGGTTAGGACTTGGATTGATTATTCAATCCTTGGTAAGAAACTACATCTTATTTTAGCTATATTAGTTTCTAATTAAGGTTTTAATATTATTTCGGTTTAGTTTATGATTTCTGATAAGTTCTAATTTTAATTAGTTTTTAATTTATTCCTTAGTGGAGGTTAACTAAGGATTACTCCAATTTCCCAATAAATGGACCCGGTGAAGTAAGAGAAGCTGTATATTGGACATTTTGTTGTGGGAATCAAATTGAGCGAAGGATTTCAGATAGGGGGAAACTCACACCCTGCTAGTAGCCCTATTTTACTGCATGTATTATGCTAGTATATATTGAATGCATGAGAAATTTGCATAATTTTGTGATTGTCATCTGTGGCGTAGTTTTTATTCGATATTGTCATCTGTGGCGTAGTTTTTATTCGATATTGTGATAACTGAATTGTTAGGATGACTTGAGAGTAAGAGGTCACTATAGTGTTGACCTTGGATTTCGATCCCTTAAATCTCCGGAGGGGTTATGCAGTTAGGCTAGTAGCAGTCAATTTATTTTGGCATCTAGTCTAAGGTTGTAGTAACCAGGAATGAATACTCTGTTACCAAATCAGTTTTTACTGATAATCCAAATAGGGTGGTAGTTGACCAATTATGAGTTCGGTCATCAGGTAAAGTATTAGGAATGTTCCTAAATGTTTTGAATCATTGTTTGAGCAAGTAAATGATTTCAAACTGATATTGGTTCTCTGGTTATGCAATGTGCTATTTTAATATATTTTACTGGCTATTTAGTAGTAAATATGTTCGTACTATTTTAAAAGTTAGCCAGGGTCACATGAGGGGAAGCTATTATCGTATGTAATGCTTACCCCCTATTGTGCTCTTTGAGTGCAGAGAACGTACTAGTTGAAGACTTTGACTGAGGGTGCGGCCTTGCTACTTGTCAACTCTCCGTTTTGTCGGATTTTGATCCTTTCTTTCTGGGCAGGTCGGTTATGATCATTGTGGATCATTTTTTCCTTGTAAATTAGCGTGTTGTTATCTTTTGGTTTGTTTTGTAAATTATCAAACAACTATCTTCAAGTTGGTACTTCTGCAAATTATCGAACATCTATGTTTGATTGTTCCTCAAGGTTACTTTTGAACTTATCTGTAACCTTGGCGAGTTAGTTTAAATGTAAACACTTTATTTACATTTTGCATTTCCACTGGCAATTTAACTCTAATCCAACCTGTTTTATTTATAATTAATATGGCTTACCTACTTTGAGAATTTTTGGGAGTATAATACCCGAGGTTTGAGTATTGTAGTTTCCAGTATTCTCAAGGTAGATGCTGCTGTAATAAACTCGGGTTTTGGAGCGTCACAGGCCAACTACCAACCTACCTGGTTTATCAGTAAAAACTAAACTGGTAGTAAGAGTATTCATTCCTGGCTATAACAACTTTAGATCGGAAGCCAAAACTGATATCTACCAGCCTAATTGTAAAACCACCTCCGAAGGTTTAGGGATCAAAATCCAAGGTCATCAATAATGTGACCCTTTACTCTTACGTCATCTAACAAATCATTTATCACAATATATAACGGATAAAAGCCATGCAATAGATGGTAACCAAAAACAATTAATGCAACTTTTACATGCATCAATATTTACTTAGCATAATACATGCAATAAAAGGGTCTCTAGCAGGATGTGAGCTTCTCCCTACCTGGAGTCCAAAGCTCGGCTTGATTCTCACAAGTATAAATCTAACTTAACTAATTATTCATGCATTCTTAAAGAGAAAGTAGATATTAAATACTTAGTTATAGATCTCCTTAGCTTAATCTCCACAAATAGAATTGTTAAAACAAAAATTAAAGCCTAATAAGTAATTAACCTTAAATTAAAATAACTTAATCAAGCTCAAGAGTCTTACCTAAAGACCTTACCTAAGCGAGCAGAAAACTTGGCAGAGTTTCCCCACAAATTTCCAAAATCATTAGATGGTGATGTTCCTAGGTGCAAATTAAATCCTCTAGGCACTCAAGAAAACAACCAAATAAATATTTTAAACTTAATTAAGAGACTCTCAACAAGTGACTTGTCTCAAGAAAGCTTTGGAAAGCTTAAGGTGTGAAGAGAAAAAAAGGATAAAGGGTCTTTATTTATAGGCACAAGGGATTGGGAAGTTTCTCTAAACCTTCAATGTGAGACAAAATACACTAAAAAGCACTAACAAAAGGGTTAAATCCAAACCGGGTCATGCGGTACCCGTGGGTAGACGCACGAGTCAGAATGTGAGAAGAAACGAAGTGGGGCGGATGGGTTAGGTCGCGCACGGGTTCAGTCGCGTCCAGATCCTTAGTGGGATCCTCGCATCAAAACAACGCCGTTTTGGGGCCGTTTTAGGGCGTCAGCGCTGAGTAGGCCCACCATCAGCGTCTCTCACGAATAGCATCTCGCCACGTCAGCGTGTCGGTCCGTGTCAGCGCCTCGTCAGCAATTCAAATTTTTCTAAATTCTCCCAACTTCAAAAATTCACAAAAAATACAAACGAGCTTCAAAAATTCCTACGGATTCGTAAGACTGAGTACTAATTATCTATGACATGAAAACATTATTTTTATCTCTAGAATTTTTATGAAAAATCCAACTTCTCCAAATAATATTCCAAAAAATCAAATAATGGCCTAAAATAATTATCCAACTTCAAAAATTCGTAACTCCTTCATCTGAACTCCAATTTCAACGAACCACACATCGTTAAACTCAGAAAAATGATCTCTACACTACTAAGGTCTAACCTTAGTCATTTGGTCTTTAGAAAAATTTGTCAATTCTAAGAATAAAACTTAACAAACTGAAAAATAAAATACGCAAAACTTTCGGGGTCTTACAGTTGAGGAGAGAGAAAAGAGATTTTTTTTCGGCGGCTAGGGTTGTGTTCACGCTAGGCTCAATTGAATTGTATGAAACTGACTTGTGTATATTCCATGCATAATGAATATAATTTTGGAGTGATAATGATTATCTAAGAATGAGCCCCCAAGATCAAAATTCTAGCTCCAAATTTTAGGTACCAAATTTCAATGTGTTTTCATTTTAACTACTAAAAATTTTATGTGATTATTTCACTCTAGATACTACATTTTAGTTTAGCTACCAACTTTAAAAAACGTGCTTCCACCAAGAACTCGGCATTGTTCGATCACCGACCGCTCGAGAGAACTTTTTATTTTTTAACACACTCAACTGTGACTGTACAACAGTCTCAACTTTTTTATTGATTTATTCTTTTTTTAGTGTATGCTAGGCTTAAACATTAATGTTTAATCTCTAGGTTGTAGGACTTCATCACTTAAGCCTAAATCAATAGCATTAATCCCTTATAAACATTGAATTTTTATGAATTTCATACAGTTATAAACATTGAATTTTTATGAATTTCATACTGTTTGATAGTCACAGCTATATAGCAAACCAAAAAAAAAAAAAAAAAACCAACGAAAAACCACCAAGATCTCGACACTTTGGTCGATCGATTGGTGTCAAAAATTTCACATTTTGTACAAGTTTGTGACCTAATCCAAATGTCTTGCACTAAATTACCACCTAAACTAAAAAAATTAGTGTCTTACTGTTTGGTTGAAAACTATTGGTATTTGGTGTTAAGTCCAAATTTTCTATAATTTTAATTTCACAAATTAACACCTCTAGAGGATTTTCGTGTTTTCACATACACCCCTTGAAATTTAAAAAATTACAGCAAGACCCCCTAAGGTTTTAAATCGTTTTCACATAAACCTTAGGGGGTGTTAGTGTAAATGAACCCTAAGGTCAAATTTGTTATTTGGACATACTTTTTTGACAGAATTTTAACAGATCAAAGGTGTTATGTGAAAACGATTAAAAACCTCAAGGGGTCTCGCTGTAATTTTAGAAACCTCATGGGGTGTATATAAAAACACGGAAATCCTCAGGGGGTTTAGGTCATTGGTTTTGAACGGACCCGAGAGCTAAATCATAAGTAATTGTGCTACATACGTAGCAGCCCATTACAAATCTAGTACAATTCTAAATTTGCATAGTAGTGTATGTTTATTAATGTATCATAATTTATCTTTTTCCATTTTAGTTAATGGTGACTAAAATAAAATTACAAAAAGGTAGATGGTGTAATTTGTAAATATGAAAATATTTAGTGATTTATTTATATAACTAGCCCTTATTTTGATCTTATTCCTTGGGAATCATCTTGAATTTTGTTTTCTCTTGATCTAGATATATGCTAGTCTTATCTAAATACGATATATGGTCTTAATTTCCCACAAACACTTTTTCTTCACTTTTTCAAGTAACCGATAAAATTAAATTGGGCCCAACTCTAATGACTCTTTTTTCCAAATGAAATGGTCCCGGCCAGTTGCAGTATTCTACAAGTTAAGAGAAATAAATTCTCTTTTCCGCATTGATAATTAAATGAAGTTGACAATGTTGCTTAATTCCTGACCACAAAATTTCTCCATATCCTTGGGTGGAACAAAATTTCTCTATTCTCTTTTGTGGAACGCCCTCTCTCTCTCTCTCTCACCATGTTTGCAGGGAGAGTACCCTTTCCGGCACCAATATGCATAGTCCTTGTAGTTATTGGCTTATACAGTGTAGCTTGCAATGCAAACACTACAAGAAAAAAGGGTTTGGGAGAGGAACGGAATTCGTCGCCCAAACTTTTGGGCGACGAAATTGGTTCGTCGAGAAATTATTCGCCCAAAATGTGTCGCCCAAGAGTTTGAGCGACGAACCCATAAATTTCGTCGCCCAAAGACACCTGGGGCGACGAATTTTTTTGTCTCCCAAAACATAAAATTCGTCGCCCAAAGCATGTTTAGGCGACGGAAAAATTTCGTCGCCCAAAGAGGGTTTGGGCGACGAACACACATATTCGTCGCCCAAACCCTCTTTGGGCGACGAAATTATCCGTCGCCTAAACAAGATTTGGGAGAGGAATAGCTAATTTCCTCGCTGGAACGTGCTTTGGGCGACGAACACCCTTATTCGTCGCCCAAAAAGGGTTTGGGCGACGGATAAATGTCGTCACCCAAACCATCTTTGGGCGACGAATAAGGGTGTTCGTCGCCCAAACCCTCTTTGGGCGACGAAATTTTTCCGTCGCCTAAACATGCTTTGGGCGACGAAATTTGTCCGTCGCCCAAACGTATTTTATTTAAAAAAAAATTTTTATTTAAATTATATATATAAATTTAATATTAAAAAAAAATCTTTATTCAAAAATTATATAAAACAAAATTAATAAATTTATATATCCAAAATATCCATACAAAGTAGAAACAATTTAATTAATACATACATACAAATAACTAATGGCCCCCTAGGTCAGTAGCATCATCGACACCGGTGGAGGAGTCTGGCATGCACTGGTCAATGTTGGGCGGCAGCACAAACCCAGGTACAATCCTGGCCAACTGGCCAAACATCTGCTGCATCTGCTGCACCTTACTCGTCTGCTCCGCATATGCCGCTCTCGATTCTTCTAGCTGACCCTTCAACAACTGCACTTCAGTGGTCAGGTTGACTATATCTGCAGATGGCTGAGATGAAGACCCGGCGCTGAGATCACGAACCCAACCCGCTCCCATTCCGCGTATCTCCCTACCACGCCTAACACCCAGTGTCTCCGTCATAATACGAAGACCGGCATCGGGATCGGGGACTGAGATCGTCTCCAACGGAGTGTCCGGAGGGTACTGGCTGGCCACCTCCTCCAAATAACTCGCCTTCTTGGCGAGCATCTCAGCCTTCAAAATATTATACACAAGTTAGGAATTAAGAAATCAAATACAAAAATTTAAATTTGTGAAATAAAACTAAAATATAAAAAACTAACGTGCTTCGCCTTGCCCTTGTCGTTGCCGGGTCGGGCATAAACATCTCCGTAGTTGTCGACCTCCGGAAATTGCGAACCAGCCTGAAAAAGAATGTAATGTTGACAAAAACTCAAACAATACTAAGGAATATATATATATATTAAATTAAATAATAGCGCATCTGACGATATGACTCCACCCGGTATGAGAAGGGCATGGAACCACCATGATGATCAATCCTTGCGGGCGCTTTCCGGTTCTGAAGATTGGCATTCGACTTCCTCTGTTAAATATGAAGCAAATTGGAAATGCACATATTAGTGTATACACAATAAAGGAATAACATAAGAAAAAATAATTTTGAAGTCCTAAAATGATATAACATACCAAAAATTCCGGACTCTGAAAATGAGTGCACAACCACTGCCACTGATCAAGCCGAGCTGCCATCTCCGGAGGAGGGCTGGCCAATGCCTCATCTGCCGATCCAAACATGTTATATTCTTTGTGCAGCTCGTGCTTCCATTGTGCGTACACTTTTCTCAATAACTTCTCCATATACCTAGCTACATCCGGATCCTCCATCCAAATGTCATAGTTTACCTGAAAAAAATGCAATTATCAAATTGTTAGGAATGATCAAATTAATTATTTTATATTAATCGAAATATACTCACAGAAATGGAGCCCATAATGCTCCTCTTGATGGCGTCATCAACCTTTTCCCAACTGGGAAAAAGCATGGGGCATTCACCACGGATAATCGATCCGACAAAGGAAGCGAAAGTACTATGGACCTCCTTGCTCGGTCGTAGGTGACCTTGCTCAATAACGATTCGAATCCTCTCGTTCGTCGTGCGAGTGATTCGCGACGCCTTCAACCCTCTACTTATCCCCCTCGTGGTTTTGGTACCTAGAAAAGCAAATATAACATATTAATTTCACAGTAATCTTATAACATCTAAATAAAATTAAACATAAACACAAGTGATGTGAAAACATTTAACACAAGTGATGTGAAAACATTTTTCTTACTCTCTGATGATGAGGCAGTACGAGTGGATGATGCAACATTATCATATGCACCATAACGGTGACCCCGTCGGGCCCTCCGTGCCGACTGAATCCCAGACCCAGTACTAGATGAGAGATCTGGGGATATCGCCGGGGTCGAGTCGCCCTGGGCTATGAGGTCGGGCTGGGCTGCAGGGGCGGACATAGATGCTAAAGTGGACCTCCGAGATCCACCCCTGTTCGAGATCAAACTCATCTGCACAATTCAATAAATATTTATGTTAGTAAAAAAGAAAACTAAAGTAATAACTTACTAATCTGAATCATCATTATCACTTACTAATATGAATCATCATTATCAATTACTAATCTGAATCACCACTAGAAATACTCATTTCATCATCATCATCATCGATACCATCAACATCATCATCTTCATATTCATCTTCATCTTCATCTTCATTTTCATCTTCATCTTCATCATCTTCATCATCATCATCATCATCATCGATGAAATCATTAACATCAATTCGGGGAAGTGGCCCAAGATCAATTGATAAGGCATCGATCTCAATTGGAGGAACGTCATGTATCTCGACTTGTTGTATGATAACATCATTGTTGTATGGATTAGGTATGGTCGAAGATGAATCCTCTTGATAGGCCACGTCATCCTGATTTTCTTTTTCTGGAATATCCCATATATTTCGATTCTGAATCATCTGAGCTACTTTCCAACCCACACCCGCCTTAGGGTCATCCAGATAACATACTGGTTTTGCCATTGTGGCAAGAATAAATGGATCATTCTCATACCATCGAGTGTTTGTATTCACAGATATTAAGTCGTAATCGAGTTTAATATTGTTGTTCCTATTCGGGTCTGTATTAAACCAATCACACTTAAATAACACAACTTGAAAGCGATGCGAGTACAAGACTTGATGTACACTCGTCAGCTTGCCGTAGAAATCAACCGTGCCAGTGTCCAAGTTCTCTACACAAACCCCGCTATTTTGAGTGCTCAAGATGGCATCTCGTTCTACAGTTAAAAACTTGACTCCATTCACATTACATCCGGAAAACGTTTCAACCCATTGAATACCACTCGCCAAACTCATTAACTCCTTGTATAACGGCGAATTATCATCAGTCAGCTTTTCCATCTGTTAAAAGACAATGGAATTAATATATTACAAAAAATTTACAAACACATGAACGAACTGATCATTATTGTCAGTAATCACTTACATGTTCCTTAAACCATTTAGGAAACAATTCCCGATGCTTTTTCTGTACACGTTCCATGTCCCATCATGGATAGTCGCGCTTCATTAGTTCCTCATGCTCAATGCGTAAAGAGTCAACTTCTTCGCAATTGTTGAGTATGAACCAATGAGCCACCTCCATATCGTGTTTCGAGAATTCAACAGCTGATTTAGGGGCTTCGCCAAATGGTCGTGTAATTTGAGAAAAGACAGAAAGTGTCTCATTTTTTTCACCACCGTCGTCGTTGCGTTGGGGGCGATTGAATGACGTCTCAACACTGCTGAGGTACATTGCACAGTACGTGATGGATTCATTTGCAATGTATGTCTCTGCTATGGAGCCTTCGGGGCGTGCCCGGTTTCAGACGTACCTTTTGTAATTACCCAACATTCTGCAAATGTAATTACATAGTGAGAAAACTTTTATGAATAACATAGAGCTGAACTTGGAGAATAGTAATGAAATAGTTTAGAAATTGTTACCTTTCTATTGGGTACATCCACCGATAACTGACCGGCCCAGCAAGAATTGCCTCTTGCGGTAAATGTATCATTAAATGAATCATTATATCAAAAAAGGCCGGTGGATCATGACCATCAGCACTGTGAAGCTTCTTAACCATAAATGTACACATTAGATATCGATTTTATTTGTTATTTCGATGTATATACCTGTATAAATATCAAATTTAAAAGATTAAAGATATTGGTGTTCAACTGATATTAGTGACACCTCATTCGTCAATAGGCACCCTCACATTTATGGGTGCAAAAAATAGAGGTCTTTGGCCATATTTGTTGTAGTGTGCGGAAACGTATACTAAATGCAATCTACAAATAAATAAATGGAATTATCACTTTGTTTCCTGACCACAAAACTTGGGACTTGGGAGCTTAATTTCCTTCTGCTTTACCTTCTACTGTAGTAAATGAAGTCAACGTTGTTGTTGTTGATTTTTTTTTTTTTTGGCCACTTAAGTCAACGTTGTTGTTGTGCGGCCGGGATTTAGAATTGGCCACTTAATTAAATTCCTAGTAGTTTCCTAATGAGACAACATGACATGAGACATTGCGCCGAAGGAATCGGGTTACACGTCTTGGGTATTTAGATTGGCTCCATGTGTCACTCTTTTTTCAAACGGAATGGATCCAGTGGCAGTATTCTACAAGTTAATAAGAGACCAATATATTCTTTTTTCCATGTTGACAATTAAGCGAAGTTCCCCATATATGTTGCTTCCTGACCACAAAATTAAGCGAAGCTCCCCATATATTTTTTCTATATCCTTGTGTGGAACTGAGGAAGGTGCACTTGTGTTGAACACCCTCTCTCTCTCTCTCTCTCTCTCTCTCGCACTTGTGTTGAACACCCTCTCTCTCTCTCTCTCTCTCTCTCTCTCTCTCTCTCTTTCACCATGGTTTCAGCTGGAAGAGTTCCTGTTGTTGTAGGACGATTATGCATAGTCGTCCTTGTAGTTGCTGTCTTATGCTGCGGAACTTGCAATGCTAAGGATCATCATCATTGTGAAGCTTCTTCCTGTGGCAACATCCGTAACATAAGTTACCCTTTCCGACTAAAACAGGATCCAGTCAACTGCGGTGACCCAAGGTATGAACTGTCTTGTGAGAACAACCGTACACTACTCAACTTGTATTCTGGAAAATTCTATGTACAGTCAATCAATTATAATAGCTACACAATCCGAGTTGTGGATCCTAATGTCGTCCATAAGGGTAACTGCTCTTCAATCCCCCGTTATTCGTTGGCAAGCTATAACTTCAGTTATTGGGATCCATATAGCATTTATCAATTCAGGAAACTTCATAATGGGACGGTCGAGTTCTCTCAACTGACAAAGCCTATAATTTTCATGACCTGTACCAAAACCCCAGTGAATTCTCCTCATCTTTATGTGGATACTAGTCCTTGCATTATTGATGCTATGAGCAGTTCCGGTAGGCATTCGTTTGTTAAGATTGGTCATTTAAATGCCTCAGATTTGAGGGACTTGTGCCGTATAGAGGTTATGGTTATGATCACATCGCGCCCCACTACAAAGGACAAGAACGTGTCGTACATAGACATCTACAATGAGCTGGTCTACGGGTTTGAACTTTCATTTTTGACCAGCTACGAGAGAGATCCTATTAGGTGGAATAATCATTATTGCTACGTCGCAGTTGAAATCAACAAAGTTTATTGTGGTACGTACTTCTTTACATGGGAAGACTCAATCTCCCTCTTTATTAGCATGCATTAGTCTCTCTCTCTCTCTCTCCACGCACTATTCGTTTCAGATCAAACGTGTCAAGATGTATGAGTTGATATTAGTGTTGTCTTGGATGATGCAGGCACCAGGATTGGGAACTTCCCCCTTCTGACTATCATATTAGATTGTGAGGAGTCTCTCAATCTTATCGTTTTCACTTTTTTCAGTTATGCTTAATTTCCAAAACAACTTAATCAACTCTCAGTCTTAACTCTCTGTTAATTTTTTATTTTTTTTTACTTGCAGGGATTTCACTTATCTTTGGCTACCCTGGTGAGTTTTTGTTCCTTTTAATGTACGTGAGCGAATAATATGGCTGTTTCCAATATATAAAAAAAATACAGGGGCCAAACTGTTCAGATCTCTTGTGGTAAACAATTAATCTTTATAGTTTCAAGTAGGAACAGCCTAAATTATAGTCATGATTTCCTATTTGATCCATTGCAGTAATGGCGTGGATTGCAGCAAAACCTATTCTGGGAATTCCATGTGTCATTGTACTTTTGATCTATAAATTGAAAAGGCGACACTTGTCAATGTATGGCCCTATAGAAGAATTCTTACAAAGTCACAACAACCTCATGCCAATAAGGTACTCTTACTCAAATGTCAAGACGATGACAAAAGGATTTAAGGATAAATTAGGAGAAGGAGGTTATGGCACTGTATATAGAGGAAAGCTTCGTAGCGGCCACCTTGTAGCAATTAAGATGTTGGGTAACTCCAAAGCTAATGGACAAGATTTTATCAATGAAGTTGCCACCATTGGGAGGATTCATCATGTAAATGTGGTGAAACTAATAGGCTACTGTGCTGAGGGATCAAAGCGTGCTCTTGTATACGAGTTCATGCCAAATGGGTCTCTTGATAAATACATATTTCCTAAAGAGGAGTCTATCGCCCTAAGTTGTGAAAAATCATTTGAAATTTCACTTGGAGTGGCTCATGGTATTGACTATCTACATAAAGGATGTGACATGCAAATTTTGTTCCAAAATTTTTTGACTTTGGACTAGCAAGATTATGCCCATTAGATGATAGCAGTCTGACTTTGACTGCAGCAAGACGAACCATGGGATACATAGCTCCAGAATTGTTTTACAAAAATACTGAAGGTGTGTCATAAAGCCGACATCTATAGTACGTTTTGGAATGTTGTTAATGGAAATTGCCGGCAAAAGAAAGAATTTGAATGCAGTTGTAGCCCATTTTAGCCAAATTTACTTTCCTTCATGGGTTTATGACCAATTTAGTGAAGGAAATGAAATAGAAATGGAAGATGCCACAGAGGATGAAAAGAAAATGACAAAGAAGATGCTTATAGTTGCGTTATATATGGTGCATACAAATGAAGCCCAGTGACCGTCCTATTTCAATATACAAAGTGGTAAAGATGCATGAAGGAGAAATTGAATGCTTTCATATGTAACGACACGACCCCAAGTCTTATTTTTTTTTTAATAAAAATTAATCTTATTGGGTGGACTTTATTAAAATTTTGGAAGGGAATTCTAACATTTAGAGGGGTGTTTTAGAAATTCAAATTTGTGGCCTTTAAGTTCGAGACGGCTAATTAGAACTCAAGTTTCCAAATGCGTAGGCGAAATCGATGTTCTAATTGGAAATTTTGGTAGGAAGTGTGGAGATTTTTTCTAGAAAAGGGCATTTGAGTAATTTCAAACACCCAAACACCTCAAATTTAATCAGCCCCTTTCACTCTCTCTCTTCAATTCTCTCTCTCTCTCTCTCTCTCTCTCTCTCTCTCTCTCTCTCTCTCTCTCTCTCTCTCTCTCTCTTTCTCGATTCTCCCGCACCCCTCCCCTGCACGCACCAACTCAGCCACCACCACTCACCATCGCCGGCCACACTTGCCGGCCTTTGCCTCCGGCGAACACCTCCCAGGGGCCGACCACCCTCCTAAGCTCACTATTTCTCTCCTCATTCTCTCTCTCTCCCCGTGTTCTCTCTCTGTGCGTAGCACCGGCCATCAACGCCGGCCTCTCCTCGCAGTCGCCAATCTCCGGTGACCTCCCCTCAGGCCGGTCGACACCCCAGCCCTCCTCCTTCACCGAGCAGCTCCCCTGGGTTGTGGAAATAACTCAAGAACCACCTTAAACCACCGGCCTCATCCTCCAATTTCCAGCCATATTTCACCACAAATTTTCGAGGGTTTAAGTGGGTTTTTCTCCTTGAGGTATGAGCTGCCATTTCTCAGTGATTTGGGTGTTTTATTTTGAGTAATTGTGGAGAATTGAAATTGGGGATTTAGAACCCATTTCGGGTTTCTCTTGAGAATTTCGAAATTGGAATGATGTTAATGTAATTATGGACAATTTTCACTAATTAGAACCTTCAATTGAAGTTTAGAATTGAAAAGTTTGAGGAATTCATAGAAATTTGTGAAATTTAGTTTTGGTGCTGCCACTTTGAGCGGCGACAAAGGGGGTTCTGACCACCCAGCTGCCACGTAAATTATCTAACGCTTTGTTGAGTATCAAAACTGAGTTGATTGATGATTTTGGATAGGTGGATGCGACTTGAGTGACGAAATTATTCTTTTGACTCGAGAATCGGACACCTTGCGGGTATCGTTTTAATCTTCGGACCACTCCCAAGTAGGGTAGGCCACATGCAGGGTTCCTTTTTAATTTATGGTTTAACATGAGATAGTAGGAGTCGTGGTTTGGAGCCGGGACAATTTAGGAATAGGTTTGAGAGTGTATAGTTTTGAGAAAAATGATTTCTAACCGTTACGTTGAGCGTGATTTTAGCGGGACGTTAGGATTAACACACACACACACAAAATTTATTGTATTGGAGTTGAGACTAATTGCATATTTTATTGTTTATGGTATAGGCGAGACGACCGGAGCTCGTGACAATCCGAAGGATTATCGAAGCTAGATTTTCTCACTGTGAGTGGACTTTGTTTTATGAATGTTTTTTTATAAATTCATGAATTTATTCATATTAATATCTTGAGCTTTATTTTAATAAGAATGATTTGTGAGTAGATTCTTGTTTCTTTAAATGTTTTATGAAATTCGTGATTTAGTTTGGATATGTAATTTTAGTTGAGAATTTGAAGTTTAAATAGACTTTTGGTTTTTCTAAGAGTTTATGGAAATCTCATCAATCATTTCATTTTTTAACATTTTGAAGTTGATTTTGGGATTTGATCGTATTAAATTTTGGATTTCAAATGTTATCGTAAATAAGTTTTTCTTGTTGGACTTTGGAAAGGAAACTAGTTTCTTATTTTTATACGTATGGATTATTTCATATTTTAGTCTATAGTCAAAAGATTTGATTGGTTTTATGTTTTTTAATGTAATTTATTGAGAACTGTTTTACTAGTTGTGTTTGTACATTTGTTTTGAGGATTTAAAGTTTTAGGAATGTTATAAAGATATTCTTTATTAGTGGAAAAAGACATTATGTTTGGTTATGGGAAACAATTTCAAATCACCTTTCAGTACCCTCCAGGTTGTCGGATTGATAGGTCTTTAGGACCCATTACGGCACACACATAGGCTTTGGGCCGTGTGTCGTGATGCTTGACCCTTTGGGGGTGGCTCTACGTGCATGTAAGACATGATTTCTGGCTCTGCATGCGTACGACAGATTCTCGGCTCTACGCATGTATGACAGGTTCTATGGGTAACTGACTTGGTGTGTTTTATTATAAATGTATTATACGGTTTTAATGTGATCGTTCTTTTTAAATTTATAAGATATTCAAAATTTTAATGTTTGAATTTTATTTGATAAATGGTTTATGCTTTGGTTTGGTTTATTAAATTATGATAGCAACTTTGAACGTGCTTCTAAAAGCGTTTTAAAACTGCGGGATTTCAAAAAGCGACGTGAGGTTTTAGAGTTTAAATTTGACTTTTAATGATTCGTGAAAAGTTAAACGACAACTATTTTCCGTGCTTATAAATTGTCCACTCATTGAGTTTATCTTACAATTTTCTTGTTTTATCTTAAATTGTCTCCCCAAGCAATAGCAATGGCGGAGGTCGCGCCAATCACGTTGAGGCATAACGTCCATTTCCTCTACTCTGATCTTGTAGGCACCGCTTCCATTTTGGAAGTTCATTTTCTTTAATTGTAAAAATTGTTGTAATAGGAGTAGTTGCTCTGATAACTATACTTAAATTATAAGGTTATTTTGTATTTGTAGGATCTGAGACCTTTTTTGGTTGTGGTAGAGGTGGTTGAAGTTTTAGAAGTGTTTTTGCAGGTTTATAAATTTTGGGTTAGTCCATTTTCAGGGAAGGTTCTGCCGAATTTTCAGTAAGATTTTACTTGATTTTGGATTCCCACAGGACCTCTCCCAGATTCAGAGTGGAATCTGGGAACGGTTTTGTCATTATATGCCTCCAAAGCCTTTCCTAAATCCACAAGAGAATGCAATGGTAGTTGATGAAGACAATTCAAAAACAACATGGTCATTCAAAAACGAGTCGATTATTTTAATTGAAAACGCAGATGAAGAGATATGTACCACCAGTTAGTCTGTTATGTACAAGAGAATAGACTAACATAGGCCTCACCAAAAAGCCCAAGGCCCGAAGCCCACCCGAAGCCCGCCCGGCCCATTAGGCCCGAAGCCTGATTTGGCCCGAAAATTGGGCCGGCCCGGCCCGGCCCGAAAGTCTCTTGGGTTGGGCTTGGGCCATCCCCTTGAAGCCCATGGGCCGCCCGAAGCCCGGCCCGTTTAGGCCCGCCCAAAGCCCGGCCCAAAGCCCGACCCAAAGCCCAATTTGGAAATCATAACATATTTAATAGGTTTTTTGTTTGTTTACTATAATAAATTATTAATATGCTTATTAAGTTATTATATAATACTATAATGTTAGTAAATAGTAATAGTGTAAACTATGTAATACTATAAATAATAAAGTAATAAACTTTTAAAATTATATACAACATTACAAGTATAATAAAATATAAATGTATATGTGTATATACAACTTTTATAATACAAGTATAATTAAAGTTATTAAACCACAATCGTCATTTCATTAATTCAACGATCTGAACCGTTCATTTTCTATTTTCATAGTCAAAGATCATCCTTACAAAAAATCGGCTAAATCGGAATTCATCTATCCATTCGATTATCATTAGAAAAACCACGATCGTTCATTAATTCGACCACCGTTACATTTAGAAAAATCACTTTTACATCTTCGATTAAGCTAATTTTTTGCAAGAATTCTCTTTGAGTGGAGAACTAAAACTTGAACGGTTCGGATCGTTGAAAACAAGATCGATATGTGAGCTTCTACATATAAATACACTTGAAGAGTATAATTCTAATAACTTTCCCGTTGAAACCTTATTGTTTCCATAATTATGAAGACCACAACGTGATTTCAACAATCTGACCTGTTCATTTTCTATGTTCATAGTCAAAGATCATCCGTACAAAAAATCGGCTAAATCGAAATTCATCTACCCATTCGATGATCATTAGAAAAACCACGATCGTTCATTAATTTGACCATCATTATGTCACTTTTACATCTCCGATTGAGCTAATTTTTTGCACAAATTATCTTTGAGTGAGGAACTAAAATTTGAACGGTTTGGATCGTTGACAACACAATTGCATCGTTTGTTTATAAAAATATGTAATAAAATATATAATAATACATATGTACATTTATGTTTTATTATAGTTGTAATGTTGTATATAATTTTAAAAGTTTATTATTTATGGTATTACACTATTACTAACATAATAGTATTATATAATAACTTAATAAGTATATTAATAATTTATTGAAGTAAATAAACGAAAGAGCTATTAAATATGTTATGATTCACAAACTTGACAAATAAACTAGTCAGCTTAGTTGGTTGAGAGTTGAAGCTTGTTATGTGAGGTCTCATATTCAAATCAAAATATAGCCAAAATCCTTTTTTTTTTTTTTTTGAAGATATATATGTGTCTAAATAGGCTTTGGGCCCATTTTGGGCCGCCCGTTCGGGCCTAGCCCGGCCCGGCCCTCCAAGCCCGCAAGCCAAAGCCCGATGGGCGGGCCTTGGGCTTGTGTATTAAAGCCCAAGCCCGGCCCGGCCCGGCCTAAACCCAAAACATTTGGGCCGGGCTAGCCCGGCCCGGCCCATTGCCGACCCCTAGACTAACATTGCCACTCTGTGTGAGGAATTGTTCTTTCCTATTTGGTATAGGACAAATATCAGTCTTGTAATATTTGAGAGCAACTTTATTCTATAATTTCTATTGTACATTTGATAAGTATTTATATAGTGCTATTGTGCAATGTGTATTAGTTACTAAACATCCGCACATTCGGATTCAACAATAATATTGAGGGCTTTTGGAGATTATCTTGGCGGAAATTCATCAAGAACTATGTTCAAACTAGAATGACAAGTATTTTTTATTATTATTATGATTATTCTGACCATAAATTTAAAAAACTATTTTTGACAAATTTTGTCAAGTGAAGATACTTAGTTATTAATCATTAAATTATTTGTTTTTCATTTAAATTAAAAAGAATAAGAAAAAAAGCTGTTCATGGACTTCTTTCTTTATCTAAACAGGAAACTTTTCAGGATGTGAACTTGTAACCATTCTTTTACCAAAAATGTTGTAAGACCAACTTTAAAAGCTATCCAAATGTCCAAAAATATCTCCTCTGTTCCAACTTGTCTCTCCATATGTTAATACCATTACTGGTTATTTTAATTACTATTGCCTTGCTGCGTCAGTTTCCTTTCGTGTTATATTGTAAATTTGAAGCATTGCAGGGAAACTACTTGGAAAATATAGTATGATACTTAGGGGAAATGAGAAAAATCTGGGTTAAATAGGATGCACTCTAAAAAAGGCTTCAGAAAACTTTCAAAACACTAGTTTGTGTATTCCAGGAATCTTATGCTCGGCCTCCTGATCCAGCATCTCATGCAGGTTCATAGAAGTGTTTGTTTTTCGTGCATTAGCCCAAAATCATATAGGGAATTTACTTTTGATTTACCTCTGTGTAAATTTTTTGAGATTGTGAATATGTGGTTTCTTACTTCTGGTGTAAAGTGTGCTGGATTTAACTTCAACTCACCTGCACTCAAACACTCAAGAATAGAAACAAGAGATTGAAGAAGAGTTGCAGGGGAAGAGAAAAATTAGAGAGAGTGTTTTGGGGGCTGAACTGACGCAGCTCACACCACTTAATATTTCATATATATCAAATTACTTAGTACAGCTGTAAAGACTTGAACAACTGCAGTGATAATATATACCAGCTACACACAAAAGACTCATGTGGCTTAATATTAACCATACCCCAAAAGTCAAAGTAATATTAAAATACTAAACTCTAAGTCTCTAACAAAAGGCTTAACAACTAAAATAAGGTCAGTTAAGTAAAAGCATTAACTTTAACACTCCCCCCTTAATGCCTTGTTGCTTAACTCCCAGAAGTCCTCTTGAGGTACTGAAAGTTGTCTTTCGACAAGGCTTTAGTGAATATGTCTTTACGGTGGGTTGATTAAAAACCCATTCATCAATTCGTGGGTACGTTGATTAAAAGCAATATGGAGATCGATTAACAATAAACTAGCTGGGATCAATTGCTTGCTTTATCATATTTATTTGTAGTAATTACATTGATAGATCTCTATGCATTTGTTAAAATTAATATATCTTGATAGCAGATCTTTTTTGAAAATTAATTTGTGTTAAAATCCAGATCTTCTTCTTCTTCTTCATCATTCTCCAGATCTTCTTCTTCCCAGATTTTTTAGTTCAATTAAGATCTGTTTTATTGCAGCCTTTTTGTTTAAAATTAACAAACAGAATGATGAAAGAGAAGAAACAGTAAAAGAGGTTTGCAGCAAATCTTCAATTATCCTAATTTTTTTATTTTGTTGCAGCCTTCGATCAAGGAAGGAGGGAGGGAGGGAGAAAAAAAAAAAAAAAAAAAAAAAAAAAAGCAGCTACAGTACAAAAATTTGGATTTTTATATGAGATGCGTTATGGACATTTCTTATTAAAAAGAGCTATTAAAGTAAATTTTAGGCCTAAGGGGTCAAAAAAGCTTAACAGTGATTAAATTGGGCTATTTAATTAAATTATCTAACACTTTTAACATTTCTTGGTAGGAAAATTCTATACATATTAAACATTCTTCTTATTTTACCCAACAAAATTTTTAATCATGAATGGACAATTATGTCCCATAATGAAATGATCATTGAAGACAAATGCAACTTAAAAAAAAAAAAAAAAAAAAAAACTTTGTTTCTTTCTATACAGCCTGGTAATTTGTCAAATTTTGTTTATAAAGAGAAAAATACTTAAAAAGAAGTTGTTGATTTTATAGTTAGGGCAGAATTACCTTTTACTTTCGTGGAAAAACATGATTTTAAAGGAATGATTCAAAGAGGCTTTACTCCACAATATAAAGGAATTTCTGCCACAACTTGTAAAAGGGATGTTATGAAAATGTTTGTTGAAAGAAAATCTCAATTGCTGTCTTATTTTGAAAAATATGAAGGCAGAATTTGCTTGACTTCTGATGTTTGGTCTCCAAGACAAAAAATTGGTTTTATGTCACTAACTGCTCACTTCATTGATGCTGATTGGAATTTAAATAAAAAGATTACTTGTTTTAAAATGATTGAATATCCACACAGTGGACAGTCACTTGCAACTCATATACATGAGGAACTCAACTCTTTGCGTGTCCACAATAAAATTTTTTCAATTACACTAGATAATGCTTCAAATAATGATGTGGTTGCTGAATTGCTGCCTTTATATCTTATGATTGATGATGTGCCTAGACAAATGTTTCATGTGCGTTGTTGTGCTCATGTTATGAACCTGATTGTGCAAGATGGTCTGGCTATTTTAGGTCCTTCTATTGATAAAATTGTTGCAATTGTGCGTAGTTTGAATTCTTCAAATAAGAGACATGAAATTTGGAAAAAATGTTGTGTTGATGTTCGTTTGGATAGGAGAAACATAGACAATGATGTTCCTCATAGGTGGAATTCCACATATGCACTGTTAGAAGTTGCCATTCAATATAAAGCTGCCTTGCATAGATATGTTCAGACAATAAATCAATCAACTAGAAGTTCTACTTTACCGATTCCATCTGAACATGATTGGCTTGTTGCTCAGTTTGTTTGTGGTTTTTTAAAGACTTTTGATTCTTCAACAAAATCATTATTTGGTGTGTATTATCCTACTTCTAGTCGTGTGCTGACTTGTTTGATTGATATTCATTGTGCATTTCAATCATATGCTCATGTTGATGCATTTGAAACTGCTATGGTTGCCATGAAAAGTAAATTTGATAAATATTAGGCAACTTTCCCTAAATTGTTTTGTTTTGCTACTGTTATGGATCCTAGGTTCAAAATTTGGGCAATTAGTGAGTGGTTAAATGTTATTGGTTGTGAGGAAGATGACATAAAGGTAAAGGTAGATGAAATTAAGTCTTCTCTGTTTAAATTGTATGACCATTACAAGTCTAATGTGTCTGCTGCATCATCACGAAACTCTACTGAAACCACAACTAATCCTCAAAGTACTGTGAATATGTGGTTTCTTACTTCTGGTGTAAAGTGTGCTGGATTTAACTTCAACTCACCTGCACTCAAACACTCAAGAATAGAAACAATAGATTGAAGAAGAGTTGCAGGGGAAGAGAAAAATTAGAGAGATTGTTTTGGGGGCAGAACTGACGCAGCTCACACCACTTAATATTTCATATATATCAAATTACTTAGTACAGCTGTAAAGACTTGAACAACTGCAGTGATAATATATACCAGCCACACACAAAAGACTCATGTGCCTTAATATTAACCATACACCAAAAGTCAAAGTAATATTAAAATACTAAACTCTAACAAAAGGCTTAACAACTAAAATAAGGTCAGTTAAGTCAAAGCATTAACTTTCACACTCCCCCTTAATGCCTTGTTGCTTAACTCCCAGAAGTCCTCTGAGGTACTGAAACTTGTCTTTTGACAAGGCTTTAGTGAATATGTCTTTACGGTGGGTTGATTAAAAACCCATTCATCAATTCATGGGTACGTTGATTAAAAGCAATATGGGAATCGATTAACAATAAACTAGCTGGGATCAATTGCTTGCTTTATCATATTTATTTGTAGTAATTACATTGATAGATCTCTATGCATTTGTTAAAATTAATATATCTTGATAGCAGATCTTTTTTTAAAATTAATTTGTGTTAAAATCTAAATCTTCTTCTTCTTCTTCATCATTCTCCGGATCTTCTTCTTCCCAGATTTTTTAGTTCAATTAAGATCTGTTTTGTTGCAGCCTTTTTATTTAAAATTAACAAACAGAATGATGAAAGAAAAGAAACAGTAAAAGAGGTTTGCAGCAAATCTTCAATTCTCCTGATTTTTTTATTTTGTTGCAGCCTTCGAAGGGAGGGAGGGAGGGAGGAAAAAAAAAAAAAAAAAAAAGCTACAGTACAAAAATTTGGGTTTTTATATGAGATACGTTATGGACATTTCATATTAAAAGACCTATTAAAGTAAATTTTGGACCTAAGGGTCAAAAAAGCTTAACAGTGATTAAATTGGACTATTTAATTAAAGAGCAAATTACAACTTAATACCTCAAATTTACTCTATATTTCAACTTAGTACCTTAAGTTCAAAAAGTTACAAGTTGGTACTCAACTTTCATTTCGTTACAACTGTATATCTCCGTTAGTTTTTCCATTTGTCAGACCGTTAAGCGTCTGCATGGCACGGTGACGTAACTTTAAAAAATACCACATAGACAAAAAAAATAATAAAAAAATAATAAACTTTTTAAAAATAAAATAAATAATTATAAAAAAAAAACAAAAAATTTTAAAAAACCAATAATTAAATTTAAAAAAAAAAAACAAACAAAGAACAAATCAATAAAAACCTTCAACAAAAATCAACCCAAAATCCATTTGCCATAATGCCTCCTTCTTCCCCAACAAATCAACCCAAAACCATCAAAAAAATCAATAAAAATCATCAAGATAAATCAACACAAATCAACCCAAAACCACCACCCGAGACCCACCCGAGCAACCCTCCTCCCTCCCAGCCACACACCCCGCCGCCAAACCACAACCCAAAACCACCACCCAAGACCCACCCGAGCAACCCTCCTCCCTCCCAGCCACACACCCCGCCGCCAAACCACAACCCAAAACCACCACCCAAGACCCACCCGAGCAACCCTCCTCCCTCCCAGCCACACAAATCAACCCACCACCCGAGC